>NC_090938.1:331541704-332188090 GCF_040938575.1 Ambystoma mexicanum
ATGGTGAGGAATCTAAGTGGATCTATATGAATCACAGATATGGCTAGTTTGAATACGATACGTAATTTATTATTTGGCACCTTGATTTGGGGATATATCGTACATCAAAAAACAAGTTAATAGTGAAGGTCTCCTAGTAACTCAAGGAAACAGGCTGATTTTTTTAATAGGTATGGTTTTAACGTGAGTAAATAACATTGTAAATATATAACAACATTTTAAAAATAATATAGAAATTATTGATGGATTGATTATTTAATAATTGTTTAACAATTTTGTGTAAATTGGTGTATAAATGAATGTTTAAGTATGTATGAAATTGATGTGCAAGTGGTGTTGTCCGGTGTACGGACCAACTTCTGCCCCTTTAAAAATGTCAAAGGTGGAGATGCTGTGGACCCGTGTGACCAGTGCTGCTACCTCTTTAAAATCACTAACCCCAATGAAAGCGGAGTGAAAGTGGTGTGCAAGTGGTGTTGTCCAGTGTACAGACCAACTTCTGCCCCTTTAAACATTTTGGAGGAGGAGCTGCTGAGGATCCCTGTGTGATCAGTGCTGCTACCACTTTAAAACCACTAACCCCTGTGAAAGCGTAGTGAAAGTGGTGCACAAGTGGTGTTGTACAGAGTACAGACCAACTTCTGCCCCTTTAAAAACTTCAGAGAAGGAGCTGCTGTGGACCCGTGTGACCAGTGCTGCTACCACTTTAAAACCACTAACCCCCACGAAAGTGGAGCGAAAGTGATGTGCAAGTGGTAGTGTCCGGTGTTTGCAGGTGTTTGCAAATCCAGGGAGTACAGCAGAGGAGCTGCACGATGATGACAAAACCGACGGCGGAATCGACCCAGGCTGTGGGGGAATAAACAGGTACTAGAACCAGACTACAAGTGAGGCAACGCAGAACTATGCTGATGCCGCCCCATGCATTAATGCAGCCCAAAAACTGCTCCACACTGCACCTAACACATGTGAGTCGGCCGTGGTGCTGGCCAGACTGAAAGGCAGTACAGAAGTGATGAGCGAAATAGAGAACTCTGCACTACCGTTCAAAAATATAACACAAGCGTCACAAGTGTCATTTGAGGATAAATTGTTGAACTCCCGGGTGCCAGTCTGCCTATTGGAGGAAATAGGGGCGGGCCGATAGGGAACAAACACCTAAGTGAAAGAACTCTTTCCCAACAGGCGAGAACAGGAATCTCTACCCCCTCCCCTGTACAAACAGCCCTAATGGATGGGGCGTTAAGATGCAAAAGGACGGAGGAGGAGCATGACAACTTAGCCCTGAACTATAATATCCCTAATATGGGGGTGAGAATCCCGACGGGGCATACTATGTCAGTATGTGGTGAGAAAGGGAGGGATGGACGGGAGAGTGAAAAATTGATCATACCAATATTGAGCCCATGTGCAACTCCCAGGACTGATGAAGAAACATCTGATTACCATGAACAGAAGGGGGAGGGAAATGAGAGCAAATCTGGTCGGAATGGCTTTCCTCACCCTGGGGTGCATAAGACACCAGATGTGCAAACCCCACTTACCAATCCAAACCCCAATCGCGTAAAAGATTCGGAACGTGGGGAGGATAAAGACCAATACCCTGGCACATCGAAGGAAGGGAAGAGTCCAGATGGTCACTTAAAGGAAGACAAGTTCCAGAAAGAACAAATTATCACCGAATTGAAGACGGATGTGGAAGTAACACTGAGACTGGACCCGAGCGACGATATGGGTCTAGATGAAACAGATAACCAGATTTGGGAGGATCTCGAAGAACTGGACAAAATAGAGAAGGCAATGTGGCAGTCAGGAGGGAAACCAGGCTTGGAGGCTACTAAGTTGATCTTCCTCTCCCCAACCCAGAACGACCATGATAAGATAGGCATGGAGACAGGAAGCACCGATAAAAGACAAAGTAGATTACATCAAGAACAAAAACTCTCAGAAGTCAAATGATCCAAGTAACGCAGTCTTGGCAGAGAAACTAATTCACAACATATCAGCCTTAACAAGGATGATAGCGCGAGAGAAACAAAAATGTCTGTCGTTCATTAAAGATGAGATAGCAGCTCTGGACTACGAAACAGTACCATCATTGAAAAAGTGGGAAGAAAGAAGGAAAGAAAAACAAAGTCCAGAATGCTTTCTTACTAATCTACCAGTGTACCGGAGCACTATTATAGTTGAGAACCAAGGGAGAGAGGGCTCCAATAGGGAGCTGAGGATCCTGGAAAAGGGAAGCCCTCGGAAAAAAAACATGGAAGAGGAGGTGGATGAAAGGAGGAAGGAGGATAAGGAGAAGAAGGAAAGATCGGATGATCTCGTCCATATTCTAAACACAGTGATGGCAGCCTTAACCATCACAGTTGCCCCCTTCCTAAATGATCCGAGAGCATTAACACCTCAATACAAGACCTTCACTCGATGTATGAAAAGACAACCACTCAGATGCTAGGAATTGAGAGTTTCATAAAGAGGATGGAACAGAGACTGGACAAAGAATCTGAATTATCCATCTCTTGGCAAAAACACCTAAGTGACATGGCCAGAAGAGAGGAAAATGACAAGTCCTTATTAATGGAGGCAGTATTAGAGGACTGCAAGTGGATGAGAAGCTAGTATAAAAAGGAGGAAGCGGATAAAGATTTACAAAGAGCTTTGGAAACAACAATAGTTTTGAACCCAGAGGTAACCCAGAATATAAATAGAAAGGGAGCAAGTGAAATAACAGAACCCCTAAAAGAGTGGACTGTACCTACGCAGCAAAAAGGTAAGCATAGACCTCCACTGATTAAAGAGACGAAGACTAAGCATAAAGAGAAAGAAAGAAGTATGCTATCACTTTCAAGGGGAATAGAAGATCCTAATAAAAATAATTTCCCAGTATTTGGAGCAATACCTACAACAGAACAAACAAGAAACTCCAAGAAGAAAGAAGCTCCCCTGATTGAAAAGGAAAATAATGAAGCGGAAAAATAAAAAAAACCATGAAACTGATGCCAAAACGGAAAACAAATGGATCGAGAGCCTTCTTAAGGAATATAAGAACTCCACCAAAATTGGAAATGACGCAATCTTCTAAGAGATCAAGAAGAGAAATTAAGATATGAGATGAGTCTCCAGTAATACAAGTACTGGATGACTCGCTAAGAGAAACAAGAAATCTAGAGGAGTGGGAATCACAAGATGCAGAATCAGAAGCTTTCCTAAGTGACATAATGGAGCTCCTGAATAAAAGCCAAGACGAATACGAATGGGAATATCTGAGTTCTTCAGAGTGGGAAGAAATTGAAAAACAAGTGCAAGGCCTGACAGTAAAGCCAAGTGCAGAATTACCACAACTCAACAATAAGAAAGACTCGCCCAGCCCGGGAAGAAATGAAAAGAGTAAAACGAATGGGGAAGCCAAATTGCGCTGCCGGAGTGAGGAAAATATTGTCAGATTTAGAAAGTTGGAGTAAAAAAGAAAGGATTCTACAAGGGAAATCAGAAGGAAGCTAAATACAAAGGAAGAGGCACCAAGACCTGTAAATAAGTTAAAGAGAGAACCACAACCTAGAATCCAAGAGAGACAGACTGGAAAGAAGACTCAGAGAGAGGGTAGGGGGCATAAAGTAAGACTAGAGAGGATAAGCAAAGACCCTAACAGAACTCTCCTAAATAGAGAAAACGTGATGAAACTCCTTAATCAGATCCCCGCGATGAGATACATAACATCAGAAGATATTCTGGTAGTGGAATTTGTCAACGAAAGGAGAATGGATTGGGTGACTCTGCATTTGAAGTCATCTATAATCAAAGAGACATTGTTGGAAGCAAAAAACAAAATGTCCCTACTAAGCTATGAGCTGAGCGAATTTAAAGACTGGGACACACAGCCCAGACAGACTTCAAATGCATCGAAGGAAAGAGGATCAGTAAAGAATGACAATAGCTCTGCAAATCGGAGAAGGGTGGCTGATAAAAAATATGAGAAGCATAGAAGACCCTCTTGTGCAACAGAGATGGAGAAAAAAGAGAAAGACCAGATGAAATCTCCAGTGCAAAAAGCAGTAACACTGAAACTGAAAGAGAATAATGAAGATGAGCCAAAAAAAAAACTGCCTTCGATCAGCAGGATAAAAAACTAAGATTCACCATTGACAACTTGAGAAAGCGACTGAAAGCAACACACTTGAAGCATCAAGGTGGAAAAAAGAAAACCGACTGATCTTGGATGGCAGAGGCTCTCTCAGTGACCAAAAACCAATAGAATGAAAGGAAGGAAGAACTGGAGAAACTTGCCTATGCCTTATGGAACACACAAAGTTTTAAACAACTATACACAGGGGAGATGTAGACTTTCTTGGACTATACGAAATTCTATGTCTAAAGGAAACGTGGATAAGAAAGAAACCAGTAAATGAAGGGTACAAGATTTATATAAATCCAGCTAGGAAAGGAGAGAAGGGAAGACGATTTGTAGTACTTTTGACCATGATCAAAATCGACAGTCCTTTAAAAGTACTGGAACACTCAATCCCTAACCCCTTTATTCAAATCATCAAACTGAGTAAATGGCTGGATAAGCGAGAAATTAAAATACTACTAATCAACACATACTGGAGTGTTAACATGTGCTCAACCGACAACTATATTGGTGCTATAATGCAAGAAGTGGACAAGCCAATGTTGGAGGGAAAATAATAACTAATTATGATATGTGGCGATGTAAATATCAAATTATTAAAAAAGGATGGCAAACCAAAAGCTGTAGCGCATTTAGAGGGGAGAGCCCTCGGATGGGGAGAATGAAATGTAAGTACGTAACATGAGAATGCTGAATGGACAAACAAAAGGAGACCTGCACAGAGCAGATACATGGTCTTGGGGGGTAAGCCGTGCCTGTCTAGATTACTGTTTCGTATCTGGAAACACCTTACAGCTGATTAAATCATTTGAAGTAAAAACACAATCAATAAGTGACCATGACCTATTGGTGATTGAAATGGAGCTTCCCGTGATAAAGTAGAGAAGAATAAAGATGGGTCCAGTGGAAGTAACCAGATGGAAAAATAGATTGAAAATAAAGCAAAATGAAATCCCGAAATTAACGGCGAGATACGAAATCCATGTCCACAAGAATCCGGAAGAAGTTAAGTATAGATGGTTATTGAAAGAATTTGAAGTAAAATAAGACTTGGGTAGGAAAATCATGATAAATAGGAAACATGCTTACGATACTGATTTGGCGGCAAAAAGGAAAAATATACAGCGGAACTCAGAAAGATAAAAATGAAAGAAGACAGGAATAGATCAGAACTGATAAGAGAATGTAAACAAAATTACAAAAACTGGACCCGCTCTACTCAAGCAAAGAGAGCGCAAGAGATGCAGAAAAAATGTTGGCTGCAGTGTGTCCACAGAATACAAAAAACCTATGGGAAATCATCCATGAGGGAGAAGATTTCCAAGCTGCATTTACAACGGGACATGTATCAGAAGAGCTTTGGGTAGAACATTATACCTCACTATTCAGAAAGAAGAATGGTAACAAGGTTATTGGGAGTAGTAAAGAAAAGAAACCCTGGATGGTGGAATTCGATAGAGCAGACATACAATGGATGATTTAAAAACTGAGCTCATCAAGGGTGGCAGGCCCGGACGGCATCTCAAACCACACACTGAAGGAAAATGAGAGCAGTTGGAGAGACTTAATTACTCTACTATTTAAACAAATATTAAATACCCAGACCATACCATCATCATGGAAGGAGGCAATTGTATAGTCCTTATCTATAAAAAAGGAGATTGTGGGGCCCCAAGAAATTATAGACCAATTGCCTTACTAGACTCTATAGGCAAATTGTTTGTGTCCATTCTCCTGAGAGATCTAAAAGGCTAGGTAAAGGAGGCTGGCATACTTGATACACGGCAAACAGGGTTTATAGGTGGTGTGGGAACCTTGCTAGACCTATTCATTTTCTACCTCCTAAAACAATGAGCCCTGGAAACAAACACAAAAATATACCTGGGGCTTATCGAGCTGGAGCAAGCATTTGATGGATTAAACTGCGAACGCTTGTGCAGAAAATTGAGGGGATGGAAGTGCCCGGAATATCTAATTGAAACAATTCAAGGTCTTTATACGGATACATTGATACAAGTCTGATTGACTAGAGATGGCTCACTATCAAGAAAGATTTACACATTTACCGGGATAAAACAAGGATGTGCCCTCACCCTGTTTTTATTCAGCCTATATATGGCTGATATAGAGGAATCACAAAGGAATATCAGAGCCCCCGTTAAAATGGAAGCAGTAGTGATACCATGGATTCTATACGTGGATGATCTGGTCTTCATAGACCAGACAGAAATTGGACTGCAGTGACGACTCTGTGCATGTAAGGAATATCTGGACAAAAACAGGATGAAGGCAAACGTGGAGAAAATCAAAAAATCATGATAATCATATGGACCATCGATAATTGGAAGCTAGAAATTGTGAACTCAATAATATATCTAGCAGTTTGGTTAAACAAGAATGTGAATGAACAAGGTCAATACCTTCTGATTAAAGAAAAAACTAATGAAGCTAGCAAATCAGGGAAGAGTACTACATAGAAGATATGGAACCTTCTCAATGATTCCAGTCCATACCTTTTACAAGCAAAAGGTGGTAGCGGTACTGACGTATGGGGCAGAGTCACTACTAAACTTATCTTGGAAAACATGGGGCTTTTGTGAAGGTTTCTTTTGAAGAAAGGTACTAAACCTCCCAAATGCTTTGCCAGGAAATACACTAAGACATGAGTTGAGGCTGCAGTCATTGACATTGACGGTTCTGTGGAAAACCATCTCCCTGTATTGAAAGTGCGTTATGGAGAATACACCAGTACCTTTTGAAATTCTGAATAACGGAAAGGAAATAAAAGGCAAAAGTTTGGAAAGATGGAAAACTCAATGTAAAGAATACCTAGAAGCTAGTAATATCAAGATGGTGTTACGCTCACCTGGTTCCCACAGGGTCGTCGATCTGACCCGGACAGCTGCGGTCTCCACCAACGTGATGCGTAGTGCCGAGATGACTGTCTGGACTGGCCCGCCTAATCTCGTCTGTTTGATCCATAGAAGTATTCTCCTGCAAGTGGAGAAAGGGATTTAGCCACCCGTTGATATGAGTGATAGATCCCTCTCACTGTTCTCGTTCTCCCTTCTTGTCACCTCCGATATACCCTTTTAGGAACCTCACCTTATGTATTTAAATGATGAGCTCTCCATCCTGCGTTGATTGCAGGGGCGCGTTGATGCCAGTTACTTCACTGGTTTGAAGGCATGGGCGAGTTCCGGAGAGTATTGACTCTGAGGTCCTTGGTAAGGTTCGGTAAGTATCAAGTTAATAAAGTTCAATATGTCCAATGATTCACTCTTGTCCCCCCTTCCTTCCTTGTCTTGCAATTAAGATTGTGAGAAGATGCCCCTCGTGGCAGTTGGTGGCGCTCAGGTAAGAGTCTGTATTACCCAACGCCGTCCGGTAAATGTTGCCGGTGTTTAACATGTTGTTTTCTCTCCCTTTGCAGGTGCGGCACATGAAGATGCAGAGAGTTATAGAATAATGCCTCTGGTGGTAATCAGGTAAGTCTATGATGAATAGTGTCTTATTTGTTGGTTTTCTCGGCTCACCTTGTTGTTTTCTTTTGTCTCTCAGGTGCCGGAGTTCGGCGAAGAAATGATGGAGGCAACGCCGAATCGAAAGATGCTGCAAGGACTGGTGAGTATGGCGCGGCGCTGCAGCTGGAGATGGGACGCGTACAGAAATGATGTTCTTTCCAGGTCTGGAGGCGAGATGGATCCGAAAATCAGGTGAGGAATTTGAAATAGTTTGTTTTCTAATCTTGTCTGTTTCTTTCCTCTTGGTTTCAGGAGCTCCAGATTCGAGGCGGGCGCGGCAGAAGAGTGGATGCAGACTGCAGGCACGGTGAGCGTTACGCTGCTGGATGCAGAATAACGCGAAGCGTGTGCTGCTGTTCGGGCGTGGTTTAAATAGCCTCCAAAGTAGTTCCAGGTAAGAAGTTCCCTAGAACCACGCCTGAGTAAAAAATAGTCCCTGTAATAAAATAGTCCCATCCAGGCCTCACGTTGGCTTGGACTCACTTGCAGCATGGTCTGCATCAGGTAAGTAAAGTCTATGAGCCTGGCGCCTATGGCGCCAGGACTGATTTCTATGATGAGACTTGCGCCTAAGGTGCCAGGACTGAACCCAAACAGCCCCCAGCCAGGGCTATTGGGGTTTTAATAGATATATGGATGCCTGCTTCCAGAGCTGATGGGCTTGGTCCTGAAGCCCGGGGGTAGGCATCATGACAGCACTCCCCCCCAAGGCCCCTCCTAAAGTTGTTCTTCCCCTTGGCCCTGGCTTGTCTGGGAAGTCCTGATGGAATTTCTTCACCAACCGAGGTGCATGAACATGGTCACTACGCTCCCATGACCTTTCTTGTGGTCCGTAGCCCTTCCAATCGATTAAATAAAAAAGTCTTGATTTAACCATCTTGGAGTCCAGGATATTTTTTACCTCGAATTCAAGTTCTCCATCTATCAAGATGGGGTTGGGTGGTTTGGTTAATCTTGTCCCTGGTTGAACTGGTTTTAAAAGTGAAACATGGAAGACGGGATGAATTTGCATATTAGAGGGTAGTTCCAATATGACGGCCACCGGGTTGATAATGGCCTTAATGGTGTAAGGTCCCAAATATCTAGGGTTAAAAGTACGAGTTCGCTTCAGAGGTATGTGTTTTGTAGCCAGCCAAACTTGATCCCCAATCTGGTATTGTGGAGTTTCACTTCTATTTTGATCAGCATTTTTCTTATATTTCTCTTTTGCTTTTTTCAAATGTTCTGTAGCCTCCTTAAAGGCTTGCGTAATAGTAGAGTGCAAATGACTAACTGCGGGCATTTCTAAGTTCTGAGGCGAATCTAGTTCTGAGGTTCGAGGGTGATGTCCATATATAGTAGAAAAGGGGCTTTGTCTGGTTCCTGAATGTACACAGTTTTTGTATGCATACTTGGAAATCCATAAAATATCTTGCAATTACTTTCGGTCTGGTGTAGCATGCAACGTAGGTACTGTTCAAGGGTCTGGTTGGTCCTCTCCATCTGACCATCGGTCTGGTGATGGTGACTGGTTGATAACCTCACGTCAATTAGAGCCAATTAACAACATTTCTTCCAAAAATGTGAAATGAATTGACTACCTCGGTCAGAGACCAATATGGAAGGAAATCTGTGTATTCGAACAATGTTTTCGAGGAACTCCTTGGCCAGAATTGAAGCAGAAGGTAATCCCTTTAAAGGAATAAAGTGGGGCATCTTGGAAAAAAGATCCACAATAACTAGAATGGTGTTAAATCCATTACATGGAGGTAGATCTGTAATAAAGTCTAAAGATAAGGTGTGCCATGGTGTAGGTGGAATATCCAAAGGTTGTAAAAGGCCAGCTGGTTTTTTCTTCTGACTTTTGTTTTGTGCGCAAATGCCACAAGGCATCACAAATGACTTTACATCTTTTCGCCAGGTGGGCCACGAGAATTGTCTCTTAATTTTGGCTTCAGTTTTTGCGATACCTGGGTGCCCTTCCATCACGGTGTCATGATAATTGGAGATGACAAGTTCTTGTAGTTCCTTGTGTGGTAGAAATAGTCGCCCTTGATAATAAGGTAGGTCATTAATGACTGAGTAGTCCTGGCCTTTCTTTACCCAGTCCTGCAGGGCTGTTGGATCAAAGAGTTGTTGGATCTATACCTGAATATCCTCTAGTGTCTGTAGAGTAGTTATGCCAATATTCTTTGTTCAGAAATTATAGGGACCGGTTCCAGGTTCGCATATGCTTCTCCCATCCCTATTCGGGATAAGGCATCTGCCTTGCCATTTTTACAGCCTGGTCGATAAGTGATCACGAAATCGAACTCGGCAAAGAACAATGCCCATCGAAGTTGGCGCGACGATTGGGCCTTGGCTGTTTTTAAATACTGCAGGTTTCGGTGATCGGTGATTACAGTAATGGTATGCCTGGCACCGAGATGATAATGCCGCCAAGCCTTGAAGGCGGATTTGATGGCTAATAACTCTTTATCGGTAACCGCATAGTTTAATTCGGGTGCCAAGAACTTTCTGGACCAAAATGCTACTCGGTGAAGTTGGCTGGTTTCAGGATCCTTCTGGGACAGGACAGCTCCCATGGCTAAACTGGATGCATCAGTTTCAACTATGTATGGAAGTTCAGGGCGTGGATGCTTTAAGACAGGTGCAGTCGTGAACTTTGTTTTCAGCTCTTGGAAGGCCTTTTCAGCTTCTTCGGTCCACAAAAAGCGTTATTTTTTTCGCAAAAGTGCTGTGATAGGGTGTACAACATGTGAGAAATCCGGAATGAATCTGCGGTAGAAATTAGCAAATCCGAGCATGCTTTGTACCCCTTTAACTGAACTGGGTGATGGCCACTTGAGAATTGCGTCCACCTTTCAAGAGTCCATTCGGACTCCTTTTGGAGTCAGGATAAATCCAAGGAATTCAACTTCCGTAGCATTAAAAACGCATTTTTCCAATTTTGCATATAGCTTGTGCTGGCGTAGTTTCTCAAGGACTGCACGAACGTGCTTCACATGGTCTGATTCTGAGGAGGAGTACACTAGAATATCGTCTATGTATACGACAACACAGACGTCAATGAGTTCACGAAGGACATTGTTCATAAAGTACTGGAAGGCTGCTGGTGCATTGCACAACCCGAAGGGCATCACCTGGTATTCGAATAACCCGTACTTAGTGCGAAAGGCAGTCTTCCATTCGTCGCCTTTCTTTACACGTACCAGATGATATGCCCCTCGGAGATCTAATTTAGTGTAGAAGCAAGCGTCCTTTACTTGGTCTAGTAATTCGGGGATCAGAGGCAATGGGTATCGGTTCTTAACCGCGATCTGATTCAATGCGCAGTAGTCTATACACGTTCTGAGGTCACCTTCCTTTTTAGGCATGAAGAACAAAGCTGAAGATGCAGGGGACTTGGATGGACGAATTAAGCCATTAGCAAGGTATTGGTCTAAGTATTGTCGCAGGTGAAGGTTTTCGGGTTCCGTAAGGGCGTAGATCCTACTACATGGAGGTTGTGCACTGGGAATGAGATCGATTTGACAATCGTATGATCTGTGAGGTGGCAAGGTGTTGGCCTGTTCTTTTTGGAAAAAATCCTGGAATTCTTGATATTCCTGAGGTAACTGCACCACTGGAGTAGCAACTGTGGCCAGGCCTTGGTTCAAGGGTTTTTCCGTGTAACAAGTATGTGCACAGTTCGGGAAGGTTATTCTCTTCTCTCGCCAATCAATACAAGGATTATGTGTTTACAACCAAGGTATCCCCAGTATTATTTGGAACTGCTGGGCTTTGATTAAATCAAACACAATAGTCTCTCGATGCCCATCATGACCAAATAATATCATCTCTGCGGTGGAATGAGTTACAGGCCCAGAGGCAATTTCAGTTCCATCGACTGTGGTGATGACATCCGAAGTGGTCTTTTTGCAGAGAGGCAGATTCATCCTAGTAGCCAATTTGTGGTCCACAGTAGTTTCCTATGGCCCCGCTATCAATGTATGCCCTTACTGCGTGCATGCGTGATGGCTGTCTAGGATCCATAAGGACCATTGGTATGATGAAGTGCGAGGTCTGAGTGTCCTTCTTCAAGCTCGGCAAGCGGACCTCTACGCTGGTCGGGCGTGGTCGTTTCCCGAATCAGGCTCTGTTTGATTTTTATCAGCAACTCCGACTACTTTTTTGGATGGTTTTATAGGGCAATCCCGTAGAAAATGTCCTGAGGCCCCACAGTACAGACATAATTGCATCTGCCGTCTCCTTTCTCTTTCCTTTTGAGTTAAGGGTCCCTTGACCCCCCCGATCTGCATCGGTTCTGGTGCATCTGTTCCTTTGAGGGTAACATTGGGTTTAACCAATACCCGATTCCCGAACTGATCAGCCTTTCTATTCTGAAGTCGGTGGTCTAACTGGACCACTAAGTCTATATATTCTGCGCAATCCTGAGGTGGGTTCACAACTTGGGCCAAAACATCTATGAGTTCACCCAAAAAAGTCCACGATGAAATAATCTAATTCGTTCTACCTCTGGCAATCCGGTTTCCACCACCAACCTATTGAAGGTTGCGATATAGGTTAGTAGATCCTGGTTACCTTGTCGTAAGGATAAGAGTTTGTTATCCAGGGCCTGTCCCTGTGAATGTCTGGCAAATAGTCTCTCCATGCTCAATTGAAACCCTTGGAAATCCCGAAGAAGAGGGTCATCCTGGTTGACTAGTGGAATTGACCAATCCGCTACGCTGCCACTAAGGTATGATAGTACAAAGGCTACTTTGGCTTGGTCGTTCGAAAAAGCTCCAGGTCTGCATAAAAAGTGCAATCGGCATTGGTTCATAAACACGGCAAACCTTTTTGGGTCCCCAGAAAAACGTTCAGGTGGAGCTAAAGCAATGCTCCCTGGTAGAACCACTTGCACAGGATTGCTTGATGAAACAGGAGTTGGATTCCCCCCGAGTCCAGGTAATGATGTTTGCCCAGCTTGGTTTTGCAGCAATTGTCTAGCAAGATCATCAGTGCTCTCCTTTGACACAATCAGTTCTCTCCTGAGGGCATTAGTTTCTTGGCGCGCCGAGTGCACTTCTGCCCTAAGTTCCCCTAACAATAGGGCTAGTTGGTCGGTTTCTGAGGTTTCCATGACACTCGGTGGGGATTTGTAGATAGGCTTTGCGTTCTGTTACGCTCACCTGGTTCCCACAGGGGCGTCGATCGGACCCGGACAGCTGTGGTCTCCACCAACGTGATGCGTAGTGCCGAGATAACTGTCTGGACTGGCCCGCCTAATCTCGTCTGCTTGATCCGTAGAAGAATTCTCCTGCAAGTGGAGAAAGGGAGTTAGCTACCCGTGGATATGGGTGATAGCTCCCTCCCACTGTTCTCGTTCTCCATTCTTGTCACCTCCGATATCCCCTTTTAGGAACCTCTCCTTATGTATTTAAATGATGAGCTCTCCATCCTGCGTGGATTGCAGGGGTGCGTTGATGCCAGTTACTTCACTGGTTTGACGGCGTTCCGGAGAGTATTGACTCTGAGGTCCCTGGTAAGGTTCGGTAAGTATCAAGTTCATAGAGTTCAATATGTCTGATGATTCACTCTTCTCCCCCCTTCCTTCCTTGTCTTGCAACTAAGATCGTGAGAAGATGCCCCTCGTGGTAGCTGGTGGCGCTCAGGTAAGAGTCTGCATTACCCGACGCCGTCCGGAAATGTTGCCTGTGTTTAACATGTTGTTTTCTCTCCCTTTGCAGGTGCGGCACATGAAGATGTGGAGAGTTATAGAATAATGCCTCCGGTGGTAATCAGGTAAGTCTATGATGAATAGTGTCTTATTTGTTGGTTTTCTCGGCTCACCTTGTTGTTTTCTTTTGTCCCTCGGGTGCCGAAGTTCGGCGAAGAAATGATGGAGGCAACGCCGAATCGAAAGATGCTGCGAGGACTGGTGAGTATGGCGCGGCGCTGCAGCTGGAGATGCGACGCGTACAGAAATGATGTTCTTTCCAGGTCCGGAGGCGAATGGATCCGAAAATCAGGTGAGGAATTCAAAATAGTTCGTTTTCTAATCTTGTCATTTTCTTTCCTCTTGGTTTCAGGAGTTCCAGATTCAAGGCGGGCGTGGCAGAAGAGTGGATGCAGACTGCAGGCACGGTGAGCGTTACGCTGCTGGATGCAGAATAACGCGAAGCGTGTGCTGCTGTTCGGGTGTGGTTTAAATAGCCTCCAAAGTAGTTCCATGTAAGAAGTTCCCCAGAACCACGCCCGAGTAAAAAATAGTCCCTGTAATAAAATAGTCCCATCCAGGCCTCACGTTGGCTTGGACTCACTTGCAGTATGGTCTGCATCAGGTAAGTAAAGTCTATGAGCCTGGCGCCTATGGCGCCAGGACTGATTTCTATGATGAGCCTGGCGCCTAAGGCGCCAGGACTGAACCCAAACCGCCCCCAGCCGGGGCTGTTGGGGTTTTAATAAATATATGGATGCCTGCTTCTGGAGCTGATGGGCTTGGTCATGAAGCCCGGGGGTAGGCATCATGGCAGACGGATGTGCTGAAAATCAACCCTATGAAGGCAAAGTAGATATTGCAGGAAAAAGATTGGATTGAAACTATAGAAATGAGAACTAATAGCAAATCTTCCTCTAACATCACTTGGGAATTTAAGAAATTAAATGAACCACTGAACTATCTCAAAAGGTTTCCATCAGCTCACTACGTAGATCTACTAATGCAATCCAGATTAAACTTCCTAGCCACAGGTGAAGTCCTGCTAGCAAGGAAACAGATAAAAATCCAAGAGCCCCTCTGCCGCTTACTGCAAAGATCCAGAGAAAGCAGAGACAATAAGACACTTGATGCTAAACTGTGTACCCCTTAGGGAAATCAGAATAAGATTCCTGGGGGACCATATCCACTCAGGTTACTTAGCATCAGAAGAGGAGTGGTGGGAAAGAATATTGACGGCAGAGAAAATTGAACTAACAATCATCGCACTGAAATTCGTGGAGACAATCCTGAAGGAGGAAGGGACATACGAAAGATCGCGACTACATACCGATCGACTAATGGGAAAAATTTTATCTATGGGATTCACAACGAGAATGTTGTTCAAAAGTACATGGAGAAATGTTAAAGGTTCTAACTGTGTTAACCAATAAACATTTTTTTTGTAAAGTATTTATGAACTTTGGGAAAAAAGTTTAGTATTGTTATAAATGTAGTGGATCAGGTTTCAATTGCAAACCAAATATGCACTTTAAAGAAATAAAAAATAAAAAAACTAAATAACACTTATCATATTTGCTTTAGACTTGATGATGGCCAGTAAAAAATGTCATGCCACAGCAATATCTATGTAGACTGACTGCGCCAAAATGCCAATCTAACCACATAATAACACTTATCATGCTTATTACATATACCCAGACATATATGCAATGCCACAGTAAGTCAAAGCTAGACTGGCTGCACCCAAATGCCAGATAGCCACTAATAACACATTTCATGCCTGCTTTATCGTGGATGCCCATTACAAATGTTTAAGTGCACACCCCCGACCAACCCTCCCACACGTCCCCTTTCGCTCCCATCCCTCTCATCCAACCCCCAAAATCAGCTCCTCGGCCCAGCTTTAAATAGAAGCACACACACATTCACACAGAATTCACTCGCTCATTTACACGTTTACCCACTCACCATGCACTGACACAAATGCACACCCAGCCACCCATACAGCATACACTCACTCATTCAAACACATTGCATAATATACATACAAACACACCCTTGCATACACACACACGCACATTTACAAAAATAAATGTTCTTACCTTTTTCGTCAAATCTGTTGCTCTGAGGAACTCCTCTTCAGGCAGTTCTCCGGCTCACATGCTCCATGCACATAGCGGGAAGCAGCTCCAGTGCCTATCGTGCACAGAGCAGAGGCCTCAACGTTTTGACTGACAATGGGCTTGGACTTCAAAAAGACATCATTTCTTTTTTAAGTAGCTTTGACCACAAAGAGAAATGATTTCCGTTACAGAAAACTGTAACAGCAATAATTTCTTTTTGAAGTCAGAGCGGCTTCAAAATAAATGATTTCTTTTGAAGGCCGAGCCCCCCTACCAGCACTTGTGGTGGCAGGTACCCCCCACTCCCAGACGATGGGGGCTGCGGGCCCCCAGCTATGCCAATGGTGTTTTTGAGAAAGGAAACAGAACATGTTTTGTAAAAAGCAATTAAATGATTCCTTCCCATGACTGTGAATTCCCAGTTCATGCTTTGAGATAGTTTTAGTGTTTCTCCATACGCAATAAACTTTTCAAAATGGCTTAAATTACACTCAGATTCATTGTTAATAATGGAGAATAAAATTGGCAAAAACTCAGAAAAAAAACTCAGAAATCACCTGCTGTTGTATACAACTAAAATGAAAAGTATGAGGAGTTGGTAACGTCACTTTCCTATGTATTTCCCTTTTTTGCCTTATATTTGCAGGATATCGCTCAGTCTAAATATTATTTTGGGTTTTCTACGCAGAATTCACATTTGGCTCTCAAACCACCACCCCATACATTGCCAACATTGTAGTATACTTTATTTTACATATTCTGATAGGTGAAACAATAGGCTGATTTGTTTTACCTGATAATAAATGGGCTACAATGGACTTCGTGTCCCACAGTGCTTCTTTGTCAGTGGTGCCTGCGGGAATGGAGCCCTATTAACTGTGTTCCCTCCGGGGACGTCATTTGGGGGTTACCAGGGGTAGCACCTTTGGGGTGCATTTACAGGCCCTAACAGAAATCACATTCACCTAAAAGCCACATTTAACCATTGCCACGAAAAATGCCTGTGCTCTGCTTCCCTGGCACATGTGTTGCAAGCATTGAACACTACAACCAAAATAATGGATCTGCAGTTGCTTTTATTTCATTGAATGACAAAAGTTAAAAACATTTCACCAAGGATGGCCCTGCACAATTCCGTTTATTCCATTTTGACCAAAAACGGCTCTGCGTTTACTTTTCTTGCGTCTGAATAACAAGAAGTATGCACTACATCTAAAACTGACTTGTCTTGTTGTTAATTCACATGGGATGCAAGGATGTCTACATTGCAACCAAACACGGCTGTTGTTTTGCCTTTCATGTGAACCGCAGTGCTCAAAACACTGCAAAGGAATAAAACGGCTTTCTTTTTCCTTTTTATTCCGTGTCAAATCAAAGAACCATGTGCAGTACCCCTCTGTCTCCATGGATCAACAGTCAATGCAAAACCCACTCAAAAGGACCAAACAAATTGATCTGATGACCTACAGACCCGCACTTCTATCATCAGATGAAAAATACGGCTTGCACATGAGTTAAAGAAAATATGAAAGGGCAGCGTTGCTCGCACAGAAACCTCAGTGAACATGGTTGTGGGTGTGGGGTTGGCTAAGCAATGCACATTATATTTTCCCCCACAAGACTTCAATCAACTTGGAGGAGGTTCAGAAAACCGGTCAAATCAGTTTGGGCTCAGGCAGGACAAAACTCAATTGAAAGCCTGGTCTCCCTGGGGAAGTCACACCAATAAGTGAATCATTCCGCAAGGACATGTGATGTGGCTGAGGCTGTGATGATTCTCTGCTCTGCCAGACTAGAAGGCAGTACTAGCAGGGTGGAAAAGAAAACAAGTGTGGCTAGTGCTTGACCAAGAAGTGTGAATTCCTTCCAGCACCCACTACCAAGGACAAACTGATAAACGTCAAAGGGTGTTATAAAAGTATTTTGTTACAAGCTGAGCCAGGGGGGAAACAGTTTGCTGTGGGTGATGAAGCACTGCCCCCATTATGTGACAGATCCTCCAAATTAACATTAAAGGAGTGATTCATTTTAGGCATTTTTCCCAGCACTCAGAATAAAAAAAAGCATGGTTTTATGCTATTTCTCCATGCAATTTCCAGGCAATTTTTTGAAACTAAGTGCATATTCCTAGGATTTTGGGGACTAAAATGGTCAGTAAAGACTTGTTTTGGATGATTAGAAAAATGTGTCAAGCATGAGATTTGGTGGAAAGATGGAAAATGAGATTGTGAACATGCTTAATGATTTGTAGAATTATAACTGTTATGTATTTAATGAAAAGAATGAAAATATGCCAAAGGGCCATACTGCCTGGCCCTGAGTTGGCGATCAGCTTGTCTAATTCCCTATGAGTCACTGAAAACGTATATCTATTTCTTATAGCGTTGACTAGGATTAGTTGGAAGTTATGACATAGGACTCAGTTTTGATAAAAAGTGGACCTGAGAACAAAGAACTATAATAAATGCCAAACAGACTGATGATGCTCTCTCCCCTTGAACCAATGCACCAATGATGCCAGTGGGCGGAAAGAGGAATGACAGGCTGTTCTATCCCAGGGCAGGAGCAATTATAGAATACTCCCCATGGATTGTAAAGTGAATGATGCCATTTGGGCTATATGAGGGGGAACTGTACTAGACACAGAGACACACACACACACTCAAAGAATCCAGGGAGACAGGAAAAAGAGGACAGAGTGAAAGCTGAACCTTACCATCCAGGAGTGCAGAGACCAGACCCCTTGCCTAGCTGTTAGCTGATCTCATCCAGGAGAGTGCAGAGACCAGACCCCTTTGCCTCGCTGTCCAGAGGGTCCTGTGATCCAGCTGACTTTTCAGAATCCAAAACAAGGCTTACTTTGTAAGTATCAAATAAACCCAGCCCTAAATTGCATATGCTTTTCCTTTTTGCAACATAACCCCATTGAAAATCCCATTGAAAGTCCCAAATTGCCAGTATAATTATTTACCTTTCCATTGTAGAATCTGTATTAGCCTGTGTATGTGAGTGTATTCTTATGATAAATCTCTCAGGTGTCTGTATAAACTCTTAGCATTATTTTGAAGTAAATCAATTAATTCCCCTATAATGAAATTCATGGTGTAAGTTGTTAACCCTCTTGTGCCTAGTGTCTTTCTTTAATAACTATAGTCATTAAAGTATAGCCTTAAAAGAATTAGTCTCTGAGTACTGAGTACCGAAGGTTGCCCGTGCATTGTGTGCATTAACCCATGAACTCCTAAATTGCATCTGCCCCATTAAAAAAAGAAAAAAAAACGTAGTCCCATTGAGAGCAATACCTTTTGCTAGCATCTTACCTGCTATGTGCCTCTGTCCCTGTCCTTAAAAAACAATTTCTGATTTTGAAAGCTAAGCCCCTTTCCTTAGCTGCCTGTCATTGCAAATCCTGTGTAAAACGAATTTTCAATTGCCATTTGTACTTTTCTTTTGCATTTGTTTTCTCCCCAAAACCGATTTTCCAACCTCATTTCCAGGTTGTTCTGTGTACTGATTAGTAGTCTCTAAGCTTCCCTATCTCCAGTGTAGCAACACAAATATATGTTATTGAAACACACCGTCCTCATACCTAGTCCGTTGTGACATGGTGGGTTTGTGAAGGTTGGGTTCGAGATGGGTTGGAGGCCTACTCAAAACAAATCTGTGAAAAAAGTATTTTTATTGTCCGCCACATTCATTGTCAGGAAGGAGTCCCTGGGTGGAGTGTGCCGTGTTCTAAAACTGTGACAAAGTTGGGGCTCGTGCCCTGATTGAGGTTAGAGTTTTCACCCATGACAGTCCAACACAGCAGATGGACCCATTGAAGGTAGTGTTACTTTTAGTGGCTAGAAAACTGTGTTACACTGTAAAGGCACCATCCAAAAATGTGTAATTTAGGTAGCAGGCCTGTGTCTCAAAATAAAATAGTGTATCCCTAAAATAGGCAAGAGCAGGATAGAGCTGTGTCCTTGCATAGATAACCCACCAGCAGTAGAACACTCTTCATAATGAGCACCATTGAAATTAAAATGGCTAGGCAGTACCTACTGTCCAAATTATTCATTTGTGGGGAATGGGCAAAACAAAAACAGGAAGACTGGCTATCTAGTATGATGCAACAGGTGACCTCTATAAGTATGAATGTGTGGCAGGACAATGACCTGTTAAATCAAGCCCTGACCGGGTTCTACATGACGCAAAACATTAAATAGGAACAAATTAAAATGGTTCATCTCACTGCGTACATGTACTTCCATATGATAGTCATGGAAGAAAGGTACCAAGAAAGTATAACCTCTGTGCAAAATCAGTCTGAGCTTTTAAATCAAACACAGAGTGAATTAAGGCAGGTAGAGGAGAAAATGCGAGAGAGCCAACATTCTGAGTTAGAGTTGGGAAAACCTCACCGAGCAGCTCAAGGGGGAGTTGGCAGTTAAACAACAAACCAATTCAGAACAGGAGGCCCAATTATCTGCACTAAAAGAAGAGTACCAAAAAAGGGTAGATTCCCTGAAAGAGAGTCAACTAAAATTGCACCAACAAGTAACATACAATAGAATCTGCCTAGAGGAAATAGGCATTCTTCAAAAGCAGGTTAAACAACTGGAAGAGGAGATTAGTAAGTTAACCAGGAAAGAGGTCCATTCTCAAACAGATTTTGAACAGGAACGCCAGAAGTTGGGCGCTATAAAACAACAGAAAGATAACCTTACTGAACAGATTGGCAACCTGTATAGGAAAAAGATGCCCTGTGCCAGCTAGTGTGCAAATTAAAAACAGGCCTGGAAAGAAGTGAGTCATGTTTTCAGGGACTGACTAACCTAAAAGTATAGAATGAAAAGTTACTGGGGCACATAAGGCAAATAGAACATGATCTAGAGCAGGCAATACAGACAAGAAATGCTCAGAGTGAGGAGCTGTATCTCCTGCAAAAGAAATGGTCTGAATACTCCGAGACAATTCTAGAGGTCCAGAAAGAAAATGAGGCCCTTGGTGATGAGAACAGGGGACTCCAGAGCCAAGTAGTCGCACAAGGGAAGGTCATAGAGGTCAGTCAAGCCCTGATAGCAGAGCGCAAGGTTCAGGCCTTTGCATACTATCAGGAAATAGGGGCTGAGAAAGAGAAAATTGAGAGGTTAGAAAAAGAGTGTGCTATGTTAAATAAGGACTTGAGGACCCCTGTACAGTTAGAGAGTGACAGGGCAACCCCTGATCACATTGTGATGCCCTCTGTGCCAAGGGCCTCAAGCCAACTTACCACCCAGTATGTGCAAGGCACTGTTAACTTCATGTCCACAGGTCCACAAGAACCAGAAACCATGAGACAGCCGGACTCAATTAGTCCCAGCATGATTGAGCCGGCAGGTCTGCGTCCATCAGAGATTGATGGAGGTGCATCCCTGTTGACGTTCAAAAATATTGTGGCCAATGTATCTGATCAGGAAGACTCCTATGAAGAGAAAATCAGAGAGTGAGATTGGCAGAAACATCAGCTACAAAGAAACCACCTGGTCCACTTTGCCGATAAAAAGGAGTCTGAGTTTTGGCTCCAAAAGAGTATTCTGAAAACCTCAAAAACCTCCACCCAATCAAGGAAGTGGGGGAGTTCTCCACCAACCCCAGAAGAAGGGAGGAGTCAGATGAGTACTCTCCTGTGCGAAAGAGGGAGTCCAAGGGAAGTGAACCAGAGAGCCCACAATATAACACGAGGGAAGCGACTAGGCCCCCATCATTTTGGGAGAGGCTTCCAGGTTCAAAGAATCAGGGAGCGCCTAGAGGATAGGGATGGGACCTCAAATAGCAGCAGCTCTGAGTCTGCTGGTGAATTGACTCAGATGCAGCAGAAAAAGAAGGCTGCCAAACAAAAGAGGCATCTGGTAAAAGACCCCATTAGACAAATAAAAGCCACTAGAAACTTCATGACCTTGTACCATAAGAAGGCCAAATACCTGGGAGCATCTGGAGCAGTATGACCCGATGATGACATCATTTGACAGTAAAAATGATCAGAATTCTATGGAGTTTGCCAAATGGAAATTCTCCCCAGAATACTCCAGCTTCTTTGCTGGGTTGGAGGATCAGAACCATTCAAGGTGGTCTACCTATGAGGAAGCTATCTTTAAGTACTTCTCCATTCACCAAAACCCTGCAGGAGGCCCGCAATGTGGCCTACAACCTGCAGTGCAGAGAGGATCAGGCCCAAGAGAATTTGTGCAGGAGCAGGCATTTCCATAAACCACTGGTAGGGAGTTCATCCCTACCTATTTCTATGCACTTCCTAAATACATTATGACATAGCTGGTTAGGGACTTCCACGATGAAAGGACCCTGGACCGGGTAATAGAGCAAGCTACTCAGATATATGAGGTCCAAAAGCAGGTAGAAAATAAGAATCCTCCCTAAAAACCCAAACAAACCAACACCCAGCTGCTGCCAAGGTGGCAGAGGTGAAGGGTACCCCCATTTTGGACCTAGAAATGGGAGGGTGTAAAAATACACCCCTCGCTAACCAACCAAACCAGAGGCAGAGAAGATCCTCTGACCAGTTCCAAACAGGTGGCAGTCAGGCAGGGTACCCCACCAATGGGTCACCTGACTCTGCCACCTACATCAGCCCCACGTATAAAGGGAAAGACCCATCTTGGAGTACGTATGGACTCCCCCAGCCCAGGGGGGGATCCAATCAGGTAAGTATGGCCCCAGGAAACTTCCCTCCAAGCTTCCCTCAGGAGGGCAGTAATCTTCCACTCTCCAGTTTGAGTTTCTTCCCCAGGTACCCTCATACCCCAATGTTCAGAACAACTCTCCTTTCCCTCCCCGCTTTCAGGAGTCCAGACCACCAAATCAGGGAGAAGGAAGGCCAATAATGGAGAGGTACCAGGAAAACCTTCCATATCAAGGCTACTCGGGGAGAAGAGACAGTTACCCTTCCTGAGAGCAGCAAAGAGTTGACTCCAGACCCCTGTATCAGCCAGAGAGTATGTCACAACTGGAGCGCCAGGTCCAGAACTTGACGCATGACCTGAGCCGCATGTTGAGGGCTCGGCAGAACCCTCAGATAAACATGGCTGCTCAGAACAGCTCAAACACATGGTCTACTACCCCCGGAACAATGACGAGGAGAGAATCCCAACAACCAGCAGGTTCGAGAAGCGGATGCCCGGGAGGAAGGGGAATGCAAAGCCCTAGAGCAAGCTTCCTTCCTCGTGCATGAAAAGCCACTAGAAACCTCTGAACCTGAACTCAAATCTCCTACCAGCTGCAACCTAGGAAACAGAGGGTAAGTAGGAGAAACAAAGAGACAAACAAGACCCATTTTGTGGAGGAGGTCCGCGTCCTCCAGTTTGAAGGGGAAGAATCCTTGCAGGATTCTGGGAAGAAAGTCTTCTCTTTCAATGATGGGGGTATTCCTCCCAAAGAAAAATGGGTCCCAAAAGACCATAACTCAGACTGGGTAGGTATGGGGACTGACCTAGAAAGCCTATTCCTGAACCCCAGAAAGATCATCATGAGAGATCAGAATTGAGTGAACCCCATAACCCGGTTCAAGTGACTGTCTCTGGGAAAAAACGGCCTATATTATTAAAACAGAGCACCAACTATGTCAATCTAAATGGCACATGCCACATGGTTGAGCAGCGATCTGACAACATTGATTTTCATTTTCAGAACAAGCAAGTCCCCGACATTACTGTAATTGCTGTAGGACAACAAACCGGTGATGGGAACCCTTCTCCATTCCTGAAAATCAACCTTCCTTCCAGTTCCAAGTGGCATTCCACACTGGAAGGAAATACCCTGAAATGTTATACCGATCCACAATTTGAAAACCCAATTCCCATGATAAAAAATGACGAAAAACCAGCTCAAAACTTGGCTGAAATTCAGAAAAAGGGTGAACAACTGTTCCTCCCCAATCAAGTAAATGAGGGGGGAGAATGTCCTCACCGGAGTATGCCGGAATAATGTAAGCAGCTTCATCAGCAAAGCGTTATTCAGGAAACTCCCAAAAGATCAGACCATTGCCTCATTTAAGTTGATTGACAAATGGAAAATGGGCCTGGAAACTCCTGGGTCTAGACATCTCCTGCTTAGCAGGTGCATGCTCAAAATTTCCATTGATAAGAAAAGCATAGAACATAATTGTGGGGTTGTGCGAGATGTTCCCCCCTATGCCTTACACTTAGGCAGTGAAATTCTCAATCGATGCGCAATTCATTTTGACTCAACATACTCCTAAGTATTGTCCCGAAAGGCGATAAACCCCTGGGCTTTGACAATCCTAAAAAAGCATCTCAGTTCACTCAATTGCAACCAGATGCAGTTGAAATTGAAACTGGAGAAGATGTCACCATCCCAGGACTGCCCCGGCCATTCACCATCCCCATAACAATTAACAGAGCAGGATTTGTAGCTGATTGAAGGGCCCAGTGAGGGCAGGGCCCAGGAATCCTCCAGAGGATACAGGTAAGGAACTGGAACCCAGATGGAAGAAAATCATATTCACATATAACAGGGAGTAATTTACTTGGTGTTATTGTAAAAATGAAAACAAAGAGGTCATGAAAATTGTAATTGGTTCCATTGAGTAATTTACTTGGTGTTATTGTAAAAATTGAAGAAAAATGTCATGAAAATCGCAAGTTGTTGTCGTTTTTCCATTGTTGTAAATCTTCCAGGAAAATTGTCCGTAAGAAGTACTAAAACTTTGATTTTTTTCTATTGTCTATTAGAGAATTAACATCCTTACATTCCAGCCTGGAGAGGAATGCCCTGGGGACCTGGAAGGGAAGGAGGGAAAGAGAGTGTCTCACCAATGTCTCCAACCCAAAGACGCAAGGGAATCCTGGAATGCCACTCCCTGATGAAGGAAAATTCCGCCGAAGGAACCCCACTCTACCCTACTGTTCCCCAACAAAAAGTCATGGAAGAGCAGGGGAGAATCTGTGGGGTGCATTTACAGGCCCTAACAGAAATCCCCTTCGCCTAAAATCTGCATTTAAACATTGCCACGAAAAACACCTGTGCTCTGCTTCCCTGGCACATGTGTGGCAAATATTGAACACTGCAACCCAAAGAATGGCTCTGCCGTTGCTTTTCTTGCATTGAATGACAAAAGTTAAAAACATTTCACCAAGATGGCCCTGCGCAACTGCTTTTATTCCATTTTGAATAACCCAAAAGTAAACATTTTACCAAAAACGGCTCTATGTTTACTTTTCTTTCATCTGAATAATAAGAAGTCAAGACCAGCATTCAGAATGGCTTTGCGTTTGCTTTTCTTACATTTGAATAACAAGAAGTATGCACTACGTCCAAAACGGCCTTGTCTTATTATTAATTCACTTGAGGGGCAAGGATTTCTACATTGCAACCAGGCACAGCTGGTGTTTTTCCTTTTTAAAGGATAGTTCCGGGACTTTTTTTTTATTGTCCCTACGGGTCGGCCATGTGTTTGTAAGCATAAATCGGTAGATCGTAGGAAACTTTCCTATGGACCTTACCCGACTTTTCGCCCATTATCGCACTCGAAATCAGCCGCCATTTTGTGATAATCCTATCATTCCGCCGCATCGCCCTGGCTCACCTGCCTTTGCGGCACTAAATCAAATCCCCCGCCCCTGAAACAGACATTATCAAAACATTCATATTCCCCGCCTCTCTCCGTGACGTTACTGTGCTGCGTAGGCAAACGCGCCCAGGCGTCTTCTACGCGACTCCACACAGACCCCGGAAATCAACACAGATCAGCTCACAATACAGCGCACCACAATTCGGAATATGAAACTGTACTTTGAAATCAAACCGCAAGATTGTAAATGTGGTAAAGTACATTTATTTGACATCAAATGTTTAGAGAATATTCAGCGATTTGCATTTTTATTTGCTCATGTTCCAAAAAGTTCGTATTGAGGAACGCGATGGTCCTTTGCTGTACACAGGGTCTTAGAGCATCTCACAATACAGCGCCACAATTCGGAATGTGAAACCGTGGTTTAAAAGCAAACGGCAAGATTGTACATTTGGCAAAGTACGTTTATTGGACATCAAATGTTTAGAGAATATTCAGCGATTTGCATTTTTCTTTGCTCTCGATCCAAATTAGTTCGTCTTGAGGGAAGCGATGTTCGTGTGCAGTACACAGGGTGTTGTTTTACGATAAAAATAAGCTCTTCGGTCGCACTGATAATCGCATGGCTGTTCCAACAACGAGGCACTAGGCCACCACAACGGTAGGTATGTTGCATCTAACCGTTAGTACCGCGTAAGGGCATACTTGTACTTGGCGATCGTCCCATAAAATGGTCAGGGTGGTAACGTTGTTCACGCGGAGAAGCAACTGGCGGCTGTAGAAGCCGTCCGCCGGTGTCCGGTACTCGTGACACAGACAGTAGTGAACGATGTACCTAAAAACATAAAAAATGAAATTAGTCTCACCATCAGATCCTTATTAAAATCATAGCGAGGACAGCGCTACTGGGTGTACACAAGTGTTTAAAGGCGTGGCGAGGCAGGGAGGGGGGGAGTACAAGGTAAGTAGCATAAAATAATAAATAAATAGGGCCAGCTGGTGGCAAGTGCAAGGTAAGTGCAGAACAAGTGCTGGGAAGGGGGGGCTGTAGGATACTGAGACAGTCCCCCAGTGCAGGGGTTGACAGGGAGGCAGTGCAGGTGGAGAGTGGAAGGGCCCAGGACCGAGGTCGCAGACAGTGGACCAGTTGTAGCAGGGGAGAGGGAGAGAGAAAGCAGAAGCAAAGAGGAAGGTTTTGAGGTGCTTCAGTAAAAGCAGATGTTTCTCCTCAAGTTAGTGCGCGGTAGAAAACAATATGCCACATAGAACGAACAAGTACAACTGAACCCGTCTTTAAAGCCACTGTATAGTAATGAAATTGCGGTATAAACTCATCAAAAGTTACTTACATTATATTTGCATTTTCCATTGTGTCTTGTGTAGGGCAGACCCGAAACACCACTCCTTCTTTGCCGACGTTACTTCTTCTAATGAACGTGGCTCATCGTTTCGTTTCTGAAATTTTATTCATTATCTTTTTTTTTCAGGATGGTCCCGGCCTGTCAAGGTCAAATCACAATAGAACCTTATACTGGGTCGTGGGCCGTTCCGCCACCCGAGCAAAACATCAAAGCAGCTGACCTTCACTTTGAGCGAGCACACATTTCTAGTTAGCTGCAGTTAGTGTAAGGGCATCTTGTCTGCGTGCCTTTTTTTTATTGTCCCTATGGGTCGGCCATGTGTTTGTAATACGGAAACATTCTATAATTTTTGTAAAAATGATTTATATTACTGTTTGGTTTAATTGCAATGGGCCTGCAACATGAGGAGACTCGAGAGAACAGACAATCAAATTACAATCATTTAAACCGTGATGTGTATTTCTCAATGAGCTCTGCTTTAGGTGGACATGGAACAGAGGCAATGTTGGGTGGCAATGCAGTTGTCCCCTGCATAGGTCCGTTCACCACTCCATGTATGTGCCTATCGAGGACATCTACGATAAGTCTCTCAATAAACTCATATTGCATATCCTCAAACACTGGTTTGATCACCCATTGTTTACTTCTTTTAGTGAAGGCCTTATTGTAGCGAAGCGTCCCTAAAGTTCCGGTCGTCCTACTTTGTTGACGGCCAACATTATGGTTATGTGCCAAGACCGCTAGAAGAGTCCGATTTATCATGCCTTCCATGCCAAAATGCAATCTTTTGGGCCTGTACTTTAGGCACATATTGTGGAACACCTCCAAATCTCCTGTGTGGCAGAATTCCGTGAGTCCCCTCAAATCTCTTGTTATAGTTTTATCAAATACAATCTTTTCAATGGCCTTGTGAGTGGGTGATGAAGGAATCAACCACTTCTTCTTCCGTGCCTCCTCTGTGGACAAATGGCCATGTTCACATTTGTGGAAATGCTCATTTGTCGACCATCGATGTACGTTGCTACAGTGCAACATTACTGACCGCCATTTTTCCAGTAGAATTTCCAACGACCCTTCACATGTTTTTGAGCTCCACCAAAGATGGTTGCTGATTGACTTGGACCACTGTGAAATACCTTGCATATCTTTTTTTTTTCCTGCAGCCGACAATTTTTTATTGATTGTTTTTGCAAGATGCCATACGTCAAATTGGTGATTTATATTTTTGTACTCTTCACTCATTGTCTTGGCAATTGAAACGTGTCTGTCCGTGGCTATCAGGTCGATCACCATTCCCCGCGATTGTAGTTCTTGCAATGATGCTACAAAGCCAACTTTCTCCATGGCCACTGAGGATGTACTTTGTGACACCTGCACGACCACCGAACTCACAATTTTCTTACTTTCCATGTCCTGAAAGTGGTAGGTGCAGTACTTGGCTGAAAATCCTGGGCTGTCGCACTGTCCATCACCGGCTAGCCTGAACCGTTTGCCCGCGAATGTACTATCAATAGACATTTTTTCCATTCTCCAAGCTTCGCTAATGGCTGGAAATAGATAATCGGTTTGGTATTTGTAGAACTGAGTTTTCGCAATGAAATGGATTCCCACAAACTGAAAGAAAGACTCTAACTTTTTAAAACTTGAACCACTAAAAAGTGCAGCCGCTGCACAAAGTAGATTGCCTGCTGGCAGTTGCCCCAGCATGGGTTGTGCAGACCATGCGAACGGATGATATTGTGTACAGGTGGCATGTATTTTAAGGTTAGTGCCTCGAATTGCACGAGTCACATTAATCAATGGCTCCCCACATACTTCCCCACCAACCCAATGCCCACATTTCATCATCATAATAATATCCATCAAACAGCTATCGAATACAATGAATTTGGCCTCTTTCCTTATACTGTCACTCTGCGTCCCAGCTGGTTCGGCCTGTAACGTTGAGGACATGTCACTCGCATGAAAGGTACAATCTCTGATATCGTCTTCCGCTATGCTGAGTGATATTGATGGTGTTTCATTGTCGTCCACTTCATTCGCTTCCATTGCAACATCTGTTCCTTGTCCGGAGATGGGAGAAAAAAACAATGTCTTCAACTTTCGCGCGCTCTTATTTTTTGCGGGTGTGGATTCTGTGAATTGATCTCCGACTGCATCCAAACTACCAGGAGGACATTCACTATCAATGGCTGGTGGTGGTATAGCTCCGTTGTCAATCACTTCATATTCTTCCCATTGGCACGATGCATCTCCAGTCTCAAGTCCCTGCCAAAAGGTTTGACAAGCAACATCTCTCGTTCGCTTCACTGTCTGTGTAGATCTAGTTCTTACACCCACTCGCAACTAGAGGACAGATTAGAAAAGGGATGTTCAGTTTAAACACAACTTACAGTATTGAACTATTGACAGTGAAAGACAACATAATATAGTGAACAGGACACTAACCTTCTTTTGCTTTCTTTTCTTTGAAACTTTCTTGCCTCGAACTTCAACATCTGGACGCTGTTGCTCCGACTCGTGTGTGCATGTCTCCACTTCCTCTCGCGCTGCAACGACTATATTTTCATGATAAGCACATCCATCACTCACTGAGGCTCCATCGACTCCCTGAAACATAGAACTTTCATTAGTATGTATAATAATATTGAAAACACAAAATGTACTTGAGGACCAATACCCATACGTACATCTCAATAGCAAAACACGAATGAACGCATTGTGTAGAACATTCAAACGACAATAGTTCACGCATTGTTGATCTAGTTAGATTGAACTGTCAAGATCCATACCTCGGGCTCCGCATAGACTTCCATTGATGATATTATTGAAGATGACGCTTCAGCAACTCCCTGAAACACAGTAATTGCATTAGTATGGTTTTCTATTTTGTTTAAAAGAACATAAACTTTCTGCAGACGTCAACGGCTCATCTAAATAGACCTGCACAAATGATCAGTTGTCTAAAATAAATAATGGATATCTAAATATGATTCGATTTGCTCCATCGTTGGAAGTGTCACCACCCAGAGATCTGCATCAACTACTAGGGGTGATGTTCTTGTTGAAGAAGCTCCGTCAGCTCCCTGAAACATAGTACTTGCGTTAATAAAGAAGGAAGTATAGCGGATGTAATCACGTCATTTGATCTCGCATGATTGATCTGTCAGTATCCATACCTCGAAATGCATAAGAACATCAAGGGACGCTGTAACTGCGGTGCACACTTCTGCAAGCTGTTGCACCGACCCGTAACTGCATGCTCCCCCTTCTTCTTGGACTAATGCTCCATCGACTCCCTGAAACATAGGACTTTCATTAGTAATGAACACAATATTGAAAAAAGAAGACACATAGGAGGGCGACGACAGAAGGACATACCAATGGCTAAAAACGAAAGAAACATTGTGTGTAACAATCACGCTACAAGAATGCAAGATCTGATGATCTCCATCGATGGAACTGTCCGGAAACGTACCTCGAGCATCTGAGTGACATCTACGGTTGTCGTCAATGCGTTGGACTCCTCAGCATCTCCCTGAAAGACAGTACTTGCATTATTTTGGATAACAATAATTATAACTGAAAACAAAGACTAGAGGACGAGTACTGTGGTGTACCATTAGGTAAAATAATTACACGATCAATTAAATCTATTGATTTACATGCCTAAAACAAGTCAGTGTCAGAATAGCTAAGTAAGATTACCCGATAGGCGCTTGAAGTGGCTGATGACTGCAATAACGACACGGATGGAGAATCTTCCGCCTTCATATTGAGTGGATACATAAATGGGGAAATTATTGTTAGCTAATGCTACACACTACCGCAAGGCCGAGAGACAAATATGTAAACTTGACTCACCAGTGGAGGGATGTGGACGAATAGAGTGGGAATAGCGGTTGAGAGCAATTTTCGCCTCGCTCGCGGTGTTTTCTTCTTTATTAGCAATGATGTGGAGTACATGTCTGGGCTAAAGTGCCTGCTGCAGATGCGGTATCGATCACCCCTCTTGTCCGCAAAGACTTCTAGGACTCTACTTTCTATCTCAGAGGCTGGATATCCGCAATATCGGACCCATTCTCTTATCTGATCTATTGTCTTAGGGAAAACATGCATTATAGTACCTTCAGATTTGTTATGAGTCTTCGAAGGGCAACCGCCAATGGAACAGGCAGGCATTATGGAAAGTTCTGAAAAGTAAAGATCAACAATTCTCTATGAATACCAATGTGTTAAAACATTAAATGACACATAAAAGGTTCAATGCAAGGTTCGTTTTGGTTCTTGGAACTATACACGTTATTCACATGCGGATAAGTATTTCAATAACTTTCAAAAAATAGAAAAAGTAATTTGACTAAACTCAGAACATGTGACTAGTTCCTTGCATGTACTGTCGTGAACGAAAAGAAAACATGGATGCAATTTGATGACTACTAGCAAATAGATATAAATTAAAAAATTGGACGCAAAATGATTATGGTACATGGACTTCCCTTGACGAACAAACAGTTAGATGCAGGGATCAGAGTAGTTTCTTGTCGTAGAACAGGGAGCAGTTCACAGGTTGCAAACTGACGAGTTTGCTCAAAGTGGTCACGGAAGTTCACAGAGACGAAGAGCAGATAACCAGCACCTTCACGGGTTGACTAGCAAAGCGCAAAGAAGTTCTCATTAGAAATATGAAGTGGGTTATAAAGAATTCGAAACAGGGGTGTGTTTGTGAATGAATGACGTGTATATGTCGTGGCATTATGCGGATTGCAGGGGGGCGTCCTGCGTGAGGGGGGATGCTTGGCAGGAGACACGGGGTCTGGAGGTAGACATGGGAACAACAACCCATGCTCTATAGACCACTTTGAAGTGTACATGGTCTTTGGCACCTCTTGGCCTTTATCGCTCCCTGACAGCTCCACTTGCCAGCAGCGCAAGTACCCTGGTGCGAACTGCCTTTGATAGGGCGGGGGGGGGGGTGGATCGGGGCGGTGGTCGTGCAGACAAGACACAGGAAGACTCGTGAATGGAGACACACTTATGTGGATTGCAGGGGGGCGTCCAGCGTGAGGGGGGATGCTTGGCAGGAGACACGGGGTCTGGAGGTAGACATGGGAACAACAACCCATGCTCTATAGACCACTTTGAAGTGTACATGGTCTTTGGCACCTCTTGGCCTTTATCGCTCCCTGACAGCTCCACTTGCCAGCAGCGCAAGTACCCTGGTGCGAACTGCCTTTGATAGGGCGGGGGGGGGTGGATCGGGGCGGTGGTCGTGCAGAGAAGACCCGTTTGCCGCAGGGCCTCACCAAGGAGAGGCCATCTAACTGAATGTAAGAGGATGGCTGCAGGATCTACTACATGGAAGGCAGGGGGGTGAGTTTATAAATACCTCACCCTCCCAGGAGAATATACACTAGATTCATTTAAAAAATCAAAACAACCATTGTTAAAATATATGTTGGGCTTTATTTTAGATTTTAGTTAAACATAAATAATAAACATTACACATTGTAAAGTTGAGGTTGCAGCACATCGAGGGAAAATCCGCGGTATTGTCCACTGTCACTGGGGAAATGTTGTCTAATGGCAAGTACCGCACAGGCAGGTATTACTCTCCGAACGCGGTGTCCGAGCCTCCCGTGAAGCCACCAAGTGAAGCAACGATAGGCCACCAGCCTGTACCACCTGTGAAAAAAAAAGATGCAAACTGTATTAAACTGACCAAACTTTCTTATCAATGTCGATTCAGGTAACACATGTCATTTTTCTTAGAAAAAAATTATATCTAGAAAATGCACTATATGGAACCAATTTACATGCGTTCGAATGATATGTAAATGTAATTTTATATGTGGGAGACGACCATGAAATAGTGGTGGCATCACTGACATCACAAACAGAATATACTTACTCGTTACTCGGATTACGCGGACGAACAGTGCCACGAAGTTCGTGCATAAGCACCATCATCATTCTCAACACTGTCCGTGAGAGGCAGGCTTCCCTGAACTCTGGCAGCTCGGTGATGCATTGCGGACTTTGCTCGCCTTCCTGCAGACTTTGCTCGCTTTCCGAAATGTAGGCCAAGCACCCGGAATTTTCACGGCAGCAGCAGTTCTCCTCCTCAGTTGGCATTAGCTCGCACCGATTGCACGTGCACCAGGTGGAGACGCCGTCCATGCGACATGGTCCAGGCTCTTCATCCGTTGACTGGTCCTCCCAACTGCCGTCCGAATCCCCATCGTTTTCGCGTGCTTGCCTTTCCAGTAGTTCCTCCTCGGTGTACTCGGGCTCGTACATATACGGCATTATTGTGGCCATTGTGCGGTAAAGATAGTAAAATAATTTACAGAGATGGTACAGGTGTTCACACGGGCTACAAGCGGCGAAGGTAGCTGACCAGAGCACTGAAACGAGTCACAGAATACTCAAAGTAACACAGAGAGAGGAATGGAATCGAAAATCTGCTTTCTGTATGTTGTGAAACGGTCTGTTTATACTTATTGGGGAAAGAGGCGTCCTGCCATTTCCATGGCAACACGTCAATAGCTGAGGCGCAGCGATTGTTGACACGAGACGTGCTTGAAATGGGCAGTACGCGTCTGCTGATGTCAGGCTCAGGGGCGGGGGATTTGATTTAGTGCCGCAAAGGCAGGTGAGCCAGGGCGATGCGGCGGAATGATAGGATTATCACAAAATGGCGGCTGATTTTGAGTGCGATAATGGGCGAAAAGTCGGGTAAGGTCCATAGGAAAGTTTCCTACGATCTACCGATTTATGCTTACAAACACATGGCCGACCCGTAGGGACAATAAAAAAAAAGTCCCGGAACTATCCTTTAAGTGAACTGCAGCGCTCAAAACACTGCAAAGGAAAAAAATGGCTTGGTTATTCTTTTTTATTCCATGTCAAATCAAAACACCCTGTCCAGTATCCCTCTGTGTCTATGGATCAACAGTCAATGCAAAACCCATTCGAAAGGACAAATCAAATTAATCCCATGATCTACAGAACCGCATTTCTAACATCAGATGAAAAATATGGCTTGCACACGTGTGAAAGGAAATATGAAAGGACAGCTCTGCTCGCACAGACACCTCAGCGAAAAGTGTTGTGGGTGGGGGGGTTGGCTAAGCAGTGTACATTATATTTTCCCTCACAAGACTTCAATCAACTTGAAGGAGGCTAAGAAAATTGGTAAAACCAATTTTGGTTCAGGCAGGACAAAACTGAATTGAAAGCCTGGCCTCCCCCTGGAATTCACACCAAAAAGTAAATCATTACGCAAGGACATGTGATGTGGCTAAGGGCATGATGATTCTATGCTCTGCCTGACTAGAAGGCAGTACTAGTAGGGTGGACAAGGAAAACAAGTTTGGCTAGTGCTTGACCAAGAAGTGTGAGTTCCTTCCAGCACCTACTGCCAAGGACAAACCGACAAACTTCAAAAGCTGTAATAATAGACTTTTGTTGCAAGCTGAGCCAGGAGGAGACAGTTTGCTGTGGGTGATAAAGCACAACCCCCCATATGTGACAGATCCTCCAAATTGACATTAAAGTAGTGATTCATTTTAGGCATTTGAACTGGAGTTCCCAGCCCTTTAAGAAGAGGTAGCAATACCCTTGAGATGGATGGTGGATGCAGAAATTATTCAAACATCAATAATGGAAACGACTCAGGTAGTTGGCAAAGGGATAAGTGTTTCAAAATCAATTATCTAAAACAGGGAGTACAACAGACAGCAGCAGACGTCCCTCATAAACGATCTCAATGCATTTCATAAAAAAGCTTGTTTATATAACAAACAATCATCATAGGTGACGTTTACCGACATACTACTAACGTCAACCTACGTGACAAAGTACAAAAACCTAGTGCAAGTGTGATAGGGTCTAAGAAAACATCTAAGTATATAATCCATACTTGTCTATGGTAGTGGAATAATGTGATTCACTTATTTAATATTAGGTGGGGCAATTAAGCCCTCCCTTCAAACAGGTCACTATGAACGTCACTAAATAAACAACGTTCCATTGGCTAAATAACTATAGGACCCTTGATCGTGCGGTTCCCTATCATTGGTTGGCTTCTAACCTCCGTCAGTACCTTCCCACCTACGTATAACAGCACACAGGCTGGGCATCCAGGTGTTGGTGAGCTTGTCTTAACCATAGCTTCCCACCAATTAATAGATCCAATTAATAGATCCATCCATCATCACCTCAGTGGTCATCTGTCAATTAGGACGTTGAACTTGTCCTTGGGAGTGTTCTTTTCTCTGGGAAATTCAGGGGAGTGAAGGCACGCTCTGCCCTTATGTGTAGGTGTGAACATCATGCTCGTCCAACTCCTTCTCCGCACATAACTGAAGACCAGGAAATCAGGCTTCTATTGTATTAAAATACTATTTTCTAATAGACCTCTGACGTCTTCTTGTTTTAGTCCATGTCTTCTGAACAGGAGTTCCATTCTTTAACACAATTTCTATACAATGTCCAGCCTTCCATGGTCTTGGCTTCTTGGTTCATCCAGTCTCGCCTTTCTGAGATTCGCCTGTAATTCATGTTTTCCTAACTGTGACATATGGGAAAAATAGCCTTACTTCTTTTGCTCAGCTCTGCTATTATACTAGTGGAAACATCCATTCCTTACTCACTTATATATATGTATATGCAGGTGCATGCCTCAATCTATTCACTATAAAGCTATCCACAAGAATACTCCGTCTGCTTGCGTTAATTTGCATATGTACATGTAAAACAGCTTGGCATTTTCATCTATCTTTTTTAGCATATGCTTCTTCATCTTGATCCAAAAATGACACTTATCTTCCTTACTTTCTTGATGCCCTATAGAATGGCCTGCATTCTCTCATCTCTGCATCTCTTCTATGTTCTTCTTGAATTTCATTCAAATGACCATAGTACTGTCTCGTATGTAGATATGGCTTTCCCAATGCGAACCTTGCTCTGTAGATTCTCCTCGGTATTTTCACTGGTACTGCACGTGTCTCACACCCTGGCTCCCAACACATAGGCAGAGTGGTTGAGGTGGGGGTACTTGACTCCTTCTCTACACTCCCCCCATCTGGGCTATTCATCAACCACTCTCCCATAATTCTCCATATCTAGACATCCTTGTCTGAAGAAGTGCTTCTTATGAATCCATATTTTATGACTCTCTTCAGGCATTCAGCTGATTTCACATGCTCATCCTTGTTCCAAGTCGGAAGCATGCACTGTCCACTTGGACTGCAATAGATCCATCTTCCCACATACTTCTTATGGTTCTTTGGATACAGGAATTTCGTTCCCTCAGGTGCATGGATACTGGCCTTCACAAAGTCTCTGATCTCTTCATCTGTCAGAACTCTGGCCTTCCATCCTGATTTAACATTGATCATGATTTTCATCCCTATAGCTTTCTTTGCTGTCATCTTACACTGTGTGATTATTATCGTCATCACACAGAATCCCAGCAACACTAACACGATCAGGGCTCCAAGGAACTTGAACATGTCTGCCATCCATTGCGAAACCCAAAAAAGAGTGAACCAAACCAGCTGTCATCAGCAATGTCTTCTACTTCGTCTATCATCTGGATGTGTAGTTTTCTTAGCATCTTTATAGTCTCTGTCAAGGTTCCATTTTCGTAATCATGAGAAGGTATGAATGTGCAACATGATTCTCTGATTTTTGCACAAACACCTCCATCCATAGCTGTGATCATGTCCAAGATGTATCTATTCTGAAACGTCGTCAGGCATGTGGTTCTCATCTCTTCTCTGATAGCATTAAATCCCTTTATGGTTGTGTTGATCCATCTGGTAATCTGCAGCCATTTGGTATTTGCTCCAATCTGGATACCCTACAACAAAGAGGCACTCCAAAACAATAGGAACAAAAACGGGGCAAAAGATACCTACACAAAAGGGGTGCTCCTGTGTGTAAAGAAATGTTTAAACTTGTAAGTACAACTTATAGTATTTCCATGTAACCTTAAATGGAGATCGAGAGAACCTCACTCTGGATAGTGACACAGGGCTTCGCCCGCCATCCACATTCATACCAGAAGACAGCATTATGCCTAAAGAGCTACTAACCTTTGAAAAATGTGCACTCAAAGAGCTTAGGAAGATTCAAACTAAAGACATACAACTGAGATACAATCTCACAGAACAAGAGAAAGACGAGCCCTCTATTCCCTTACCAACAATTTGCAGATTGTTATGAAGCCTGCGGACAAGGGAGGAGGCACTGTTGTCATGACTTTAGAACAATATCACACTATGGTTATGGACCTATTGAATGTACCAGGAAGCTACCGCCGACTTCGGAAGGACCCCACTAAGGGCACTCAAAATACCAATCAAGAAATTACAAACTATGCTCGAGACCGTGCATGGATCTCGGAAAATGAATTTGAATTTCTCAATATGTTCAAGGGTTCAACACCTACATTTTATGCCTCCCCCAAAATACATAAGGACGCAGTAAACCCTCCAAGCAGACCTATTCTAGCAGGCTGTGGTACGATATTGGAGCCAATTTGTTAATTCATTGACACATTTTTGCAACCTATAAGCCAGAACACCGCTACCTACCTCCGAGATAGCACATCTGTTATTTCATTATTTGAGGGCAAACAATTTGACCCCACTGCATGCGTGCTCCTTCTTGCTAGACCTTTTCACTGCCCACACTGGATGATGGGTCTATACTTTCGTTGGGACCACCCTCTGGTCACCCTCTCTGGCCTTGATAACCTAGCTTCACTCAATTTAAATAATTCATAGTGCTACTGGAAACTATGATACCTGTATACCCCTTACAATATCCATTTGCTATATTTCCTCTAGGGGCTGAACAGAGAAAACTTTTACCTGATGAAGGTGGTACAACCTCCTAATTCCACAGAAACACCCACTGTGCCAAACTCTCACTTGGGTACCTTTTTGTACTATTAGAACAATAGCGGTTGGCCTACCACGCTTCAACTAACTCAGGGAAGCGGAGGGTGTAGGCTCTTCTACATCAGGCTCTAACCGGTATCTCCTAACTAGGATTCTTTGAAAGGATGTATTGATGTTCACAAAAAGTTCAAATGTATATTTCCTTTGTTAAGGCTCCTTTATATCAGCCTCAAACTAGTATCCTTTAATTAGGATTCTTTTAAAGGACTTATTGATGTTTATAAAAAGTACAAATGTATATTTCCTTTATTAAGTTGCACATGATGATGATTCAACTATATATTTCACATGTACTACCCAGGGACAGCCTGTTAATTTAGCTGTACTTTGCATTTGGAACTAGTGCTTTGCACGCATTGTCTGTGTTTGTTCATAAAAATAATTTCTCTGCTGTTGATTCCCAACATTAACATGTTGTAACAAACATTGATATGTTTTACTAACATTGTTGAGTTTTTGTAAGCTGCTTTATTCAGTTTTCGTTAACTTAGCTGAATAACCGGCATTGATACTAAGCCGGCATGTTTATTTCCTGATTTCAAGACACCTTCTGCTTTTCTAAAAAATAAAATAATTTTTTTCTAAACACTTTTTCTACTCTCTTTTTCTTTTTTCCTTGACTTTTTGCAATATTGTGACTCTTTATGTTAATACGTTCAACTTTATAGCATATGTACAGGTAGCATAGATTTGCAAAATGTGTGATTAAAACACCATTTAAGGTAACATGGAAATACTATAAGTTGTACTTACAAGTTTAAACATTTCTTTACACACGGGAAAACCCTTTTTGTGTAGGTCCCAATCTGGATACTCAGCATAAAGATCAATGTGAATATCAACAAAGTCTGGCTGAACAGTCTATGTTCATATGGCTTCTATTGACTAAGTTCTCCCTTTTCATATGGTTTATCAACTCCACAGATCTCTTCTTCCTCAGGTGAGCATCTGCTTTCGGGAAACAGTCAAGATTCAAGTCGCTTTTAGGATTCACTAATGCTGGAACATGAACATTCACCAGTGAGCATCGTCCTCCCCTGTCCTTGGGTAACCCTTTATATGCTCTGGATCCACAAGCCCAATAGTGACACATGATCACTGCTGTTCCAAGTTTCATTCCTGGTACATAAAAGATATGACCACATTTCTTATACTCTCCTACTTTTCTTGTGCCATTATTTCTGAAGCAGAGCTTTGAACTTTCCTAAGGCATAATATGCAAGAGTCCTCCTTTGTCTTCGACCCAGGTCAGTAGCTTAGCAAGTCCTGGCCATAATGCTTTACATCCATTCTGTATATTGTCAACGGTTGGCTTGTAACGACCATGACTACCCAGGCTCTGCAGCTAACTACTCCTACTTCCCAGCCATCTGGTGATAACACATATCCCCAAATCTCCATCTGACCTCTGTTCTTCCATTTACAAATGTGTTCTGTAGATTTTCCGGTAACCTCAGGTTTTGTGTTTGCTTCTCGTCTAATCTCAACTCCTTTCACTCCAGGCTTTTCATATCTGATCACAAGATTCTTAGTCTGTGCTTTATTTCTTGTCTTTGTGTCTTGCACATAATCATCTTCATCTGGATCTGTCCATTCAGTTGCCCCATGAACTAGCCTCTTGTTCTGCAGAGTGCTATGTGCGACAGACAATGTGCTCTCAGAACGTCTGTTTCAATAGCTATGAATATCTAAGACTTCCCCATGCTATAAGGCAGGAGTGCACACACAAATTATTCCTCCTTCGAATTTCTCCTTCCCACTTCCTTCATATGCTGATACCAAATGTTATTCCGCAGGTGTGCTGTACTGTCAAGGTAATCATTTAGCTCAGGATCACCCTCCCTAGCATTTCTCTTGGGTCTCTTCCTTTTCTTCAGAGCTGCTTTAATCATCTCATGAAGTTTTTCAGCATGTTTTCCTCTTACTGGACCAATCATAGAGACACTCATCAGTGGACTGGGTGTATTTACATGTGCTACCTGTGCAGGAGAAAGTTCAAGACGTATCGTTCTATTCAATTGTCTTTTCCTAGCACCAGCAAATGATGGCCATAGAGAATCTACTATAACCTCCATGCATGACCTCCCTCCAAAAGGTAACCTTGGTTACTTTATCATAGGAACAGGTGCTCTTGTGTGTATTTCTAAATTAGGAACAAGCACATAAGGTTTCAACTACCTAGCAGCTGCCACGTCTGTACCCTTCTCTTGCACAGGAGGATACACAGGAATCTTTATTTAATGTCTCTCCACATAATAAGCCATGCATACTGTAAGTGAAAGTATTACTATTATGAACACAATGCAAGTGTAGATGACACAGAGGTAGGACCACTTGCAGTTAGAACTTTTTGCACATCGTGAACGTCCCTCGTGATCTGCCATGATGAAGTTGTTACAGATGCTGCCCATCTTTAATTTTAAGGAAGGGACAAATAATCTTTAATTGGGCAATATCATGCACTATTTCTGGAATCTGCTCAGTTGGCATAAAAAAGATCCTCAATCGGCTTCAGCTAGCTGATTAACTCGATGTTGAACACAAATTCCCAATGACGACATGATGATTTTCTTTCAGCATGAAACAAAAGTTCTCAATAAACAGGCTTCTGGATTTTCTTCCTTGAAAGTTTCATTCAGTTCTCAGCGTCCTCTCAGAGTATCCATTCACTTGGATAATGATGCCTCTCAATATTTCATTGAGCGCTGCATTGTTTCTTGGATCTCTCAGGAAAGTTCCGACATCAGTTTGTCTCCCAATAAGATGTGGACTTCTTCAATCAGGTAATAGAATAGCAAACTGACCAGTCTATGTGCATTATCCAGTGACAGGGGCATCTGTGTGTCCCCCACTGAACTCAGGAAGCCGAAGGATCTAATCAATTATAGCTGCAAGCAATCTTCTCACAACTGGACCATTCTTAGGATCTTGCAAAAAATGATGAATGTCAGTAGTTCTCCCCACCAGCGCAAGATAAGCGCACAGGATAAACACGAATACAGCAAGAATAAGCCATGAAACATTGTCATTGGGCACCACCATAGGTACCTCCTGCTAGGGAGAATTCTCATACATGTGCTAATTCCCTCTACCTTAGAGCCCTCCAGCTCTTTGGCTAAACTCTGGGGCTTTGAACTTTTTAATTCTGTTTGTTTTCTGTGCTTGTGTTCTTTGATTGTGGAGTTTTAGACAACTCCATAGGCATCATCTTTTTATTTTGTGTCACACAGCACCCTCAGTGCAGTGACACAGGGAAGCCTTTTAGGCTGTACCAAGGTTTAAATACCTTCTCTGGGATAAACTACTGTTTACCAGAGAATGTAAAGTTAAATTGACTTTACTAGTCTTTTTAAATTCCTAGACCCAGAACACCCTATCTTACAATAGAGTGCTGGAGGGGTTACCTAGTATCCCCCATGACTAGAAACTCATGTAGCAGTCAAACGCTACCCCATTTGTTTCTATGCCTTTGGTGGGCTTCAGGACTGCAGACCACCTCTGGCGCCCGAGTGTCTTGGGTGGGCAGGAAGTGAGAGAGGTGCCCGAAACTCCCTGTGCTTAGTCTCCTAGGAGACTCAAATGCACTCTGGCTTGATTGGCTAGCTGACTGTCCAGCAAGAACAGCCACCCTGCTGGGTGAGTGGCAGGAAGGCTGGAATGAATGGGAGAAAACTGTTTAAAAGGCGAGTAAAGTTAAATTGACTTTACTAGTCTTTTTAAATTCCTAGACCCAGAACACCCTATCTTACAATAGAGTGCTGGAGGGGTTACCTAGTATCCCCCATGACTAGAAACTCATGTAGCAGTCAAACGCTACCCTTTTCTATCAAAATGGCTGGTGGCAGTGGTTTTACAATGAACTACCATGATTTTTCCAGACCGCAAACAACGGTAGCTAAAAATCGCGGGAGCCTGTTTTTCAAGATGGCACCTAAGCCCCCTTTGTTTAAACAGGTCCTGGTCTTCTTTTTTCACCATTTCTTTTTGGAAAGGTCCTTCTAGAGTTTGTCTCTGCGTGTCAAACCAGGTTTGGTCCATTTGTTTCTATGCCTTTGGTGGGCTTCAGGACTGCAGACCACCTCTGGCGCCCGAGTGTCTTGGGTGGGCAGGAAGTGAGAGAGGTGCCCGAAACTCCCTGTGCTTAGTCTCCTAGGAGACCCAAATGCACTCTGGCTTGATTGGCTAGCTGACTGTCCAGCAAGAACAGCCACCCTGCTGGGTGAGTGGCAGGAAGGCTGGAATGAATGGGAGAAAACTGTTTAAAAGGCGAGTCTCTTGGCTTGCAAGGCAGAGTCGACCACTGGAACAAAAGAACTGAAGATGAGCTAGAAGAGGACGGCTGCTGCAACTACTGGACCGTTGGTTTGCCCGGTGAAACCCTGCTGTTGGCCCGAATCACCAAGTTCACAGCGACAGAGAAGGCCCTTCAAGGACGGCTTCTTCCTTTGAGTTGGTGGGACCAATCAACTCATAAGCCAACTGGATACTATTCTCAGAGCTGGTTAGGATTAACCAGGGGGAAGGACACCAGTTTGTGTGCTTGAATAACAGCAACTGGAATCGAAGATTTGCCAGCTTTGTGACCAGTCCCCGTGCAGTGCAGGAGTCCCCCGACATCCTCCCTCTTGTCCCGACAACTGAGGCTCAGGAACAGTGAGATCTGCAGGAACTGCCAGGAACAGAAGTCTTCAGCTGCATCTTTTTCTTCAATATAAGGTACTGTGAAAACCCGACCGAGAGAACTTACCTCTCACTGCGAAAGTTAGTGCAACTTTGACAACTTGCAGGCCTAGTCAGCTTGTGACCCGACATATGAACCTTTCTTCCGTGAACTACTTCTAAGAACCGTGGCAAAAACCTTTCCGTTTTAAATACCAGAAATGTTTTTACTTATACAAGACACTAGCCCATTGACTTTGGCATATCTATTGCACAGAATCAACTCCTCTGGTGAACTCAAACTATTTGCACTGTATTAGAGTAACTATAATATTTGTTTTATAAACTTGTGCTATTTTGCTCCTACTTCAAGGGAGCTCAACTGCTTAGTAATCGGTATTGTAGTATCATTTTTGTGTGATATTGGTTGCCTTATTTAATGAATGCTTTATAAATGATTGTGTAATAAATGAATATTTGTTTTTTTACAAAGAAACCTTGAGTGTGAGTGTCTATCTGAATACTTGTCATTGTAGACCTTTATGTAACACCCTTACAAGCTCACATTCCCTCTTCAGCTAAGCCTGGCTGCTCAGCTCGCTACCAAAAACGATGTGGTACAGACTTATACCAAAGCTTGGTTTTGCTTACACCTGTAGTCATAGTTGTGTGTAGTGGTCCCAGAGGGTGCTGCATGCAAACTTTGCCTAACACCTCCGAAAAAATAATCAGTAAGAACGGAATCGAGGTACTGCTCCCTCTTCCAGTCATCAAACAGAGTCTGGCATGCTCTCCTCTACAATCAGGACTTAAGCATGTCTCAGTCCAATGTCAACAAACTCCTGTGGCTCAAGAACAACTATCTTCCCTTAACTCCTCGTTAAATGACTGAAAAGAGTGTCCCGAAATAAGTCACAGTCCAATGTACTCTTTATCTTACTCAGCAGCTTCTGCATCCTTCTTCCTCATAATAGATTTAGTCTGCATGTACTGAGGTTCTTCCCTGATGCTTGCTTCCAATGGGTGTGGGTGTGATGAGGATTCTTCAGTATAGATCTATATGTCACTAAAGAATATCCAAGTGCATTTGCCTCGCACCTTAACTGCAGATGGTGTAATGTCCAAGAAGGGGCCTTTGAAAAGACGAGTGTGCCACCTTCTAGCAAAGTTTGCAAATTATGACCGTATCTCCGGGAAAAAGTTTGGAAATACAAAGCTGATCATCTCTGGTTGTAGCATCTCCTTCGGTGTTCTGCGCTGCCCAACACCCTTGTTGCTTGAGATAATCTGAAATGACAGAGATACTTGAAGTCCTACACGTAAGGTAATCACGTAGCTCCTTTCCTAACAATTCTGCTATTGGCTGGGCATTACTTCTAATACTAGATGGAGGTGTGAAGGGTATCCTCATTCGCCTCCTTGTCATACTTTTGTGAAACAAAATGGTATTCTGAATCTGGCTAATTTTGTAACGCACACAATGCCAGTGATAGGCAATGCACCCATCTTTTCTTCAGGGTCACTTTCAATTCAACTATTCTCTCTTTAAGCAAACTATTGGGACCTTGTACGCCTGCTGGTGATATGCCAATGAAAACTTGTGCTTTCAGCAACAAGCTTATGTATCCACAGACTTTTATAACACGAAATAAGGGTCATTACCTAGTTGCAATAATTCCCATATTCTCCATCTTGAAAATACCTTTCATGCTAAAAGTGTTGTTGCACTGGTGACGTCTGGGTGTGTACACAGTCCAGTTGTAATCCACCTTAAAAAGGATCATACTACTATAATCATATATCTGTTTCCATTACAGACTTCCTGCATGTTGCATTTCTGTCAATATGCAAATGCTGAAAGAGACCATTAAGACTTGGAATAGTTCCTCTAATCATGTGCAAGATGTGCCCAACAGTAAACGTTTAACAAACGGTACACTTTACTATTCAAAATGAAACGTATTCTACTATTATGTGAACAGAACCAATCCTCTGCATTTGCTACAGTGAGGTTCTCTCTAATAACATGCATATGGTAGTGTAGCTGTTCCAACACCACACTTAATAAGGCTGCAAACATCACTGATTTATCAATACTGTATTGTCGCCACAATACCTTAGAGCGGTTTAAAGAACACCCTCTCCATGTCCACAAGTCTTTCTTATCTTGGGGCACTTCCCTTTAATCTCTCCTCATTAAGTTCTTAACAAAAAATTATTACAAAAATTTAAACACATTCATCATTATTATCATACTTTCATTCATATGAAACGTATAAAATAATATCATCTTTTCTATACATACAACACGTTTTTACTTCCTTGTCTACTTTTTTAATTCCTTCATAAAATAAAATCTGCTCTTTTAGTGTGAGCTGCACACTTTCTAACTAACATAATGGCTACTGGAAGTTATAGTGCGTCAACGAGCCTGTCCAATAAGATTGCGTATTGCACCAGAGTGCCGTCCGCTCGAAGGTAGCCCCTCCCTTTCCAATGTGCTTGTCCTGCATACACTAATGACGTCACATAGGCTGAGTCACTGTACACTGTCACTTCCTATTCTGCATGATTCTCGAGCCTGACAATCAGCGCCACTAATTCTGCAGCATGTGCCGAAAAATGAGAGGTAGTCGTGCACTTATCAGTTCTTCAACTCTTCATGGGCCATGTGCTTTACCACAGCGGCACCTCTATATCTTTGTCCATCATTTTGATCAATTCTCAATAACGAAAATCTTCCCAAGTGCCAATGCATCTTCCTTCACCCTTGGGAGCTCATCATAGAACTCCTAATAGTTTGAACAATCATGTTCGTGCTTACCCTCTGTCAGTGGTTCCAATACAAGCATGGCAGGATTAACTATTCTGCATCTGACTATTTTAGTCGCTGGATTCGATATGACCACCCCATAGACAAAAAAAAGCCCATTAAGACGTCAACATTCCTTTAGGTTTCTCCAAAATGGCAAACAATGCATACTTATCAAATAACGTCATAGAGCATTCCTTTATTGTCCTCACAGCCTTTTTTAACAGTGACCATGGCGGCTACCAAAACTGTTCACATGAGCATGACTCCTTACTACTGGGTCCAGAATCCCTTTATTATATGCAAGAAGTTTAAACCTCATATTAAAAAAAACCTCTTAATTCTACTGACATTCTTCATTGGACCATCCCTCCTGTAAATGCCATAAAAGGTTACTCTTGTTTAAATAATGCATTCCTGGTGTTTTGAGCATATTATGCTTTTACCAGCAAACAAAATCGTCACAATCATTTGGTCCTTAAATCTTGACCCAATATGTGGACATATGTATACCTTAAACATAACAATAATGACTCAGACATGTCCCTTTCCTATACATGGGCGTGTTACACCTGTGTCTATTAAACACAAAAAGATTTGCCTCTTATTTTATTGTCAACCCTCTGTTTCCTCATGAGGATTATTCAGGTGTCACCAATAGCATTGATCATATTCAAATCTCTTATTAAGTCATTTTACTGTGGATACATTGTTATCCTTGTGTCTATAAAGATGATTCCCTCCATCAACAGTGACTCTTCTCATTCTATAAGTCATTATCCTTCTCATATTTATGCTTTTCTTATGCCTACATAAGCAACTGCTATGTTGAAATGTCTTGCTACACTCTCGGTGCTTGTCTACAGCACTGTTTGATTCTAAGTGACTCCATCTCCGTTCTACTACAACTATGCATGCAGGTTTTAAGTCCCCCCTCTCAAAAATGTATTATTCTACACAATCCTTAACTTCTACACATGCAAACAAAATAACCTGTCATACCACATATCCAATATATTACCAAAGGTCTCTCCATCTATCCTCCCTGCATACGTTGATTATCATCCTGTATGTTCTGAGACCCACCTTGATTGTTCTATAAGTGCTCCTAATTATTCTAGAAGCCCTTACCTTTCTTTCCCCATGGTGAAAATCCACTGTTTGTTTTGATAAACCTGCCTTTGGCTCTTCACCTGCGGCATGTTTGTTGTTTGCTATGAACCTGACCCATCTCCACTAGCCTTTATTGTCCCTTTAACCGCGTACTTGGAGAGTTTTTCTGCACTAACCGTGTCTCTTCGCCTTTCCTATTATTGTCTTTCGATTTTTTTCTTGCAAAAACCTGCAATAATGCGCAATGGTCAGCTAAATCTCCGACCACAGTGTTGCCTCTCTGCCTATCAATTTCTTGAGTGGCTCTGCACCTTATCAGGCAGTCCTTAGCAGAAATATAGCTCCCATATCTGCTATGTCCAGACACAGCACTCTAAGCGCTTTCCAACCCATCATTTTTTTGTATAAAACGGCGCTCCATCATGAGCTGTGCTTTACCGTGGTAACGTTAGAATATCCTACTTTTGACCAAAAGTCATTAGCTCTTTCCCCAAGGATAGCAGTCAGGAGACCTTTAATGTCCCCGATATATAGCATATTTTCTTCTGTCTTTTTCTCTAATTCATGTATCCATTTCCCAGCATTTTCCAGCGCCAGAAGTTACCTCAGAGTTTACACCTTAAATTATCGTTGTCCATCTGCAGCCAAGGTACATATTATGGTCTGGCTCCTCCCTTTTTTAACAGAAAAAAACAGTGAATTGCCAAACTCGCATTCGTCACCACTCATTTGTCTATCAGTGTCCCTAATTTGTATTTCCATGTGTATGTTTTTTATATATCTGTGTGTATTTACTCTGGTATTGAGTTTTGTTTATGGTAATTGGTCCTCTCGTATTTTGGATCATGACAACTGATTTGTGTTATTTTGGAGGGTTTGCATTGTCTAGAATGTGCTATTAATATACTTTTGCTATTTGCACTTTCTAATCACCATTGGGGTTCTCTTCTGGGGTTACCTTCCAGCCTCCTTTTGTGTTGATATTCAGAATTATTGAGATTGATTCATTTCTTGATGATTCGTCGTAGAGGCTCATGATTGGTACCAGCACTTTACCACTGCATGCACTTTATTCCTTAAATGGTATGATTGAACTTGTTACATTGCACAAGTATTGTAAACTGTTTAATATTTTTTAATTTATTGAAATAAATTAAATTTCTACTAATATGTCATTCTGTATTATTATGTGTTGACTTCTGTATGGTGATCTGGTTAGTGACCAGGAGCACGGTCTCCAGTTTTGTTATGGTGGGACGATGTTTTTGAAGTAAATATGTATTTTGTTTCCACTGACTTGACCTCTGTCTACATATCAGTGTCAGAGACACTGGTTCCGCACCGCCTTCTACCTGGCAATATCCTTCGCCTGCTTATATATTGTAGCAAGTACCCCCACTGACCATGGCACTACTTTTTAGGTCGATTTAAAAAGTAGCTCCCCATTGGAGTGATCTCCTTCACTCTTCTGGGGTTACCTTCCAGCCTCCTTTTGTGTTGATATTCAGAATTATTGAGATTGATTCATTTCTTGATGATTCGTCGTAGAGGCTCATGATTGGTACCAGCACTTTACCACTGCATGCACTTTATTCCTTAAATGGTATGATTGAACTTGTTACATTGCACAAGTATTGTAAACTGTTTAATCTTTTTTAATTTATTGAAATAAATTAAATTTCTACTAATATGTCATTCTGTATTATTATGTGTTGACTTCTGTATGGTGATCTGGTTAGTGACCAGGATCACGGTCTCCAGTTTTGTTATGGTGGGACGATGTTTTTGAAGTAAATATGTATTTTGTTTCCACTGACTTGACCTCTGTCTACATATCAGTGTCAGAGACACTGGTTCCGCACCGCCTTCTACCTGGCAATATCCTTCGCCTGCTTATATATTGTAGCAAGTACCCCCACTGACAATGGCACTACTTTTTAGGTCGATTTAGCCACGTCAATAATTCTGGCACCTGAAATACCCATTGAAATACACCCTTCAGGGCTACATATGTTACCTTCCTCCTCACAAATAGGTTCTCTTTTCTCGTCTGACACATCCTGTCCCTAACATGTGTGATTTCTCTTTACATCATCTCCATTCAGAGTCAGCCTATTTAAAGACAGCTCCTGGGTTTTAACACTGCATGATTCTCCCTTTATGCTGTACAGCTGTGTACTCTTGAGTTGATCCTTTTTGCCCTTTGCCTTACGTCCTCAATAGTTTTTACCATAGAGTTTGAGCAAAATCTGACCACCCATCCATTTGTTTTGTATAAGCGCTAACTCATCAGCGTTATCCTTTTTTCTCCTTTCCATCCCTTTATGTCCCATCCTATATCTCTGGATATACTTGGTTGTTTGCTTCTCTCCTTTTTGCGTCTCTCCTTGTCCCTTGGGACCTTTAGAGAATACATCTATCTCTCGATATTTTTCTCTGAGTCCTCGTTGCTACTTTGCGCAGGTGACTCACATGTCGGGTTACTATACCCTATTACTGCCTCGAGTTCTCTTAATGGGTACATCCCGTCATTCTTCTTACTATCGCCGTCTGCTTCAGACACGGCGGGTGGAGCGGAAGGCTCCTCACACCTCTCTGTGCATATATTAAGTATTCAATCGACAGGAGGTGGATCCTCTCTCTCTATTCCTGATATATCTTCAGAGCCGTTTGCCTAACTTTTTTCCCTGTATATGCAGCATGCAAAAATGTCATCATATGCATGCAGACCTGCTTTTCATAACGATCCCCCTTGTGACCATACCATGGACATTTTCTCTGTGGTTCCTTTAGCCCATTCTGCACTGTACTGTCTAAACTTGGGTGCATGTTTCGGCAGCAGTTTGAAAAGGTGTATAAGTGGAGTAATATCCTCCATTTTGACCCATCACTCTTTGACCATCAATACTCACTGTTTACTCTTTGCAAGTTTTAATACTACTTTTCAATTAAAACAAAACAATATGAGCGTGCACAAATCCACGCAGCTACAAAATCTCTATATCATGCTTTTTACTTTACTAAAAATATCATCAATTCAAGTTCGTTAAAAATACACGCTTAGTTCATTAACTCTCACGTTTCTCATTTTCACATTTATCAATCTCATCTATTAATTCATCATTATTACACAATCACATAAAACAGACAAACAAACAAATAAACACACTCAGTCGGCCACATATATCTCAGCCTTTTCCTCAAGGCTTCTCCTGCCTTTAAAAATACTCCTACAGAGTTTGAACAGCCCTCTTAAAACCTGCCTTTAACCGGGTTTGTCTCCTACGTCTTCCTCTGTGGGATTTAAGGTGCTATTCCTTCTGTTACATTCTTTAAAATGCAGGTATCTAGGTGTACTTTATCGTGGACTCCCCTCACAATACTTCTCAATTGCTGGCCTCCCCTCAAGTCAATTTTATACAATATTTAACACTTATCGTTTTCAAGTTACGTTATCCCCACCTCCATCCGTTACTTATTTTCCCCTTATCTTTCTCTTCACCCGCTGCCCATTCACACTTTTTCTACCTCACTCAGTTTTACTCAACATTCATGTTTTTCAAATTCCGACTCTCTGGAACATACGCCTCCTCAGTAGCCTCTCCAACCTTCCGTTCGTTCAGCTTCCTGTAGATGCCGGGAGGGGTTTCTGCCTGAAAACAGGGGACTTGTCTAACCTGGCTTGTACAAGACTTGCTTTACACTAAACCACTATCTACAGAGAGCTTCACGTCCTTTTAGCCAAATGGCAGAGGTTGTGCGATATATCCAGAACCAAAAAGCTTACTTATCTCGATGGGTATCTAACAATCCTCTCAGCTACCACGTGAGCTGGAGTTCCCAGCCCTTTAAGACGAAGTAACAATAACCTTGAGATAGATGGTGGATGCAGAAATTATTCAAACAACAATAATAGAAACGACTCAGGTAGTGTAACGCTTACCTGATATCCACGGGGACGTCACTCAGCCTGCTTGGACCATTCACGATCTCGACCCTTCCCTGGAATCTGTTTAACTGGAGACTGGGTCTGAAATACCGGATTTTCAGATTTAGCTTTATAGTCTCTGGTTGTTTGACCCCCACTTCCCTTGAGGACCAAACCTTCCCCTATGTTTTCTCCTCACCTTGTTTTCTTGTGTAGTGTGCTCTCCATCCTGCTCTTCTGTGCAGGGGTGCTTCGGTTGATGTGGGCGCTGCGCGACCTAGTTGCTCCACTAGTGTGGGCCCAATGAGTCTGGGCTTGTTGTAACTCCAGCCCGACAAGGTAGGTTTGTTGATTCTTGGTGAACTCCCTTTTCTTGCCTCTTGCCCCTTAATGATGTCTCCTCTTTCTCCCTTAGGTGTTGGAAGGGGTAGGTGATGGTGTTGTGCTGCTTAAGGAAGCCGAGCGCTGAACGGTGAGTGAAAGCGTGATGCGCGGCGCTGTTCGCTTCTTCTTATGCTGACCTATGTCTCTCTTTGTCCCTTGCAGGCTGCTGCAATGTCCCAGTACGGCTGCCGGCTGAGAGAATAAGATGCGGTGAGTAAAGCGCAATGGGCGGCGCCTTCTTGTCCTTTATGTGCTAACCTCTGTTGTCTCTTTCCTTTGTAGGTCGATGGCGTGCTCCGGAGCTGAAGTTTATATTTGTATTTTGTTTATTTATAGTGCGTACCCTGCCCAGGGGCATCTGGGCGCATGTTTAGAAGGCAGTTACAGGTTACAGTAATAGGTACATTACATTTTATACATATCTATGTTACCTAGAGTGACTCGAGTTTAGGTAAGCGTTTGACTATTCTTGCTGTTTTAGGGAATTGGGATACGAGAATGCTTACTAATGTCTTTTCTCTTCGTTCCTTTTCTTCCCAGGATGCAACGTTCCGGAATGGAGTTGACGCCGCCGAAATGCTGTCCACACGGTCGGAGTAACGATGGATGGAAGCAGGATTCTCCTCAGTAAGTGTGATGTTAATGTCTTGTTCTTTCAGGTGCGCGGTATGCGGAGGAAATGCAAAGGCCTTCAGAAGACCGATCCAAACACGGTGAGTGTCACGCTGCAGGCACAGAGTAACACAAAGCGTGTTTCTCTGCACGGGTGTGGTTTATATAGCCTCCAGGTATCCCAGGCATCCCTAGGTCGAACCACACCCAAAGCTAGACCGTATAACTCAGTTCATGGAATTGAGTTATGTGGGGGCCCAAAGTGCAATTCCTAGTCCAGTTCCAAGTCAGTCTTCTGCATCATGTATGGGCCTGGCACCACAGGCACCAAGTCTGACTCCAGGTGGATCTCAGATGAGATGGGCAGGCCCTTAAGGTCCATATAAGGGATTGTGGCCTGGCTCCAGTGTTTTGCCTAAGGGGGCTAGGGACAGGGAGCATGACAGGTAGTTGGCAAAAGGATAACTGTTTTAATATCAATTATCTAAAACAGGGAGTACAACAGACACCAGCAGACATCCATCATCATGGTCTCAATGCATTCAATAAAAAAGCTTGTTTATATAACAAAAAATCATCATGGGTGACGTTAACCCATGTACTACTAACGTCATCCTACGTGACAAACTACAAAAACATAGTGGCAAGTGTGATAGGGTCTAAGAAAACATCTAAGTATATAATCCATACTTGTCTAGGTCAGCGGAATAATGCGATTTGCTTATTAAATATCAGGTGGGGCAATTAAGCCCTCCCTTCAAACAGGTCACTATGAACGTCACTAAATACACGACGTTTCATTGGCTAAATAACTATGGGGTGCTTCATTGTGCGGTCCCCTATCATTGTTTGGCTTCTAACCTCCATCAGTACCTTCCTACTTATCTATAGCAGCATGCAGGCTGGGCGTCCAGGTGGTTGTGAGCTTGTTTTAACCATATCTTTCCACCAATTAATATATCCATCCATCATCACCTCAGTGGTCTGCTGTCAATTAGGACTTTGAACTTGTCCTTGGCAGTGTTCTTTGCTCTGGGAAATTCAGGGGAGTGAAGGCACGCTCTGCCCTCATGCATAGGTGTGACCATCATGCTCGTCCAACTTCTGCCACATGACTGAAGACCACGAAATTGAGCTTCTAGTATATTAAAATTCTTTTTTCTAATAGACCTCTGACGTCTTCTTGTTTTTGTCCATGCCTTCTGAACAGGAGCTCCATTCTTCCACCCGAATTGTATCCAATGTCAGCTCACTCCAGCTTGATACCGCCTTGGCTTCTTGGCTCACCCATCGTCGCCTTTCTGAGATTTGCCTGTAATTCACTTGTTTTTCTAACTGCGACATACTGGAAAACGTCCTTACTTCTTTTGCTCAGCTCTACTATTGTACGTAGTGGAAAGATCCATTCCTTACTCACTTATATATATATATATATATATATATATATATATATATATATATGTATACGGTGACGCATGCCGCAATCTATTCACTATAAAGCTAGCCTCAAGAATACTTAGTCTGCTTGAGTTTCTTTGCATATGTACCTGTAAAACAGCTTGGCATTTTCATCTATCTTGGTTAGCATACGCTTCTTCATCTTGATCCAAACATGACACTTATCTTTGATACTCTCTAGATGCCTTATAGAATGGCCTGCATCTCTTCTGTGTACATCAGCTCGACTCTTCATGACGTGACCATTCGTCTTCACCATTCATTTGTCCTGTTTCTTCTGGAATTTCATTCAAATGACCATCGTACTGTCTTGTATGTAGATATGGCTTTTTCAATGGGAAGCTTGCTTCCCAGATTCTCCTAGGTATCTGTATTTTCACTGTTATTGCATGTGTCTCACACTCTGGTTCCCAACATATAGGCACTATGGGCGAGGTGGTTGAGGTGGGGGTACTTGACTCCTTCGCTACACTTTTTTCGCAACACTCAGAATAAAAAGATTTTTTTCGTTTTATTCTATTTCTCCATGCAATGTCCAGGCTGATTTTTAGAGACTAAGTGCATGTTCCTAGGATTTTGTGGACTGAAATTGCCAGTAAAGACTTGTTCTGGGTGATTAGAAAAATGTGACAAGCATGAGATTTGGTGGAAAGATGGAAAATGAGATTGTGAACATGCTTAATCTTTTGTAAAATGATAACTGTTATGTATTTCATGAAAAGGACAAACATGTGCCAAAGGGCAATACTGCCTCACCCTGAATTGGCGATCATCCGTCAGTTATGATATTTGACTCAGTTTTCATAAAAAGTGGGCCTGGGAATAAAGAACTATAATAAATGCCAAACAGACTGATGATGTTCTCGCCCTTGAACCAATGAAGCCAGGGGGGAGAGAGGAATGGTAGGCTGTCCTATCCCAGGGTAGGATCAATTACAGAATACTCCCCCTGGATTGTAAAGTGAATGATGTAATTTGGGCTATATAAGGGGGAACTGTACTACACATAGAGACACACACACACTAAGAATCCAGGGAGAAAGAGGATGGAGGGAAAGCTGAACCTTACCATCCAGGATTGCACGGACCCGACCCCTTGCCTAGCTGTCCAGCTGATCCCATCCCAGAGTGCAGAGACCAGAACCCTTGCCTAGCTGTCCAGCTGATCCCATCCAGGAGTGCAGAGACCAGACCCCTTGCCTAGCTTTTAGCTGATCCCATCCAGGAGAGTGCAGAGACCAGACCCCTTGCCTCGCTGTCCAGAGGGTCCTGTGATCCAGCTGACTTTCCAAAATCCCAAACCAAGGCATACTTTGTAAGTATCAAATAACCCCAGCCCTAAATTGCACAAGCTTTTCCTTTTTGGAACATAACTGCATTGAAAGTCCCATAGAAAATCCCATTGTACCAAATTGCCAGTATAATTAATTTACCTGTCCATAGTAGAATCTGTATTTGCCTGTTTATGTGAGTGTATTCCTTTGATAAATCTCTCAGTTGTCTGTATACATTCTTAACATTATTTTGAAGTAAATCAATTAATTCCCCTATAACAAAATTCACGGTGTAAATTGGTTAACATTTGAAATTAACCCCCTTGTGCCTAGTGTCTTTCTTTAATAACCACAGTCATTAAAGTATAGCCTCAAAAGAATCAGTCTCTGGGCCTCATTACGACCCTGGCGGTAAGGGGTTAACGCCAGCGTTAGCTGCGCCGACCCCTTACCGCCAATTACGAGGTCCCTTAGCGCCATGGCGCTTTTAACACCTGCTTTTAGCAGGTGTTAAAATCCATGGCGCTAAGGGACCATGGAGTTAATTACGCCACCGTAATTTACGGTGGCGTAATTAACGCCTTCCCCACTCCCATTATGCCCTATGGGGCAAAAATGGGAATGGGGAAGGGTAAATGGGGATTGGGGACTTACCGCCCCGCCAAGGTCGTAATGGGGCGGTAAGTCCGCCAACCACCATGGCGTAAACGTAGTTTACGCCATGGTGGTAAAGTCACGGCCCAGGCGGTAACTTACCGCCTGGGTCGTGATGAGGCCCTATGTGTACTGAGTACCCCCCATTTTGCCCATGCATTGTGTGCATTAGGCCACAAACTCCTAAATTGCATCTGCCCCATTAAAAAAAGAAAAAAATGTAGTCCCATTGAGAGCAATCCCTTTTGCCAGCATCTTACCTGCTATGTGCCTCTGTCCCTGTCCTTAAAAATCGATTTCTGATTTTGAAAGCTAAGCCCCTTTCCTTAGCTGCCTGTCATTGTAAATCCTGTGTAAAACAAATTTTCAATTGCCATTAGTATTTTTTTTTGCATTTGCTTTCTCCCTAAAATCGAATTTCCTACCTCATTTCCACATTGTTCTGTGTACTGATTAGTAGTCTCTAAGCTTCCCTATCTCCAGTGTAGCAACGCAAATTTCCTTTATTCTGTCCCACAGCAGTTGTGAGTAGCCGTGCGAGTAACAAGCAAAATCTGATTCTGTGATTTTGCTACAACAATGGGTTTTCACTTTCTTTTCTTGCTTCCTATCTTGGGGTGGTGGGTTCTATTCCAAATCCAATTCCTCTCCCTTTATCGTTACTCCTTGCCACTGCCTTCCATTCAAAGGGAATTGAGTTAGCTGATGTTTGGGGGTGAGTGTTGCAGGTGGAGTGCTTAACCATGCTGCTATCCATTGACTTTAAAACTGTTTTTCCTGGTTGCCATTAAGGATCCATGTGAACTGTGTTAGGATTTTGAACCGATTGTTTTGTATGAATGATTGCTTTTGTATTGCCACAACATTAGTGGCTGTTTAAAATTGTTTGATTTTGCTTTTTCATTAAAACATAAATTAATTCATATATTATTGATACACACCGGCTTGGTTCCTGGTCCATTGTGACACAGTGGGACTCATTACTAGTTTGGAGGTAGCCATGCCCTTAAAAAGGGCATGGCTACCCCCAAACTTGGGTCCGGGTCTCACCAAAGGGGACTTACCGGCCCATTCAGACCTTGGAGGGCCTGGCAATTCCCTTTTGCGGGACCCAGACCCGGGCCAGGGACATCCCCATTCCCATTTGAGCCCCCATAGGGTAACGGTACCGCTGCTACCATCCTAGTCTGCTCGCGGGTGCCCCTCTGCATGCTTTATCTGACCAGGCATCCAGAGCGGCACCCGCAAGCAAACTTGGAATGTTGCGGCGAGGTAACAACAGTGCCGGTAGCACTACCGGCACCGTTGTTTCCTTACCACAACACTCCTAATGAGGCCCAGGGTGTTTGTGAAGTTTGGGTATGAGACAGGTTGGAGGCCTACTCAAAACTAATCTATGGTTTATTAAAGAGAAAAAAACATTTTTATTGTGCACCACAGTAATTGTCGGGGAAGGAGTGCTGGCTGGAGTGTGCTGTGTTCTAAAACCGTGACAACCTGCTACCCCTTCCTTCCCCTCTGTTAACCCTAAACCTGTCCTTGCTACCCATGGGCCATTGGACAAAGAGGCAGTACCAAGAGCAGATATCTTTGTTGCACCTAAAAAAGGCAGTTGTAAATGCAGTTAAATGTGCCACAGCTTTTTTGACCTGGAATCTCGATATCGTTAGCTGGAGAAATAACAAGGAAGCAGGAAAATCCATGAAGCCGCCATCACTAACAGATTGGCAGTCTATTTGTGAAGAATGCTTGAATGGTTGGGTTCAGAGGTGGGTCTGCCGTGCAGCTCATACCCACTACTGTAGCAACAGGAAGGGTATGGGGGCTAGGTCTAGCTTGCTGGGAATGGCTAAGAGCAGCCTACAGTACTCAGTGACAGCACCGCATGAATGTAAATCTCATCAGTGTTTCTTGTCTGCTTTGCAAATCCAATGAGTCACTGGGCCTGTGATGAGAGGGTTGTGCCCCAGTTGTTTCTGCCACGAATCCTGCCTGGCCACTGTGTGATCTGAGCCATATCTGCCAGACCTGCATCCCAGGCACAGTGTAGATAGAGGAAAGGTGAGATAATTAATGTACATGAAGTTGCCCTCTACCTTCGAAATAAACCATCTGTTGCTTCCTCAAACAAAACATCTATATATTTGGAAGGATAGATCAGGGAACAAGAGGATGCATGCAACATGGGTTCAGTTCTTGTTCCAGTGCTTAGAAGCTGGAGGAGGTTGTCACTAAGCAAGATATAAAGGAGCAAAGAAAATAATAAAATGGGCCTTTTCTATGGGTGATGTCATGGAGCTGCTGCTGCTTACATTTTAAAACTAAAAAAACTGCAACTACTGTGACCTGCATCACATGCTTTCCCTCTATCTCCCATCTAACAAGCAAAAACTGTGGGGTACTTATCAAATAAGCAAATGATGGCTGGAAGGTTTCAAACCATTCATAACCACTTGCACAGCTCTAGACAACCCTCTCGACCATCGTTTTACTAGTTGGACTTGTGTTGGTTAGTTGCTGTTTCCAGTCTGTGTCCACACCCTTGGCAGTCCCTGGATGTCTTTGGGATTTAGGCCTCTTTGAGATGCTCTGTCTGTTTACAGTTTAGCCTGATATTCACATTAATGTGTTACTATGGGACTACACAAACCGCTATTAACGCTATATATGGTGATGGTGCCGGACATTTCATCGAAAAATATTGGTCGACAGGACATTTGGTCAACGTAATTTCGTCGAAAACCAAATGGTCGAATTTTTTTTTAATTTAGATATCTATTTTTAAGGTTGTAGTTTAGGGAAAAAAAGGGTTTTTAGAAAAAAAAGGGGGTTGGGGGGGCCCCCCCCAAAAAAAAAAAATGGGTACAAATAAAATTTTAAAAAATCGACCATTTGGTTTTCGATGAAATTGGTTCGACCATTTGTCCAGTCGACCAATTTTTTCCGATGAAATCCATTCTTGTATGAAATGTATACCATATTACAGTGATATCATAACCATATTTTTCCTAGTGTACTGAAGAACAATGCTATGTGATACCACTTCCTGTATTGTCAACGGTTGAAAGGTTGTGTACCATCACTTCCTGTGATGTCACTTGGGCGTGGGGGTCATTAGAGGGAAAGGGTCATGTGATGTCAATTCCGTTATCCCAGAAATGTTGGTGAAATGACGTCCATGCTTCCCTCCTATATTATGAACCGCTCACGCTTAGGTGCGCAAAGTGCATCATGTTTTGCCTCCGGGCCACCCCTTGCACTGGGGTCTGTATCTGTACCCATACAGCCCCCACCCCTTTTTTTGTTCTTCCTGCACTTATCAGACCAATCTAGCCTGCTGCCTTAAACCCAGCACTTGCCACTTGCTGGCTGCACTCCCTCTGTTTGTTGCCTTTTTCTTTATTAATTTATTATTATTATTTTTTCCTCCTTGCTCCGCACTCTCCTTTTGTTCCCCCTTCCATGCACTCTCCCTCTCCCCCTCTCCCATGCACTTGCACGTTCTCAATGTCACTGGGCCTAGTAATATCGTTGTTTTTGTTTCTCCTCTGTTCCCCTTCCCTTCCCTTATCGCGCTCTGAAACACTTGTGTATGAGCGCGATAGAAATAAAATATCAATATCACACGGCTAGGCGGACAGATGGGAGTAAGGGAAATGGACGTAGCGGCTAAAGATGCAAGCTTACCCCGTAGATCAGACCGAAAAAGAACTGAGACAGGCGCTAATGGGTTAACGGCGCCGTAAAAGGCTGCGGCGCCGTTAACCTATTAGCGCCTAATTACGAGGTCCCTTTGCGGGACCCGACCTTAACGGCTGGTGTAGACCAGCCGTTAAAGTAGGGACCCGCAAAGGGACCTTGGTGCTAATTACGGTGCCGCAATTTGCGGCACCGTACTTAACGCCTTCCCCATTCCCATTGAGCCCTATGGGGCAAAAATGGGAATGGGGAAGGGCCATGGAGGAAGGGGGAATTACCGCCCCGCCAACCTTGTAATGGGGTGGTAATTCCCCCTTTCTCCATGGCGGAGTTGGTAACTGACCGGCATGGACCATGGTGCTAATAGCACCATGGTCTTCTGCCAGGGTCGTAATGAGGACCAGTGAACACATCGACACACGGCAACGTAGCAGGTGACAGTAATGTGATGACTACATGCAAACATGAGCTAAAAAGTAAGAAAGTTAGGTTGTATAGCCTTGCTAACCCTAATTCAGAGAACGAACGTCCTACTATGATGACAAAAATCGCTATTACCCCCTCGTGTAAAGCTTAGACACTGAGGTTATTATTGGGTCCCCTCTAGAGGAGGTTCTTTCAAGCACCATGGCATGCCTTGGGAGTAAGATGACTAACACTATCATTAGCACCCTTACTGAAGGCACTAATAATTCAATGCAAAAAGAAACTGGAGCTGGAATGATTGATAAACGTTTGGAGTCCTTGGATAAAGTTGTCGAGACTAAGGACCCACTGCAGATAAACGTTTTAGAATGGCAAACCCCCATTGAAAAAACGCTCAGTGAATGAGGCCCTCGGGCTCCAAGCACATCAGCCTTTCCGATGCGAACTATTACCGAATTCGATGTACACATTGCCAGCGCTGACCTACTAAGCAAGAGTCTTCTGTTCACACAGGCACTGCCATGAAAATGCAACTTTTAATGAACACCTGGACTTTTCTCCAAATCTAAATCGGCGATAGTGGTTTCTGTGCAGGAAAGGGAGCAGACCTCTAAGCATTCACAGCCGATATCCCGACTGTGAACGGAGTACTCGAGGCCAGTAAGATACACACACCCGATTATTTACTCACATCTTTAGTCAAGCTCTGTGATGTGATGACCTATACTGGGAGACTCTATAATACAATAGTATGCAAGAACATATTGATAATCACATCAAGACCAATACTAAAAAGAACAACTCAAGTGGCAAGAGAGGGCTGACTTCTGATCCCACAACTATCGGAGCTAGCCAACATGTGGAAAGTATGAACGGGGCCGCAGTACCAGCTACCTCAGTGATAACGATCATGGCGGATGGACCTGTACTGCACATTACTGATGCGGCCAATAATGACGTGAATGAGAGCGCCAAAGATAATAACAGAGGATGCAGTCGGCATCACATCAATAATCAACCAGAGGTTAAGAAAAAAAAAGAAGATTAACATGAAAGTCATCCGAAACTTCGCTGGTAATAAGCCGGATAAACAACGACACATAAAGCGCAAGGCTCTTATTGTCGCCAAGTCAGAGAATGTGGAGCTCGTTAACAACAAGAATGATTTGTATGAGCTAGTGGTCAAGTCAAGAAGTAAACAGCAAACGTCTACCTGCGGTAAAACGAAACCTTGCAAAAACATAAAGATGAAGGGGAGAGAGGAAGTGACACAAAGTGATATTCGATCGTACATTCCTATGGTTGAGCACAATAGGACATTGAGGAAATGGGTATTAACAGCAAGTCAACCATATGTATAACTGGCTGGCTGAACTATTTGCGGAAGAAAACGCTCAGTACGTCTCAAATGGAATTTCTACGAAGGTTACAGTAATGAACCATTGCGCTCAGGGGTGTTGCTCTGTCTGGAAAAGATCCGGGGCTACGCTAATGTCGGGACTGTGGGGACTCGAGGTGAGCTAACCTCTTGATTGTAGCACCTGAGCTTCTATCTGGCACTACAGCCAAAAGACACAGGGCTATAGCTCCCTCAGCCCCACCCCTCCCCACCCCTCTAGCTGTGCTTCATGAGATAAAACAAAATGCTTACCGACAAAGACGAATGCAGGCATGTGGGACAAGAACTGTGAAAATGAAAAGATGATTCTGTACACAGGCACGTTCATATCACTAAAATGCCTGGGGTAGAGGGAGTAACATCACACAATCCTTGACCTCCTGGTGACATCACAGGAAGTGATGTCATTTGACCCCACCCTGAAGTGACATCACAGGAAGCGATGGAAGACGACCTTTCACCCCTTGACAAAACAGGAAGTGGCATCGCATAGCATGGTTTCTAAGTACACTACCAAAAATATGGTTACGATATCACTGCAAAGTGATATACATTTCACACAAGAATGGGTCACCATATGTATCATTAATATCAGTGCGTATAGGCCCATATTACCAAATTACTGTGAATGCAAGCACACATCCAAGGTCAAAGGATAACGATGTGTTATTATATAGCACTCACGCTTAAGCGCTTTATATAGAACCAATATATATACAACATCACCCAACCTGTGTTGGTACTGATTTATCATCCTCAGCAGGATGAAAGGCTGAGTTGACCTTGCCGGGAGTCGAACATGCAACCTGCAGATCACACACACACACATTGCAGCAGGAAGCACTTAACCCATTGAGCTATCTTACCGCTATAGCTATCAGAAAACTAGCCATTCCAGAAACAAATAGCCACATGCTGCTGGCCACAGCCCACGAAACTCAATTAAAAAACAATTGTCATAATTTTTAGGGGTAGCAAGGGAAACCACAAGGGTAGCAAGGGAGACCTCAGGGGGTCGCAGGTGCGACCCATGGAGACCCATAAATCACGTCCATGTCTGCACACCCAGCCTTAATCCTAAATAGGGCAGACGTGTTGAAACTACGAAATTTGTTACAATTGCACTTTGTTAACAGCGAGGATATAATGCTTGTGGAGTAGTTAGACACCGAAGAAATATGTATTGGCAATGCTGTATTCTGTACTATCTGAATGATTATTTGGACGGCTATATTGGTGATCTGGAAACGTTGGTTACAAGTGTAGCTGTATCTACTGGTGTCCTAGATACCCAGCACATAATAACAAAACGAATGGCCTTCCGAAAATAAATACCCAGGCAACATATGAGAACATGCAACTTGATATGAGAGATAATGGTGCTAAGAATGTCAGAGTTATGATAAACGAACCATGAAAAAAGCAATAGGGCTCTTGAAAAGATGGAATGGGACTGGTTGCCACTGGAACAGCCAGGGACATTTGATTTATTTATTAAGGTCAGAGGGCTTGGTGGGCGCAAGAGTGGCATCTACATATATTGGCACAGCAAGACACTTGGGCTGTCACTGAAATAACTATGGATGGCCGAAAGGAAATATCGAAACTTGCCACGAAGGGTGACAAAGAAAGACCTAGGGGTGGCTTTCTAATATGTGTTAGGAATACACCGCACATCGAGGAACTACACTATGCATACGAGAATGCATTGGTGGGAGTGGTCGTCGGTGGGAGTAAATTGGGTTTACCAGAAACATTATATATCATAAACCTTTATGATCCCCTGGGCAAAAGTGGAACCAAAAAGATACAATATTATGTGGGGAAGATACTGGCTGACCTGGGAACCATACCAGTCCAAAAAATTATAGTGCTTTACGATTTTCTTTCCAATCAAGTTTTATTGTCATTTTCTTATTCTCAACATTCACAATTAAACATGTTACAAACAAATAACACTTTCCCGCTTGTAAACTGGTAATCACCTCCTCCCTGCCCCGCCTCCATGCATTATAATTGAAACCTCTTGTATCTCCATCACATTCAGTACATAACTCCATGATATGGTGTCATAGTGGGTTACCCAGCGCATTTGGTGACAAAAGGAAACCAGGCACCCTCTGTTTGTTCTTGAATCATCAGTTAGGTGTGTTAAGTATTCCATATCATATGTGGCTCTCACTTTCTGCACCCACTCCCTTTCAGTGGGGATTTGGTGCATTTTCAGTTGCGCAGTGAAGCTCCTAGCAGTCAACAATAGTGTGCGCACCATGTGGCCCTCCTCCTCCACTTCATCCTCTTCCATGTGCACCCCAAATAACAACCAAGGTGACAGACCTCTTTGTATCCGGTCTAGATCCTGCTTCCAATACCTCTGCACATGTTAGCAGCCCACCACATATGGTAGTAGTCACTCTACAGTTGCCGGCATACCCAGCAGCAGGAGTTCGCTCCTGGGTACATTTTGGCAAGCGAATACATATCCATGTATTCGTTTGATGGCCTGCATTCTGTATTGCAGGGATAACATGGATTGTGTTACCCTCCTACACATCCTGGACCACAATCTATCCATCATGTATCCGAACCTTCGTGCTTATGCACTGCAGCAATATTGTTTCTAAGGAAGTGAGGTCTCTATGCAGATTATCCCCCAGAACAGACTTTGTTAGTACCCCTTAAACTGCAAGTAATGGAAAACCAAAAACTTACCAATAGGCAGGCATTCTTCCAATCCGTCTATGGGCACAAACCGATCTCCCTCCCACATCTGTCCCACTCTGGGGAGGCCTGCTTCGTAAAAGGATTGGAACTGCAACGGGTCCATGATCATGTTTCAAGTTGGGGGGGCACCCATATGCAGCTAAGAGGTGAGGGCCTCGATGACAATCATCGTGTGGTGCTGTTTTCCTGCCATATTGACCAAGATATGTCTAGTAAGGGGTGTGTCAGCACTCTCTTGGGAATTTCAGTTTGCGGAACTCAATTTTCCTAATGTGACTGGTTTGATTAACCATGATGTGCAATTGTGCAGCTTTGTAATATGGCACAAGATCCAGGAACCCCAACCCTCCCTCTTGTTTCCTAAGGACTAGTGTCTTGTATGCAAATTTGTATTTCACCCCTGCCCAAAGAAAATGCAAGAGAGCCCTCGGGAGCATTTGGAAGAGAAAAAGTACCCTGGAGAGAATCGTAATTTTGATACAATGTAAACGTGAAATCCATGAGATATTTTCCATGAGAGATTTACTACCTGCATAGTGACAACAAACCTAAGGATGCCTCGGTCCTCCCCTTGCTAAAATAACACACTAGATGAGGATATCCCTACCTACTATCGCCCCATCACCACCGTCCTGTTTCTCCTTAAAATACTGGACAGAAAAGCTTATGTTCAAATCCAGTCTTTCCTCGAAACTAACAACCTCCTGGGTTTACGTCAATCAGGCTTTAAACCTGGCCATGGCACAGAATCAGCCCTACTAGACTGAAAAAACCAAATGGACGAAGTCAAAGAGTCTGGCAAAGTATCCCTGCTACTCCTGTTGGACATGTCGGCAGTCTTCGACCTCATGGATCACAAAATCCTTTGTCAACACCTCTCATCAGCAGCTCACTTTTTTTAGAAACAGGTCACTGTCTGGATCTCCCCCTTCCTATGTAACAGACCCTTCAGTGTCTTCTCAGACACAGCTTCAGCCCTGCCAACCCCCATCTCCTGTGGCGTCCGTCAAGGTTCAGTTGTATACCCTACCCTATATAACTTCCTCACTAAGCCTCTATTCGACATCCTAGATGAGCAGGGCATTTCCGTCACAAATGATGCAGACAACAAGCAAATACTGTTGCCCCTTACAGGTGACTACACTACTGAAACGAATGCACTGCACTCCATTAACCATTCCATCCAAGCCCGGGAGGGCTGACAGCATGCTGTGCCTTAACGAAGAGAAGACAGAAATCCTCCTGACAGGCTCACAATCCATCCTCAACAAACTTGACCCTAAATACAAATACTTTACCATCGATGGAATTACAATCCCAGTATCAAGTGCTGTTAAAACATTGGGGATTTACCTAGATGCTACCTTGTCACTAAACAGGCAGGTCAATGTGATAGCTTCCTCTGCTGCACACACTACAAAGCTTACTTATGCTTGCAGGCCTTTTCTGTCTGCTGATAGCTTCTTCACTATTGGTCAGGTGCTCATAGGGCTGAGACTGGACTGCTGCAATGCCCTATTTGCAGGCACCTATGCCAAAAATCGTAATAAACTGCTGATCATTCAGAATAATGCTCTCAAGGCCACCTTTAACATAGCCAGGCGAAATCACATCACCTCAGCCAGAATAAATGCACACTGCCTCCCTATTCGACAGCAGATTAGTTTCAAAACATTGACCATCACGCATAAATGACTACCTAACACTGGACCCATATACTTCTCGCAAAAACAACTTAAATCCAAATCAACAAGGCTAATGTAGTCATTATTTACCAACTGACTTGTCGGTTACCCGAGATTCAGACTCACAGATCTATGGGCTCAAGCTCCCCAGTCATTGCCACTGAAAACTGGAACGCCCTTGCACATAAACTGAGATCTGAACTGTACTATTGGGTTTTTTAGAAAACACCTGAAGACTTTGCTGTTCACCAAATAGACTCCATCTTCAGAACCCCATCTCTAAGACACTTCACACCTTCATTTCCCAGAACCTGTATTCCTGTTTGATGTTCTGTGATGTACTGCCTTGCTTGTAACTAGCGCCCTGATGCCTATGGGTTTGGTGCACTTTATAAATGTTAAAATAAATAAAAAGAAAGAAATATTAAAGGGAGGATGCGGTTTGACTTACTGAATAACTATCGTCATGATGAATGGTCAGTGCATTGGGGCCTTGCCTGGTGAATGCACAAGGGCCTACAAAAACTCTGCATCTGATTGTACTACATTTTCATAGACATTAATAGTTATCATTGTATCATAGAATTAATGGTTATGCCACACGATGAACGAGATCGTTACCTGCTTATGGTCAAGTTGCAAATGTTTGAATATGTCATGGTGACGAACACAATTACATCGGCTTGGTAGCTGTAAGCAAGTCAGGAGAACAGGATTAAATGGAATTCTCCTAACCTTAAACAGGCTATTGACCATATAACTAGACGAGGAGCCATTTTGAAAACTGAATATGACCTAAAAGTATTAAGCCCACCAGTAACTGATATTGGAAAAAATATAGGGACACATATAAATCCAAGATAACTTTATTTCTTAATCTGAAATGTTAATTAAATGCCTTATGAGTAGTATTGGCACTCGTACTCCACGCCCTAATGAAATGCTTCAGAATGCGGGAGGGGGTGCGGGGGGAGGGGGTGTTGGAGAGATAATTAAGTTTCCACGGAAAAGATTACACTTAGGAAATATTTTTTTTTCGATCAGATATGACTAAGTGCAATACAGTCAAGCTACTTAACTTGAGGAAGGCTGCATATACAAAATGGTTGTAATTCACTGGGCTTTACGCAGTAATGCACGCTGGCAAACACTTATTGAAACCGTCAAAGCTAACCAGCCTACACTATTCTGGGAATTGGTTAAATGTGGCATCACTGGTGGGAGTTTGGCAGTTGGGGGGGTCGTGTGAGAGTTGAGTTGCACATGTAAAAGAAACCGTAGGCATGACACCTGTCAATACCACCTTAACAGAATTGGCAAGTATCAGATGGAACACCAATGGTGCACTGTTGGGCATTGAGAAGATCATCAGTATAATCAGTCTTTTTCAAGCACCCCGAACTGGCGGACTGTGAAACTAATTACTGAAAGAGTGTAACGTAATTTGGAGCAAAATATGACGCATTATTTCAAAACGTTAGTCTCACCAGACTGATACCGACACATGGAAACACAGTATAATTATACCAGTGCACAAAAGTGGCCCACGAACATCACCTGGCAGCTATAGGATTTTATCCCTGTTGGATACACCTGCTACAATATTTGGGAAAGTCAGACATGATTCCAGAGTGGACAGTGGACAGTCGACATGAATCAACCTGATGGCATTGGTCACTATGGTAGAACAAGGGAAAGGCAGATAGGAACAGACCACTTACGCAGCCTTTGTGGACGTCAGTGCCCCTTTCAATACACTTAGTAGGCCTGGGCTGTGGCACACGCTCTATCGATGGGGCATATCACTCAGCTTATGAAAAATGATAATTGCCTTACACAAGAACACCAAGCTGAGGGTCAGGTATACACAGGATGGGAAAATAAGTGAGGAAGTTACCAGAACCACTGGTCTCAAAGTGGGGTGCATACTAGCCCCCACTCTCTTCAATCTGTACCTGGCTGACTTGAAGAGACATTTTAATTGCAAGGGTGAATATATCCAATTAGGCTGGGATTGTTGATGGTGAGGAGGCTGCGTTATGCAGAAGATCTAAACCTGCTTGACACCACATCAGGTGTATTACAAAGACAACTAGACCTCCTTGCTACTTCTGCAGTAGAAAACCAACTTACAATCATTACAACTGAAACTAAGATCATGTGCTTTTGAGGCCCTGAAAAAGAAAATGGTCACTTTTAAATTGATATTAAATAACAGCACTGTGGAAGTGGTCGACCATTGCAAGTATTTAGGGATTGTGGTTGATTGCCACTTAACATGGGCCATACAGAACGAGCAGCCATGGACGGAGCTAAGACAATTAACTGCGCGCATATTGACATGCTCTATGCAATATGCAGTATTTACAGTGGAAGCCATAAGATAAATCTACTTGCTAAAAATACGCCCAACTGTATTATATGGCTCTGAAATGTGGTTGACGGGAAAGGGGAGCGTGCTAGTTAAAATGGAAAGCTATTGGCTGCGCACTGCCTATTGTCTAGGAAAGAGCACACCTGGGGAATACCCGAGGGCGGAGTTGCTGATGACATCCTTCAACTCCTGGCGAAACAACGTCGATACATGCTAAAAATATGTAGTGGTCAAAATAGACACACTCGCATATATCAATTATGCTTGATGTCAAGGTCGGGTAAGCACCTTGAAACACATCATAGGTGAAGTGCTATATTGGAAACAATATTCTGAACCAACTGGCTGTAGCACAGAGATTGTTGGTATCTCCTACAAATCAATAATTAAAAGAAATGTGAAGATGATTGATTACGAACAAAACAAGGTACATCTAGCGGCAAAGGCACTTGCCACAGAATCTTATAAATTCATACCTGGCTCAGGGAAATTTCCATACTACATACCTGAGTTTCCCAATCCAACCATTAGAAGGTACAAAATTCAACATAGTTGGGTCTGGGGAGGTTACCAATGCGTGGCAAAAGATTGCTAGAAACACGAGAACATGTAGATTATGCGGTACAGGCGACATAGAAAGCACTAGACATCTTCAGTGCATTATATTTAATGATGAATGAAGAAGCCACTGATTGGAATATGGAGGTGTTAAGAAAAACGATTTAGGTCCAATGGTCATTTTTAATAGGTATATGATGGGCGATGGCCACACCATTATATACCATCTCGCCAGATAATGGCAGGGCATTGAGATGCTCTTAATGAATTAATGGAATCGGGCATTGAATGTTCATGCATTAATGACGTAGATATTGAACTGGACATAAGGCATATTGGAATAGGCAATTGGGAGGGATTTGACGTTGTAACAATTGTCTGACCTGATCGTGGTGGGAAGGAGAAGCTACTTTTAATCATCATTTGTTTTACTTGTATACATGTGTTTACATTGTATTAGAATGAATGAAATGCACTGTACTAGGATACACATCCTTAGTACTCTTGTTTTTCTTCTCTGCTTTTAATGGATTATTTAATTAATTAATTAATTAATTTAAGAATGAAAGGTCTTAAATAAAAGACCATTATACTAAACTAAACAAAAAAAAACAAAAAAAAGAATCAAATTGGCTTTTAAAATGAATTTACTTCATTATTCAAGGTCATGAACTAAATGAAATAAAAACTGTTCAAAACTGTTTCACAGCTGAAAGCTACACCAATGTAGTTGAATTCTCTTTATTTACACATACATTAAATGCATAATCAATAAGCCACAAGTGGGCAGTTGATATAGGAATATCTATTTTGGAAAAGGCTCCAGAACTGGCATTGTGTTTAATCTTTGTAAGGCCACCCCAGTTCTTCCATTTCTGGAAGTCAATTTTGAACTATTTATTAATGGCTTGAATGCAAGCTATCATATTAGAACTCTAAGGAAAACACCACATGAGGTGGTGTCCCTAGAGGATTTACAGGCCATGGCAAAAAGCCAAAGTACTCATTCACAAGCTTCTAATTAATTCCTTCAAGCCAAAGTACTCATTCACAAGCTTCTAATTCCTTCCTTCCTTCCTTCCTTCCTTCCTTCCTTCCTTCCTTCCTTCCTTCCTTCCTTCCTTCCTTCCTTCCTTCCTTCCTTCCTTCCTTCCTTCCTTCCTTCCTTCCTTCCTTCCTTCCTTCCTTCCTTCCTTCCTTCCTTCCTGCCTTCCTTCCTTCCTTCCTTCCTTCCTTCCTTCCTTCCTTCCTTCCTTCCTTCCTGTACTTTTTCATAATTTATTTTGTTTTCTCTATATTTCTCTTAGTCTCTACCCCTCTTGTTCTATCTCTCCTTGCCCTACCACCTTAGAGCTGTAGCAGGCCAGTCATGTATGACTTACCCATAGGTTTGTGTTGTTGAGGTCAAAGTTAATAGAACCAAAAAAGAACCCTGTATAAGCTACTGATTCACCAATGCTGATGAATTACATATTGAACCCATTGTGTTTGTGAATACCATGTCTAACATTCTTTGACTCACTGCCACGAGACTATCACATTTAGCCTACTGTTTTCATGTTCGCCCTCGCATAGCCTTCTAAGGTTTTCTTCTGTCTATGGATATCATAATTTGCATACTATGCCTGTGAGTGCATTGCTTTACCTACTGTGATTCCCTACTGCCTTATTATTATTATTGTTTATTATTTAACGTGATTTAGATGATATGCAATTGACAACCTTTAATCACAAAATCATCCTTTGATGTAAAAAAAAGAAGACATTAAAAGAAGTGAGAGAAAGAAAATGAAATTCATCTGTCATCTGCTAGTCTTTTCTGAAAGACTATTAACAATTTCACCAATGCCAGAGTTATTGGTATTTTTTCACCAGACAGTAACATCTTCCACCATAAATCCTGGGGTCTATGCCCATATTTTTATATGACAGCAGTCATTAATAACTCTCTTTGGGATGACAGAGCCATACAATCCATTACCAGATGTTGCAAATTTTCAATCAACTCATCTTCTTTGCATAATCTACATGTGGGGGCCTGTCTTTGAGGGCCCTACTCCATGAAGTTTCCTTTTTCTTTAGTAGGTTCAAACGAAACCTAAAAAATTGGTCTCTAAAAAACCATTGAGGGAATAGTTTGAGATAACTTGGTAACGAGTTTGGCTTCCTGCTCTCCTCCCACCATTTGTCAGAGGCCTTGTAGATTAGTCTTTCTTCCTCTGTTCTGAACCACTATTGGGAATACAGCTTTTTCTTGACTTTGTCAGGATTATTGATCAAAATGTCACTTGATTCGCCTAGGCTTTGCAATAGGCTTTGACACTTGGCTTCCCATTGGATCAATGCCGGCTCTCTGTGTTCAACCAAAGCTTTTTTCAAACACTCAAATCCTCCCTTGGCAGATTCATCTATGCATTTCCTATAAAAGGAAAGCATCTTCCATTTTGCGACTACTGCCAGGGAAGACAGGCCTGGTTGTTTCTCACAGCCTGTAACGGAGTGCCCTTGGGCAATCTAAGTGTCCTTTTTCAGAACCTCCCCTCCAACGATGACCAGTTTTCCATTTCAAAGTTGAAAGAAGTTTCTGTCCCATAAATTAGAATGGGAACAACCTTGAATTTATAGAATTTGATTAAAGGAATTAGGCTGAATCCACAATATCACTTTAGTAAGATCTTAGCTAAGCCTGCCATGTTTATAGCTTTTTCACTAGTGCTTGATACCGTGGAGTGTCTACCCTGCTCGAGTTCAGTCATACTCCCAAAGACACAAGTGAATGGACCACCGAAATATTTACCCCTAACAAGAACCAATTCAAGTTTTTATCCCTCATTTGGCCCTTTTTTTGGACTGATGGTGAGTCCATTTTTATCTATGTAGGGTTATAGGGTGTTTAATTGTCTCTGGAGGCCCACCGGGGTCTGGTCTATAAGGACTACACCATCAGTGTATATAAGTCTTCCCAACTTCGTATTCGCTAGCGATGGAGAAAAGCATCTAATGTCCTCAAATGCTGAATCTACATCAGAGATGAAAAGATTAAATAATTCTGATGCCATCTGACCTCCCTGCTTTAGGCCTTTGTTGGTGGCTATTGATCTAGTTAGCAGGCCTGCTTTGTTGAGTCGTATTTTTAGAGTGGTATCTTGATGGAAATTCTTGATGGGAGCCACTAGCGAATGAGGGCACCCCCACTGGGACAATTTTGCCCATAGTAAAGGGCGTGAGACACTATGAAACGCTTGCGTAAGGTCGACAAATGCAATATAAATGTTCAGCTCTTTTCTCTTTCATTGCGACTCTAAATTTAGAATAAAGATATTGAGGGCAGTCCCGATTCCTTTCACAAATCCTGATTGCCAAGGGTCAAAATGACCAGAAAGTTTTGGCCATGCCCGTAAAGATTTTAATATTAGGGTTCCAAAAAATGTCCCCAGGACGTCTAGCAATACTATGGGATGATAATTAGATGGTTCCAGCCGGCTTCCCTTCTTGTGAATTGGAATGATTATAAACTCCTTCCATGAAGAGGGAATCTTCTGAGCTTAAGATATACAGACAAAAAGAATTGACAGAAACTTGGCGCATTGGATTATATTTTCGTTTAGAGTCATGTTACTAAGGCCATCTGGGCCACACGCTCTTGAACAAGATAATTTTTTGATGATATCTGTAACTCCTTCCACAGAAGTGTCTATTAATCTCCACTCCACATTAGGAGTACTTAATGTTGAAGCTTTTTCTGCTTGGTCAAAAAAGGAACCAAAGTAAGAAACCCACATCTCAGGTAGAATGGGAGTCATTGGAAGCAAAAGACCAAGTGGGATACAAGGTCATACAGCCGCTCTCTCAAAAGACCCAATCAGGGTGTAAAAGTAATGTAAACTCTCCAAAGCTTGGTAAATTCCAAAGTAAAATGTTTGCATATTCAAGAATGATGATAATAATAAGAACAGGGAAAAAGATTTTGCTCAAAAACTATGGTACCTGTGACAGCACCAACATAATTTATGGCATTAAATGCCCGTGTGGAAAATTCTATGTGGGCCAATCCACAAGAATGGCCAAAACAAGGTGGAATGAGCATCGTTCATGTATTCGAAATGCTAACACCAACTCTGCCGTAGCACGGCACTGGTTGGAAAATGGACATAATTTGACTCAGATTAGATTTGTGGTTTTGGAGGTACTCACAAGAAACAGCCCACATGAAGACCTTAACCAGCGGCTGAATCGCAGGGAGTCATTTTGGATTAACAAACTTAGGAGTCTGGTTCCCAATGGGATCAATGAGGAGATTAATTATCATTGTTTTCTATAATTTTGTAATTTCTTTGCTTTTAGGTATATGTTTCTAGCTATTATATGCTGCACTATACCTTATGTGTTATGGACCGAGGCCACCCCGCTGTGTTTCCTGGACTTTTGTCTGGGACCCAAGGTGCCGTCTGGCGACGACACCATTACAGTGGGGTGGTACTTGAATAATGATTCATGTAACTAATCTATCCGCTGGTTTTTCCTATGACTGTATAAAACAGCCTCAGATGCCGTCGTTCGACGACACGGTCCAGTTAGGACATATATGTATTAATGTTGATGTAGATTTTATTACCATGTTCTTACTTTGCAACTTCCTTCAAGCAGCCCAGCATTCCTTTGGGCTCTTTTGTATTCACTATTTCCCTTTTATGACTCTCTCCTTGTTAGTATCTTTCACTTTCTCTCACTTTTTCCACTCCTGTTATAAGTTGTCCACTTATGATTTTTTCCTTCGTTCGAGTATTTCTTTTATCTCTATGCTTTTTACTTTCCTCGTTTTTTACATTATATTATTTTGTTTCCATAATTCTTGACATATTCCCATCAAGGCTGATAATTAGTTTATAGCTCTGTACAGTTGCTCAGAAACCCATATTCAGTCATTTGTCCCAGACCGCGCGCCCCGCCAGGCCGCGGTCACGTGGTTTATTAAAGGAGCGTTGTCTGGGCAACGCTCCGATGCGAACAACGCAGTTACACGCCGGCAAGCGAGAGGAACAGTCCGTCTCCTCGCTGTCCTTAGGGTAAGCCCCCCGGATGCTATGACACGTACTGTCCACACGGATCCCACCCGGGTTTCTTACAATGTCTTTCTTACATTGCAGCCTATCTGCGCCTCGGCGCTGATTTTGTCTGGGCAGCTTTCTGCCCACCTCATGGTTCTGGTTCACCAAGCCACTTCCCATGCAAGCATTCTGCCATTTTCTCAGGTAAATGCGTGTTGCATCTCTTGTCACCGCCAACCTCATTACTAACAGACTTCTTATTGCTCGTTCTTTTTCTTTTTCTATTTTATCTTTTATGTATCGATCAATTTCGGCTTCTTCTACTACTACAATGATTGGTATGTTATTTACATGTTATTTACATTTTTTATGTGAATGTACATTGTGATACACTGACTTTTGGATGTTATGAAATCGTACATGTTAATTACAGACTTGCCCTGACGAAGGATTTGTAAATCCGAAATGCATTGGCAAAAAATGTTTTGGTCTGATGTAAAATGCTAGTGGCTTTTTTCTTCCTCACTAAGAAGATATTAGTGATGCCTCACATCAAGAGACGCATTATTTTTTCCACAAAATCATTTGCTGATAAAAGTCTTTATGAAAAATCACTGAACTCTTATTATTATCATCATTCTTGAATATGCAAACATTTTACTTTGGAATTTACCAAGCTTTGGAGAGTTTACATTACTTTTACACCCTGAATGGGTCTTTTGAGAGAGCGGCTGTATGACCTTGTATCCCACTTGGTCTTTTGCTTCCTGTGTATTTTGGATTAGGGTGTCTCCTTATTCGTCACAGCCAGCTCCTTTTTTAATTTGTTGACAAGGAATTTTCAGAGAATTCGAACTTCTTCACAGAAACAAATATTTGAGAAACGTGAACATTGCACAGTGGTGCCCACTTTTTTTGCTTTCTGCAGAATGGGAGTCATTGTCAGTAAATATTGGTCAGTGTTTAACTGGTTTATCAGTTTCCACATTCCTGAGGTGTTGGAACTTTTTAGTGAGTCCAACATCTGTTCTGCATCTTTCCTCCCTTGTGTCTTTTTATGGTGGCGTGACCAGTTGCATTAATATTGCCAAATTGTTTGACTTTGTACTGCGGCCATTGGAGAGATGTCATGTTTCAAGATATTAAGGTGTTGTCTTTTAAGCTTCTTTTGAAGCACAATCTGGTCATCATAGGTAAGACAATGAGATGAACTCCTCAACCCAACACACTTTGATTTCCTCTCAAATGACTTGAAGAGATTAAAATAATCCAATGTTTCAGCTGCCCCTTCTGATTGAAGATACTTCACTGATATGATTAAACTATTGATCAACTCAGGAAATTTCTGCAGAGGAATTTTTATTCGGTTTCTTCCCATCGTGACTTCCATTGATGTCAAATCCATGTAACTGGAAATATTTAAGACTGGCATCATTGTAGCAGAAAGTAAATTATGATAACTGTCATTCATATGTTCCACTACCATCTTGTTTCTTGGTGATATCATCTCTTCCGAGATGCTTATGTAATCCAGAATTTGACCTCCACTGCGGTTTTTTATTTTTATTTTTGCAGGTATGTCACCCAGAGTGATGCCATTGAGGATATGCAGATCTTTAGCTTCCACAAGCGTGATCCACTGGTGCCCTCTTTTTTCAGCTGGAGTTGCTCTGACAGAGTCATGCTTAATGAGCTCTCCCCCTTTGTCAAAGCAATTTGCATTCAAGTCACCACATATGATAAACCACGGATTCGACCACATTTGCCTATAGTAATCAATCCATCTCTCCACCTAATCTGGGAATCTGAGGCTAGCCATAGTTCCTGGATTCCAGTACAGATTAAAGATGATAAATGTCTTGTGCACATTGGCATTGATGGTTTCCAATTTTCCCACTATGATTTGAATTAGTGGAGTCAGAGTCAATTCTTCCAATATTGTGATCAGGAGGTTGTTTCTAATAAGAATTAAGAGGCCTGGCATGGGTCGTCCTTTGTCACCCTTGACTGCAGGATTTAAGTGGCTAGAATAACCCTTCACAACTGGAGGATCACGCAGCCAGGTTTCCTGTTGACAAAATATGTCATATTCCTTGATTTGATCACCTCCTTTGGTAAAGAGGTGAGTGAAGCCCCTTGTATTCCATGATGCAATTGTCATGGGCTTCAAGGCTGCCGAGGACCTGGCCTATGGCATTTTGATTTTGTCTGCCACCAGGCCCATCAACCACTTCCACTTTTCTTCCATGCTCTTCGTTGACAGCCTCTGATCTTCTCTTCTTGGTGAACACCCCACTTAGCCTACCGTGTTTTTGAGAGCTATCCTTAAGCCCATAGTGATCGCCTACTAAGTACCATATCTTACCTATTATGTTTGCACTTGTCTGTCTACATGATGCCAATTTATGGATGCCGTAGCCCACAGTGAATCCCCATTACTGTAGTAGATGATCTTAACTAGCCTATTGGGTCAGCACATGCCCTTCTAGATGCTGCTAATAATGTATGCCATAGTGATCAGTGATTCCCTTATTGCCTGCTGAGTATTTTATCTAGACTATTGAGTCCGCTCACGCCACTCTAGTTGTTGTCAAAAATGCATGCCACCATCATTGTGATAATCCAGCTCAACCTATACACCTCTCTCATTTCTGGTCAGACAGACAACCAACCAAAGCCCCAGTCCAACTGTGCCATGTCGCAGAAGGCTTCAAGTAGTAGCCCTGGTACTATGCCAACCCCTGCACCCACTGCAGACTGGATGAAGCCTACCTTGTTCCTACCCTCCTTATCCCGCCCAGACTATATCAAGCTTATACCATTCCTGCCACCTCTGCACAGCCGATCGCCCAACACCTACCTACCTCCTACAGAGCCTACTTCCACCAATGTCCTCAATGCATACCAAGGCACCCAAATTTGTAATGCACCCATGAGTCCAAACTGTACCAGTACAGCCCAGACTACCTCCCCCTACCCAGCTCAGAACTACCCTTTCCCTACATATAGTAGGAACAATAGACTTGGCACTAGATTAGGCAAGTAATATGCTATTACTTGCAACTTACCTGCCACATATATCCAACCACAGGGGCTCAAGAAAAACCACCCTAAAACCCTCAAAGTCCGAAGGAAAGCTAGGCCATTTATCCCAGGTCCTGAAACCAGCTGCCAAAGTATCAGTCTCACCTCTGTCAGTGGTGCACTGATCAACGCCAAGCTCGTAGTCACACATCTAACTAAAATTGCTGACCTAATCACTAGGAAAAAAATAGACTTCCTAGCTATAATAGACACATGGCTCCATGCAGCTGCAGGCCCATCTATCCTCATTGCCACTCCTGACAACTATACAATCCTAAGATCCAACATAGAATCTTCTAGGGGCGGAGGAATTGCCTTCATTGCCAAATCTACCTAAGGCCTTAGAGTAGTCTCTCACTCTCAATCAAAATCATGTGACAGTTAAACTTCCTCTCAACAACTCACGTAACATAACGTACCATAACGATGCACCTAATTTACAGACCCCCTGACCCTATCGGCTTCTTTGAGGAAGACATCAACACTCTTCTCTCTACTAATACTAAACTCGCCTCCCAAATCTTAATATTAGGAGACTTCAACTTGGGTCTTAAATACCCCAATGACCAAACTGCCAAAACTCTAGCCAAGTCAATGACAGAATTAGGCCTCACGCAAAGAGCCCTCCTTGCTACGCACAAAAAAGGAAGAACCCTAGACTGGGTAGCGGACCTCAACTGCGAAACCATTATAATGTCCATTGAACAATGCCCTTGGACCGACCACTCCCTTCTCTCCTTCACTATTCAAGATTGCAGATTGCACAACAAACAAAACAATATTCTGCCATCCATCACAACTAGAAATAAAAGAAACATCGCAGTAGACAAACTAAAGCCTTTCCTCCAAACACTCCTCAATCCTCTACCTGTCTCCTCCGATCCAGCAGAATTAGTGGATTTTCACAATAACACTATTATCCAAGCCTTGGATAAAATTGCCCCACTTTAACTGCGAAAAAGCAATATATGTGGTTTACACCCAGCCTTAATGCCTTATGTAAGGAAAAAAGAAAACTAGAATCAACCTGGAAAAATAATCCCACTCCAGACAATAAAGAGAGTCTACATAAATCCATGGCTAAATACAAAACCGAAATTATCTTGACCAAACGCAACACCTACAATGATAGGATAGGTAAAGCTAGCTCCAAATCTAGAGACCTCTTTACAATTTTAAGAGAACTTGAATCACCTACCCCTCCTACAGACAGCTGCATAAAAGACAAATCCTGGTGCTCTAAAATCCAAGATGCTCTAGCCAACAAAATCTCTCTACTTCAAAACAAAATAGCGGTAAAAAAGTAACCTCCCCACTCAAGCAAATACTACCAAATACTGCACCACCCTGCCTCAACCACCCCAACGTTTTAAATTTTCCCAAGCGTCCATTCATGAAGCGGTAAACATTATAAACTCACTTAAACCATCCAATTGTCAAGGAGACGCCTGCCCAGCTTCCACCATTGAACATGCTGCCCATGAACTAGCACCATTTATCACCACGCTGATCAATGCATCCTTCCATTCAGGCACCGTCCCAACTAACTTAAAAAACTTGTGGGTACTCTCACTCCTCAAGAAACCCTCCCTAGAACCCAACATTCTCACTAACTTTAGATCCATCACTACCATCCCCTTCCTATTAAAAATTATTGGTAAAGCAGCCTATATCCAGATTCAATCATACTTGGAATCTAATAAACTTTTAGGACTCTTTCAATTTGGCTTCAGACCCCAACATGGCACAGAAACAGCCTTGATCGGCCTGAGGATCCAGATTGACGACCTGAAAGATAAAGGTAAAACTACCCTCCTATTTCTGCTGGATTTCTCAGCCGCCTTTGACTTGGTTGCTCCTAAAGTATTATGCAATCACTTGTCATCAGTGGCCCATTACTCAGTTAAAGCAACCACATGGATCCAATCTTTCCTAATTAACAGATCCATGAGAGTCTTCTCATCATCAGCGGCTGCTGATCCTATCCAGATAACCTGTGGAGTCCCGCAAGGATCTTGCATCTCACCCACCATGTACAACGTGTGTTTACCAAACCATTGTTTGATGACTTAGACCATCTGGGTCTCACCTACACTAACTATGCGGATGACACCCAGATCCTTATCCCCTTGACAGGTGACTATGAAAAAGATCTAGCCCTGTTCAACAAAATATATTCCATCATTCGGGCTTGGATGGCCACCCATGGCCTGTGAATGAATGATGAGAAGACTGCGCTACTGTTCCTTGCCACGCCCTCCAACCAGAAAAAATGGAGAAACCATTATCTCTCTTTTAATATTGATGGCAATGGCATAAAGGTGGATAAAGAGGTCGAAACCTTGGGATTCTACTTAGACACATCTCTCAACTTGTTCAAGCAAGTTAGTGCCACTGCATCGGCTACAGCCTACACCTGTAATCTGATCCATGCATACAAACCCTTTCTCTCTACAGAAAGCTGCATTACGCTGGCAATAGTATTAATCCTGTCAAAAATCGATTACTGCAATACACTATACCTAGTTGCCAGTAAATATATCACTAATAAGCTCCAAATTCTCCAGAATAATGCACTTCCAATGGCATTAGGTATCTCCAAAAGACAACATATTTTGGCGATATGACGCAATAACAATTGTCCATCTTTAATGGATAGAATACATCTCAAAACTGCCTCCCTGACATACAACAGTCTCAACAACCGAGGCCCTCTCTACCTCATGGATAAATTCACTAAGTACAACCCAGCACGACCCACCAGGACCACCAACTACGGTTGCCTAAGAGTCCCTAGGTTCAAACTAAACAAAACAGGGGCGGTAGCTTTCCAGTCATGGCTGTGCAACTCTGGAACTCCTTACCATCCTAAGAGTTACTCAATCCTTCTATAAATTCACCAAATGCTGGCTCACATCCAAAGACCCCTCACATCAGTAGCACCTTCAAAATAGCCTATCTAAAAACACCATAGTCTTACTTGTATATATGTATATTATCTCTAGACACTCTCTGTATCTATTTCCAGTGTTATGTATATATTACCTGTATTATTCTGTCTTGTATCATAGCTTGTAACTCTTTTGTATTGTAACTAAGAAATTGCATATTCTTGTAGCGCCCAGATACCTTTGGGTGAGGAGCACTTTACAAATAAATAAACAAACAAACAAATATAGCAATCATTTAGTAATCCTCCTCCTCCCAGTATGTGCATGCCTTTTGAACAGGGGTAATAAATCACATGCCAAATACAAACCTTAGCTCAATTGTTCTACTTTACTAAACTTCCAGTATACCAAAACTTTATGCAGTTCATATAGAATTCACCACCTTCTATAAGCACAGCAAAAACACTACTTTGCTTAAATAGCCATTCAGTACTGAAACCAGTGCAATGCATTCTCTCTATGCTTCTATAATAGCAATATATTGTGTTTAGAAAAGTGCTAAAATGGTGCTGTACCTCAGACACAGCATCAGCTAAAGGTTGATGGATGGGCTCTCCGCACACACCCTGATACACTGCATACTTCTCTGTGTAATTCATTATGCAGTTATCAGACATGCTTTTCCTGGTGGAATCCTGAAATCATATACAATTAAACACTGTCAAAAAAGGTTAAAATGCATGGTAACTGAATTGCATGACATATATTAAACATTTCAAAATGTGCCTGTGTAACTTAATACCATGCATCCTTAATTTAAAAATGCCCAAGATCAGACTGGCCTCAAAGGTTTGTTAAAAAGTGGGGGGACAGTACATTCACCCTATTTGAATATGAAATGAGTAGTTCTGGAAGAGTGTTCAAGGTAAGGAAATGCACAACAGGGAACAAAGGAAGAAACCCCCGTATAGGACTCTTTTGAGGAAGCGTATGGTCTAAAGCTGGCTTCCCGGATTTAAACAATGCATACATCTGAGTAAAATTGTGAAATGGACACAGGATCGGTGAAGCTGACCTAAATCTGAATATGCTGGTGCAGGGGGCCAGGGGGGGATCTCTTCGTGCTTATCCTAAAGCTTCAGACCGCAATAGGCATGCACCGCATGGACACATTGGCCCCTGGGGTCTGGCTCCAACCGGACATCAGCAAAGTGGGCAGTGTGATCTGGGATCTGCCAGTCAAGACCCTATTACATCCACATATTAGCCGGTGTTGGGAGTATGTTCACCAGCCTGTTGCCTAACCAAAGAGTGGCATGAAGATTCATGTAGGCAGTGGTTCTGACTTAAAACAAAGGGGAATCCTGCAAGTGGTGCCCAGGGGACAGATTATCAAAGCTTTTTGCAAAAAAATAGAGCACATTATTTTAGCACCAATTTTGCTGCTTTGATAATACAGAATGGAGAATGGAGCGAACAGGTTTAGCCCCAAACCGTCCAGAATCCCAAACCAAGGCTTTCTTTGTAGGTACCAAATAACTCCAGTCCTAATTTGCATAAACCTCTCCTTTTGTAACATAAATCCCATTGAAAATCCCATGGAAAATCCCACTGAAAATCCCATTGAAAGTCCCAAGTTGCCAGTATATTTCATTCACCTTTCCATAGAAGAATCTGTATTAGCCTGTGTATGTTAGAGTATTCCTTTGATACATCTTTCAGTTGCCTGTATAAGTCCTTAGTATCATTTTGAAATAAACCAATTAATTCCCCATTGAAATTCACGTTCAATATTGTTGCCATTCGAAATCAACAATTTTGTCAAGTGTTTTTACTAACTATAGTCATTAAAGTATATCCTCAACAGAATTTGTCCATGTAAGGTGTGCATTCCCCAAGAATTCCTAGATTTGCATCTGTCTCATTGAAAAACTCAAACCATAGTCCCATTGAGATCAATCCCTTTCTGTGATAATCCTATCTGTTATGTCCATCTGCCCTTGCCCTTAAAAAACGATTTCCGATTTTGACAGCTTAACCTGTTCCTTAGCTGCCTGTCATTACAAATCCTGTGTAAAACGAATTTCCATGTGCCTTCTGTATTTCTCTTTTGCATTTACTTTCTTCCCCAAAATCGATTTCCTACCTTGTTTCCATGTTGCCCTGATGTGCTGATTAGTAGTCTATAAGCTTCTCTATCTCCTCAAGTGTAGCAACACAAATTTCCTTTCTATCTGTCGCACTGCGGTTGTGAGTTGCTGTGCGAGTAATCATCCAAATCCGATTCTGACGTGCTCTAAAAACAGGTTTTCATTTTCTTTTCTGACTTCCCATCTTGGGGTGGTTGGTGGTCTGTATTCCAAATCTGATTTTCTTCCTTTATCCTTACTCCTTGCCACTGCCTTCCATTCACAGGCAATTAAGTTTGCTGTTGTTTGGGCGTGAGTGTTGCATGGGGAGTGCTTAACCTTGGTGCCATCCTTTGCTTTAAAACCGTTTTTCCTGTTTTGTCATTAAAGATCCATGTGAACTGTGTTAGGATATTGAACCAATTGTTCTGTAGGAATCATTGCATTTGTGTTGCCACAACATTGGTGGCTGTTGTAAAATTGGATTTTGAATATTTTCCCCTTTCTATTAAATCATAAATTAATAAATATCTTATTGATGTACACCGGCCTGGTTCCTAGTCCATTGTGACACAGGCTGTTTGTAAAGGTGAGCGCGAGATGGGTTGGAGGCCTACTCAAAACAAATCTGTGGTTTATTAAAGATAGAAAGATTTTTATTGTGCACCACGTTCATTGTCGGGGAAGGAGTACCTGCCTGGAGTGTGCCGTGTTATAACTCTGTGATAACACACACTGTCAAACACCAATTAGGATCCTGGTTCTCACAAGCACCTCTAGCTGAAACACAACCCTCCATATATGCAATATCACAGCCAGAAAAGCCACCTTTGCGTGCACCCCCATGCACGAATAGATGCACTCTTCAAACAGTGAGTGTGGTCCGCAGCAAGCGGGCCTTCATCTCAGTGACCCTGCGTGGGGTCCCCAATAACTGTTACCAGCACCATGCAACATGCATACAATGTATCGTAACTCAGGAAAAACTCAGAAAATATGTGTGCGAACCCCCGTAAACTGTTCCTGCTCCACATTACACTGCATTCATGCACCCCTAAGTCTGATCAGTTACCCGGTTCCATACACACACCCATAAATCCGACATGCAAACTCACCTCTGTGCTGCGATTCCTATGTGCAAGTGTACTTATGCCTGCCTTCGGGTGGCAGAGTGATGGGGGGATTTGCATGGATATTTCGCAGGCGAGAGGTTGCACGGTGACATTCTTGAATATGCTTTGTCGTGCTTATTTGTGGGCATGCCATGGACTGCCTGTGTCCCATCCCTCGTAACACCCACTTTTCCCCTTGTTCTTCCCCATTTTCCCAGTTCCGCTACTTACTCCACCCTCTGCACAGGCCTCGCCCACACTCTGTGTGGTGTCTCGCGCAAGGTACTCGACCACTCGCAGAGACGTTCTGAGCCTGAGCGAATGCCATGCAAGTCCCAGAAAAAGTCCTGCGCAGCCGATTCCATGAATCGACGAACAGGGATTAGCACGTGGAATTGCGTGCAAATCCTTGATTTTCCATGCAAACGATTCCATGAATCGCCCCAAGGTGTGTAAAAAAGAATCTTGATTACACTTAATGGAGTAAATGTTGTTTGGCAAAAAAAAATCACCAGAAATGATGCATACTAATATGATGGCAGGGACTGTTCATCAAAATTATGATACATGGCAACACAACACGAATGACAATAGGACCTTGTTAGGAAGCTTAATAAACATTTGATTCATCTGAGCCTAGAGGAAAAAGGTGGTGGCAATTTCCACTTTCTAATTTTCCTACAATATGAAAGGGGTTGGCAAAACAGGGAAAAGGTATGGGGAGGTAGTATGTGCCATGTAACCGAGAGACAAGCTCAGTTGGATGGTTCAAAGAATGGGTTCGCTTTTGCCATTTAGGACCTGGCATTAATGTAAGGAAAAGGCAGATGCTGCAGGCAACGGAGGTATAGGAAGGGTCTTTTTGGGATGAGATACTTGGGGAAGAGAAAGAAATGACATCTGATCTGTGCAATCCATGTTCTCTAGGTAACTGGGCTGGAGTCCTTGCTAATGGAGAATTAATGAAGAGGCCCAAATACTGAAATAGATTAAGTATTGTGCTCATTTGATGAGCATTGTAAAGGAATGAGTTCCCCCCTCCCCCTCAAATTGAATGTACTGAAGATAGACCCACTCCCCCTCCAACCGAATGTAGATAACTTGTTGGGGATGATCAATGACTCTAAATGTTGTAGAAATCAGAAATGTAGTGCCTTACAGGAAAGTGCTTTAAAGGATGATCTATTGTGGGGTCAGAATGTTATGTGCAGTAGAGAATGTGTCAGGTAGTACATGTTATAGTGCATTATCAAAGAATAGAGGTTGTACATTATCATGCCAGTATAGGCCAATGAATCATAGGTAGGAAGGGGGTTGTACTTCTGATCAGGCCATTAGCTCACCTTCCTAGAGTATAAAAAAGGCAGGGTTTTACTCAGAATTGTAGGAGATGTCATGGAAGCTGTATGATGTGTCATGCCTGGAAGAAAATCAAAGTGATGTATTTTTGAAACCAGTCTGAGTGTCCTGCTTTGCTCCAGAGTGCCTTCCTTGCCCAGAGATGCCACTGCCCAGCGCAGGGATGATGGGACCCCCATTTACATTTGGTGAGCCAAGCCAGCAGTCCTGAGCTGATGTCTCCAGAACTATGAACTGAAACTGGAAGACAAGGTAAAGCATGCTATGAGGCTTGAAAGAGGGGTAGAGAGAAAGAGAGATGGGTGGGCAAACTGCAGTTGCCCGCACATTGCTAAAAGAGAAGGGTCTTGGAGGTCTGATAGCACAGGAGAGGGCCTTGGCACCTGGGGGGTGAAGAAGGCAATTTTTTGGCAGTCATCCAAGAAAAAATATTTCAAAGTTATTTTTGGAAATCTTCCAAAAAATATTTAAATTGTGGGATTTTTTCTGGGGTCTTCAGAAAAATGATTTAAATTAATTATTTAATGAATTATGTATTCATCCACTTTTGGGAGACCCATTTTAGAAAAAATATATATATTTATATTCTTGATCATTTTTGAAGTTTTGGTAGACCACTCTTGGAAGAAATATTTTTGAGTTAATGTTTGAACAGCTTCTGGGGATCCCCTCTTAGAAAAATGTTTTGGGGTCTATCTATTGACGATATTTCAGAAACAATTTTAGCACATGTGGGGGAACACCCCTTAGAATTTGTTTTTTCGAGAAAAGCAATGTTTCTAGAGTGTAATATAGTAGCTTAGAAATAACAGAGAATGGGAATTAACTCAAGACGTTGAGCATTAAGGAGTTATTGAGAAATGGACTTGTGTGCGACCAAGCAATTAAGAGGTATCGTGGGGAGAGTTCCACAATAACAGAATACGTCCAGTGCCTGCGTTTTAAAGAACGTAATAGAAGAAATCTTAACCTAAAATCCCATAGCGGAAGCAGTAGACACGAGTTTGGTTAAAGACATAACTTAAAGAGGTTGATTTAAACTCTGTAGGAATATTGATTTAGAGGGCAAAATGAGTCTTAGAGAAAGGTCGTAAGAGATGAGAGATATATGTGACCGGTCGAGTCTATTTGTTTGTCTGTTTTGCTCTGTTTTATGTGTTGTATATTGTGGACTGTGCATTTGTTTATATATGTTGAAGTATTGTAGATAATGCATTTTACTGAGGTTAAAATGAGAATGCATTTTATTGAGTTTAAGGAAAAATTGGGACCAAGCCAGAAATTAAAATGTTCAATTATGAAGAAAATATGAGATAAATATATGCTATGGATAAAAGTATGTAGGCACGCGTTGTTTAATAGTTTGAAAAATACAATATGAAGTTAAAAAATGAAGAAAAGTTTGCGAAAAGTGATGCACTTTGAACCCTTATAAAAACCAAAATCCACTAAATAAAGAGTTAATTCTTGCATTTGTCAAAACTAGACAGGTTAATCTACCTAATTAACCCCATAAAATAGAAGCTTGACAGTTTGCTAAGATAAGACCACACGCACTACGAAAGGATAGTGTTTGGTTACAGCTGACGCAGATAATTTATGTTTGTAGTAGCAGTTTTGTTTTTTAGTAGAACGCATTTTCAGGCAGTATGTCCGGAGAACCTGGCAATGAGTAAATGATGAAAAACAGATTTAAGGAAAGCTTGTGTTTGTGAATGGAGCAAGTTAACTTTTTAAATGATTAATAAGTTGAACAAATTGTTGTTTTTAGACTAAGGAGAAGTGAATAGTTGAAGTTAAAAGCCATGTGTGAAGGGGGGAAATCCACACTGGCATATTGTTTAAGAATCACAGAAGCTGTTTTTGAATTATAAAAGGTTGATTGACTATGTGATGAAATCATGATAAGTCTCATGGTTATTTGAATACTTATTACATGGACTGTGTTTTCATTGTAAAAACAGTGCTTTGGTCATGTTAAAGCTAGCTGACAATAGATGCCTTTTGATCAATGCATTGTGAGACATATCTATAGGAAATTTGGTGTTATACACTGTAATGAGAAGAGAAGGAGGCATGTTATCTTTTTAAATGACATGGATTTTTATGTGCGCCATAACTAAAGAGTTGAGAATAGAGAAATACTGCACTACCGTGGTAGCATGCATGCAAGTTTAAAACATATATCACATACATTTGCTCAGTAGACAGATGTCAAGAAAAGCAGGGATGTTCCAAATGATATACATGTATATTATGTCTGAGAATTTTGAAGACATTTGGAAATACAATCAGAGAAAAAGTGCCCAGGAGCACACAATTTGAGAGAGGTGTAGCTGAGATTCAAATTCTGTTTTTGTGATGCAAAATGCAGCAAAAACAGGCCAAAATGTTAGTAAAGGTCATTGGATTAGGCACAGCAAATACATATTACAGAGGGAAAGGATGAATGAATCGATAGCTAATTTTTGCTAGTTGACAAAATGTGACAAAATATATGTGGAAATGAAATGTTTGATATTTTAACATAAGGGAAGCAGTAAATATTGAAAGAAAGCATGCAGAAGCATGCACATGAGAAGGTATGCATACAGATGCATACAAATGGAAAGGCATTTATGGAGATGCATGTAATGGGAGGCATTTATGGAGATGCACTGACATGAGAAAGGACACACACACACATACATGCAGACACCTATACAAAGGTACACATGATTTTATGGAAGTGTAAAGTAATCTGTGCACCATGGACACTGCATTTAGGAATACACATGCAGACTTGCAAGCACACATCAACAAACACACAGAACGTTTTTACAAGTTAAAATGATAAGCTTACGTAGAGAACAACTGGTCCCTTTTGGAAAAGCTTGGAAGGGCAGATATTTGCATATTTATATTTAGAAATACTGAGATTCTTGCAGTACGCAAGCGAGAATGAAGAACAACAATTATACTTCACTGCCACCATAAGCAAAGGCTGTTCAAAGTAGATAAGAAAGCAGGTTGGGGAAAATGGGGAGCAGTGTTGAGGTTACAGGAAAAGAATGTGGCAGATATCAGCCATTCTGTGCTTGCTCGAGGAAAGGCTTGCGAAGGTCAAAGCTGATTAAACAGAGAAAATATTTAGGAGTAATGGGAAAAAATTACAAATCACAGACAAGTGAATGCATCGCTGGCAGGCTTTGATATCAGTACCTTGCACCAATGTAGAATAAGATAAAAACAAGAGGCTTGTTCTGCCTCAAGCATGAGAGCTTTGTCTATGGATAGGTTGATTTAAAATAGAAATTGAAATGGGAAGAAACACATGAGTTGGGGATAGGTTATGCCAGACTAGGACAGAGAAACCTTCCTTGGGGAAGAGGAAGGGAATGCATGTAGACATGAGGAATGTTTTCAGTCCCATGATCAGAAAGGGAACTCGCAACCTTATGAGAGCAGGCTAAGGTCGCTGCCAGGTAGAAGGCGGAGCAGAACCATTGTCACTGCCTTGAATAGACAGACAATGGGAGATGAGGTGAATGTGAGTTTGGAATTTCACAAGTTTCTTTTGTTAAAAGAAAGAGAGGAGACAGACCATAATATATGCCTTGACCCCAGATGGGTAAGGATAATTTAAGGTGTAAAATAGTGAGTCCAACTTTTGGCGCTGGGAAATGGATACATGAATTAGAAAAGATGACAGGAGGAAATACACTGGCTATAAGGGACATTAAGGATCTCCTGATTTCCATCCTTGGGGAGAGAGCTGATGACGTTTGGTCTAGAGCAGAGTATGCTGGTGTTACTACGGTTAACACTGCTCATGATGGAGCACTGTTCAATAATTGCAGAGCAGCAGTCTGGAAAGCACTTAGAGTGCTGTATCCAGACTCATCTGATGTGAGAGCTATAATGATGTCAGGGGATGCCAGAGCCTGGGCAGAAGCAGCTCAAGACGCTGGTGGGTATGGAGGCAAAACCATGGTCAGAAATTCAGATGACCATTGCGCATTATGCAGACTCTTGCATGAAAAGAATCGCAAGAAAGACGATACTAGGAAAACCGAAGAGGCACAGTCAGTGCAGAAAAGACCATCCTAGTATGACATTGAAGGGGCAATGTTGACTAGTGGAGATAAATCATGTTCACAGTAAGCAGCAAGCATGCCACAGGTGAAGAATCAAAGGCAGTTTGATCAAAGTAATAATGGATTCATACTACAAGGTCGGGGAAGCTTCTAAAACAGAGGCATCCAGAATAATTAGGGACATTTATTCAGAGTAACCAAGGTGGGTTTCAAAACACGCAGAATGATGGTGAAACCATGCAGGGAAGGCAAGTTAGGAGACCTCCTGTATGTTGGACCTGCGGTATATCAGAGCATTTTTGCACGCATGTGTAGGACCTGAGGATTCGTGCAGAAATTGACAATTTTCAAGAGGGGGGGACAGCATGACCCCTAGTGTTTAACTCACAAGACAAGAAATTGTTTCACCCAGTATCAGACATTGTAGTAGATATACGCGCTGGGACTGCAGCGGGTACATCAGCTTAGGAAAGATGCAAAACAGATTTACTGCAGAGGGCAAGTAAGTGAGCCCACATGCAGGCTTAGCAATGTGTAAACACAGAATAAACAGTGACACGCAGGAGTGAAAGTGTCAGTTTTAAAATAGGGAGAAATGTTTCCACAAGGACAAGGATATGCATGCATTCACAGTGGGACTGCCTCACAGGGTGAATTGATGCATTCAGAATTGTTAGTGCCACTAGGTCGCAAGGAGTTCCAAGAATTAATATGGCAAAGGGAAAACAATTTTTGTTCTAGTGGAAGACATTGGGACTGTATGTCCATGTAGCAAAGACAGAAAGGTGGTGAATGAATATTAGAAGATCGAGGATGTTTATTGAAGACGATAAATATAGGGGTTTTTACTTAGTGAGGAACTATCAGTCTCTGGAGGAGAGGGTGTTATGATGAATTTTTGGTATATCTGCAACAGGCACTTGTCAGTGTTTGAGGAAAGGATTTGATGATAAAAACCTAAAACATGATGATGATTATTAGGTGATTAAGGGAGAGTGTGTTTTGTTTTAGTAAAGCACCATTTGAATACAGGTGCGTCCATAGTGGCATGTGTAGAACAAAAGGCCTGATGAGACGTTTCTGGTAGAAACCAGAGGCTTTATTGGTGTAGCAAAACCTCAGTAGTATAGATAGCTGTGTGAGCTAGTGAAAAGGTGGTGAGAGTATTTGGTGAATTTAGTGTCAGACCACAGATATTTATGAACAAGAGGGGGGAACATTTGCTGCTACTTTCTCTCCTCCTCCTGCAACTTTTGGCTGACTCACACAATGACACAGCCATCTCTAACTTTTCTCTCTCTATCTAAGCCCAAATCCAAGTGCAGCTCTTTGTACGATTCTGATCTTGCTGCCATTAAACGCAAGTCTAGGGCAGTGGAGAGGAAGTGGAGGGTTTCAGGGGCACCCTCTGCTAAATTGGCCTGCTGCCTGCTTCAAAGGCAGTACAGTCTCTCTGTCTTCTCTAAGAAGAGAGCCTACATCCAAGCCCGCATCTCAGCGGAATCTAAAACTCAGCCCATCTTTATAAGGAGCTGGCCAATACTACTGCAGTTTCTACCTCTCCTGTTCCCTCCCAGGCCCTATGCACGGTCTTGACCTCTCATTTCACTATTAAAACTCAGGACCTCCTGTCCATCCTCTCTTCCTCTACCTCCTCTACCTCCTCCTCTACCACTCCAGGCCCGTCTGAGGCCATATCTCCTCATCCTTTCTCCTCCTTTCCCCTGTTCATCCCTGATGATGTTTCTTGACAATCTGATCTATGAAAGTCTTGTCAAAGCAGGTATTCCCCTGCTCATCCAGAACCATCAAGGACCACATCGGCACCCTTGCTCTAGCCTTAGCTGATTTCTGCAATCACTCCTTTGGCACTGGAACTTTCCCCTCACCCTTAAGCACTCTCTTGTGTTTGTATTTGTATTTATTGATTTATAAAGTGCCTTACACCAAACCGCTGTACAATGGAACAACATAATACATAAAACATGAACAATATAATGGTTGAAGCAATTACATCATGAATCAATCAATCAACAAAACAGTGAGAAGAGCAATTAACTGTAGGGGATAGGGAGGAAAGGGTAATGGGACTGGATAGGGGGTGGAGGAGAAGAGTAGGAGGAGGGAAGGGGAAGGGTGAGAGAGGGGAGGCAGGAGAGGGGGGAAAGAATAAGGAGGGGGGAAGCAGAAGGGGGAAGGGGTTTCAAGGAGGAGAATGGAGGAGGAGAGATTTAAGGGAAGTGCAGAATGAATTGAAGGTGGGGGTAGAACGGATAGCAAGAGGAAGGGAGTTCCAGTGTAGAGGTGCTAGGAGTTGGTGCTAGGAGTCTCTTGTGCACCCCCGTCTAAAGAAGCCTTCAGCCGATCCTTCCTCTATAGCGAACTATCACCCGATCTGCATCAGTCCCTTCTTGGGCAAATTCTTCGAGAAGCTGGCCATCTCCCAAATTAATCTACATACTGAATCTGTTGGTTGCCTCCATGACCACAAGTCTGGCTTCAGAGCTGCCAGAAGCACATAGACTGCTCTCCAGAACATCTGTGAAGACTTGCTCTCGAATCCTGACTATAATCTCCCTTCTGTCCTTATTCTCCTCAATATATCCTCTGCTTTTGACACGGTCAACCATGCCATCCTGCTCAATCACCTCCCTGACAAACTTGGTATTACTGATCAGGCCTTGACCTGTTTGATCTCCTTTCTCAACAACCTACCCCCTCAAGTCCAACTGGGGTCTTTCCTCCCCTCTATCTCTCTCTACTTGTGGTGTTCCCCAGGGGTCTAACATCTCTCGCTGGCTCTTCAACCACTACCTGGCACCTCTTGCCCACTGTATCACTACTTTCTGCTCCAATTTTCAATGTTATGCAGATGACGCTTGTGGGATGTTTTTACCCATGCAGCCAAGCCCTACCATAAAACTGTGCAGTACTGGCATGGAAAACATCATGATGGCCAGAACTCCCGAGAGAGTGCACAGGGAAAACATGAAGAATAGGCTGCCACCCATTTTTGCCTATGTTGTGAGCACAGGAGGGCACTGCCTAAAACCACCATTGGGCTACAAACACAGTAGCCTGAAACCATTGGGAATGGCAATGCTGATTGCCAAAAGCAACCCAGAACTGTGGGGAATTCATTTTCTTAATGTCAAAAATTGATGCAGTACTGGTGCTCACCACTATCAGAAAGCCGGTGTTTTAAAACCACCAGACTTTTGTGTAAAACTGAACAAATGAACCCAAACCAGGCCAAGGAAAGACTTGCTAAGAGGTGGATACAATGTAAAACTATATTCTGAAATGACTTGAAGGAAGTAATTATTTAATGTATACTTAAAAAATATCTGCATGTAAGTTTGATTTACACTGGGAACAAACAGGACATTTAGCTGAAGCTTGGCTTAAAGAAATTGAATTCTGCCTGACAACTACCCCCGACAGGAGTTGAACTGGCTCAACAACTCTTCCCAGGCCTGGCTGCATCCTGCTGCCCCCACCAAAAGGAGATCACACCTCTCTGATTGAATTAAGGGAGGGGTACCTGCAGACTGCAGGAAATTGAACAAAGCCCTGTCCTGGACTCAGGCAAATGTTATATTGGGGGGGTCGTAAAATGGCTTCCTCTTGGGAGAAACTGGGAGGGGCAGTGCCTGTGAGGGAAAACTGAGCTTGGGGGAAGTGGACAAACCAGAAACTCCACCATGTGCTAGGGGGAAACCACACCCCTTTGGGCCAGAGCATAATTTTAAAAAAAGATGGATAATTCATAGTACGGAATTGTCAGAATTATATAAGTAATATCATTATTCTTGTGATTTTTCTGTGCACGTTTTAAGAGGTGTTAGGACCCTGTGGTGTATTCTGGGGGGTTGCTAGCGGAAAATAGGGTCTTACTCCAAATGTCTGCATGTTAAAAATCTGACACTTCATCAATTAATGTCCATACTCCTTGCGCACATTTGTATAATTTTTGGTAAATGTCTGATATTGGTAAACCGACCAAAAAGCGCAAAATGTTGTCATTTCTGAATCCCAGCTCGCAGGAACATGGGGCTTGAACAGAGACTGTCTTAATTCATCTGTAATATGTACATGTAATGTCAACCACTTGTGTATCTGGGAAATATGTATTTGGGTCAGAAATAGATTTGTGTGCAATTTGACAAGGGGAGGTTCCTCTGACCATAAAACCTACAGCATCACTCTGACACTATATTTCTTTCCCCCAATCAAGGGAGGGAGGAAAGCTTGGCCAATGATAAATGAGAGGGGCAGGCACAGTTATGCCACGCACACACCCACTTTCTAAACACATAAAAGCAGACAGTGCAGGACAGGTGGGGACATTCACTTTCCACCTTCTTGCGGGACGCTTTGGCGGGAGACTTCAGACTTCAGACTTCAAATCCAGAGATCCAGACTTCAAATCCATCAATCTCCAGAGACCAGAAATTAACTCCAGAATTTGTAGCAGAGAGGCCTGAATCCACAAGCTGAATCCTCTTCAGCAGGCCTCAGAACCAACCAAACTATTCAACAGCCGGGCGAGCTGTTTGAATTCTTTGCCAAGAACTTTTTGCAAAAACCTGTAGCAGTATCCAGAAGGCAGTGCTGTATCCGGAACCAGAGAGAACCACAAACCAGACCGTTGTGAGCAGAACCGCTGCTTGACAGACCCAGAGAGCAGAGCTGACCCAGATAGCCGGGACCTCAGAACCAACGCCATAAGTCCCGTCCAACCTGACCAATCTCTTAGTTTAAAATAATCTGATCCAAACTATTTTAGCCTATTAGAACTGCCTCCTAAAATCGTGTCATTCTGTCATTTTTAAAACTGAAAACTGTCATCTGTCATTCTGAGCTTTAAAATTTCAAATCCGAAAAACCAATTTCACAAAATCGTCCGTATCTCCGGAACCGTTTGTGCTAGGAACGAGATTTAACTTTCATCTTAAAGCTAAGATTCTAGGCTTTCCAACGAACCTAGAACCTATACTCCTTATACTGCCACCGTAATTGCGCTCGACGCACGCAACTAAATTTGCTGTGTTTTGACATTTTGCTTAATTTCAGCCACATGTAAAAATATTTGTCCTTGCTTTCCTTGCTGAAATTCGTGTGCAACCTGACAATCATTCATAGAGCATTGCTAAAGTGATCCTGAACTAATACAAAGTAGCTGTCACCCACCCTGAACCTCTAGAGGGAATTAAAATCATTTTAGCATATTTTTCACTTCTTTGCAGACCACCTTTAAAGTACTTTGCCTGTGTTTAAAATCATCCCTGTTGCTCTAAGCTTGCTGGGGGGAACTGAATTATATTTGATTGCATTCCTGAGAACTGTGTGCTTTTCTTCCATCTCTTTACATTGCACAAGGGGGTGGGGGGGTTGTGAATTGCTACCAGGGGGAAAAGTGATTGCATTGTTTTGGTTGAAATCATATCAAGTTTATTTTCTGTACTGCATTTTCATTCATCATTGCATTGTCCTTGAAGCCATAAAAACATTCTCAGCTACTTTATCCTCTCTATATCACTTCTAAGCCATCAAAAAGAGTGCACCACTGTAACATTATCCATTGTTGATCACTATCATCTTCCCAAGTGTGCTATCAAACATTAATTTATTATAAAAGTGTGATGTGTATATATATATATATATATATATATATATATATATATATATATATATATATATATATATATATATATATATATATATATAAATATATATTGTTTAATTTTCAAATAAACCTTTTAAATTTGCAAAACAAACCTACTTCTTGGCTCAGCGGGGTCGGGGGTTCTGAGAGAGGGGTGTTATATAAGGGTTGCCATTTCAGAGTAAATGAACTGGATATAAAAATACATCAATAAGGGCTTCCATCAGCATCCCAGACTAGGCATTGACTTAGCTGTAATGTTGAATTGAAGTTGCTTACAAAGTGGGGGCTCGTAGCCGGGATATTCTGGATTAGGTTACCACTTGTGCAGCTTAATACAGTGTGTCAACTGACCAGATACACATATCCGGTTAGATCACCACGCTGTTTTACAATGTGAAAGCACCCCTCAAAGGAACGCTCTGTTTTGCAAAATAAAATACAAACTTCTGTAAGTCAGGAAGGAACTCGCATTCCAGAATGACGACACTGGTAGACATCAAAATAGCCAGACAGCACTTCTTACATAAGCTATTTGTGAGAGGTGAATGGACTGAGATGGGCCAGGATGCGTGGTTGCAGGCAATCACACAAGAGGTCACTGCAACTGGGTTAGATAGCTGGAGAGATCAGGGTCCCTTACATGTGGCCTTGAATGAACTATATATGGCTCCTAAAGCTAAAGATGAACACGACAAAATGGTTAGGATAGCGGCATATTTGTATCTATATATGGGAGCCATGCAGGACAAATGTGCTGAAGGCCAAGATCTGGCAAATAGGCAACAAATCGCGTTAGAGAAGGCCCAATCTGACCTGGTCTCTTCTGAGCAGAGGATGCACAGAAGCCAGGAGTCAGAAAATGAGAGCAGACAGTATCTCATTAAAATCAAAGAGGACATGTGTATCCTGCAACAGGACAATTCTAACCAGGATACCAGATTTCTGGCCTTGCAGAAGGAGTACCAAGAAGGTTTGGACTCCCTACTGCAGAGCCAGAAAAAGCTGGAGCAACAATTAGATTTCAATAGGGCATGTGCTGAGCAGGTAGTCACCCTGCAAAGCCACCTAGAAAGGGAAAAGGCAGAGAGCAATAAACTGATCCCGAAAGACCTGGATACCCAGGCAGAGTTTGATCAGGAGCGCCAGAAAGCTGGCGCCCTTCAAAGGCAAAGGGACGACCTGGCGGCACAGATGCAGACTCTTAGTCAGGAAAGGGACACCTTAGGCCAGGAAGTCTGCCATTTAAAAAGAAAAACTGAAGAAAATCACTTGGCCCTCCAGGGGGTGGGTGACCTCCAAAAAGAGCATCAGAACCTGTTAGAGCACACCAGGAGGGTAGAAGAGGCTCTGGCAAGAAAGGAGCAAGCCAGTAGGGATGGGACTCAGGAGGTAACCCTCCTGCAGCAAAGACTGGCCAGTACTCCAGGACCAATCAATCAGGAGGCACAGAGAGAGAATGAGGCTCTCTGCCAGCACAATGATAGGCTCCAGCAACAGGTAGCCATGCAGGAGAGACTGATAGAGTCTAGTAAGGCCTTAACTGAGGAACTGAAAGCGCAGGCTCTTGCATTGCAACAGGGAGCAGGGGCTGATAGAGATGAGGTTCGCTGGGAAAGGGAAACGCCTGAGCATAACCTCAGGAGCCCTAATACCAGAGGCCTTCATCTCTCCCAGTCCCTGGACTCTGCCACCCCCATGTCCCCTGGTGCACATGAGCACAGGGCCATAGGGATGGCAGATTACTATCCAGCCAAAAGGATGGGGCTCATACGCCAGTACCACCCAGGAATGGATGGGCGGGCATCCGGGTATGGACACCTAAGTACAGTGCAATTTAGTGGGCAACCCCAGGAGAGTAGGCCCACTAAGGGCATCCTGAAAAACTCTGCCCAGTTAGGTCAGTGGGGGGGTACCCATTAAATCCTTGTAGCAAGGAGGGATCTGAAGACTCCTCTGAGCGTCACAGGACACAGGAGACCAGGTCCCCACATTCTGCCAGCTATTCCCAGGCTCGCAGAATCCGGGAAAACCTGGAAGATCAGACGGGCACCTCTGGGAGCAGTGCTTCTGAATCAGAGGATGAATTGACCAGGGTTACCCGAACCAAAAAGGCCAATAAGGTGAAAAGGGCCTTGCTTAAGGACCCCTTAAAACAGATTAAGGCAATCAGGAATGTTATCACGCCTTATCATAAGAACACCAAGTATTCTGTTTGGGAACACTTGGAGCTCTATGAGCAAATGATGGAGACTTTCCATTTGAAGGACAGGAGTAGCTGCATACAGTACGCCAAATGGACATTCTCCCCTGAATACTCCAGTTTCTTTGCTGGGCTGGAGGACCAAAACCATTCAAGATGGTCCACATATAGGACGGCCATCTTGAAACATTTTTCTGTACATAGAAATCCCCAAGAGGCTCGCAAGGCAGCCTACAATTTGCGATGTGGGGAGGATCAGGCCCCACAAGAATTTGTGCAAGAATTGAAGCGTGCCTTTGCGCAGACTACCAGAAGGGTGCGCACGGACAGCAGAGAATTTGTCAATACTTTTTTCCATGCCTTGCCCAAATACATCATGACCCAGCTAGTGAGAGATTTTCACGAGAAGAGGTCACTAGACTGGGTCATTGAACAGGCTACCCGGATCTATGAGGTGCAGAAGCCCATAGAAAATAAAAGTAATGCGCAGAAAAACCCCAAAACCAACAGCACCCCTGCTGCTGCCAAGGTAGCAGAGGTAAAGGTTGCCCCCGTTTTAGATTTGGAGATGGGGGGCTAAAAACCTGCCTGCACCAAATAATTCACAGCCCAGAAGGCCCTCGGGCCAGTCACAGACAGGGAGTCGAGGAGGTAGTCCCACAAATGGGGTCCCCCGCTCCCCTGACTATGTAAGTCCCCGCTACAAGGGAAACCGACCAATCCTGGGTTATGTGTGGACTCCTCCAGTCCAGGGGGGGATCCAGCCAAGCACCTGACCCAGGGAACTTCCCTCCCAACTTCCCACAGGAGGGCAGAAATTCCCCAAACACTGGGCAGAACTTTTTTCCCAGGTATCCACCCAATTTCCAACCCCAAAACCATCCATCCTTCTTTCCCCAATTCCCTGAGCCCAGACAACCTAATCCGGGAGAGGGGAGGCCAAGGGTGGAGGGGCACCCAAATCTTCCCAATCCGGGGTATTACCAGAGAAGGGATAGCTACCCTTCCCGGTATCAGCCCAGGGGAGAAAAAAGAGCCCCGTATTAGCCTGAGCGGGTTTCACAACTTAAGCGCCAGGTCAAAAATATGGCACAAGATCTGGGTCACATACTGAGGGCTCAACAGAACCCTCAGATGAGAATGCCACCGCAGAATGCCCCAAACTCTGGGCCTGGTGCTCCAGAAAAATGACGGGGGCAGCACCCCGATAACCCACCGGTTCCCAGGGAGGAGGCACAAGGGGAAGGGGGGTGTAAAGCCTAGGAGGAAGCTTCCTTCCCAACTTGTAAACAGCCCCTGGAAAACCAGGAACCAGACACAAAATCTCCTACCCCTGAAAGTCTGCCACCCAAAGAGCAAAGAGGAGGTAGAAGAAACAAAGGACCCAAACAGACCCATTTTGTGGAGGAGGTACAGGTCTTCCAATTTGAGGGAGAGGGATCCTCAGAGGACGCTGGGAAAAGGATCTTCTCCTTCAGAGATGGAGGGAACTCCTCCCAAGGAAAAATGGGTCCCAAGAGATTCCAATCCAGACTGGGTAGATGTGGGGATTGAGCTGTCGCCAGCCATCATTCTATCCCAGAACCAACAAAAGCAAAAACCCCTGGTTCAAACCCATCCTGGTTTCTGCATCCCAAAAGGCAGGGGCGGCCCAGAACTGGAACCAGGGGAGCCTAAAACCGAATCAACAGACTGGGTAGATGTGGGGATTGAGCTGTCACCGCCCATCTTTCTATCCCAGAACCAACAATACCAAAATCCTATGGGTCCAACCAATCCTGATGACTGCCTCCAAAAAGGGGGGGGTGGCCCAGAACCCGAAACCATTTCCAGTTGCCAACTTTTTCTTTCAGATTCCCCAGGCTCTCCACAGAATTCTGCCCAAATCTCTTCGCTAGCAATGTCCAAAACCAGAAAGTTGGCCCACCAGTTGTCCAAAAATGTGCATTATCTGTGCCCCCTAAAGGAGAAGGAGGGAAGATATTATGCCCCGGTACAAGTACAGGGGCAGGGTACAATTTCGCCACTGGTGGACACTGGATCCCAAGCTACCCTTCTGTCCAAAAGGGCGTTTGATGAACTAAATGCAGGAAGGGGGGAGAATTACCGTATTCCTCTCACCTCTCTTCCTGGACAACTCCAGAACTTTGACAGGAAGGAAATTCCCGTCGAGGGGACTGCAGATTTGGACATCAAAATTGGGCGACACAAGTTGAAACACCCGGTCATAGTAGTGACTCCAGAGGGCACCCCTTGTTTACTATGGAAGGACCTCCTGACACGGTTGTCACCCCTAATAGATTGTGTAAACAAGGTCCTCTGGACCCAGACTAGCCGACCAATAAAATTAAAACAGAGTGTCAACCATGTTAGTTTAAACGGCACGTGCCACATGGTTGAACAAAAATCTGACCAAGTAGAATTTCACTTCCAGAACAACCAAATTCCAGATGTGACAGTAATAGCAGTAGGACAACAGACTGGTGATGGGGGGTCCTCTCTATTTCTGAAAATCAACCTTCCTTCCAGTTTAAGGTGGTATTCCAAACTGGAAGGAAACACTCTGAAATTCTTTACCAATCCACAATCAGACACTCCCACTCCTATAGTCCAGAAAGATGTGAAATCAGCTCAGAGCCTGGCTGATATTCAGCAAATTGGAGAGCAGTTGTTCATCACTGTTCAGTTAAATGATGGGAAGGACCCTTTCTCGCCCGAGTGTGTGTGAACAACGGTAAGAGCTTCATCAGCGAAGCCATGTTCCGCCAACTCCCAAAAGATCCAGCCATTCCCACATTCAAACTGATAGATAAATGGGAGATGGACCTGGAAGCACCCAATTCCAAACATCTCCTGCCAACCAGGTGTATGCTCAAAATCTCCATTGGCAACAAGAACATAGTCCATAATTGTTGGGTCGTGCGAGACGTCACTGCCGCCTTTTACTTAGGCAGTGACATTCTCAATCGCTTTGCCATTAGTTTGGACCTAATAAACTTCAAAGCTCGGTCCCGATTAGCGGATAATCCCATGGGCTTTGATGATCCAGAAAAAGCATTTAGGTCAGCTCAATTGCTACCTTATGCAGTTGAAATTCAGCTTAAAGAGGAAGTCACCATCCCAGAAAGGACCCGACAATTCTCCCTGGAAGTGAAAGTTAAAAGAGGAGAAAAATTGAAAAACCCTGATGCTTATATTCATCTAAATGCTTCTCTCCAACAGCAAGGGTTGGGGGTAAACCCAACACCATTAGTCAACATAGAACATGACACCATTCCAATAGAGGTGTATAACAGCGACTTAAAGAGTATTACTCTAGCCGCAGGCACCATTATTGGAATGGCGGTTGATGACCGACATTTCTCCATTGATTTAGGAAATGAACTGTTAGGACCAATCCCCAAGGACTGTTTTGACAGTGACAGTGAGGACAATACAACACCAGACAGGATTTTCACCCGGCATGGGGGGAACTTCCTGTTGTACACTTCTTGCCCTTATGGTAAGGAAGATGTGACTTGTGACTTGAGAGGGGATGAGGTGATTTTCCAGGTCCATGAGGGCTGCCTTTCCCACCTGAAGCCTCCGGTCCAAATCAGCACTCTGACCAGGGACTTCTCCATCCAGCTGGAGGAGGCCGCTGAGATAGCAAAACTAGAAGTCTTTCCAGGCTTCAGGCAGATGGTGGAAGATAGAGTCAACCTAGCTGATGCCTGTGTGACTCTGGAACAGAAGCAAAAGTTGAAAAAAGTTTTCTTGGATTTCCAAGATCTCTTTGCGGTAGACTCATATGACTGTGGTCGCACCGACATCCACACAACAACAATTCCCACGGACCCTGGCATGACTCCAGTGTTTGTGAAGCAATGTCGTTTGTCTCTCGCATCCATGGAGTCCCTTACTGAAATAATTGAGAACCTTGAGTCCCGGGGAATAATCTGTCCAGTACACAGCACCTTCAATAATCCGGTGCTGGGAATATTGAAGCCAAACGGCCAGTGGAGACTCTGCGCCGACCTTAGGGAGCTCAACAAATGGGTCCATACTTCCCGATGGCCTCTGCCCTACATTGACCAAGGGATGGCCCAGATCCAGGGGTCACAGGTATTCACTGCAATAGACCTGACCAATGGATACTGGACTGTGCCTGTCAGTAGGGAGGACCAATACAAACTAGCTTTTACCGTTGGGGGCCAGCAGTACACATGGACCCGGACTCCCTTTGGATACCTCAACTCCGGCAATCAATTCAACATTTTCCTACATAAGGCCATGCCCGACCTGGGTGCGAGGGGAAACCTGGCTTATGTAGATGATGTCCTCATGAAAAGTTCATCTGTGGAAGAACACATAGCGGAGATCCGTTATGCTCTGACACAGTTGAGGGCCGCTGGAGCAAAACTTTCCTTTCAGAAAGCACAGTGGTGTAGAACCCGTGTTAATTTCTTGGGGCATGAAATTACTCCTCAGGGTCTCTGTCCCCAAGAAAAGAAAGTGGAAGCACTTCAGAAACTGAAGGATCCCACAACTCTGCGGGAACTAAGGAGCCTCCTTGGACTGACTAATTACAGCAGAAAGTTAACTGAGGGCTACGCAGAGATCACCAGACCCCTGATTCATCTCTTGAAGGGGGGTCAAGTGGGAATGGGGTCCAGAACAATCCGAGGCAGTAAGACAACTCAAGAGAAGCCTCTCACAAGTGCCTTGCCTAGCTTACCCTGTCAGAAACAAGGAGTTCTTCCTGGAGAGAGGGTTCTCTAATACGTGCTTGATGGCAGTATTATACCAAAAGCATGACAAGGTCAATAAAGTAATCTCCTATGCGAGCAAAACTTTATCCTCTGTGGAGGAAAAATTCAACGATTGTGAGAAGGCACTCCTGGCAACGGTGTGGGCATTGAAGAATTACAGCCCGTTTATCCAGGGGGAACAGATCATAGTGGAGACTCCACATCAGCCTCTGCAATACCTCCAAAGTGACAGAATCCGGGCCGGAAATGTGAGTAATTCCCGAATTACTTCCTAGATTCTGTCAATGCAAGGCTTTCCTGTGGAGGTCAGATATGGCCAAAACAAGAAGAGTCCCCTCGCGCAAGGTCTGGCTGACTTGCATGATTGTGCCAGAGAACACTGTCTCAAGGACGAAAGTCTAAAAATCAAGGACAACATGGAGGAATACCTTAATTCCCCACACAAAGTCTTTGAAGAAGACAAGTGTGAGGGAATGCCCACTGTCTATGTGGATGGATGCTCTTATCATGTTGACAGCAACGGGGAAAAAGAACTCGTGGCCGGCATAGGGAACGCATGGGTGAATGAGTCCCCAGAACCCTCCGCTGGATACAAAATTGGTCCCCGAAGTAGTCAGGTGGCAGAATTGATGGCTGTGCATCAAGCCATCCTCACTGCTGTCCAATATCAACTCCACAAACTGGTCATAATCACAGATTCGGATTATGTACGGAACGGGTTCGTGGAGCACCTGGTTAATTGGAAAACCAGAGGCATGTTATGTGCTAATAACAAACCCTTGAAACATGGGAAGTTAATCCAAAATATTGATGATCTGATCACATCGAATGGGATGACCATCTACTGGAACAAGATCAAGGGTCATTCCAAAGTAGAGGGACCAGACAAAACTGGAAATGACTTAGCTGATCAGCTGGCCAAAACCGAGGCCATCCAAGGGGATCTAATAGAAATAGAGTCCCTGTTGGGGGAAATCCAGGTCACTGCTATCACTAGGTCCCAGACAAATGCTCACAATGGTCTTTCAACTTACAGCTCAGAAGGGGGATCCAAAAATTGGTAAGTTTTACCAACACATTGAGGACCCTGAGAACTTTCCCCTGACGGATACCGATTACATTGGGAAAGAGGACCTAAGAGTGTTGATGAAATGTCCAAAAAGGTTCCGAATCCAAGACGGTTTGTTGGTAAGGAAATCCCAAGCTGGCCATGATCAGTGGGTGGTCCCTACCTCATTCCGAAACCTGATGTTAAGTCATGCCCATGATGCGGCCACCGCCGGTCATAGGGGGTTTCACACAACATTGGAAATCTTAAGAGAGGTTGCATACTTGCCACACATGGGGCAAGACCTCGACCAATATTTGAAGGGGTGCCTTGTGTGTGCACAATTTCAGCCATCATCCCGCACACACCGTGCACCTCTCCAAAAGAGGGGGATGACACTGCCATGGTCACATTTGCAAATCGACTTCTTAGGCCCTTTAATTCGCTCGTCTAGAGGAAACAAGTACATATTGACCGTCACATGCTTGTTTACCAACAGGGTGGAATGTCTCCCGGCCCCAAATTGCAAGGAAGAAACAGCAGCTGCCCTGATGATTAACCACATCTTTTCCCGTTTTGGTCTACCTCAAAGGATTGAGTCAGACAGAGATAGCCACTTCACCAGTGAAGTAATGACAAAGATGTGGGAGATACTGGGGGTTAAAAGGAAGCTACACATTGCTTACAGGCCAGCTTCTTCTGGAGCAGTGGAGAGATACAACCGAACCATTGTGAGCATCTTAAAAAAGTTTGTGGCAGATTCTGGGCCAAGTTGGGATATCCGATTACCTCTGGTCCTAATGGCCATCAGATCTACCCCTTCATCTGCAACTAAAATGTCACCATTTGAGTTGATGACCGGACGCAAGATGGTGCTTCCCCAGCATTTGCTCTACAGGACCCAAGAACAGACACTGATAAATGCCTCCACAACTCATGAGCATGTGGAGAATTTAAGGAAACACCTTCAGCATGCTTTTGCCTATGCTCAGCGGAATCTAGAAAGATCAGCTGATAGCATAAAAACCCACTACGACCTGAAGACCACCAGGAAGGAATATACTGTGGGAGACCGGGTCTATCTATACAATTTCCAAAGAAAGCAGGCCAAACAGCGAAAATGTTTGCCTACGTGGAAGGGACCGTTTGAAATGATAGACAAAATCTCCCCTGTAGCCTATAAGATCCGCATCCCTAAAGGTAGTCTGACGGAAGGGGAAGATAAGTGGGTCCATATAAATCAGCTAAAGTGTTGCCATCCTAGGCGCACTCTGCAACAACTGGAGGAATCCTCTGGAATCCCAGAGGGGGCCGCCCCAGATCAATAAAAGCTCCAACCCTAAAATATTCCACATACCAAAAATATAGTAACCTAATGTCAATATTTCCTGTTATATCTTCTTTTTAAAACAAGACTGAAAAATGTAACCGGATGCATAAAATATGTGTTTGCCACACCATTAATAGTGGTGGAGAAATGTCTATGAATAGGTATTGCCGCTTTTGCTTTATCATCCTAGGAGAGATGAAACCATGGAGACTGACCACGGAAGGCGACCTGGGGACCGGGAGCGAAGATCCGAGGGGCCCGGGGTACCGCCCAATCCTCCCATCAGGACCAGCAAGGAGAACTGATTGATCGACTGGAGGGAGGAAAAGATGCTGAACAGTGCCATCTATGATATGATATGATATGGCTTTTGTAACACGCCTATACACAAGTGTTTCAAGGCGCGATGAGGCAGGGAGGGGGGAACAAGGGGAAGACAGACAATGATCCTAATAGGCCAGGTGTCATTCAGATCGCGCAAGTGCAGGGGTAGGGGGAAGGGAGAAGTGCATGGGGAAGGGGAGGGGGGGAAGTGCAGTACAAGGTAAGTAGAATAAAATAAAATAAACAAATAAAGAGGGCCAGCTGGTAGCAAGTGCAAGGTAAGTGCAGACAAGTGCTGGGAAGGGGGGGCTGTAGGGATACAGAGACAGTCCCGCAATGCAGGGGTTGTCAGGGAGGCAGTGCAAATGGAGAGTGGCTGGGCCCAGGACCGGGGTCGGTGAGAGTGGCCCAGTTGCAGATTCACTGCAGTTTCAGCGGAGAATTAGCAGGGGAGAGGGAGAGAGAAAGCAGAAGCAAAGAGGAAGGTTTTGAGGTGCTTCCGGAACCGGAGATGGTTCTCCTCAAGTTTCAGGGAGGCAGGAAGGCTGTTCCAGAGCGAGGCCCCTGCCGCGGAGAGAGATCTACCCCCAGCTCGTAGCTTCGAGAAGCGGCTGACCCTGAGGGAGTTTGAGACGCATGAGCGAAGGGCTCGGGAAGGAAGATATTTAGGAAGAGAGAGTTGAAGGTATTTAGGCCCCAGGCCCCAGAAGGCCTTGTGGACAATGCAGAGGGTTTTGAACTTTATCCTCCCAGCCACTGGGAGCCAGTGTAGAGATTTCAGTCCTGGAGAGATACGGTCCCTGGGCTTGAGGCCAAGGACAAGTCTCGCAGTTCTGTTCTGGATGAGTTGCAGAGGGCGGAGAGTGGAGGCAGGCAGATTAAGATAGAGGCTGTTACAGTAGTCCAGCTTTGAGAGAACTACGGAATTGGAAGAAGATGAGGCAAACATCCCAGATCTTGCGAGTTCCATCAGTGAAAGATCATAATGGCCATTGCAAGAGGGGGGGCTTGTGGGATGTTTTTACCCATGCAGCCAAGCCCTACCATAAAACTGTGCAGTACTGGCATGGAAAACATCATGATGGCCAGAACTCCCCAGAGAGTGCACAGGGAAAACATGAAGAATAGGCTGCCACCCATTTTTGCCTATGTTGTGAGCACAGGAGGGCACTGCCTAAAACCACCATTGGGCTACACACACAGTAGCCTGAAACCATTGGGAATGGCAATGCTGATTGCCAAAAGCAACCCAGAACTGTGGGGAATTCATTTTCTTAATGTCAAAAATTGATGCAGTACTGGTGCTCACCACTATCAGAAAGCCGGTGTTTTAAAACCACCAGACTTTTGTGTAAAACTGAACAAATGAACCCAAACCAGGCCAAGGAAAGACTTGCTAAGAGGTGGATACAATGTAAAACTATATTCTGAAATGACTTGAAGGAAGTAATTATTTAATGTATATATAAAAAATAGCTGCATGTAAGTTTGATTTAAACTGGGAACAAACAGGACATTTAGCTGAAGCTTGGCTTAAATAAATTGAATTCTGCCTAACAACTACCCCCGACAGGAGTTGAACTGGCTTAACAACTCTTCCCAGGCCTGGCTGCATCCTGCTGCCCCCACCAAAAGGAGATCACACCTCTCTCATTGAATTAAGGGAGGGGTACCTGCAGACTGCAGGAAATTGAACAACGCCCTGTCCTGGACTCAGGCAAATGTTATATTGGGGGGGTCGTAAAATGGCTTCCTCTTGGGAGAAACTGGGAGGGGCAGTGCCTGTGAGGGAAAACTGAGCTTGGGGGAAGTGGACAAACCAGAAACTCCACCATGTGCTATGGGGAAACCACACCCCTTTGGGCCAGAGCATCATTTTAAAAAAAGATGGATAATTCATAGTACGGAATTGTCAGAATTATATAAGTAATATCATTATTCTTGTGATTTTTCTGTGCACGTTTTAAGAGGTGTTAGGACCCTGTGGTGTATTCTGGGGGGTTGCTAGTGGAAAATAGGGTCTTACTCCAAATGTCTGCATGTTAAAAATCTGACACTTCATCAATTAATGTCCATACTCCTTGCGCACATTTGTGTAATTTTTGGTAAATGTCCGATATTGGTAAACCGACCAAAAATCGCACAATGTTGTCATTTCTGAATCCCAGCTCGCAGCAACATGGGGATTGAACAGAGACCTGTCTTAATTCATCTGTAATATGTACATGTAATGTCAACCACTTGTGTATCTGGGAAATATGTATTTGGGTCAGAAATAGATTTGTGTGCAATTTGACAAGGGGAGGTTCCTCTGACCATAAAACCTACAGAATCACTCTGACACTCCATTGCTTTCCCCCAATCAAGGGAGAGAGGAAAGCTTGGCCAATGATAAATGAGAGGGGCAGGCTCAGTTATGCCACGTACACACCCACTTTCTAAACACATAAAAGCAGACAGTGCAGGACAGGTGGGGACATTCACTTTCCACTTTCTTGCGGGACGCTTTGCCGGGAGACTTCAGACTTCAAATCCCGAGATCGAGACTTCAAATCCATCTATCTCCAGAGACCAGCAATTAACTCCAGAATTTGTAGCAGGGAGGCCTGAATCCACAAGCTGAATCCTCTTCAGCAGGCCTCAGAACCAACCAAACTATTCAACAGCCGGGCGAGCTGTGTGAATTCTTTGCCAAGAACTTTTGCAAGAACCTGTAGCAGTATCCAGAAGGCAGTGCTGTATCCGGAACCAGAGAGAACCACAAGCCAGACCGTTGTGAGCAGAAACGGTGCTTGACAGACCCAGAGAGCAGAGCTGACCCAGTTAGCCGGGACTTCAGAACCACCCGCCGGAAGTCCCGTCCAACCTGACCAGACCTTGACGGCTTATGTCAAAAATATAGTGTGAGTACTCACTGTGCAAAACCAATCGCTTAGTTTAAAATAATCTAATCCAAACTATTTTAGCCTATTAGAACTGCCTCCTAAAATCGTGTCATTCTGTCATTTTTAAAACTGAAAACTGTCATCTGTCATTCTGAGCTTTAAAATTTCAAATCCGAAAAACTACTTTCACAAAATCGTCCAGAACCGTTTGTGCTAGGAACGAGATTTAACTTTCATCTTAAAGCTAAGATTCTAGGCTTTCCAACGAACCTAGAACCGACTTCCTAGTCCCTATATTGCCTCCGATCACGCGACTAAATTTGCCACGATTTGACATTTTGCTTAATTTCAGCCACGTGTAAAAATATTAGTCCTTGCTTTCCTTGCTGAAATTCGTGTGCAACCTCACAATCATTCATAGAGCATTGATAAAGTGATCCTGAACTAATACAAATTAGCTGTCACCCACCCTGAACCTCTAGATGGAATTAAAATCATTTTAGCATATTTTTCACTTCTTTGCAGACCACCTTTAAAGTACTTTGCCTGTGTTTAAAATCATCCCTGTTGCTCTAAGCTTGCTAGGGGGGAACTGAATTATATTTGATTGCATTCCTGAGAACTGTGTGCTTTTCCTCCATCTCTTTACATTGCATAAGGGGGGGGGGGTAATTTGCTACCAGGGGGAAAAGTGATTGCATTGTTTTGGTTGGTATCATATCAAGTTTATTTTCTGTACTGCATTTTCATTCATCATTGCATTGTCCTTGAAGCCATAAAAACATTCTCAGCTACTTTATCCTCTATATATCACTTCTAAGCCATCAAAAAGAGTGTACCACTGTAACAATTTCCCAAGTGTGCTATCAAACATTAATTTATTATAAAAGTGATATATATATATATATATATATATATATATATATATATATATATATATATATATAGTTTAATTTTCAAATAAACCTTTTAAATTTGCAAAACAAACCTACTTCTTGGCTCAGCGGGGTCGGGGGGATTCTGAGAGAGGGGTGTTATATAAGGGTTGTCATCCAGAGTAAACAAACTGGATATAAAAATACATCAATAAGGGCTTCCATCAGCATCCCAGACTAGGCATTGACTTAGCTGTAGTGTTGAATTGAAGTCGCTTACAACACTCAGCTCTCTTTCAGGCTCCCCTCAGCCACCTCTGCTTCTTCTCTCATACCAGACTGTCTGGCCGCAATTCAGTAATGGTGTGCCGCCAATGATCTCTGCCTTAATGCCAGTAAGACTGAGATCCTCCTCATTGGAACATCCGCTCCCTCCTTTCCTCTCTCGCTCTCTGGCAGCCCACTCTCGGCCCTCTTCCAGCCCACTCTCGGCCCTCTTCCTGCTCCTTCCTGCGAGGCTAAGAACCTTGTTGTCATCTTCGACTCCACCAGAAGCTTTTCTCCTCACATCTCTGATGTCTCAGAGAAGTCAAACTATCAGCTGTATCCCCTCAGAGGTATTCTTCCTGTCTTCAGAGCTTTGGTCCTCTCTAGGCTGGACTATTGCAACTTTACAACTTATCCAGACCAGGACTGTGAGACTTGTCCTTGGCCTCAAGCCCAGGGATCATATCTCCCCAGCTCTGAAATCTCTTCACTGGCTCCCTGTGGCTGCAAGGATCAAATGCAAGACCCTGTGCATCATCCACAAGGCTTTCTGTGGCCTGGGACTGCTCTACCTACAACTTTCATTTTGAAAACATCTTCCTTCTCGAGTTCTCCGCTCATCTGCCTCCAATTCTCTGATGGTCAGATGCTTCTCCAAGCAGAGAATTGGGGGTAGGTCTATCTCCTCAGCTGGGGCCTACCTCTGGAACAGCCTCCCTGACCCTCTCAAACTTGAGCAGAGCCATCTCTGGTTCCCGAAGCAACTCAAGACCTTCCTTTTCGCTTCCGCTTTTTCTCTTACTCTCCCCTGCTGATGCACCTGACTGCTCCATGCACTGGTCACCCTCTGAACTCAGGCCCAGGCTCCTGCATGTGCAGTTGCACTAGCACTGCCTCTGGGCTCCCCAGCACTCAAGGGTCTGTATCTGCCACCCTACAGTCCCTTCTCTCTGCACTTATGAGCCACCCGCTGGCTGCACTTGCGTGTTAACTGCACTTGCCCCTTCCCCTCTCCCCTGGCACTTCTCCCCTTCCCTCTTCCCCACACTTGTGCAATCCCAATGACACAAGGTTTAGTAAGATCATTATTTTGTCCTCCCTTTGTTTCCTCCTCCTTATCTTGTTGCACCTAGAAACACTTGTGTACAGGCGCGTTATAAATGCCACATCATATCATATCATATAGTTAATTGTATTGTGGTGGTTGTGGCCAGTGGCAAGATGGCCATGCCTCCCAGAATCTGGCCACTGGCTATGGCCACCTCAGTAGTATGTGTGTATATTAATTGCTATGGTTACTTAGTTTTATAGTGTTATGGAGCTGGAATCTCTGGTTTATTTTCTTTGTAAACAAAAGTACAATTTGTTAAGCAGGATAGTTTAAAAGCTGTAGTTGTATACAATTTTACATATGCATTTTTTAGACCCTCATAAACAGTACATTCTAAGTACTATGTTTGGTACACCATTAGTGTATGACACACTGCTGTTGTTTTGGCATTAAATAATCTTTGAGGGAAATAAATCTGTTTTGGATAAATAAAAATGATTACAGTTATGTGAGTGTAAGGGTGACAGTATGTTTGTTTGAAGTATATTGTGATTAAGGGAATGCTTGAAGTAGTTAGATACCTGTTTGCGTATTATAACTACATTAGAGGTTAGAAGATGTTTTGTCGTATAAGAATTGAGATGGCATATTTGAAGTGTTTTGAAATCAAGGGTATTTTTCAGGTAGATAGATACCTGTAGGCATATTCTAACTAGATTGGCTTTCGAAAGTACTATTGTAGTATTTTGGGTGCAGTTAGATACCTGCTGGAATATTCTAACTATTAATTGTGCTATAGTTTAGTGACTAAATTTGGGTTGATGGAATATTAAGTAGGCATTTATTACATTTGTTGGTAACCTATGTTTTGGGGTAGCTGAGGTATTGTTACCTTCAGACCAACCACTTCTTTTTTTGACCTATGCAGTGTAGTTCCCTAAAGTGGTTATGGAACCTGTGATGGAACCTGTGTGGCATACTATACCTACTATTGTGAAAGTTTTCTTTCCAAGAGATAATTGGCCATGTGTGAAGCCTGTAAGCTTGCAGTTATTTTTGGTCCAATCTGCATTGTACCTTAGAAGCATTATTATGACATATTGGCTATGTCGGTGTATTTGTATGGTGGAACAATTGTCTCAATTGCAAAAAGGGCATAATATGCAATGATTTGCATTCTGCAGAAGCTGGTGAAATGGAATTGATTCAGAATTTGGTATGGATACACATACACATCGTTCATTAGGGATGCGGTCTTGTGAAACATGGGTGCAGAGAGAGCACGTATGTTTGCACGTGTATGAAATCTGGAAGACTTCATTTATAGGGATGTTTTTGGTTTGAAGTACGTGTAGTAAATATATTAGCAATTCTTGTGGATCTTCTTGTGTGTTTATGGTAAATGTTACCATTCATGCAGAGTAGCCCAATTGTTACTTTATTTCCTGAGACACTGTAAGTGTTGTCAGGATTTTTTGTGGCATTTCTATGAAGCACGACCATTTGCAACCGCAACTGGTCCGAGTCGTATAAGTAAATGTTGTGAACAATGAAGATTCATTGTTACATTGGCATAACAATTTACTCCATTTGTGTTACTGAATTTAAATGGACCAGAGAGATTTGTTTGTGGATTGGAAAACACAGGTACTGTGAATACGGTCTATGAAAAGGTACTTTATAAATGAAAACAATTCTGTACATTTTACTAGGTAGTGCAAATAAAAAATATGCAATTATTTATTGCCTTCATTCCAGTAATCTATGTCCGTATCTGTTACATAGGTGTTGAAGGTTTGTGGCATATCCCACGTTTACATGGTGGATTCATGAAGACTGGGATTTTGTGTCCTAAGAGTAATACCTGCTTGTTTGGTTTGAGCCATTTGTGATGAATCCCCAGTGACAGCAGACAATACTGTGGATTGATGCAGCCAGTATCTCAACTGCAGCAGTACAATTTGTAGTGTCATTGATAGCCACCGTACCAGACTAAATACAAATATTAAAAATAATTCAAGCTAAACAGTTGTGAGAAAGTTTTGTAAGTGCACTACATGTTCAAACATATGAGTATTGTTACATATTGGTGTGCAAGAAGATTTTCATTGGCCTATGGCACTCGCCTCATCCTCTTATACCCCCTCCAGTATCAATGGGAGTTGTCACCTGTGATCATGCGCAAGGGGGCTGGGTGGATGGGGATGGTCAAGGTGCAGCCAAAAGGCATCTTACATAATGTGACTATTGTCCAAGTGGCCACTGAAGTCCCAGTGACTCCAGATTCCCTTCGAAGACCCTGTTCCTACGATAAAGATGTGTATGTGTCCCTTGAACATTGCCCAGGGCCTATTGTGCTTACCCCATCAGCATCCTCCCCCTCTCACTTTTACCTAGAAGCTCTAACATCTGTAGAACTCTGCTATTTCTGGGCTGTACTAAAGCAACAGCCTCTTCCTTAAAATACCCACTTTCTCTCTCTGCCCCTCCAGCTAATTTGAAATAAGGCTGCAAAACTTATTGAACTCAAGACCATGGAATGCATATCTCACTTGGCTCTTCAACCTTTACTTGGCACCTAATCTCAACATTATTTTCTAACTTCCAGTGTTATGCTGATGACACTCAGCTCTCCTTCAAGCTTGGTGCTCTATCTTCTCCTCTCTCGCTTATTCCTGACTGTGTATCTATGATTCAGGAATGGTTTGAGTCCAATGATGTTTGCTTAATGCCAGTAAGACTGAGATCATTCTTATTGGACAGCTGCTACCGCTTTACCTCTTTCACTCTGGCTGTCTTCCTTGAGTCCTGTACCTGCGCCTTTGGTGAGGAAAAAAAGATTGGTGTCAACTTTGACTCCACCCTCTCCTCCTGTCCTCACATTTCGGACATCTTTATGAAGTCCCACTACCAGCTGCACCTACTGAGAGGTATTGTTCCTTTTGACACTTTCCTCCAGAAGTTCACTATCTAAAGAGCCGTAGTTTTCTCTCGGCTGGAGTATTGTAAACGCCTCTTTTTAAATCTTCCTGCCTATTCTCTTTGCCCTTTGCAACTTATCCAGAACAGGACTGCAAGACTTGTCCTTGGCCTTAAGCCAAGTGATCATATATCTCCAGTCCTGAAATCTCTACAGTGGCTCCAATTGGTAGCTCCAAGGATCAAGTTCAAGACCCTCTGCATTGTTCACAAGGCTTTCTGGGGCCAGGGACCACACGTCATGAAACTTTATCTTCCTAAGCATTTTTCTTCTTGAGCCCTTGACACATCCAACTCCAACTCTCTGAAGGTTAGACCCTTCTCTAGGTAGAGAGTGTGGGGGGGGGGGGTCCATTTCTCTCCTCGGCTGGTCCAGTGCCTAATTTGTAAATAAGTAGGTGTCAGGGCCCAAAAAATCTTCCCAAAGCAGCGTAGTTTACCATACCTTGCCCCAGGCCCCATCACATAAGGCCAGCACAGTATAAGTATAGCGGTTTTCATTTCCATTTTCTCCAGAACAGCCAGCAGTTAAAAAATAAATAAAAAATGTTGAGGAAAATTCTAATACTTGCGGGTAGCGGTGGAACTGCTTGGATTTCTGACAAAAATCACAGAACATTTATTATTTAACATTGAGAGTCTTTAGAACTCTTGATTTGTGAAACAGATGCTTTGCTTGCGGGATGCCACGTAACTACAAAGAGTGCTGCAAATTGCAGCACCCGCATTCCTTTAATTTCAGGGTCAAAGATTTCCATTTCAAATCAACATTGATCCCAAGTGACAAGCTCGCCCCTTGCGCCAGACACAACATGCCTTCAGACGAAGGCGGCCTTAAAGGAAGAAAAATAAACAGCATTTTCTTTGCAGACTCATTTAACATGGTCGAATAGGACTTATTCCCGTACTGTCCACATTCCAGAGACTGCATGTCAAATGACTCCAGTTCCGAAGCATACGCTTACTCCACTACTACGGGTCTGTATTTGTGCATCGTGAAGCACTGACTTCAGTGTTCCTACTGCTAATGTGGTCTACTTCACAGAAGTGGTTAGCAGACATGCTTATAAGGCCTTCTTGAGGACTAGTAGGAGCCACTGCTGTATCTACCAAAGTTGACATTTTCAATGGGACTTTCCATGTAGTTCCAATGCTCATTCAATCCCCTCTGACATATTGCAAAGTCGTAGGCTGCGCCTGCGACCGTCTAAGAGCATTGACTGCACAGAATAGTTTCCATGCAAAGGAGCTCCAGTCCAAAGGCAGAACCCTCACTGATATAGTTCTTGAGAGGCGAGCGAGTATGTGAAGTGCATGCCATCAAACTTTCCCTGGCCCACACAACAATGCCCGAAAGACCGACCTGTCAGAACAGCGTGGGACAGTTCTCAAGGTCAAAGTGGGCTACGTGTATTACTGTGAAGCTAGTACTTGTAACCAATGTTACTGAGGAGCTGTGCTGTTCCTACGCATTTTCTTAAAAAAATGTGCCTTGATAAATCATGAGTTGCAATTCGATGGCCAGAACTTTTTGCCTCAGTCTAACCCTGAGCCCATGCATGGATTCCTGCCACAAGGAGATCAGTGTATGCAAGGGCTGGGTGGGACTAAAAGGTGCAACCCCGATATAAAAAGGCTGATTACATTGTAAATGTGGTTGATGTATTGGCATAACTAATCTATTGGCGTACCCAGATGCTTCCCGTGGCACCCTCTAGAGATCTCACAAGCAGAGTGGCTTGATAAGTCTAACCACAAACCCACATTTCATCACAGCATTGTCATGGTGGCCTCGTTGTTGGTGAAACCTGCCCAGCATTATCTGATGTGCATTTCATACACCGTTGGAGTTCGTTCAATGACAGAACATATGCTGCATGCACCTAGGGCCTTGTATGGCAAGGGAGGTGGGGAGCATCACACACATCACTCTTACACTACCAACACTGGCTAAATCTTGTAGGTAGCGAGTGGATACTCGCTTTTCGATGTTTTAACGGCACTCTAAACTAAACTAGCATTATTCTCCCTTTGAACGATGAAAGGCTGAGGTGCTGTGATCCCATACAACACCTTGTTTTTGCAAAGTGTGAACTCTTTGTGATGCATGATCTGTGCCAAACAATTGTCAAAGTGATCGAGAATACCCTCGGAATCAAATGCACATAACCCAGCCATACACAGCCACGCGCGAGCCGCCTGCAATACCCCTATTCATTTAACAGCATTGATACCATTATGCAAAACAAACAGCTAACGCCTGATCAAAACATACACAACATCAGGCCTCCCATGTAATAGATAGAGGTGCGATTATGGGCGTAATTTTAGGGTGGTTCATATTTCTTATATACCCAACTTTAAACATGTGCATAGGCTGTAAACCTCTCCAAGTAACCAATATGCCTTAAGGAATCTTGACCACCCATCCAAAAGCACTTGCAACTTCCCTTTCTGCCTCATGTCATCACGCACTTACCTTTGATTGGAGCTGTCTGCGCCGGCCGTGGTGGCTCTGCAGGTCTGGGGGTCGGGCCCGGGTGGCCAGGCAGTGCGTCACACAAGAAACAAACAATCCGCTGACCCCAGGGGCTGAGGGGAGGGCCGGCAGCAAGTCAGGCAACTGGGCCACGGGCCTAGCTCAGTCAGGCAGCAGGGGGCTCAAAAGTCAGGACAAGACGACAACGAGTCCACCACGCCCTACTCTGAAGTGAAGGTGGCGCTGTGCCAACCCCCACACCACACGTGAAGTGACCACATGACCATTTGATTGGCTGGCAAACAGCCAATGAAAACGATCATTTTGTGTTACTATACAGAATGTATCACATACTATATAGTAACACAAAATGTTCGTTTTCATTTCGATGTTTTCAGTGTTCTGTTGTCATTTCACACTTGGCTGCTGTAGACATTTAGGTGGCAGGGGCTGGGCCGGGCCTGCAAGCAGACGAGTGCTGAGCACGAGATAAATTATCCAACAGAAATGAGTTTTGATTGTTGACTTATTTCTGTTGGATAATGCTTTTTAAAGTTAAAACACACCGCACCTCGTGCGCATCTGTTCTGGTGCCCCAAAAAGAGTGCCGTTGTTGCCCACTGGCACAAATTAAGCACTGCTGGTGACTCTCTAGAAGGATTCCGTGCCTCTCTCAAACTTGAGCAGGAACACCTCAGGTTCTGGAAGCAATAAAGACTTTCCTTTATGCTTCTGCCTTCTCTCTCTCTTTCCCCTGCTGATTTTCTCATTCTGCTGCACTAATTGGTTACCTGGCCGCTCTCTAAACCTTATGGGGACCAGGATCCCTCATGACCAGTAGCCCAATGCATGGCCTTTGGTCCCAGCACGCACTATGGACTGTATCTGCAACCCCACTGTGCCATGCCCCACCCCGGAGATTGATCATTGCACTCTCCCCTTCCATCTCCCTGGCATTTCTCCTCTTGCTTCCCCTTGCACTTGCACGATATGAATGATACAAGGCCTAGTGAAATTGTTTGTTCTGTTTCCCTTTGTTTTTCCCTTCCTTGTCTTGTCGCGTTAGAAACACCTGTGTACAGGCACATTATAAATTACTTATCATATCACATCATTGTTGTTTTGTTTCCTTGCCCCCCCCCCACCCTTTTTTGGTCTTGTGGCAACATTAGAAAAATGTTGGGTTGTAGGCGCTTCACAAAAAAATTAATAAATAAATTGAATAAAGCAAATTAAGTCTGGACATGCTGGAAAGTAGGTACCATGAGAAGTGGCTGCAGATTCCAATAGACCAACGGTTTATGTGCCACAGTGCTAGCCAACATTGAAATAACATGCAAAGGAATTTGTATTGCCTATGTGAATTATGAACATGTGCCTGTGGCCTTTGTGCATTTACATCTTATTGTAGAGGGCAAGTAGGGGCACGTGCATGAATGCAGAAATGGATATGATTGTGGGAATAAATGTACAGCGAAGTTAGTAAGCCTGTACTTTTATGTGATCATTGTAGTTCTCTTTCCGTCACTATCATCCCTTCAGGTCCCAGCAATTAGGCCAGACAAACTCTGAAGCATTTGTGGTTTCTTTAAGGATGACATTCAAGACCCTTACATTATCCACAAGACTGTCTGGGGCATAGGAACACACTACCTGCAGCTCTTTCTGACAAACTACTCTTCTTCATGATACCTTTGATCCTGTTGCTCCAACTCTCTGCTGGGGAAAAGCTTCGTATAGCAGCGAGCAGGGAGCAGATCACTATTGATGTATAGAGAAATCCATGCCTCCGTGGACCGTGCCTGAGGTTATCTTTGAAAGAAAATGTAAATGTATTGGGAACAGACGCGTTGATACTGTTAAAATGTTAGTAAATATTGTGATATATGGTTTACTTGAAATATGTTGTTGTTTTTCAGTACCCGAAACTGACTCGGACACAATATGAATGCTAGATGAAGGATCTCATTGTTGTGTGTCCTTGAATGCAGCAAACTAGGAATTTGAAGGACTAAATGTATCGAAAATCTGCAAAGAAATTATAAGATTCTCTGTATTGAATGCTTACGCCGGAAAGTAAAGTATTTGGACAATAATGATCAACAACGGATCTGTTATAACGATCATCTGGGACGATCGCCAGAGAGCAATCTGTCTGTCTTTGGTTGCAGTAACAAGGAGCAACATGGGAGGCTATAGATTCTAGAAATGTGTGAATGTAAATGTGTTGCATTTATTTCAATTTTAAAGCACTCATTTCTCCTCTGTAATGGAGCGCCATGCGTAGATGACTCGTCGGTCATGGAAGATACATTTTTGTGAAGAACACAAAGACTTGGATTAATCGATCGATGATCGGGTTTGGCATTAGAAGATCACTGTTGACAGTTATACTAAAAATGAGAACAATGCGAAGTTCGGTAGCTATGAACTGTGTTAAAAAAAGTTAACCAAGTTTTCGATTACTTAATTAAATGTTTTCAGTGTTGTGTCAAAATGAAAACTACTTGTTACGTTTCCGACTATTGCTGTTTTCTTCAAAATAAAATGTTTCTATCATTTTTGTAAAGAGAAACACAAGTTTTGCAATTGTTGTGGATGAGTGTGATTAAGTTCCTGGTTCTGCCTTAGATAACCTTATGACGTTGGTGAAGACAGGGTACATTTGGCTAACGTCGTTGAAATAGGTGGAGCTCAGATTGAGCATATAGTGATGTTAGTGTTAGGAGCGGGCAAACACAATCAGTGGTGTGAGGGCCTTTGAAGTTAGGGCGATAGAATCTTATTAAGAAATGAAAAGTAATGATAATGATGTGTTATTGATATAGCACCTTTATCCAAAGCACTTTACAGAGCACATATTTACATACAATATCATCCAACCAAAATTGGTACTCATTTATCGACCTCGGAAGGATGAAAGGCTGAGTTGGCCTTGCCGGGATTCAAGCCTGCAACCTGAAGATCACGCTCAGATTGCAGCAGCGAGCGCTCAACCCACTGAGCTATCTTACCGGCAGATGGAGATGGAGTAGATGGAGTCTAAAAGATAATTGTGTTCGTTTTATTTTTTAACTGTGATAGGTGGTTCCTAAAGGAACCTTTTTTTGTTGTTTTTTATTTTATGTTTTTATTTTTTTTTGCTGGTGAGGTCAGAAAGTAAGGTGATGAGGGAAATCAGGCAAGAGGCACCAACCACAAATATTGATGGGTTGGTGGATAGAGGAAGATGTTGTACGTGTGTTACAGCTAAGGTAGGGGCAGTGTTTCTCATGCTCTTTGATAACAGCTTCAAAAACACATCGAAATTGCTCCCCGCTGCAGAGTGGTGTGTTGCAGTACATACAGAGTACTGTTGCCTTTGAAAGATATGGATCAACAGACTCTTTTATTGTTTACAAGGTAACTGGTGGGATTTTGTGTCCCACTTAACTAGGCTGTGTGTTTACACTACTGGTTGAAGAAGATGAGGTGGAGGAAAACAGCCTACTACTACCTAAGAAAGAAAAAAACCTTTCTGAGAGCATCACAGTGGTTGGAATGTGTGTGGCAGTGCATGTAGGTGATCCCGTAGGATAACTGTCCAGGTAGTCCGCAACTGAATACACCGTTGGACTCAGTGCATGTCACTTTGCTAACTTTAGCCTTTGGTACATTCCAAACAGTGGTAAAGAACTGCCACACCCATGATTCTCTCTGGGTGCTAGAGGTAGGCACTTCCCCTTCCTCATCTTCTTGGTCCTCTTCATTGTCTTTTGAAGTAATGCGCTTTTTTTTGTGTGGGTCCTCCAGCTGGAGGTGGTACTGCCTCTTGCAGAGGAGGGATGGCAATAGCTGATGCCATTTGTAAGATCAATAGCAGTTGTGATAATATTCTTCTATACATGTGCTCTGTGCTAGATTGTTAATGGATAAAGGGTAAGAATAGGTGTAGGAGCTGTGCAAGGGTAAATTCAAAGTTCCTAGATGATCTGAAAAGTGCACTTCAGGACTTTTCGCAAAGCACTGACCCATTTGTGAAGTGCGGACGCTTTCGCGAATACATCATCATGCCGTGCATGAGCGCATGGTCACGTGATGCTGTCTGAAAAGTCTGCGATGATGTCAGAAGTTCGTGAACGTCAACGATAACAAAAACAGTGGAAAAAGTTGCAAAAAATGTATAGAAGTGTTTAAAAGGATGCTAGAAGGTGGGGAATGGCAGAGTTTTAAGAGGAAACTGTAAATTGGACATAAATGTCACTATATTGGGGTAAGTATGATATTAGTAAGTTGTAGGAAATTAGCGTGCACTGTTAAAAAGCCTTGATATTCACTGAAAAATCTTTGTTAAAAGGGACGTTATTGTTAAGATGCACTAATAAAAACCTATGAAATTCATTGAAAAAACGTTGTTAAAGGGATGCTGTGGTTACAAGTAAAACAAAAAAAACCTGAAATTTGACAGTTATGGTAAGCTAAGCAACCGTAAATCTCACCACCACTGTGCACTGGCAAGACTAACAGCCAGGTCATAAAAGATTACATCACACATGTCCTTGATGAGATCACTGATTACATCCCATATCTGGCCCACTTGTTTTTGTTAACTGACATCATTAGGCTAGTTTTCCGGTTTTACTTGTAACCCTAAAGTCCCTTTAATAATGAAAAAACGTTGTTAAAGGGACGTTATGGTTACACCGAACAGGAAATTAGTCCGCAGACCGAACCCAGGTATCACTAATTTCTTTTTACCTACTTTTTGGTAGTTTTAAAAACAATGACTGGACGGATGTACACCAAATTTACAAAAGCACACTTTCGGGACCAAGCTGCCACTCCCGCAGCAAATATGGTGAAAATCCGTCCAGCGGTTTGGGCTGCAGACGTAAGCACATTTATTTTCTCCATTCCGCCTATTGGAAAAACCACACATTTTGGGACCCACCTATAACTTTGCCCCCCCAAAACCCCTTCAAAAAACCTCAGCAAACTTTGCAGGATCAATCTGACCAGGCCTTTTTTGCAATGTTTCGTGAGGATTCGTCCAGGGGGGGCAAAGTTATAAGCTGTCCAAAAAGTGCTCTTCCTATGGGTTGAGCAGCTTAACCATGACTACAGGGCCGCTACCGCAGGCCCGGTAATACATATAAATATAAACTACATTTGTTTTTCCATTTTGCAACTCTCCTGCTCCCAATATTGTCAAGTGCACAAAGACCAATGAATTACATGCCAACAATACTTTCCTAAACTACTCACACTAATAACAGAACTATACTTTGATACCTAGTACTCTGAAAATACTGAAAGCAGCCCAATACTATGATTGTATAACAGTAATCTATTGTGTATAATAAATCGCAAACATGGCACTTTACCTCAGACCAAGCATCAGCTAAACGTTGTCTGCTGGGATCTCCACGTACACCTTGATACGCTGCGTACTTCTCAGTATAATTCATTATGCAGTTATCAGCCATGTTGCTCTTGGTGAAATCCTAAAATCAAATATTAAGCATTGCCACAAAAGGTTACCCTAAGCATAAATCGGAATGCATAACAAATATTAAAACGTGCAATATGCGATTGCGTAGCTTAATGCCGTGTCTTGCAAATGACCAGGATCTGCAAAGGGTTGGTGGAAAGTACAGGAATAGGGAAATTGACCTTTTACATTTTCGAAGCAGACGTGTCAGAAAGGTACCCAAAGAGAGGAAACGCAACATCGGGGGTCACCCACAAAGGATCATATCCCCTTAACGAGACTTTGAAGAGTGACAAAAATGGTAGCCTGGGGTGCACAGCAGATTTTCAGGATTTTAACAATAAAACGGTTTGAGGACGAATGTAAAAATTACACTTTTTTATTAAGATGTGACTCTTTCGGGGAGAATGAATTTCAGTGGCTAAGCAACAGACAGTGCTTTAAATGCGAAATGGCGTGAGAAATCGAAGAGGGGTCCAAAATCGAGGCTAAAGAAGTATTGGGGGTGGCTTAGGGGCAGCAGCTTATGCGTGGCCAGCTGCCACAAAAAAAAACAATACATATCCTGACAATATATCGCCTGGCTCCCAGTGGCACAGCACTGAATTATTTCTAACATTATTTGATTCAAAAAGGTCGATTGCTGCTTTCAACGTGTTACGATCCAGACCAGGGAGGGCCCCGTTTCGTTTCCAAAACATCCTTTGCACGTTGTTCGTGTTTTTCATTCAGTCTCTCTCCTTGGGACTTCACACAGCACAGCCATCAGCTGTTTAGGAAAACATCTTATGTCCTCGTTAATCAAGGTGAGCAGGAGGGCCATACGCACACGCCAAGTCTTGCTTTTGTGTGTCCCCATCTCCTTTTTGTTTTGTAATGACAGCAGTGTTGACCCCCAGCAGACAACCTTTTGGCAATGATGCAGCCTGGTTAATATCGTATGTGGGTGGGAGGAACTGAAAGAGACGATCATCTCTTTCAGCCCCTCCCCACCAAACATATGCATCACAACTACAATCTGAAGCACCATGTGCGCTCCAATGTTGGCTGGGGCTAGTGAGGGGTTCAAGTGAGCTCCAGCAGTGCCCTGGATCATTAGTATTTTTGGGCGACGTCTGAGGGTCTGTCCAGGCTAGTCCTGGCGCACGTAAAGGTCTGGCAACAGATCAGGTACTCACACCTCTGCAGAGGCCAGTATGGCCACCTGATAGATCCTGACGGTACGACGTCCTTTCGTCGCAGGATGTTTTTTTTCGTGGGGTTTTTTACCGCGAATTTCTTTCCCAAAAAAACCTATCGAATTTCTTTTAGAAAATGAGGGGTTGGGGGGAAAATCGATGGGTTTTTTCGAGAAAAAAAATCGCGGTAAAAAAAACACCGCGAAAAAACATCCCCTGATGAAATGACATGGAACCATCCTAACAATATAAACATTCTTTTAAAAGTCAGCACCTGAGGATGGAAAACCTGCCCTACACCTGTACATGCCATAACAGGTTATGATATCTATGTCTTCACTCTTAAACTCCAAGGCCATCAATCGGCATGGGGGAGCATGGCAGCTGGGGCTTGGTTCACAGCTCGGGCATTAGCAGAGCAGTCAATGGGTTTGAGCGATGTGCATACTGGTCCCCTTCAATCCATGATAACTGCTGGGGAAGGAGGGGAGAGGATTTCAAATGCAGTTATGAGGAGCTGGCCATCAAGGGAAAACTGTGCTTCCCTGACCACCAGCCCTTTTCCAGAGCAAATGCACCTGGTCCTGCTCCCCAATTCGGAATGGCACGTATCCAGTTTGATTCGCCCTAGGCATCTGGGGGCAGATGGGGAGCAGGTGCAAGTGGATCTAGGTCACCAAGCCCAAGCCTCGCCCACCTGGTGCCTTCCTGCTTGCCGCTCTTTTTCACCACTTAGCAAGCCCCGCCCACCTGGTGCCTTCCTGCTTGCCGCTCTTTTTCGACACTTAGCAAGCCCCGCCCACCTGGTGCCTTCCTGCTTGCAGCTCTGTTTCCCTACTTAAGGAGCCCTGCAGCCTCTTTTCCTTTGCAGATGGGGACCAGGTGCAAGTGGACCTAGGTCACCTGGTCTAAGCACCACCCACCTTCTTAGCCATGCCTCTTCCTTCCTGCTCTTAACTCTTTGATCAAGGGCGTCTCTGGCCTAGGCATCCGAAGTGTAAGGATATTTGGCGTGTTACAGTACACAGTACAGCAATACTGCACAAGTAGCACAATTTTTTTTGCAGCACCACCACCACAAGGGTGCGGTGCATTGCTATATGGGTTAGCAGATTAACAAGGAAAGACAGACTATTCAGTAAAAAACGATTTTAACATATAAGATGCAAATCTATTTTTACAGTTAAAAGCACACGTGTTCATTTAAAAATGCACACTATTTTTCACCTGAAATGCCTATATTGCTAGAGACACATTTGAAAATTAACAGCTAAACCTATTAACCATTAACCTGACTAATAAAACCTTATTTTAATATAACCCACTAATAAAATGTGTTCTCTACTGCAGAATTAGGCATACTCTGAAAACCATTTAAATGAGTGTGCAGATTTTTTTTTCTTCTCTTCTCTGCCTGATTATCCGTGTTGTTGTGCACAGTAACTGCAGGAAGGAGGAAGTCAGATTTGCAACAATTGCAAATGTATAAGCGAAGCTATTGTTGAAGAGTAGGAGGATGAGAGATGATGGATTTCATTGGGACACGTCATAAAGAGGGCTGAGAGGAAAGTTTTAGTGGGCAGTAGCAGGGAAAAAGACAGGCAGACATCTTTCTGCACTACTGGGGAGAAGACCTGGCTGTGGGGTCCTGACTGAATGCAAATTCCGGTGTCCTGCTGCAGTCGAGACTGGGGAAAGCTGAAAGAAAAACCTTTCCACTGGCAGAGGCATTCCTATCTGAAAAAGCTGAGAATTCCAGGCAATGACCCCGGCTTGAGAAGGCAAGCGTTCCTTTTTGCTGGAGTTAATCCAAGAGAGCCACATTCACAGAGAGAAGCCTCTGAACAGATAAGGTAATTACCTAACTGGGGGAGCTGTGTGTGTGCACGGAAATATGCAGTCAGTGTAGAAAAATGAAAGTCCCGTGCGTGTCTTAATCAAGTGCTAATGTTGCAATTTAAGTTCTGTTCTCCGCCACTATAATTGCAGTGTGTCATAGAAAATGCTTTTACTGTACCATTTTATTTATTTCTGTAAAGAATGAGATCATGTCTAAATGCAACTTTTATAATACAGAAAATATTTGAAAACAGACGGGTGGTTTATTTTCTATTTACCATTACAATGCCAATGATGTGGGGATATTTTTAAACAGTGCAATGGTCATTTTAAGACAGATGTGTGCATGTCAGAATCAGTATGAATAATTGTGAGTGACTGTAGTATAACTTGTTGGAGGTACATGAGCCAACGGGAAGAGAGACTCTCTGAACATAGCTCCCTACCGTATATAAGGTAGTGGAAATTACCACAAAACTACCACATATAGCTCTCTGTCGTAAATAAGTCAGTGAGTTTGCCCATGGTGGCGCACCAACACTATCACTGGAAAATGTGGTATCCCTAGAATGCAGGTCTGAGGTCTCTCTAGTGATCACACGAAAAATCTAAGCGAAGATAAGGGATTCTGGACATTGGGGCCACAAATAAAACAAGGGAATTATGCTCACCAAAATACCACCAACCACGTATACCAAATATGCAGGTCTGGGTGCTGAAATAATGCATGTCCATTGTATTATTGTTGCACATGGCCAAATCTGAATACAAAGAGTGATTATTGCTAAGTTATTTTTCGGCGGTAATAAAATACCGTCAGGCCCCAAATCTCCACAAAATACCCTACATATTTATGGTGCGTTGCAGGCCGGGAAAGTGATCACAGAATACCTACTGGGCGTGGCAAGCGTGTCTCACACTGCCATTTGCACATTAAAGGGAACCCATTTTATAATAGCAGTGTGCCACTAAAAACGAATTTCAGAATGTCACAAAGGGAAACCACATTCTCAGATCTAGTGCAATATTTAGAGGCAAAGTTATTTGCACATGGGAATTGGTCTTCGAACAGTACCTTAGAATGGAGTAACCGCATTCAGGGTGAGGTGCAGAAAGAAAAACTAGACAATATTTTTGCAGAAGGCAGCATAATTCAGGTCTGCCTTACAAGATTATTGAATGCAGCCGATAAAAGTGCAGAGAAAGACTGTTTAATACGGCTATGCGGCAAAATATGGTTTATTTTAAACAAGTCACTGCGAATGCAAGAGAATGATACTCAGCTAATTAACAGGTTAAAGACTGAATTAGATGGGGCAAGTAAAAATCAGGAAATGTTGAGAGCAGAATTGGATGTATGCCAAAAAGACATGCAATTAAAATGCAGAGACTTTGATACTCAGTTATCCAAAAGCAAGAAACAATTTGAAGATAGTGAGCAAGAATTGACACACTTAAAAGCCTTAGTGGATCACATTAGGCAGGATAAAGATGAGATTATTTCAGAAATGCAGATTTTACAAAAAGAACATTGCGAAAAAGAAGGTGATCTCCAGGGTGTAGAACAAGAAATGATTAAAATGATTCAAGAAAGAGACAAAAGAAATAAAGAGTTCAATGAATGCCAAATGCAAATGTGTGACATGCAGGAGGCGATTAATAAAATGAGCGATGAAAATAATTATTTACAGAATGAAGCAACCAGACTCCTTAAAAAGTGTAAGGACTTAGAACAGCAAATGTGCATTCCCAGGTCCCAGGAGAGGCGGCAGGGTACCACATTCAATGGAGTGGAGGTGAATTCTAGCTCTGCCCAAAGAGCTAGTGCCCCAGTGACAGGGCCGGTGACTGAACTTGGTTGCAGCGCCCTTGGGGGATTTGATACTCCCATTGGGGGCAGTCACCAATCTCATACACCTGAAAACAGGATTGACTCACAAAATAGTGCAATTCCATGCATTGCAACAAGTAGCCCCATAAAAATAATGAAATCCATTAAAGCCCTGATCAAACCATTTAAAAAGGGAGGTGAATGCTGCATTGAGGATCACTTAGAAGCGGTGCATGACATTTTTAAAGCACTCCAGATACCTAAGGAACAGTACAGACAATATTTTCATTTAACTTTAGATGCCCCGACGGCCAGCATCATAAGGGGATTAAATGAACAGCAGAATATGACATGGCTGGAGTTTGAAAAAGAAATTAGGCGTCATTTTTCTCCTTTTCAGTCATTGCAGGAGGCAAAGAAAGTCGCGTACACTATTACTGCTGGACCTAATACATCACCTCGCCAATTTTTACAAGACTTAAAAAGAGCATTCTCTCGCTTTGATGTATCTTTTGACTCAAATTCCAATGAGTTTAAAACCGCATACTTCTATGGGCTACAGAAAGACATCATATCCCAATTGGTCCGTGAATTTGACCGTGACAAGTCCCTTGAATGGATTGTACATCAAAGCACCAAGCTATATGAGGTACTCTATTGTCAGGGTAGAGAAAGTGATAAAATGAAAGATACTAGGCCTAAATCTAAAGAACCCTCAGCCACAGTAATGGAAATCAGGTCAGCCAAAATGTCCCTTGAGTCTGCTCAAAGCCAAGGTAAAAATAATGTGACACCTGAACAAAGGGGTAATCAACAAAGATCGCCATTTCCTGTACCAATGTTCCAATCACATGATCCTAGTAATAGAGAGAGCTACATCAGCCCTAGATATTTAGGAGATAGACCCCGGGTAAGATACCGGTCTGATATGGCAGGTATGAACAATAACCAGAGACAAAATCAAGATCAAAGAAATGATGGTCCCTACCAGTCATTGGGGACACAGAGTAGGTTTGATCCCAACACCATGATATATGGTAATCAGGATAGGCCCCGATATGTGGATCGATTTACTGATAACGGAAATCAACATAGGGGCCAGTACCCACAATCTGAGAGACAGGACATGAGGCAAAACGTGAACTACAGTCCACGCCAGTACAATGATTCCCCACCAGGGGACTATAATCAAAGGATGGGTGCAACCCGCTCCCCTCCACAAATGAATCAAGAGTTCAGAAACCATCCCAACCGGTATCAATCACCTGAGAGGTATCAGAATAGATCCAATCAGGGGGAAAACAACCAATATCGACCTAGGCCACAGAAAGAGGATCCTAGAGAGGTGGAAAGGTTCCAATGCCTTGAGGCCCAAGTGAAAATGTTAGCTGAGCAAATAGGAAAGCTCTATACAGCGCAAAAACAACCTTCCAAAGAGGGGGCTGATGGCCATAGCAATGACCGGGGGGCTTCCGAAAAGTGACTAAGTACTCATGATAATCGCAGTGCCAAAATGACAGATTGCTCTGATATAATTTTGCATGACAACTCTGAGGTGACTAATGGATTAAAAATGAAAGTACCAGTAAATGAAATTGTGATAGAAAGTGCAAATACTTCTAAAAAAGAGGTACGGTTTAACTTAGAGCTAAATAAAACAGTAAAGATTTGCACAAATGAAAAAGAAACATTAGGAATTCCAAAAGAACAAAGGGACAGATTTAAGAAAAATGACTCATGCATGGGGAATACCAGTGAACAGGGAGTAAGTGGGGATGCCATAGCTCCTTCCCTGGGCAAGCAAAACAATGACCAAACACAGACAGAAAAAGGAAATACTCACAAGGAGGGTACAAGTCAATCACCTGAAAAATTCTTTGAGCCACATATTTTTGAAGAGGCTGAAAGGGCTGGTATTACACTAAATGATCACAAATGCACAGAATTAAAAAATGACAAATTGCTGAATGATGTTGTTACACATGTTCAGTTGGAAGGTTGTAATGTGGTCTCTGATGTTACCCAGATGGATGGGCGAACGGTGGCCACACTCCAAAAAACCTCTGAACATGGAGAAATGAATAAAATACCTCGCACAGAAATGGGTAAAAAGGAGGGAAAAATGTCTTTTCATTTACCAATGTGCTTAGCCAAAAGTGAAAAAGACCTGAGAAAGGTGAGCCCTGAAATCAGTAAGAATTCACATTTATTATGTGTATTAGAGGAAGTTGAGGACAGATATTATGCACCCATCACTGTAGAAGAAAAATGCCACACCTTCGCTATGATTGACACTGGCGCACAGGCCACAATTATGTCCAAGGAGCTGGTAAAGAGTATCAATGAAGGGAGGCCTCCACAGAGTCAGATCACAGTGAAGGCAAATCAAGGCCCAGTGCATAACTTTAATGGGGAGGAGGTGCCCATCATAGGTGTAACTGAGGTTGACATAAAAATAGGAAAGCACAGAATGAAACAAGAGGTATTGATCACATCTATTTGTGAAATTCCATTTCTGATGGGGACAGATTGCCTGAAAAGATTGTCTCCTCTCATAGATGGGGTGAATGGAGTGCTGTGGTCCTTAACCAAAAAACCATTGAGGCCTAAGGAACTAAAATCACAAAACAGCAATATAAAAGAATGTCACACCGTTGCCAAAACAAATGATGCTGTGGAGGTATATCTCCAGAATAGCTGCATACCTAGTGTCACTGTTATATTAATGTGTCAAGACAAAGATCAGAGTGACAATGAAAAACTACCTGTACAAATCTACTTGGACCCAAGGAAAGATTGGCAGACTGCTATAGATGAGCACACATTACGTTTTTACTTAAAAGAGAATACATGCAAACAGAATATTGTTCCTAAAACAGATTCAGAAAAACACATTACCACTCTGGCAGAGATACACATGGAAGATGAGCAACCATGGGTTCACGTTGGTATAAATGATTATCTTAAAACAATAAAAGCCACTTTAGCGCTTGAACATGAAAGGAGTTTCATTAATGAGAAATTGTTGCAAAAAATTATGGAGAGGGAAGAAATCCCGAAATTTAGGATTAAAAACCAATATGTTTCTGGGTTGGACAGTCCAGACTTTGAAAACCGAATTACAGGCAGATGCATGCTTAAAATTAGCATTGGGCAGAAAACAATTAACCATAATGTATGGATAGTGAGTGGAGCACAAAATGAATTTTACATGGGCAATGACATCATGCACAGAATGTGTATGGTGTTAGATTTCCTTAATCAAAAAATATGGTCACGCCTAGGTGGGCCGGCGCCTGAATTTGAAGACAAAAGAAGGGCTTATCATTGTGCACAACTAGTTCCTTATGCAGTCGAATTACAGATGAGGAAAAATACTATTGTTCCTGCATTTACAAAACAGTTTGAAATAACACTGAAATGCAAAAATGGACAGCAGATGAAAGGCTCTGATGCATTTGTATGCCTGAATGAATCCATAAAACAGCAAGGCCTGGATTATGAATACATTCCATTGGTAGACATTGGTGAAGGAACAGTAAAAATCATGGTAAATAATAAAGGTTGTCAGGACATTCATTTAGAGGAAAACTCCCCATTAGGAATGGCCATACAAAGATCACATTATACGGCAGATTTAAATAACATGGTGATTGGGAATATTCCTGAAAATATGTAGATGCCAAGGGCGAGTTGCCAGAACACCTGGACTCTCAGCCCAAAGGAATATTTAAAATTCATTCTGTGTATCCTTATGATTCAAATGAGACAGTGTGCTGCCATCAAGAGGATTGCATAATATTTAATTTAAATGAAAATGAAACAGGAAATCAGCCCATTGAAGTGGAAGCTGATCTGCCAAAATATTTGAAAGTGCCAGCTCTACAAAAAGACACAGCCACACAGTTAGAGGAAAGCGCTGAGATTCCTTTACCAGAAGAGTTTCCAGAATTTTCCAGAATGGTAGAAGAGCAGATCTCCTTAGCGGATGCATGTGACAGCGATGAGGATCGACGCAATCTGAGGGAAATATTTATGGAGTTTAAGGATGTATTTGCAAAAGATGCTTATGATTGTGGTTTAACTGATTTACATGTGGCCACACTACCAGAAGGTTGTAGCAGAAATCCAGTGTTTGTACGCCAGTATAGACTACCGCTGGCATGTTTAGAATCATTGGCAGAGATTATTAAAAATTTGGAATCACGGGGAATAATTAGGCCCATTCATAGCACATCCAATACGCCTATTTTAGGTGTGTTAAAGCCAAATGGTCAATGGCGGCTGTGTGCAGACTTAAGAGAGTTAAATAAAAGAGTACCAGTATCTAGATGGCCACTACCATTCATTGATCAGGGCCTAGCTCAGATACATGGTTCAAATGTATTTACCACGTTAGATCTCACATCTGGATATTGGTGTGTGCCATTGGCAGAGGAGATACAACACCTATTTTCCTTTACATTTGACAGGACTCAATATGCCTGGCTTAGAGCTCCGTTCGGGTACATCAATAGTGGGAGTGAATTTGGCATATTTTTGAGAAAGGCCATGCCAGATGCAGCGGAAAGAAGAACAATAGTTTATGTGGATGATGTCTTGATAAAAAATGAAAACCTTAAAAGCCATTTTGATGAAATAAGACATGTGCTTGGCCAATTGCAGAAAGCAGGCGCCAAAGTATCTTTGCAAAAAGCACAATGGTGCAAGAAAAAAGTGAACTTTCTAGGGCATGAAGTGACTGAACATGGGCTAAATCCACAAAGGAAGAAAATAGAGGCCATACAAAGATTAAAAGATCCTAAAAATGTGAAAGGAGTAAAAAGTTTATTAGGGACGACAGGCTATAACAGAAAGTTCATTGAGAATTATGCAGAAATCACTCAACCATTGACTAAACTGCTTAAACTAAATACTCCCTGGAGATGGGAAAGAGAGCAGTCTGATGCAGTGGCTAGATTGAAGGAATGTCTTGTAAAGGCACCATGTTTAGCATACCCCATAAAGGACAGGGATTTCTTTATAGAAATAGGCTTTTCTGAACATTGTATGTCAGCAGTGTTATCACAAAAACACGATTTGAATCACAAAACCATTGCATATGCAAGTAAGGCATTTTCCCAAGTTGAAATGAAATTTAATGAATGCGAAAAGGCCCTATTAACCACTGTGTGGGCGCTACAACATTTCCGCCCCATTGTTCAGGGAGAAAAGGTGATTATTGAAACAAATCATCAACCTTTGCAATTTTTAGAGAGTAAAAGAATTAGATCAGGCAATCTAGCGCAATCCAGAATCACTTCATGGACACTGGCATTACAAGGTTTTCCCGTAGAAGTAAGATATGGACAAAATAAAAAGAGCCCAATTGCTCAAGGGTTAGCTGACTTACATGACTGTGCAGCTGAACAAATAACAAATGAAATGGATGTGGAAGCTAGTTTACAGGAATTTGAACAATCACCACACAAAGCTTTTGATGAAAAAACATGCAAGGATTTGCCAACTGTATATGTGGATGGTTGTGCTTTTCACATTGAAAATGACAGTAATAAACAATTAGTGGCAGGAATAGGAAATGTCTGGTTGAAATGTGAAGGCGTTCCTAGTATAGGGATGAGGATTGGAGATAGGAGCAGTCAGGTGGCGGAATTGGCAGCCATCTATAAAGCAATTGCTACTGCAGTTGATAAAAAGTTCAGTGAAATTGTCCTGGTGACTGATTCTGACTATGCACGGAATAGCTTTGTGGAGTATTTGCCTGGTTGGAAAGCAAGAGGCATGGTTACATACAACAAAAAGCCACTTAAACATGGAAAAATGATACAAGCCATAGACAAATTGGTGTCAGAAAATAATTTAACAATATACTGGAGAAAAATTCGTGGGCATTTAAAAACACCAGGAGAGGATAAGGAGGGAAATGATAAGGCAGACCATCTGGCTAAGATTGGGGCTGTGATGGGAGAATTGCTACCTATTGATTATTTAATGGGTGAAATACAAATTGATGCAGTCACACGTTCTAAAGCACCAAAGGAGGTAGATCAACCGGTGGTGCAGTGGAGTCATGACACGCCAGACCAAGATTTGATTGAGGCACAAAAGAATGATCAAATTTTGGGAATCTATTATAATCATTTGATAGATCCTGAACAAAATCCTTTAACAGAAAATGATTGTATGGGAAAAGAAGAGTTGAGGGTGTTATTAAAGAACAAAACACGAATTAGATTACAGGATGGGCTCATGATAAGAGAGTCCATAACAGGGCAAATACAGTGGGTAGTACCCCTTTCATTCAGAGGACTAATGCTACACCATGCACATGATGCCATAACTGCAGGCCATAGAGGTTCACAAAAGACATTAGAAATACTAAAAGATTATGCTTACTGGCCACATATGTCCCAAGATGTGGAATTATATACTAGAGGATGTCTAGTATGCGCCCAATTTAAACCTGCTTCACCAATGCATAGAGCACCATTGATGAAAAGAGGCCTAACTCTCCCATGGTCAGATTTGCAAATAGACTATGTAGGTCCTTTAAAAAGGTCGAGCAGGGGACACCGCTATATTTTGAGTGTGGTATGTTTGATGTCAAAGTGGATTGAGTGCATTCCCGCACCAGATTGTAGTGCGCAAACAGCAGCCACATTGCTGGTGAACCATGTGTTCTCAAGGTTTGGGTTGCCACAAAGAATTGAGTCAGACAGAGGAAGTCATTTCACAAGTACTCTAATGAGTAAGGTATGGCAAATACTAGGTGTGAAAAGGAAACTACATATCGCATATCGGGCGGCGTCTTCAGGTACAGTTGAAAGAAGCAATAGGTCTGTTGTGGATATTTTAAAGAAATTTGTGGCAGAAGCAGGTTCCAGCTGGGATTTGCGTTTACCATTGGTTTTGATGGCAATCAGGTCGACTCCTGCCAAAGCAACAGGTGTTAGCCCCCATGAGGTCTTAACAGGTAGGAAAATGGTGTTACCACAACACCTACTATACAGAACACATGAGCAAACTCTAGTGAGTGCATCCACAGTTCATGAATATATTGATGAACTGAGGAGGCATTTGCAACATGCATTTGCTTTTGTGCAGAGAAATCTGGAAAGAGCTGCTGACAGTGCTAAGTCATATTATGACAAAAAGACATCAGTAAAGGAATACAATGTAGGGGATCAGGTGTACAAGTTTCATTTTGGAAAAAGTAAACAGAAAAATTCTAAATTTCTGGCAGCCTGGCAGGGGCCATTTCGAATTATAGATAAAGTCTCTCCTGTAGTGTATAAAATTTTGAAAAATGAAGGTGAAACAGCAATAGAGCAGTTTGTCCATGTAAATCAAATCAAACCATGCCATCCCAGACATGAGATCAGGCAGCTTGAGCATGTGGAAACGGATAGAGTCCCTTGAGAAAATAAATGGGTGTAATCAGGAGGCAGTGACAAAGAAGTTAAAAAAAAGTTGATTGTTATGATGGCACATAAACACTGTAATATATGTAAAAATATATAATATAAATAAATAAATAAATAAATAAATAAATGCACATATAACGGAAGCTCGTGGTTGGTGTGCAGAGAGAAAGTGTATTAAATATTGAATGCTGTTTTATATGTGTTTGTTTTCTTTTAACTTGTGTTTAATTTCAGAAAAAAAGAAAAAAAAAAACGAAGTATTTTTACCAAGCATGTTTTATTTTTGGCAAAAGGATGAAGTTAGTATTGTGCTATGTACTTAATCTGTTTATTTTCTATTTTGATGTAGACAATTAACATTATTTGGTCGGAGGTTCCGGGATCAGAGGCCACGGGAGACGATGGAGTCCTGGAGTCCCCTGGATGAAGACCAAAAGATGCCTGCCTCCAGGTGGAGGTGAAGACAAAATAACCGGAATGCCAAAAGAGATGACTACTGTGGATTCAAGATTGCCAAGATGAAAGAGTACTCGAATGAACCGAATAACATCGCTGGTCGGGACATACCAAAAGAGACAAAACAAAAGTTCCGGCATATGAAGTTCCACGTATTTATTATTTTAATTATTTATTTTAACTTGTTATATTACTTATTTGTTTTAGTTAGTTGTTTTATTTCATTGTTTTTAATTGACTTGGAAAATTTAAACTTAAAGTAATGCCACTTCCACTGCGAAGGCAAATGTGGAACATTTTATGAACTGATGGACTCAGATGAAATGTTGATTGCAAATTTTCATTGATGCACATGAATATTCATTTTGTTGGATTGCTATATTGTAAAAAAAAATAGAACAAGTTGTTTTTAGGAATTGGCTTGGATTATAGCCAAGTTCTAAAAACAAAAGGAGGGTATATGTAAGGATATTTGGCGTGTTACAGTACACAGTACAGCAATACTGCACAAGTAGCACAATTTTTTTTGCAGCACCACCACCACAAGGGTGCGGTGCATTGCTATATGGGTTAGCAGATTAACAAGGAAAGACAGACTATTCAGTAAAAAACGATTTTAACATATAAGATGCAAATCTATTTTTACAGTTAAAAGCACACGTGTTCATTTAAAAATGCACACTATTTTTCACCTGAAATGCCTATATTGCTAGAGACACATTTGAAAATTAACAGCTAAACCTATTAACCATTAACCTGACTAATAAAACCTTATTTTAATATAACCCACTAATAAAATGTGTTCTCTACTGCAGAATTAGGCATACTCTGAAAACCATTTAAATGAGTGTGCAGATTTTTTTTTCTTCTCTTCTCTGCCTGATTATCCGTGTTGTTGTGCACAGTAACTGCAGGAAGGAGGAAGTCAGATTTGCAACAATTGCAAATGTATAAGCGAAGCTATTGTTGAAGAGTAGGAGGATGAGAGATGATGGATTTCATTGGGACACGTCATAAAGAGGGCTGAGAGGAAAGTTTTAGTGGGCAGTAGCAGGGAAAAAGACAGGCAGACATCTTTCTGCACTACTGGGGAGAAGACCTGGCTGTGGGGTCCTGACTGAATGCAAATTCCGGTGTCCTGCTGCAGTCGAGACTGGGGAAAGCTGAAAGAAAAACCTTTCCACTGGCAGAGGCATTCCTATCTGAAAAAGCTGAGAATTCCAGGCAATGACCCCGGCTTGAGAAGGCAAGCGTTCCTTTTTGCTGGAGTTAATCCAAGAGAGCCACATTCACAGAGAGAAGCCTCTGAACAGATAAGGTAATTACCTAACTGGGGGAGCTGTGTGTGTGCACGGAAATATGCAGTCAGTGTAGAAAAATGAAAGTCCCGTGCGTGTCTTAATCAAGTGCTAATGTTGCAATTTAAGTTCTGTTCTCCGCCACTATAATTGCAGTGTGTCATAGAAAATGCTTTTACTGTACCATTTTATTTATTTCTGTAAAGAATGAGATCATGTCTAAATGCAACTTTTATAATACAGAAAATATTTGAAAACAGACGGGTGGTTTATTTTCTATTTACCATTACAATGCCAATGATGTGGGGAGATTTTTAAACAGTGCAATGGTCATTTTAAGACAGATGTGTGCATGTCAGAATCAGTATGAATAATTGTGAGTGACTGTAGTATAACTTGTTGGAGGTACATGACCAACGGGAAGAGAGACTCTCTGAACATAGCTCCCTACCGTATATAAGGTAGTGGAAATTACCACAAAACTACCACATATAGCTCTCTGTCGTAAATAAGTCAGTGAGTTTGCCCATGGTGGCGCACCAACACTATCACTGGAAAATGTGGTATCCCTAGAATGCAGGTCTGAGGTCTCTCTAGTGATCACACGAAAAATCTAAGCGAAGATAAGGGATTCTGGACATTGGGGCCACAAATAAAACAAGGGAATTATGCTCACCAAAATACCACCAACCACGTATACCAAATATGCAGGTCTGGGTGCTGAAATAATGCATGTCCATTGTATTATTGTTGCACATGGCCAAATCTGAATACAAAGAGTGATTATTGCTAAGTTATTTTTCGGCGGTAATAAAATACCGTCAGGCCCCAAATCTCCACAAAATACCCTACAGAAGCAAAGGGCAGACGAAGAAAAGGGAAATTCCTGTTTGGACCTGTTTGGACCAGGAGGACCCAGGGCCCGACCCCCTGCTCAGACAGCAGTTAAGCATGCACCAACATGTGTTACCCCATCTATCCCCCTGTGATGTTCCCTTGTGCCCCCCCTTTCACGCACACAGGTGTTGCCTGTTTTGCTTGATTCTTCTACCCTACTCCCCCTCAACCTCCTCCAGTCTACTTCTGCAGGAGTCTGTCCTGATACATTCTGGTTTCACCATCACCGTCTTGTGGCCAATGCTGGATTTGACTTTTATGGACTTCATTCATTCACGGTGAGTCACTCTTTCTTAACTCTCATGCTGGACTTCCTTTTGCATCTTGTACTCGTGGTGGCCCTGAATCATGCTGTTCCCATCTTCATCTTGTATCCTGGTTTACAACATTATGTGTTACTATTGACTTCTGCAATTGTATTCGCTCTCCACTCTTGCTTCTTCACTCTTTTTGACTGCTTACTCTCTGATCTCTCCTCCATTCCCTTCTCCCTTTTCCTATCTCCTCCCCTTACTTTCTTCTATGCACTTACTCTATCAGAATTGTCCCTGGACCTAATATGATAGCAATCTTGTCTGTTTCCTCCACCCTCCCATTACTGTTTTTTTCCTCCGCACACTCCCTCCAGCATTATCTGAAATGTCATCAGGCCTAGTATGATAGTCGTTTGTTTTTTTCCTCCCCTCCCTTTCTGCACCACTCTCCCTCACCTTTTGTTTTTCTCCGGCTCTACCAGAAATGTTGTCAGACCTAGTACGGTAGCCGCCTGTCTGTTTCCATTTCCTTCCCACTCTCCCTCTCCCTTCCTTATCTATGTCTTCGCTCTTGCACTATCTGAAATGTCGTCAGTCCGAGTACGATACTTAATTTCACATCCTTACTGTTCATGGCCTGTAAGAATGTCATTCCGCACACCCCCTCCATAATATCTCTGAAATCTGGCAGGCAAGGGGTCTAAGTCACAATCGCTGAACGTGTATTTTAGCCTGGTGGGAGGGAGCACTGAGAGACTTAATTTCCTTCTCCCTGGTGGACACTGGTCCACAGGTACATGTTCTGGATTTGAGAGGGCTCGCGAGTGGGGTATGGCACACTACCATGGTCTAACTGCTTAGGTGGCAAGTATCACTTCTGGAAAGGTATTTATGATACCTGGGCTTAATCCGAAGGCACCGAGAGACTGGAGATGTTTGCCGCAGAACCTTGCATTGGTGCTGCCATGGGGTGTCCACTGATTCCTCTAACAAATGTGTGCTCAGGAGATGGGTGACCTATTGTAGGTTAGCTAAGAAGAACCTTATTCATGCAATACAAAAATCCTCAAGCCTATAGCAATATGTCAGAGAAGCTTCCAAGGAAATATTGCAAGGAATTCATTTGAAAAAAACAAAAAGAGAACAGTAAGAATTGAGATGCCCTCGAAAAGGTAGTTGCCAATAAAGATGGAACGGATTTTGCCATATTGTGAACAATGAAGGGCAGACAACTATGGGCCCCTATGACTCAAATATATCGGAATCAGATTGCTGTTCTCATTTCAGCAGTCTCCATTCTCTATATGAATGAAAGGCTGTCCGTAAATGAATCTACCAATGTAAGCAGGGTAGATCTTACCCTTAAGAAGCCTCTCAAGAGCTGTGTTTTACTCTCACAAAGGTTATAGGTATACTAAAGAGTCAACAATTGAATAAAGCTCATGGCTCGTATTCCTGTTGAGTTATTCTCGAATGACACTGAACTCCGGACACATTTTTTGCAACACTCTTTAATTGTTTGAATACAATTTCTAATTTCCCCCACAGCTGGAGAGGGCTGAGATTGTTACCCTTTTTAAAAAGGGGGATTGAAGCAACCCTTCAAATGATTGCTCTATTTCATTGTTGTACCCCTTAGTAAAAATATATGGAAAGTCCCTTTAGGTCAATAACAAATATGGTGCAAAGATTCTGATGTTATCACACACTTCCAGGCGGGATTAAGAAGAGGGGTATCGACCATAGATCACATGTTTAGACTATATTTGTTGATTAAACAATGTCATTCAAGTACACCAGCTATTGTATATGGTTTTAATAGATCTACAAAACGCTTTCGATACAGTGCCACATCAATGTATGGCAGACTTTAAGGAGAATCGATGGCCCTGAAAAACTGGTTGTAGCCATGGAGTCTTTTTATTGCAGTAACTTTGCAGTGGTTTGCTGGAGCTCGGGACTCGAAAAGAACACCACCTTCCAAGTCCAGGCAGGAGGATGGAAGGGGTATGTTTTGTGGGAGGAAACATTGGGAAATAAATAATCAAATAAATGATAATAAACTTAAATGAAATCACGGATGGACAATATACATACATGGAGTAAAGTTAGTCAAACCTAATTATGTTATAGCTCAACCCCTTACTTTTTATTTCCCTTATCAGACTTTTAAATATTTACCGATTCCATTGACTTTGCCAGCACTTGCTCCTCAGGAACCAAATTGAGCATGCACTCTGTGATGAACGGAAAAGTGCTGGTCAGCGAGTATGCCAAGGTTGAAGACACTCGTGTGATGGCCTCAACCAGCCTAAACTAGAACAGAGAATGGGACTGCTGTTAAGTGGGTGGATGCCCAACGCCCCTGGGCAGGAGCTGACAAACTGGAAGTCATCATATGACATGGTTCCCAGAAGTAGAAACTAAAGAGGGACTGTAATGTAATGAAAGAGTTCACTGTATTTAGAGGGAGTTGTGATGAGTGTACTGGAAGGCCCCATGATGTTTCAACAATGCTTTTAGGTTTTCATTATGCTAGGTGACCAGTGACCTCTAAAGGTAAGTGGGTTGGAGGACGAGTGAGGATAGACGGATCTGTTCCTTTTGGAGTAGGATGCTATTTTACTTGGCTAGCAAGAACACCAATAAAGATGCCTCATTTTGACAATCAACCGAAATTGAGCGTGAGCATGGTTTGACGCCATGAAATTGACTTGGCAAGGAAATCGCTCCGGTATTGTTCTCCTAGGGAGCCAGGAGCAGTGGGTTGCTGTTTTTATTGAAAGGTTTTCAACTTATTGATGTGATATACCTGAGAGGTTTTGTCTTCTTTCTGCCTTTTGGACTTTACCTGTGCGGTGGGGCACAACCTTCATGATAACGTATGGCCCATGCCACCTGTCCAGTAACTTCGGAGTTGCACCATGACTTGTTCCTCTAAATGAAAGGTGCAGCTTGGTTCCTCTACTATAGGCTTTCACCTGGTGGACATGGGATGTATGAAGATTAGTTTTTACCAGGCTTTTTACCTTTTCCAAGTATTTCCAGGAATGTTATACGATGGGGTGGTCACTGGTCTGTCAACTCTGAGGCCCTTCCCAATCTTCTCTCATGATATCGAGCACATCCCCTACGTTCCAGCCATACCCCAGTTCAAAAGGAGAGAATCCCATCTATGACTGGGGCATTTTCCTCACAGCAAATAGACCAATCAGATTAAATAGTTCCCGGTATTTCCATACTAGGCACTGAAGCATTCTCAGGATACACTTCAGTGTCTGGTAAAACCTCTCAACTAGCCCATTAGTCTGAGGATGATGCACCGAAGTTCTGAGTATCTTCATCTACTTGAGGTCTTTCATTTCATCCATCAGTTTGGACATGAAAGTGCTGCCATGGTCTGTGAATATTGCTGTAGGGAAGCTGACTCTAATAAAGAACAGAATATGTACTTTGAGTACAGCCCTAGTGTTGTTGCCCCTGAAGGTAAAGGCCTACAGATGTCTGGTGTCATAATCTAATATAATGTGGATCTTCTTGTTCCCCACCATGAAGAGCTCCTGGAGCCTAACGATATCCATGGCGATCTGCTAGAATGGAATCTCTATAAAAGACAATGGGCCTCATTCCGAGTACGGCGCTAACCAATGGCGCTATTAACGCCTTGGTTGACGCCGTACCCGGACCGGCAGCGCCTTGGTGGATGGCGGAATTACCGCCCCATTCCAAGGTTGGCAGGGCGGTAATTCCCTATTCACCAAGGCTCTTCCCCATTCCCAAATGAGCCCCCATAGGGCTCAATGGGAATGGGGAAGATGCAAATAACGGTGACCGTTCATTACGGTCACCGTTATTGGCTTGGAGGCCCCTTTGCGCCCTCGACTTTAACACCTGCTCAAAGCAGGCATTAAGGGCGAGGGCGCAAAGGGAACTCGGAGTATGGCGGTAAGGGATCACCGCCACCGGTCTCGTTACCGGTGGCCGCTATCCCTTACCGCCATACTCGGAATGAGGCCCAATGGTTGGAGCGAAGCTTGGTGTACGTTATCTGGTAACCTTTTCTGGCAGCTTGGGCAGACAGTGCAGAATTGTTTGATCTGAGCATACATGCCAGGACAGTAGAACCGGATGAGGATGTTCTTCTGTGTTTTCTCTAGGACCAGATATCCAGCAGTGAGATTGGAGTGATCTAACTCCATTACCACCTTCCAGGAATGCTGCAGAACAAAGATCTGGTAATATTTGAAGGTTTTCCACTTGGATTTATGTCTACTTGTTACAGGAGCCCCAGTCTATCGAAGAAGTGAGGGGGTCTTCAGAATTAGACTCTCAACATCAGAGACCAAATTCTTACGAGCCTGTTTTAGAAGGGGATCTATTCTATTTGCTTCCTACAAACTGCACTGATTCAGGGCTTGAGACTTCTAAGGGATGAGACTCCTCCCATGGGCCTCAGTAATTTCCTCAAACTCGACTTCGGCTCTCTTTGAGTCATTCATATTTTCCAATTCTTCAATCTCTAATACTACAATCTTTTCACACACCAATTGAGCTATAAACTGGACAAATTTAATGACATGGGCAAGATTTCTGAGGTTAAGGATAACTACCTTTACCTTCGTTTGGTAGCACCCATCTATGACTCCAGCTTTCACATCCAGAGAATGTTTATAGGCAAGTCCTGATTTGGGGGCGATCCACCCATATATTCCTTCTGGTACTGTCACCCACAGACCGGTCTTCACAAGGGCCTTAACCTGAGATGGAACTATTACCTCTTCATCTCCATGCAGATCCCACTGTCACAGATGGCCTCATGTACACACCAACCCTCGAAGATGGTTTAAGGATTTTTATTAAAGGTTTTAATAGGTTTCCTCTAAGGGCGGTCCCTCTTTCTCTCATCTTCCCTAGGTCATCCCCACCCTAGCTCACACTTCCATAAATCCCAAGGAGGTCACTAGAGATCGGTAACCCTTACTGTAAAAGATCTGACTAGCTAGCTAGTGGTGAGGTCCAAAGACAGCCACTTTATCTCTCTTTTTCCCTCTGGTGTCTTCAAGGTGAATCTGAACCTGGGGTCCCACAAGAAGAATGATTTTAAGAAGCGGTGCCTTCAAATTGCTCATGTCTCACTTGATCTATACCATTCAGGCTCTCGTGCTTCTCACCCTGATGTTATTTTCTTTCTTTTGATTTCTTCTACTGTCCTCCCTTCTTTTTCTTTCTCTTCCTATCTCTGTCCCTCCAATGTGCTTCTGCCTATGGCTACTTTCTCTTACTCTCCGCTACTCTCCACTCATCTCTCTACTTATCTCTCTTCCCTTTCCTCTCCACTGCTCTCTGCTCTGCTTCTGTCCACTTCACTCCCTCTACTCTCTATTACACCCGCTACCAAATGCTCTCCACCACACTCTCCTTCTACTTGCCCCTACACTACCTCCACGCCTCCTTCTCTCCAAGCCTCCACTTTCTCTCACCAACAAATACATCACTCTCTGAAATTCTCCTCCATGCTCCACTACACTATCCATTCTCTTTCTGGTCTATTGTTCCACCTTTTCCAATCTTTGTGGTAGCATAAACTGATTCATTCCAGAATTGTTCCTAGATTTCATCAGGAATTGGTGAACTGAACGGTATTTTAAATCCGCTTGGCCAATTTGGAGATATTAATGAAGTTATATGTATCTGTATATGATGCAAGCACTCTGTAAACAATATTTTTGACTTAAAAAATGTAGGTCAGCATACTATTAGCGTATATCCAGCAAACATGTAGAGGACCACTGTGATTTACAAATATATGCACATGCATTTCCACACGCAGAGAGCATCAACACATATACACACAGGCAGGTGAACACACACACACAATCGCATGCACACACAGGAAAGAATTGTCATATGATAAAATGCCATCTGCATACAAACAGCATATATGCAGCAAACGTGGGAAGCAGCAGCGACACAAAACACACGCACACACACACACACACACAGACATTCATCCGCACACAGAGGACAGTCACACACACACACACACATATCTATGCACAGACAGGCATACACACACATGCATAGCTATTGGCACGTACACACACAAGAAAAAATTGTCCCATGACTAAATGTATATTTGCATACCATCAGCACATATGCAACACACAAAAAGCTGCAGTGACACACACACACACACAGAGGAAATAATTGGCCCACCACTAAATGTATATTTTGTATACCAACAGTACATATACAGCAAACACACATAAAGCCACATTTGTTCTCAAACACTCACGTAATATATACAGACATACAGACACATTATTGTAACAACTGTACTACGTACATTGGTTTAACAGGTACACTTTACTACACTTGAAACACAGAAAACTACATACACCTATGGGCACATACAAACACACACAAACACACACACACACACACACACACAGACACACACACACACAAGAGTTTGCATACACAGTCATTCACAAACACCCACACAACATACACACGCATATGGACAGGTTATCGTAAAAAACAGTTCAATATATGTTGTTTTACCAGGTACATTGTACTATATATGGAACACAGCAAGCTTGTACATAATATATGTTGTACAGCTGTACTTCAAAATACTGAACATACAACAAAATAGTACCATACATGTAAAACATTAAATAATTAATGCTTAAATTAAACTTTTTTTAAAAAAAAACACGTTTCCCCAAATCTTTTGCACTCCATCAATACAAAATATGTTGTTGTTGTCACTCTTTATGTTGAAGTGACAAATGCTAGACATGCCATCTTTCGACATAAATTTGCATATACATCTTCACTGGAAGCCATGCACAATTAATTTGATGACGAGATGCACTTCTACGCATCCACGTTTCTTAGGCTGCTAAACCTGAAAATACTATGTGCCATCTTGGAAACATTACACATGTGACTTTATTTGTCTTATGTGTTTAGTTATTTTTGTAAAACGGAGATCATTGCCACTACCATGTAAAACAATTATGTTGAGAATTCGTTCACTTCTGTGACACCCTTGTAAATACTGTATAATGTGGTTCCACTTTCCTCAACAATGTCTTGCCAATGGACTGTCACATTATGCAATAGTAACACATGCAAAGTAACCTTGAATAACCTATTGTACAATTTTTTGTGGGATGCATCTGCATATAACAAGAAAAACAAACTACTTACCATACATAAACTATTTATATTAGCACTAAAATATGAGAACAAATTGCAAAATCATCAAGCTGACTATGCGAAATTGCAAATATTTTAGAAATATGAACGCATTTATAATGAATGAAGTCAGAATGGTTTCAAATATCATGCTGGCATTTATCTTTCTACGAATGCAAGACATTTTAAAATGGGATGCTAATGACATTTTTGCTGGGAATCATATTTTATTTGGCACTATGTTGCAGATAACTCCAGTGCTCAAACCAATTACAGATACAGATAGTGCTAAAACAATCTAAAGTATGGGTAATGTAAATGAATGGAGTTATATATCATACTTAAAATTAACTCCAAATATGAGACAAAGTGAAGGTGCAGAATATGGCTTAATACTTAAAGAGATACGAATTGGGAAAGTCACCACAAACTCCATTGCAATATCGCAAGAAAGACTCATTGAATTGTTGTATGGAGATAAAGTAACTACAACCAAATTATATAGCGTATTGGGAAAAAAGCATACAAGTCTTATGTCCACTTTAATTTAATGCTGAAGTGACAGGTAAAGAAAAACAGATTTGTTTTTTACTTCGAACAGTAGACAAAGTAGAACAGTGTTGTTTCTACTGGGAAGATGTGAGACGATAGTAAAAAAAAAAATATATAGTAAGATTTACAACATTCTATTTGCAGACCAGCTGGCCTTAATAATTGTTTAAACAATTCTATAAATGAAAGAAATATTTTGAAAAGAAATGTCTATGCGGAAGAAGGCTTAGTTATTTAAGCTATTTTCTACATACTTGTTTTTAAAAACCATGCCAGCGACCTTTTCTTTGAATATATTGTAATAAAGTTTGATAACATTAATGAGGTTCCACAAATAAAAAAAGAGTCTTAGGCCCTCATTACAAGAGTGGCGACAACATGCCGGTAATTCCGATTACCGGCACTCATTTCGGACTGCACACTATGAGCGAGAATGCCGGGAACAATGGTGCCGGTAACAGCGTATACTGTGCTACCGTTGCCGGTAGCAGAGGTAACGGAAACTGTGGGACCCTTGTGAATCAGTGCCGGAAACTCCAGCACCACAGAAGGAAGGCAACATTACAACAGCAGATTTCTGGGAAACACCGGCACAAAAATGCCAGTGCCATTGGGAAAACCGTGATGGAAACACTGGTACAGCGGAGCAGGTGGTAACCAGACCCAGGTGTGGAGGAACAGGCCACAGGGGCACCCAATTGACCCAGCTGCACACAATGAACACAGGGACTGCTGAAAGGGACCACACCCAAACCACAAACACCTTTCAACACAACCATGCTGCCACTGCTACCTGTTGAACTTGCTTGTCATACAAACGTTGTAACCGTAATTATCGATTGCGCTATACTTTTTGGTAATAACTCTTATGGTGATTTGATTAACAACTGTTAGTATTACCATGACATAAATGCACCAATTCTCTGCAGGCACGGTAACATGTGATATTGGTTTCTAATGTGCACTATTATCCTTCGCTATAAGGGGGGGCTGCTACAGTATTCTACACCGTTCAGTTGCTCTTGTGACCCTCTGCCTTTAGACTCACCTCAGTACATTCTAATCGCTGGTCTTATTCAGAGAAGCCTAGATTGACCGTTTTGCAGCAAATGTCTAAATCTTGCATCAACTCACCTAATGTTTGAAACTATGCAGGCCACAACTAGCAACCTCAGTGCTGTACTCCTGGTTACCTTATACGGCACTATCTTCCACCCAAGCGCAGCCAAACTAAGACCCAGCCCGCTTCCAACAAGACCCACTTTAACTCTAATCCTATCACCTTGAACCTATTCATTGATATTGAACGCTGCATTAAGCCTTCGAAGTTCCTCCCACCACTGATTCTTCCAGTCCAGATTAAGCCAAACCCATTCCTGCCCCCGCTGAATCCCATGACCACCACCTCACCTAACAGAGCCTCCCCACCGTCGCTCAAGGCCAATTCCTTTAACTACCACGTCTATATAGATGTTAACACACTAGGTACTATTTCTAGCAGACCAGACACCTCGCCGACATCTCAGACTGCCTCCATCATACCGACAACCAATGCCCCCAGCAACTGTAACGCTCACCTGGTATCCATAGGGACGTCACTCAGCCTGTTCTGACTGCTTACGACCTCAAATCCTTCCCTGGAGGCTATTCGACTGGAGACTGGGCCTGAAACACAGGATTGGTAGAGTTTAACTCCCTATTGTCTCTGTGTGCTTGAACCCCTTCTTCCCCGGGGTCCAACCCTTCCCTTTGATCGACAGCTGACCTTGTTTTCTTGGATAGTGTGCTCTCCATCCTGCTTTCAGCGCAGGGGCGCGTTGATTGATGCAGGCTCGTTGCTGCCTAGTTACTTCACTAGCAAGAGTCCGACAGCTATGTATAATGAGTCTTTTGAACAGTTCTCTAACTTCGTTCCTTTCCTTCCTTAGATGATGGCCGGCGTCCGAGGATGGTGGCGTGCTGCTGAGATGAGTAGCGCTGAAGGTGAGTGAGAGCGCAATGCGCGATGCACCCCTTTCGTATTTGTATTGAACTGAGTTATTTTCCTGTGTCTTTTAGGTGCCGCAACGTTTTCAGCGTGGATGCCGGTTATGAAGAACAAATGCGGTGGGTAAGCGCGGTATGCGGTGCCTCTAGATGTTTCCACGCTAACCTGGAGTGTCTTTTCCCTCTTGCAGATGGATGAGAAGTTCCGGAGACAGAGTTCCCCCAGAGCGGCTGGGATTCAGGTAAGTGTTTGAAGCTCGTACAGTATTTAAAAATAAGCAAAGATTTGCAGAATGCTTACTACTGCCTTTTTTCTGTTCTTTTCCCCTTTTCCTTAGGAAGCGGCGTGCCGGGATGGGAATGATACCGCCGAAGATGCCCGCAGAACAGAAGGAGCGATGAATGATGGGCAGAAGCGCCGCAAGGTAAGGCTGTTCCTAACGGTGTTCTTGTTCTTGCAGGAGCTGAGCGCAGAACAAAGATGCAGGCCTACTGGAGACCGATCCGAACACGGTGAGTGTCGCGCTGCAGGTGCAAAAAACGCAAAGCATGTTTCTCAGCCTGGGTGTGGCTTAAATAGTCTCTGGGTATCCCAGGTGTCTCTGGGCTGAACCACACCCAAAAGACTAGACCGCACATGCAGTTCTGGGAACCGAAATATGTGGGGGCATCCATCTTGTCCCCATCAATGCACAAGTCCAATCCCCAATGTTATCCAAGCGCCAAGTCTGACTCCAAGTGGGTCTTTGGAGGGATGGAGAGGCCCTTGAGGGCCATGTAGGTGATCGTGGCCTGGCTCCAGCCTGACATCTTGGAGGGCTGGGGACATGAGGGGCAGGAATCATGACAGCAACACAGCAGCAAGAAACAAGCCCACCTTGTGTCTACCACCCCAATACTCCCGACCCAGATCAAGCCCACCCTATTACTTCCACCTGTGAAACCTCTGATACCTGTGACCTTCAGAGCCACCCCACATGTTAAACCACCAGGCGATACTCCCAGTAAACCTGACCACCCCAAAAGTCTCAGAAAGTCCCCACTAGACCGATACCTAACTGCCCTTGTCCTATAACAATCAGGAACGCCAGACTCAGTACCAGATTAGGCAAATCGCACACAAGACCACTTGGCCTACCTACAACTAATTGCCAACCGCTGAGGGTAGAAATAACCTTACCTAAAATCCACAAATTTCGTAGGGTAGCCAGAATGCCCATCTCTATCCATGATATCAATGACCTATGCAACAGTCCCACATCCATCAGAGGTGCACTGATCAATGCCATATCCCTGGTTGCACATGCAGTCGACATTGCTGACCTAATCATTGACAAAGAAATTGAATTTCCTAGCAATAACAAAGACCTGGCTGCACTCAGCTGCAGGCCCCTCCCTTCTTATTGCCACTCCGGACAACTATACAGTCCTAATATCTGACAGAGAATGATCCAGAGGCGGCAGAATTGCCTTTATTGCCAAATCTACCCCAGGACTCAGAATGGTCTCTCATTCTCGTACCAAGTCATGTGAACTGATGTCAGTTAAACTTCCTCTCACTAACTCATGCACCATAATGATGCACCTGATCTACAGACTCCCTGGACCCATTGGATCCTTCAAAGAAGATATTATCACTCTTCTCTCCTCCAATACTAAACACTCTTCAAGAATGTTAATATTAGGTGATTTCAATCTAGGTCTCAATGACCCTAATGACCATCCCGCCATGACTCTGGCGAACTCCTTGACTGAATTAGGCTTCAGACAAAGAGTTGTTCACCCTACGCATGAAAAAGGATAAACCCTAGATTGGGTAGCGGACTGAAATTGCGAAACCACCATAACCTCCATTGAACCATACCCTTGGACTGACCACTCCCTACTCACCTTTACCATCAAAGACTGTACACTTCCAAATAAACAACACATTATTGCTCCCCCTATCCCAACCCGAAACAAAAAGAATAATATAGTAGACAATCTCAAACCTTTTCTCCAACCTCTACTTAATCCCTTACTGGCCTCCTCAGATTCGGTGGCAGAATTAGTGGAACTCTACAATAATACTATCATATCAGCCCTAGACAAAATTGCACCTCTTACATTGTGTAAAGGCAAACCTAAAGCACACTTGAACACTTGGTTTACACCCAAACTCAAAACCTTACATAATGAAAAAAGGCAATGTGAAACGACCTGAAAAAAATAAGCCCACCCCAGCCAACAAAGACAAACTTCTTATAATCACTGCTAACTACGAGAAAGAAATTATTCTAGCTAAACGTGACACCAACAACGATAGGATTGATAAAGCCAGTTCAAATACCAGAGAACTCTTTACCATACTAAGAGAACTGGAGTCTCCCATCCCACCAACAGACAACTACATCAAGGACAAAACTTGGTGCACCAAGATACAAGATGCATTAGCTAATAAGATCGCTCTACTCCAAAACAAAATAGCTGCCAAAAAAACTAACATCCCAACGCAAGCCAACACCACAAAATATCTTTTCCCGACCTTCCTAAACCACCTCAAGGATTCAAATTTACCCAAGTATCAACCGTAGAATTGGAAAATATTACAACTTCACTCAAACCATTCAATTGCCAAGGAGATTCCTGCCTTGCATCAACTATAAAAGAAGCTGCCAGTGAACTAGCCCCCTTTATCACCACGCTCATCAACACATCCTTCCGCACATGTACTGTCCCCACCAACTTAAAAAAACTCATGGGTACTCCCGCTTCTAAAGAAACCCTCTCTAGACCCGAGTATCCCTACTAATTTTAGAGCCATCACTAGAGTCCCCTTTCTGTTAAAAATCATTGATAAAACAGCCTATATACAGATACAATCTTACTTAGAGACCAACAACTTACTAAGACTGTGACAATCTGGCTTCAGACCCCTTCATGGCACAGAAACAGCCCTGATTGATCCTGAAGATCCAGATTGATGACCTGAAAGACAAAGGTAAACCTGCCCTCTTGCTCCCGCTGGATCTGTGAGCCGCTTTTGACTTGGTCGACCACAAAGTGCTTTGTAAACACCTATCATCAGCAGCCCATTTCTCAGAGGAAGCAACGGCATGGATCCAATCTTTCTTAAATAACAAATCAATGAGAGTTTTTGCACCATCGGCAGAAGCTGATCCTATCCCTATAACCTGTGGAGTCCCGCAAGGATCATGTGTATCGCCCACCATGTATAAAGTGTTTACCAAACCATTGTTTGATGATCTAGACTATCTGGGTGTCAACTACACCAACTATCCAGATGACACCCAGATCGTCATACCTCTGACAGGCGACTATGAGAAAGATCTAGCTCTAGTTAAAAAAATCTATCTCATCATTCACGCCTGGATGGCCACACATGGCTTGTGCCTGAATGATGGGAAGACCAAGCTGCTTCTCTTAGCTAATCCCTCCAATCAGAAGAAACTGGGCAATCAATATCTCTCTTTCAACATTGATGACAATGACATCAAGGTAGCTAAAGCGGTAAAAACCTTGGGTTTCTACCTAGACTCCTCCCTGAGCCTGCATAAACAAGTCAGTGCCACAGCCTCGGCGACAGCTTACACATGTAAACTGATCCACCCCTGCAAGCCCTTTCTCTCCACAGATAGCTGTATTACGCTGGCTAGAGCTCTAATTCTTTCTAAATTCGAATATTGCAATGCACGGTACCTAGGTGCCAGCAAATACATCATCAAATAAACTCCAGGTTCTTCAGAACAACGCACTTAGAACAGCCTTAGGAATCTCCAGAAGACAACAAATCTCAGTGCTCAGCCAGGACAATAATTGGTTATCCATCAAGGACAGAATTCAACTCAAAACAGCCTCCCTGACACATAAATACCCCAACAATGCAGCCCCTCAATACCTCACCGAATAATTCATCAAGAAAAAAGCCTCACAACCCACTCGGACTACCAACTCAGGCTGCCTTAGAGTCCCCAGGTTTAAACTGAAGAAAGCAGGTGGCAGCAGCTTTTGCTGTGATGGCTGCTCAACTTTGGAACTCCTTAACCACCCGGCCTAAGAGTTGACCAATCCTTCTACAAATTCAGAAAAAATATCAAACTTTGGCTCACCGCCAAAGACCTCTCACCCAGTTAGATGTCCACAACCAGAACCTTGCAAATAGCTCTGGTGCCATCTTTGTAGTTCTGTATATTATGCCCTGTATACAATTGTATCTATTCACACTCTTACTATGTATTATACTGTATTGTATTATAATCTGTGATCCTACGTATTTACTGTATTTTACTATCACCTGTAATCCTTTGTACTGCAACTAAGAAACTGCATATTCTTGTAATGTGCCCAGATACCTTTGGGTGAGGAGCACTTTTTAAATAAACAAACAAACAAACAAACTCATAGCTGCAGTCGTGGACATGGAGGTGCTGCATGCAGGAGTGCTGCTCTATGAGCAGGAGGGACAACAGTGTCAACAGGCCGACAGGCAGTGGAGGAGGAGGATGAGAAGAGGAATGCAGGGGAACAATGGACAGCAAGTTGTGCCCCAGAGGCGTGTGCCTATTCCCTGCACAAGGGCCACATCCTGGTCCCTGATTGACAGGCAGATCCACACACTTTACTGCCTGAACAGGGAGACCATCCTTGCAATAGTGGACCTCATCCAGGATCACATCCAGAGCGTCATTGGCATCTGGACTGCCATGACCCCCCGGTTGAAGGTGGTGTATGTTCTGCATTTTCTTGCCACGGGAACATTCCAGCACACAGTCGGCAAGCTGCATGGCATCTCCCAGCCAGCAATTTCAACTGTGCTTGTGCAGGTCCTGGATGCCCTCCTCATCATGTGTCCCAGCACATCGCCCTACCAACCACACAGGCACAGGTGAATGCCAGCAAGGTCTGCTTCCATGCCCTTCCGGCATGCATAATGTATTGACAGCAGTGGACTGCACACATATAGAGCTAGTGGCTGCCCACGTCACAGAGGAGATGTATCAGAACAGGTGAAACACTCTATGAATGTGCAGGTCATCTGTGATGCAGACCTGACCATCACACACTGCTGTGCACGCTTCCTGAGATCAACACATGACTCCATGGTCCTGCGCAATAGCACACTGCCTAGTACATGGCGCATTACGGTGGACAGTGGACCCGGCTATTGGGTGAGTCAAAGGATAAACGTGCACACCATATTGCATGTGCACCAGGGCATGGGCGGATGTTCACTGTCAACAGTGCATGGTCAATAGGTACCATGCAAATGGAGGGACACATTCTGCATGCAAAAATTGGTAGCCACAACTGGAATGTACCACATGAGTCAACGGAAAGACACACCAGCACAATCTAGGCACTGGTGGACAGGGACATGTAATGCACCACATGTACCAGAATGCATCCCTCTCATGTCACAAAGCAAAGCATATCCTCACTATGCCCCACCCACCACCACCAACCCATCCTTTGGAGTCAGATCCTACACATGTCCTGCCCAGCATTACCTGTCATAGGGTGCAACAAGGTGACTGACGGGTTGCAAGCGCTCAGACCCAGATGCATGTATCACACATCCACATCCCAACATGCATGCAAAGCCCAGTCACCTCAATAGTGTGTCCCTCCCTGTGTCCCACTCCATGCAGGAGACTCTGGCTACCCCTAACTATCATGGCTGATGACCCCTGTGAGACATTCACAGAGCCACCAGGAGACAGAATACAATTGTGCGCACATCAGGACAAGGGTTGCATTTGAGCAGGCCTCCTGACTGTTGAAGGCACAGTTTCTTTGCCTTCACCGCTCCGTTGGGGCACTGATGCACAGGACCGTGAAACTGGATAAGATAGTTCTGGCCTGTTGCATGTTGCACAAGAAGTGCATCTGGCGGAACATTTCCCTGCCCCTGTACATGGACATGGCTCCAGTGGACGATGATGATGACAGTGACGTGGATGCAGCTGCACACATTCGAATACACCATCACAGGGATGACCGGAATGGGCATGCAGCCACCAGGAACTCATAGATAACAACTTCTGAGCACACAGCACCTGCACACGACCCATGGAACTCACTGAATGTGATGCAGCACAAAAATAAAGCACTCCAGTACACATATAAAATTTCCAGATGTGAATTCATATGCAGAACCATTTGTATTATTGCATGAACAAACAACAAGAAACGTGTGGCCCATCACCCCCTCTCCAACTAGCCGCTCCACCTTCTCCTCCCCAACTGGCCACATCTCCTCCTCCCCACTGACCACCACCCCAACCTAGCCCCCTCAACTAACCCTCCCCGACGAACCCTCCCAAGCACACCATCCCAAAAAACACACCCTAGGTAGCATCAGTGTCACTTGACATCTGGCACTGGCTGTCAAGTACTGTCAGGTTGGAGTGACATATTCTTTACATACAGTATCATATACTCACTTACATTGGGTCAGGGGAGACACATATTTAGTTTAGAAAGGTTTTAGGAAGTTAATATGGGTTATATTTTTATACAGCCAAATTTTGCCCTTAACCTTCATTGCAGTCTATGGAGAATGCCCCAAGCCAAGATGGAGGTTCTCAGTCAAAATTCTGATTGGCTGGAGATTGTTTATAGGGAGGACAATGAACATTCTAAACTGCCTTTCATCGTCCTAGCCCAGCTGAGAGGTCGTGTGCCTAGTTGCTCCTGCTTAACTTTGTCAAGGGTGACAAGTTTCTAGCGGTAGAGCGGAAGATCTGAAAAAGAAACAGGAGTCATGTTTGGAGTTTGGTGGAGACACAGGACAGGAGTCAGAAACTTCTGAGGAAAGAAGTTTTCCAGTCTTTTTCAAGATAAGTGACTTTCCAGATTTGTTGAACGTGTAAAAAGGTTATATTTATCTATGAGACTGAAATCAAATCTGTATCAAAAAGATTGAAGCGCATACGTTTGGTTTTATCGCTACAAGTTAAATCAAACTAGCGCGAGAGTTTTTTGTCCGTTATTTTTTACCCGCGCGTGTGTCTCTGCGTGTGAGAGTAAAGCGCGAGTGTGTACTTTGGACTCGCGGATACTGTTCGTTTACGCAATGGGTTTTTCCGCGAGATAATATAAGCGTGTGTGAATGTTGCGCGTGTACTTTATCAATTCGTAAGTTGGACATTAGCGCGAGCGCGTTTACCTGCGAATTGAGTTGCCAGCGCGAGTGCGTGTTTTCCGCGACTAGGATAAAAGCGCGTGTCATTTTTATTGCATCTTGGACATCAGCGCAAGTGCGATTTACCCGCGATTTGAGGCGTCAGCGCGTGTGCGAGTTTCCCGCGACTTGGAGGAAAGCGCGTGTAATTTTTATGCGTCTTGGACATTAGCGCGAGTGCGTTTACCCGCGAATTGAGGCGTCAGCGCGTGTGCGTGTTTCCCGCGACTTGGAGGATAGCGCGTGTAATTTTTATCGCGTCTTGGACTATAGCGCGAGAGCGTTTTTACGCGTGTGCGTTTTTCCCGCGATTTGGAGAAGAAGCGCGTGAATTTTTTTTTCTTCCCGTGGTTTCTGGCTTTCCACGTGAAGATTTCAGCGCAAGTTTAATTCGTCTTGAGAAAAAGACTTTCGACAAAGAAAATATTAAAAGCCAATACCAGAACTAAAAAGAACTTCATTAATCTTACTTGAAGACCTAGTTCAAGAATCTTGATTTGAGCAGACTAACTACAACTACAAAGTTAATTTACACTCATGGACCTAAGGAAAAGGCTGAGTTTTCTATAAGATTCTGGTCCTCAAGTAAGGAAGTCTTGTCTGCTTTTCACTTCTCTGGGCATTCTGTAGAGAAGAACCAGGTATGGTTTTTAAACTATTTTGATTATGGATTTAGAGTTTAAGGTTAGTATAGTGATAAATGAGTAATGAGGAATTTTGCATGTTTGTGTTTTTAACTACAGGTGAAGAACCAGCGAGTTGATAGCTTCCAGCCTGGTGTTTGTTTCTTTGTCCCTTCCCCCTTTCCCCTGAAAGTGAGGTAAACTGAGCAGTTATATTTATGTCAGCTCAGAGTGCCACATTTTGGGTGGATTGTCGGGGGTTCAGCAGCTTCTGCAGACACCAGGTTCTCAGCTTGACAGTATGAAAGGCCAATAATAAAAAGTGTCTGCCCGAGCTGTTTGAACCCCGACTAGACAACCATGGAGGCATTGGGAGTAATGGTTAGGGAAATGAGAGAAGAGTTACGGGTGGCTCATCAAGAGTATTCAAGTCTTTGTCAAAGAATGGATGAGTTAAATTTAAAGGTAACACAGATACAAGAAAGAGAGAGTGAAGTTTCGGAAGGTGCAGGAAACCCACCTGAGTTGGTAAGAGTAGAAGAAGAACAAGAACCTAGGCTTCCCAGGGGGGCAGAGAGAGGTTTAGGAACTTTAGTTATGCCTGTTCCTTTGGCAGCCCCAGAACGTTTCTTAGGAGATTCTAGAAAGTTTCAAATCTTTCAGACTCAGTGTGAATTGCATTTTCTAAGTCGTCCAGAGTTATTTTCCACAGATGCTTCAAAAGTAACATTCATCTTATCATATTTATCTGGAGAAGCTTCTGCGTGGGGAAGTCTTTTGGTTAGTCAAAAGAATTTGGCTTTGAATAATTATTCACTTTTCCAGACAGAATTTAAGAAAATGTTTGATAAGAGACAGTTATCTTTAGAGGTTGATGGAGAATTACTGGAACTGCGCCAGGGAGGAAAGGAGTTGACTTCTTATATCACTCAATTTAGAACTTTAATTTTAGAAAGTAAATGGCCAGAGGAGAAGAGGGCTTCCTTATTTTATAGGGGCTTAAAGGATGAGTTAAAAGATGCTCTAGCTGGAGTTTTGGAGCGACCAAATACCTTAGATGCCTTAATTGATTTAGTGGTACAGTTGGATTTTCGTTTAACAGAAAGACGTTCTGAGCGTAGACGTACTCAGGGAGAGGTTAGGTTTCTGGGAAGAATGGAGAGGCCTAAAGTTGAGGTGGTGAACAGAGAAGTGAAGTCAAAGATAATAGACCAGCAGAGCCGGGTGAGAGGTCCATTGTCTAAAGAAGAGAAGGCAAGAAGAAGGGAGAATAATTTGTGCTTATACTGTGGGAGGAGTGGTCATTTTCTTGAAACCTGTCCTTTTACCCCCAAGAAGATCTCCAAATCTTCAGGCAGAGTACAACAAGTGGCAAACACAATACAGACAGCGGTTCCTCACATAACGGGGAATGTATCCTTGATGTTTGAAAGGGTATTTTTAGGTTCGGGGCCAATTATTATTGACTCAGGAGCTACGGGTAATTTTATGGATAGAGGATTGGCTAAAACTCTAGGTATTCCTACTGTTGCTAAGAAAGAAATGGAGCAGGTCAGAGCAGTTGATGGGACATCTCTTTCTTCAGGGCCAATCACTCATAATACAGAGTTACTTGAGATGGAGATGACTGGAGGTCATAAAGAAAATATCTCTTTTGAGTTAATTGATGCTCCAATCTTGAAAATTATTTTGGGTATGCCCTGGCTTACACTTCATAATCCCAGAATAGATTGGAGTGCAAGAATTGTATCTTTAGAATCAACCTTTTGTCAGGAACATTGTCTTTCAGGAAAATCTTTTGAAGAGAAAGAAAAAGTTGTGAATTCCGTTTCATTCTCGCTTGCAGAAAGAGGGGCGATAGGTTTTGACATTGGAGCAGTTGTGGGAGAACTACCAACTTGTTATCAGGATTTTTGGGATGTTTTTGATGAAAAGGAAGCTGGTGAGTTGCCTCCTCATAGGCCTTTTGACTGCAAGATAGAGTTGGAGCCTGGAGCTATTTTGCCAAGCAGTAGGGTTTATGCTTTAACTGAAAAAGAGAATGATTATTTGAAAGAATATTTAAAGGAAAATTTGGCTAAGGGATTTATTCGGCACTCTCAATCGCCGGCAGCCTCGCCATTGTTCTTTGTGCCTAAAGCTGATGGTTCTCTTAGAACTTGTATAGATTACAGGGCAGTAAATAGAATGACAGTAAAGAATCGGTATCCTCTCCCTCTCATTTCAGAAATGTTAAATCAAATTCAAGGTGCAACCATATTCTCTAAGTTGGATTTACGTGGAGCTTATCATCTTGTAAGGGTCCAGGAGGGGGATGAGTGGAAGACGGCATTTAAAACCAGATTTGGCCTGTACGAGTACCAAGTGATGCCTTTCGGTCTTTGCAATGCCCCAGCGGCTTTTCAATTTTTTATCGATGAGGTTCTTCGGGAATTTCTTGATGTTTTTGTTATCGTCTATATTGACGACATTTTGATTTTTTCACAGAATTTGGAGAAACACAAAATTCATGTTCGACAGGTCTTGAGGAAATTGAGAGAGAATAATCTTTTCGCTAAATTGGAAAAGAGTCAGTTCCACACGGATTCGGTAGAATTTTTAGGATTTGTGATTACTCCTTGTGGTCTGGAAATGAATCCTAAAAAGGTAGAAGCTGTTCGAGATTGGCCTACTCCAACTAAGGTGAAGGAGATCCAGAGCTTTTTGGGATTTGCCAATTTTTACCGAAGATTCATTGAAGGCTTTTCCAGTTTAGTAGCTCCAATTACTCGACTTTTAAAAAAAGGAGTTCCATTTGTTTGGGAAGCTAAGGCTGATGAGGCTTTTCATATTTTGAAGGAGAAATTCATTACCTCTCCTATTTTGATTCATCCTGATACTTCCAAACCATTTTTTGTAGAGACTGATGCTTCCAATGTGGCAATGGGAGCTGTGTTGTCTCAGAGGCATAATGTTACAGGACAATTGCATCCAGTGGCTTACTTTTCTAAGAGATTTTCACCTGCAGAGGAAAATTACACCATTTCAGACCGAGAGCTTCTTGCTATCAAAGCAGCATTTGAGGAATGGCGACATTTTTTAAAAGGAGCGCGTCACACTGTGACAGTATTAACTGACCACCGAAATTTACTCTTTTTGAAGACAGCAAAAACTTTGACACCTCGACAACTTAGGTGGTCATTATTTTTTGCGGATTATGACTTTATAGTTACTTTTAAGCCAGGTAATCAAAATAAAAAGGCAGATGCTCTGTCTCGGCAGTTTCCTGAAAGTGAGGTTAAGTCGGTTTGTGAGCCTCTTCCATTGATCGCTCCAGAACGTTTTGTTCTAGCTGGGGTTGAAAAGGAGAACGAAATCTTCAAGAAAGTAAGGGAATCCATTTCGGAGACACAACTTGAAGATTGGGTTCATTTGGATCCAGCTCGCAAAATTAAAGATGGTTTACCTTATTTAGATGACAGACTTTACTTACCATCAATTGAACTTCGAGAAAAAATGTTGAAGGAATGTCACGAATCAGTCTTGGCAGGACATCCAGGGTATCGGAAGACTCTCGAGTTGATCAGAAGACATTTTTGGTGGGAACGAATTCGACAAGATACCCTCAATTTTGTTAAGACCTGTGAAGTTTGTGCCAGATCTAAGAATCTCATCGGAAAGCCTTCTGGGTTATTGGATCCGTTACCAGTTCCACCGCGGCCTTGGTACTCAGTGTCTTTAGATTTCGTCACAGATCTTCCACAAGATAAGGGTTGTACGTCGGTATTGGTTGTAGTTGATTTACTCACCAAAGAAGCACATTTCATTCCAATGAAGGGAAAGGTTACCGCTGATGGTTTAGCTCATAGTTTCTTGCAAGAAGTGGTAAGATTACATGGAATTCCCAGTCAGGTCATCTCAGATAGAGGTTCTCAATTTATTTCTAAGTTTTGGAGAGCTTTTTGTAAGAGATTGGGAGTGGAAGTATGCTTATCATCAGGTTACCATCCAGAAACCAATGGGCAGGTAGAAAGGATAAATCAGGAGTTGAATAAATATTTGAGGTGTTATCTGCAGACAGGTGAGGAGTGGGTAGATTTGTTGTGGGTTGCAGAATTCGCATATAACAATTGTAGTAAGGATGCCACCTCTATGTCTCCGTTTTATTTGGGACGAGGTTTTCATCCGCGTTTTCTTAGTATTGAGATTAATAATGATTCTAGAAACCCAGAAGTCGAAAGAAGACTAGAAAGTATGAAAAGAAATTTGGAAAAGGCAAAAGGGGTGTTGGTGGAGAGTAAACAAAAATACAAAGAGTTTGCTGATCGTAAAAGGAAGATTAGTCCTCGATATAGTGAGGGAGATTTGGTGTGGTTATCAACCAAGTTTTTGAGAATTAAAGGAAGAAATAAGTTTTGTCCTCGTTTCGTAGGACCGTTTGTTGTTGAAAAGGTGATTAATCCAGTGGCTGTTCGTCTTAAATTACCCAGGCATATGAAAACTCATCCAACTTTCCATGTTAGCTTGTTAAAACCTGTGGTTAAAGGAACTAGATTAACTCCTACTCCTTCGGCAGTTGTGATTGAGGAGGATGCTTCTGAAGAATTTCTGGTTAAAAGAATTCTGGACTCTAGAAGAGTAAGAGGAAGGCTACAGTATCTGGTTGATTGGGAGGGCTTTGGTCCAGAAGAGCGCACTTGGGAAAAAGCTAGTGATGTACATGCTCCTCGTTTGGTAGAAAGATTCCATAAAAAATTTCCATTGAAGAGTGGCCCAGGGACTGGGCGTTAGGAGGGGGGGTACTGTCAAGTACTGTCAGGTTGGAGTGACATATTCTTTACATACAGTATCATATACTCACTTACATTGGGTCAGGGGAGACACATATTTAGTTTAGAAAGGTTTTAGGAAGTTAATATGGGTTATATTTTTATACAGCCAAATTTTGCCCTTAACCTTCATTGCAGTCTATGGAGAATGCCCCAAGCCAAGATGGAGGTTCTCAGTCAAAATTCTGATTGGCTGGAGATTGTTTATAGGGAGGACAATGAACATTCTAAACTGCCTTTCATCGTCCTAGCCCAGCTGAGAGGTTGTGTGCCTAGTTGCTCCTGCTTAACTTTGTCAAGGGTGACAAGTTTCTAGCGGTAGAGCGGAAGATCTGAAAAAGAAACAGGAGTCATGTTTGGAGTTTGGTGGAGACACAGGACAGGAGTCAGAAACTTCTGAGGAAAGAAGTTTTCCAGTCTTTTTCAAGATAAGTGACTTTCCAGATTTGTTGAACGTGTAAAAAGGTTATATTTATCTATGAGACTGAAATCAAATCTGTATCAAAAAGATTGAAACGCATACGTTTGTTTTTATCGCTACAAGTTAAATCAAACTAGCGCGAGAGTTTTTTGTCCGTTATTTTTTACCCGCGCGTGTGTCTCTGCGTGTGAGAGTAAAGCGCGAGCGTGTACTTTGGACTCGCGGATACTGTTCGTTTACGCAATGGGTTTTTCCGCGAGATAATATAAGCGCGTGTGAATGTTGCGCGTGTACTTTATCAATTCGTAAGTTGGACATTAGCGCGAGCGCATTTACCTGCGAATTGAGTTGCCAGCGCGAGTGCGTGTTTTCCGCGACTAGGATAAAAGCGCGTGTCATTTTTATCGCATCTTGGACATCAGCGCGAGTGCGATTTACCCGCGATTTGAGGCGTCAGCGCGTGTGCGAGTTTCCCGCGACTTGGAGGAAAGCGCGTGTAATTTTTATGCGTCTTGGACATTAGCGCGAGTGCGTTTACCCGCGAATTGAGGCGTCAGCGCGTGTGCGTGTTTCCCGCGACTTGGAGGATAGCGCGTGTAATTTTTATCGCGTCTTGGACTATAGCGCGAGAGCGTTTTTACGCGTGTGTGTTTTTCCCGCGATTTGGAGAAGAAGCGCGTGAATTTTTTTTTCTTCCCGCGGTTTCTGGCTTTCCACGTGAAGATTTCAGCGCAAGTTTAATTCGTCTTGAGAAAAAGACTTTCGACAAAGAAAATATTAAAAGCCAATACCAGAACTAAAAAGAACTTCATTAATCTTACTTGAAGACCTAGTTCAAGAATCTTGATTTGAGCAGACTAACTACAACTACAAAGTTAATTTACACTCATGGACCTAAGGAAAAGGCTGAGTTTTCTATAAGATTCTGGTCCTCAAGTAAGGAAGTCTTGTCTGCTTTTCACTTCTCTGGGCATTCTGTAGAGAAGAACCAGGTATGGTTTTTAAACTATTTTGATTATGGATTTAGAGTTTAAGGTTAGTATAGTGATAAATGAGTAATGAGGAATTTTGCATGTTTGTGTTTTTAACTACAGGTGAAGAACCAGCGAGTTGATAGCTTCCAGCCTGGTGTTTGTTTCTTTGTCCCTTCCCCCTTTCCCCTGAAAGTGAGGTAAACTGAGCAGTTATATTTATGTCAGCTCAGAGTGCCACATTTTGGGTGGATTGTCGGGGGTTCAGCAGCTTCTGCAGACACCAGGTTCTCAGCTTGACACTGGCTCACTTCCGTGGCTTCTTGACACTGGACCTGCCTTTTATGCACAGGGACCAGCATCTTGGTCTGCTCTGCTGGAGCTGGTAGGAGTGGTGATAGTTGATGTAGGGTCTGGCCCTGGCAAATCCCTGCACTCCAGTGCAGCCTGCTAGGAAAGGGGGGAGGACTTGGCTAGTGCAAGATTGTCTTGTTCCCCTCCCGGACCCTCTTTGCGAGTAGGACTGTTGCACATGTTGAGTGGCGCAGGGCACATGCACAGTGTTGGCTGGTGGCATGCAAGCTCTCCGGCAACAACATGGTCCCCTCCCGCATCAACCTGGACTCCTCCAGGTGTTGCCGAATGAGTCCCTCCATCTGTTCATGCCGTTCCTCGATGCGCCATAAACGTGAATCCATGTCTCTGATTCTGGTGATGGGTGGTGGAGGTGGGCTGTGGAGGTCAGAGGGGCAGAATAAGGGACGGCATTGACATCTGGAGAATCGCTCATGTAAATGGGTGGCTTGTGTGGTGGGGAAATGACCGTCCTGTTGGTGCACAATGCTGTGCATCAGGGCCTACTGGCTGTGCCTCTGTTGGGGCAGCAGGTGTAGCTGCAGGGGCTGCTGGCTGTGCCACTGTTGGGACAGCAGGTGTAGCTGCAGGGGCTACTGGCTGTCCCTCCGTTGGAGCAGCAGGTGTAGCTGCATGGGCAGCCGGCATGCTCACTGGCACAGTGCTTTGCGTGGCTGGTGCTGGAGTTGCCTTGGCAGCAGTTTTCTGTGGTGTGGCTCTCGTCCTCTGAGTGGGTGCCCATGAGGTGCTTGGTCCTTGGTCTCTGTCAGATGATGTGCTGTGGGGGTGAGATTGGCATGCCGTTATTTACCTCTGTGCCGTCATATGGCCTTGCAACTTGCAGTACAAACAGTGTGTGACATGATGCTGGTGCATGGTGTTTACAGTTCATGCATTGCAATATTTTATTGCAAATATTCACAAGTGTTTGCAGTTGCCACCAGCAAGATTGTGTTGGACATGGGTGTACAAAATAGGAGATTTGGCCATACTGGGCCTTGTGTCATTGTCAAAGTGCAAGTGCATGGTTAAATGTTGTACAGGGGAGGGAGGCGTGATGGGGGCCGGGATGAGAGGGGATGTAGTGCAGGTGGTGGGGGCCACAAGCAGATGAGCACATGTTGATGTGAGCCACAGGGGCAGGTGAAAGTGGGTAAGGGGGTACAGTGCAAAGGATGGAGTTGTCCAGACTCGGGCTGGTCTAGGGAAGGGTGGCCATTTGTCAGTGCTGGTAAGGGATGACTGGACAAGGATGGACTTGCACCAGTGTGACTCATGGGGACCAGGCACCAAACAGCCTTGTGTATGAGACAGAGGGTGTTGGAATTGATCATCGCAGTCATAGGGAGTCAGTGGAGTGAATTCAGGGCTGGAGGGGAGTGGCCCCAGGGATTGAGGCCTAGGTTGATTCATCTGGCACTATTCTGGATCTGTTTGAGTGGGCGAAGAAAGGTAACGGGTAGATTGAGGGAGAGGCTGTTGCTGTTGTCAAGCCTAGTGGGAAAATGTGCTCTGGTGACAATGGGCTTCTGGGTGCCTCTGAGGTGGTGGTGCTGTAAGTTGGACATCTTGCCATGCTCCATGATGTGCAGAGAGGAACTGTGGGGTGGGTACAAGGTGACACCAAGGTCTGTAGCCTCTCAGAGGGGTGCAGGGAGGTGGCCCATGAATGGTGGCCAGGGAGTGGGTTTGAGTTAGGAAAATGATGTGCAGTTCAAAAGCAACAGGCAAGAGAAGGTTCAGAATGTCATAGGAGTAATCTTGTACATAGCAACAACAAGTGACTAGCTATTACCTCTGCCCTGTTGAAATAAAACACAGATGCCCATGAATCGCCTTTGAATTAAAATACTGAATTGCTTGACGATTTAAAAACAAGAAAACAAATGAATGAAAGTGAGACGGAATTATAACACACACAAAAAAAGGAGTGTAGTTCAATTTGGAGGTGAATCAGACCATTCAGGTGTGTGAAGATGAAGAGCAAAAAAGGGAAAATGAACAAGAAAAACCCAAAGAAAAGGGAAGCAGATTTAAATAGAAAATCCAAAGTGAAAATGAAACACAAAATGAAGAATTAGGATCAACAGATAGATTATCATTACTTGATAATAAAAATACTGTTTATACCCCCACAGAGGAAACAATTGCCCAAAGGGATGGTGCAGGTCAGTCATCTGAGAAGTATTTCGAGCCGCATATGTCCCAATGGACAGAAATGACTGGCTCCATACAAAATGTAGACAAGTGTCACATACCAGAAACTGACATGTTGTCATGTGACACTTGTGAAAATATACAGCCAATGCATTGCAATGTGGAAGCAAGGAGAGAAGACCCATACAGTGGGAAAGGCACAATGAGAAATTGGGGTGTGAACACTAGTGGTCCCAACTCAGAGGTGCAGTCAGTGGCTACACTCCAAATGGGTTCTGAGAAAAGGAAAATAGACAAAGAAATTCAAAATGAAGTGGGCAAAGATGAGGGTAAAATGTCATTTCATATGCCCATTTGCCTAGCAAAAAGTAAAAAAAAGTGCTAAGGAAAGTAAGTCCTGAAATTAGTAAAATAATTCACATGTTTTATGCATACTAGAAGAGGTTGAGGATAGGTACTATGCTCCTATCACTATTGAAGAACAATGTAATGCATTTTCAATGATTGACAAAGATGCCCAAGCAACAATAATGAAAAAAGAACTGGTGGAAAGTATCAGTGATGGGAGATAATCCAAGAAAGAATTGCATTTGAGATAGAAAGGGTAATACAATTATATATTAATATGGAAAGAATGGAAATAGGTTTTCTACTGTGCATTCCTTTTATCACCCCAGAATATATTTATCAAACTGGGTTGGTACATATTGTAGGCTTTTGGCAACATGACACATATGTTAAGATTGTGACTCCGGAGATGGTAGCATTTTAAGCATGGGAACCTGATTTATATCTGATACCAAAGTTAGATACCTGTATAAATTTCAAGGAGCAGAATTATATATGTCCAGGCAAGCCATGTATACCCGATGCAGCGGGTGCTATTTGCAGGTTGAGGTCAGACCATGGGGTGTCTAAGGGGTGTGAGGTGGTTATAAGTAATACGAAAGTTGAGGAGTTGGCCCATGCTAGATTGATTAAGCATAGGTGGTTAGTGAGTACTTTGATGATAAATTACACAATTACTAACCTTAATCATGGTTCTTTTATTGTCAAATAATCGCAGCATAGCGTGTTCTACATATCTGTCCCTAAAGATAAAGTGGTGTTTGTGGGCAGACTGACCCTTTTTCATGCCGATGGCAATTTGTGGGAAGGGAAAGTGGAGAATATTGATTTCTTTCAGAAAAATTTCCCATTGATCCAGATGTTCAATTCTTACTAAAAACATAAAAGCATACATGCGATTAGAATGAATCTGAACAAAGGCAACATTACTTTGAGTAGTTTAGGCCTGACAGATAGGTTGACTTGGGGGACCTGGATAGAAAGAGGTCTAATGATTCTGGCGATTCCAAAGGTGATTATTTTGATATGGTTGATTGCACTTACAATTAAGATGAAGATGATGATATTTGTTTTAATGGCAATGGCAAAAGAGAAGGTCCAATTGTTAGAAGCACATGTATTTTAGAGCATATATGTTTTTTTGTTCAGTGATTTTGGTTGTGTCCCAGCAGAAAAAAAAAGAAAGGTGTGTAGGGAAATGTAATAGGGAAATACTTATCCCCATACTGAATTTCAACAAGGGTAGCTCCATATTTCATCATCCACATTTTAGAAAAGGTGTATAACTCATGTGTGAGGCTCAAGCTGTGCCTAATAGATGTCAGTATTATAACGCATAAAGCACATGGCAGCCAATTCCATTTGACCCTGCACAACAGTTTTTATCATTTGCACCACACCACAGCAATGGACTAAATGCAATGAAAGTAAAATTAACATATTAATCCTAATAACATCCCAGGACCCAATAGCCTACTCCCCTACTAATATTCAATCCAATTTAGACCATTGCGTATGAGTGCATAACATTGGTGCATTGGGGTAAAGTGTCCCATTTAACAAAATGTAAAGATATTTGAGCTGTGCAAAGTCAACTGGAAATGTAGGAAATGTAGAATAAGATTTGTTTTGCGGTGAGTATGTGACATGCTTGAGATGCAAGTTGATTTATTTAAACTGGTTCCATTGTTCATTTGTGGGGAAGGAAGAGCTTTGGGAGCAGAAAGGCTGGCTTGTTCGTTAAAGGCGAAAAGGGGAGTTGATGTGATAAGAGTTGTCCTGTTCTGTCCTGTCAAGATAAAAAAGGGCGAGTATCGCCGCCCGAGGCAGTGAAGGGCTATGCTGACCTTTGTGGTCTGAGAATCTACTGAATTATGCAGTAATTGAGGAGCGTGCGGTTTACGTGAGAAATGTTTTACAGGCTGTTGTGAGAAAGAAATATGTTTGTTTTTTAAAAGTAATTCACAATCTATATTTTACGTGGATTCCCATTTATGAAGCAAGCTTTTGTTAAGATAAGAAGCTCATAGCTGCCAAGAATCGTGAGAGAAACATTCAAGGTTACACATGACTGTGAGTTAGCCAGCCAGCAACAAATGCATAATTGAAGCTTATTACGAGAAAATCTATTTAATGGGTGCAAGCTCGCTAATGAAAGGCATTTTATCCATGTTCAAGTATAAGTTACTGTAAAGTAGCAAAGCATAAGGCACCTGTTAGTTCATTTTCTGAATTTTAACATTTCATAAAGCCACAAAAGAAAAAAATTAATTAGCCTCAGTATTCTCATTATAGGTCTGAATTATTGTGTTAGCACATAGGCTGAGGTCCAACAGGTGGCAAGCTAATTTTACTGCAGGCGGTAATTCACATTACCACATGTGGTAAAACGTATGGTAAATTGCTCGTTGGGAGTTGAGTTTTTCAAAGGTGCTATGCGTGTGTGCGAACACAACTATTTTGTGATGTGAAATTATAAATGTATTTTGAAACTCAGCCAAAAGGGCATAAAGTGGTATTGTACATAAGATACCGCGAGCAGATAAGAGTGTGCTAAGTCCAGTAATTACTTACCGTTAATGACCCTGGTAAAATAATGATTAGGCGGTGTTTTAAAATTAGGCTCACCACTAAAAAGATACCCCAATAAGTTTACCACAATATATTACCAAGAGCTAACCAAATACCAGAATACCACAAAAATAGCACGAGATATCAAAACATAGATAAAACAATCTCTAACAGGCCAGCCTTATATAACACCCCAGAGGGGGTATCAAAACCAAATCGGTAGGAATCATTCCTCTTTTCCCAGGAGGGATAAGAGCCTTCCTCCGGCTACAGATATTGAAACCTTTCAATTCATGCGTGGCAATAGAGGGGCTAGACGTTCTATGGCTGAGTTTTTGGAATTGTAGGGTTCCCCAATCAGTTTCAATTGTGTTTCATCCCTTTCCTGACACCATATGTAAGGAAGGCATGGTATCAACGTAAGACAGACACAAGTGATCACATTTCAAGTGTGTTCATTAAACTGTAAAATAGGTGAGATAAATGCCTAATCTAAATCTAAGATGGGAGCAAGCTATGACCATCAAATAATAATAATGCAGTCCTAGTGGAGTCTAGTCAAATAAAAAAGGCCTATACTAAATTACCTATTGCCAATCCTTCCCGCTATACCACAAAATATTGTGGGATAATGTCCACAAGAAAAGAAAGAAGTGTTCACAAAATGATAAGTCAGGACGTTATGGCCAGGGACTCCCTTCACCACGGTTTGAGCATGGGGATAAGGTGGGACTGTTGAGCACAGCACACTCCTGGGCTTCTCTAGCACAAGCTCACAGTTCCTTTTCTCTATATCAGTGCCTTCGGCGTCAACCTCCCAAAGCACTTGCCAAATTAAACAGAGACTTCTGCCTAAAGAAGGTCTGATGTGGCGCTGTGTATCGCCAAGTCCACTCGGAGTAATGGACTGTGCTGAGCAGTGTTTGGAACATTCTGGCCGAAAAGAATGGGGTAGTGAATGTACTTTCCCTGTGGAGCCGGCAACAACACTTGTGACGTCGCCGGTTTCTGAGGGGTAATTACAGCATGGACAGTTGGAACGCAGCATAGAATGCAGCGCAGTACTCCAGTGCGTTCCCATTCCAGTTCTCAACCTGGTTCTGTTGCGACAGCTGTGGTGTCCTACTTCAAACACTGAGGAACTTTGATCCTTAGCTATACGATTTTTATGTGAGGGTGAACAGTCTTACGTTGGCTGAGGACTGACTTCTAGGCTGACTTCTAGGCTGTCGAGTGAGGCCAGTACGTGAGTTTTCATGGATTTTGTGTTGTGGCCTCGTTAGTCAGTTTTGTCAGTCGTTGGGCCTGGGTGTGCGTGTCCTGGTATGAGTGTTTATGTTGTGGCCCAGTTGTACTTGCTGTTCATTATGACCTAGGTTGTTTAGTTGACGTTAACATTTGTAAGGAAGGTTGAGTTTTTTTTAAATTTCCAGGTGGATTTGGACTTGTGGGAGCGTGGTTACCAAAATGTTTATTACCGAACTGTATTCATGTATCGAGTTTCTTTTGCAGAGGGGGACGGAGGGACTTGTGGGCGCGGGATGGTGTTTTGGACATTATGATTTTCATGTTTCCTTTGCAGGTGGGATGGACTTGAAGGTGTGGAGTTTCCCTCAAGTATGGGTGCTCCTCCTGGGTAGCGCAGGGGATTTATGTTAGCACTATGGCTTTAAAGGAATGGTTTGCCTAAAATTTTTATTTCAAAAATAGATAGGCAATATTAAAAAAAATATACTCGCACTTTTTAAAAAAAAATTCCTATGTAAAATTTTGAGCTATTCAAGCTCAAAATTTGCAAAAGCAAGCACATGGGCGCATCCATGGATGCCCGCCTGTGCTGGCTTTTGCTTTTGCGGCACTAATGAAGGAAAAGACAGCCAGCTGTACTAAACAAAAGCTACCGCTGGGTGGTTTTTTCTTCATTGGTGCTGTACGCGGAGAACGGGGACCGGAGATTACAGGCAGAAAAGCTGCAGCTGCATCTCGGTAAGTGCTATTTTTTTAATTAAAATAAACACTAGCTGGAGGAGCCCAGAAAACCTAGAAATAAAACCGCAGCTTTAAAAACATTGTATTTATGTTTGCGGTCGCTTTTGAAGCGACCGCAAACATAAATACAAGGTTATTGTGTTTGAAAACGCTGCAGTTTTTCTTTCCGAGTTTCTCAGGCTCCTCCGGCTCGGAGGAGCCTGAGAAACTCGGAAAGAAAACCTGCAGCGTTTTCAAACACAACCGCGTGTGTTTATGCCTGCCTTGGCTTTCACTTTGGGTCTCCGGTGCTCTCACCGGAGACCCAAAGTGAAAGCCAAGGCAGGCAGAAACACACGCGGTTGTGTTTACATGCCGCTGTGTTTCTGCCTACAGCTGATTTCCCATTTGGGGCTCTCGGGCTCCCCACGGGGGGCCCGAGAGCCCCAAATGGGAAATGCTAAATGCTGCAGTGTTTCTGCCTAAATCTGCTTTCCCATTTGGGGCTCTAGGGCTCCCCACTTAGAGCCCTAGAGCCCCAAATGGGAAAGCAGATTTAGGCAGAAACACAACGCGGTTGTGTTTGAAAACGCTGCGGTTCCGAGCCTGAGAAACTTGGAAAGAAAAACCGCAGGAGCCTGAGAAACTTGGAAAGAAAAAGCGCAGCGTTTTCAAGCACAATAACGTTGTATTTATGTTTGCGGTCACTTCAAAAGCGACCGCAAACATAAATACAACGTTTTTAAAGCTGCAAATTTATTTCTAAGTTTTCCGGGCTCCTCCAGCCCGGAAAACTTAGAAAAAAAAATGCAGGTAGTGTTTGTTTTTATTAAAAAAATAGCACTTACCGAGATGCAGCTTTTCTGCCTGTAGTCTCCGGTCCCCGTCCTCCGCGTACAGTACCAATGAAGGAAAAGCCACCCAGTGGTAGCTTTTGTTTACTACTGCTGGCTGGCTTTTCCTTCATTAGTGCCGCAAAAGCCAGCACAGGCGGACATCCATTTCACAAAATGGATGCGCCCATGTGCTTGCTTTAGCAAATTTTGAGCTTGAATAGCTAAAAATTTTACATAGGAATTAAAAAAAAAAAGTGTGAGTATATTTTTTTTAATATTGCCTATCTATTTTTGAAATAAAAATTTTAGGCGAACCATTCCTTTAATGTCAATACATTCATTTTGAACCTTGTGGGCTGCGGGCCCAAATACAAGTATACAAGTATATTGTACCATGCGGGTGGAGTGCAGGTGTATTGTTAGTGTGCACATGTGTGCAGGGTTGAGCATATGTGAACGCACATTGTGTCTGCGTGGGTGTGCAGGGTGTACATAAGTGAACGTGCATAGTGTGCACAGAATGCCGGGAGGGTTCAGTTAGAGGTTAGTGGGGGTTGAGAGTAGTATAAAGGGACATATTATTCACTGAACGCTGGGTGGGTTCAGTTAGAGGTTATGGTGTTTACGGTTTAGAGGAGAGTAATTTACAGTAAGTTGGCCCAGTGGGGTCAGTGGTGTTTAAGGGTTGAAGCGTCCTTTTGTATTTTGGTACTGGGTTGCATCTTTGCCGAGGACGTGTCATAGATGGCTGGGTGGGTCTTTGGAATTTTCAAATTCAGATTAGTTCTGCGCACTGGGGGCCTATTGATGTCTTCCCTGTAGTCCGTTGCAGGATACCAGCTGGGTCCCGTAAGGCGTGTTTAGGGTTACACTCAAGAATGGCTATGGTGTATGGGTTGTGTGGTTGCATCTCATGTTCGCGCATCATTCACAGTGTGTTCTAGCGTTTTGGCAGATGGCTGTGGCTAGGGGCCACATGGTGTGTGACTAAGGGTCATGGGAAGTTGTCATTGTACTGCTGTTGTTTGGCCGTGGTGTGACTGTGTTGGTTCAGGTTGATGTTGTCAGTGGTGGTGTTGGGTGTGTTGGTTGGTTACTATGGCAGGTGCGAGTCAGGAATGTGTTTTGCGTTCTGCATCGTGGCCACGTTTATGTTAGACCTGGTTTGGCATTGAGTTGTGTTCCTTTATGGGAATTCATTTAGTGTCGGGACCAATGGTAAGATGTGCCTGTTGTTACTCATGTTTGAGCTGGGTGGTGCTCAGTCTTAGCAGGCATGATGCCCTGAGGGGCAGCTCAGCGCAGAAGGGGTTTGTGCACTTAGGGTTTGGTTGGTTAGTGTGTCATAACTGTTGGAATGCTTGGGTGTGGCACACCTGAGGTCTCGAGGGGCACCTCGCGACAGGTGGATGTGTGGGTTTTTTGTTTTTAGTCCTCGAAGGTAGTCAGATTTCCCTTAGGTTGGTAGGAAAGGGTTTTGAGTGTGGGCAAACTTGATTTGCTGTTGGTGGTGCGAACAGGGATTGCTGTGTGTGCTGTGGTCAGGTGGATTGTGGTGTGACCTGTGGTCAAGTAGATTGTTGATATTGTGTTCTTGGCACCTTCTAGTTGACGGTATAGCATCATTGGGTCAGTGTAGAAATCGAATGGGAATAATGGTTGGTGGAAGCGTGTGTTTGTGAGCTCCATGTGACATGAGTGACACTCATGTGAGTATGTTTTCATCGGTAGTGGTTTGTTCTTGTTCATTGCGTGATGGCCACACATTATGCATGAGATGTTGAGCGGTGTAAGGTGTCTCTGTTGCAAATTTTTGGGGGGAGAAGTGTTATAATGTGTAATGGTGCTCAGGTGGCTGCGAGGTTCCTGGAATGTTGTGAGGTCACTGTTGGAGTGTGAGGGAGTAATAACGTTATATCTAGTAATAAAGATACTTGAACTCACCTGCCGACCGAGCTGTGATTCCACTTACCAACCAACTTATTACAGAACGCCAACAAGAAGAAATAGAAACATAACTAGATAAAGACACTACTGAAGTAAGTCAGCCATCTCTTACAGGAAGCCAAGAGCCACTTGGAGAACAGCTCATTCAGAATGAAGCACATATAGCAATATATGGGGTTGAAAACATTATGTATAAATTCAAACAATCTAAAGAAGGTTTGGCAGTGATTAAACCAGTTAAATAATGAACAACTGACAATTTCCCTAGTAGCCACTGAAGAAATTAAACATGGACTAAAACATGAAAATAATACTTGCCGTTGTACACATTACAAACCTCTGCTCTTGTATGTGAGCAGTGAGGCTGGTTCTGGCAAAACTTTCTTAATTAAAACAATCAGGAATTTCTTTTAATTCAACATATATTCCAAACTTTCAACTGTTTTAACAGCCCTCACAAATCTAGCTGCTTACAACATAGGAGGTGTAACTTTACACTGACTAATCCTCTGAGTGGATCACCAAACAAATTAGAATATTACAAAATGTCAGCAGAAGCTGCAACTGAAATACATAAAATTCTAAGACAAATGAAAGTTCTCCCAGTAGATGAAGTAAATATGGTTTCCAACCAAATTCTTGTTTTAATTCATCCAGGGGCGTTGCTAGGGGGGGCTAAGGGGGCTATAGCCCCTGATCTTTTGGTTGTAGCCCCGGATAGAATCTCAGGAGCTACAGCCAAAAGGCTAGCTAGCCCCCAGTCCCAACAGTTCCGACATCAGCTTAGCCCTGGGTCTTTTCCAGACCTAGCAACTCCCCTGAATTCATCTAAGAATGCAGGAAGTACTAAAAACTGAATACAAAGCATTGTTTGGAGGAAACCATGTCTTTGTCTTTAGAGACCTACAGTTAATTCTAATGAAAGGGCAACCCATATTTGAAACATTAGGCTGCAATTAATTCCATAATACATTCGTCAAAATAGGCAATGTCAATCTGTGATGTCATTTTCACTACAGAGAACTTGCAAAAAACATGGGTCTGTCTGCAGATCCAACATACGCTCACATTTTAAAAAGCATTAGAATTGGTGTGCTTACTGATTATGCAAAGTTATTCTTAAAAAGTAGATTAATATATGAGCTGTATGGACACAACACATCTGCCCCTGATGGAAAGGAACAAGTAACTCAACAAAATAAAAAATGCATGTGCTTAAACTCACTCCTTGCAAACTGTGATCAATTTAATGAAACAATGCTGAGAAAAGAGATGTAACCCATAGTTCACATCAGCTGCATCCACAAATTAGAAGTGCATTGCATGACACTCCCTAGGTGTCAAAAAGAAACAGCACAACTAAATCACCTAGAAAAATCTATCTCAAACACAGTTGGATTGTAAAAACGATTTACTCCCTGCCTAAATGACACAATGATACTAAGAAAGTGATACTAAGAAAGTTTTGCCAGAATGATACTAAAGCGCAACCTTGACTTAGAACAAGGTTTACACAATGACACAATTGGAACAGTAAACCACAAAACATGAGCATATTGCCAAAGCTCATCAGACGGGCATTGCTTAGCACGGTAACTGCAAGTGCTGAACAAATAGACCTTAAAGAGTTAGGAAGGCTACAAAAATGGGCATATTGTTTTATCTCTTACAAACATAAAGTGCAAGTGCAAGAAAACTGACGTTTTCGCTGTAGCCACAGATTAAACAGGATAAGACTGGTTAATAAAGCCTGCCAAATGGAATCTGCATTACTCATATTTTATGGTGCAAATTGATAGTCTAGACAAAACATGGAAAAAAGACTCAACCATGAAGTGGTAATTCCAGAAAATGGGGTTTATCACATTATGAACCCCACAAGAGTAAAAAACAGATACATTTGATACAAATAAGTAAAATACGTAGTGCTAATTAAAATACATACTACATACCACATTATAAGATGTGAGCCTACAAATGGGTTTGTAATAAACTAACTACTAACCACAATTTGCAAATAACAGTTTTTATCAAAAAAGATTATTTTCAACCGTATCTAGTAAACTGCATAGAGCTTTCTTGTTGATTTTTTACAGCAGAATTAGCTTTTCAACACAAAAATAAAAAAGCATCTCATTTAAAGTTCACAAAATTGTGGGTGCCACAAACAAAACAAACAAAAAAAAGTCCTAACGTGACAGTGCTACGTAACAACAATTTCTATTTTTTTATTTTTCATTTATAAAGCTCACTAAACCTGTGGGCATCAAGGCGCTGTTACAACCAGTTACACATATGTAAAATAGAGATTGTAGGGTTCATGGTACAATGTTACAGTGTTCAGATCAGGTTTATGCATCCCACTGTGTGTAGTTATGCAAAAAGCAAGGTTTTTAGTGATCTCCTGAACACCCAGTAGGATTTCTCTGCTCACATGGATGGGGGAGAGAATTCCATTGTTTTGCCGCGAAGGTAGAGAAGCTGGAACCACTCACTTTGGAACGTTTGAATATAGGTTGCAATAGTTTGTTGCTGTAGGCTGCTCTGCGTGGTCTGCTCGACTGATCCCTCGTGATTTTATGGGTGAGATAGGATGGGGCAGTGTTTGATAGACATCTATGCATGATAGATAGAGATTTAAAGATGATGCACTCTCTAATGGGGAGCCAGTAGATATTTTTCCTGGCAGCAGAGATATGTTCACATATTGGGATATTCAGTGCAGCTTGAATGGCATACAGGTATCACCTGTAACTTTGCAATGTTCTTGCAAGAGGTTCCCGAGAACAAGGCATTGCAGTAGTCCAACCTTCAGCCTATGATTGCCCGGGCAATAGTGAGGCAGCTGGCCTGGGAGAGGTAGGGCCTGCCGGCGTTAATTAGCTTAGTAGTATGTGCCGCAGACAAGGCAATTGCATTCACTTGTTGTGTGATGGAGAGAGTAGAGTCAAGGTAGATGGCAAGGGTTTTTACCGAAGGTAACACAGGGATTTGGATACCGTCAATGCAGAAGGAAGAATATTGGGCATTCAGGTCCCAGATTGTGGCCGGCAGCCCCACCGGGAGGAGCTCTGTCTTCTTGTCATTGAGACAGAGGTGGTGAGTGGCCATCCATGCCTGAATTATGGAGTAGACAATATTTAGAGTATCTGTGTCTTCAAGGTAGTTGCCAGAAAGGGATAGGGGAAATTGGGTGTCTTCGGCATAGTCAATGTAGGATATGCCAATAGAATTGAGAAGATTGAAAAGGGTTTTTGCAAATATGTTGTAGAGTATAGGAGACACACAAGAGCCTTGGGGAACTCCGCAAGATATAGGCTCAGGTGGGGCACTGTATTTCTCAGCAAACACTCTCATAGACCTGTCCTCAAAGAATGAGACCACGCAAGTGGTAACTTCTGGTGAGAAGCATGCTGCAGTCATCAAGTGCTTGCAAAGAAACTGGTGATCGATCAAATCGAATGCAGCTAAGAGGTCCAACAGCAGGGGGATGGCAGAGTTTCTCCTATCTCATCCATCAGTCAAGTAGGGCAGATTGTCATACTCCCAAGATGTGGTGGGTTCCCAGAAATTGTTGGATCTGTATATATGCAGTTCTGTCCAAAATATTTAAGAGAAAAGGGACGGTGCTGATGAGCCGGTAGTTGCTGGGGACTGCTGGATCAAGAGATGGCTTTTTCATCAAGGGGAGTACCCATGCTTCTTTGGAGTTGGCTGGCACTAGGCCTGAAGATAATGAGGCATTGATGAATTTAATTATGAAAGGGTTCAGTTCATCTGCACAGTCCTTTATGATTGCTGCAGGGCAAATGTCGCCTTTGCATCTGGAGGGTTTCATACCTTTTAGAATAGATGCTACTTCAGAGTGTGCGTTGTTGGTGAAATAGAACAGTGGGCAGGCTTCATCTCAGGTTTAGACACAGTGTTGGGTGTGGGCAAGGGGTAGCTGTTACATTGCTGTTTGGATTTTGGCACACCAGGCCTCATCTTTGACAATGGTAGCAGGGGGAGTGGCTCGGGATTCTAATTCCCTGAGGAGTGTGAAAATCTCACTTGAGTCGGATTTGGCATTGGCAATTCTCTGATTATAGATAATGGATTTTGCTCAGATGATGACTTGACTGTATTGTTTAGCTGCTATAGCCAATGTCAATTTTAGTGATGCTGAGGGCGTTTATTTCACTAGCTTCAGCCAGGCGTTTGGTTTTACGAAGTTCAGAGAGTTCTGGGGTGTACCAAGAGATGGCATGTTTGGCTTTTTTGCCTTTTCTATGTGCAAGTGGGGCCACTGCCTTGATTGCAGTCTTAAGGGTAATTGTGTAGAGGTGAGCTAATGTGGATGGGTTATTGGAGAGCCAGTGTTGGGGTTGGAGTGTTTGAAGTAGAGGCGCAATGCTGTCCCTCCTGAGATTTTGAGAACTGCACATCCAGGCTGGGGCAAGAATGGACGAGCATGTGTGGTGATCTCAAGGGGCAAGATAGTAAAGAGGCTTTATGTTGGTCGGACCAGAGGCAGGGCATGATGACATGTATGGGTACCTGGCCGTTGGAGTCAGCTCGACCTTTTGTGTGGGTAGGATTCTGGCACAGTATCAGAAGTATCAGGTCATTGAGACCCAGATACAGGGACAATAGACAGTTTATCATAATGCCCCCCCATTGCGTTAATCAGGCGAGGCAATTTAAGATGCAAAATAACAAGTTCAGCAAATTAACAAGCAAAATAATTCAAAAGACCAAAGATTGGTCTAATTTATGGAAAACTGTCTATCTCCAAGTGATGAAAAGAAAAAAGAAAAGGAATACAAAAAGATAACACGTGCACTGGTCATTTTCATTACATATCTAAAATCAGGATCTTAACAAGAAAAAGAAAAACAATGACTCATTACTCACTGATAGGAATCAAGGAGAACTCACAATTGAAGAGCTATAGAAATATATGGCTCCTTCACTTGTATTGTATATATTTGGAATCTTAGAATTGAACCGCAAGATCAGTCTTGCTTTAAGTTCACAAAGGGTAAGCTCCCTATTTCCTTTGCATGGATGTGGCTTAACTTGGGCTAGACCAATCCATTTCAGTAAAGATCAATTTTGATTATGAAATTCAGCAAAGTGGGTAGCTACCGGATAGTTCTCATCTTAACACTTAATAGCACAAAGATGTTCCAAAATGCGTAGTTTCTATTTCCTTGCTGTGTTACCGACAAACATTTTCTCACATGGCACATAAGCCCATATACTACAAAATTACAGTCAATACGCAAATTGATATAATGGGCCTCATTACGACTATGGCAATAGCCATGTCGGTTATTAGTCATTTTTTTTTCCGCCACCCGGCAATGGCCGGCCCGCCAGACCCGGGTGCCAGTATTAATCACTCCCCATTCCAATTTGAGCCCTATAGGGCTCAATGGGAATGGGGAGGCCGGTAGCGTCGGCTCTGGCCCTGTCAATAACGTTGCTGGCGCTACCAGGTAGGTCTGCTCATGGGTGCCGTTCCGCACGGCAGGTCGGACCTTCCGGGCTGATGGGCACCCGCGGCCAGACTTCGTAGTTTGCCGGTCCGGTAACTACGGTACCGACAAGCTTACCGGTACCGTACTTACTGGACCGCCAAACTTATAATGAGGCCCAATGTGTCCAATTAATATCCAATTGATGTCACTGACTTTGAAACAGTAACTCTTAATGATTTGTGGACAGATACATGTCCCACAAGGAAAACAACCTTTTGTAGCTGGAGTCAGTTGGGCTGCTTCACAACCTCTAAATGACTTTGCGTAACAAAGTCACCAATGCTCTTTCCTCATTTAAAAGTGGCTTGTGCCTTCAAATTAAGTACTGTTTTCAAATCAATGTCCCTCAACAAAAAGGTTATGCATCTAGCTTTACATTTTCCCAATGTGTACAGGCAGACTGAGAGTAGCAATGCACATCTAATTAATATACGCCAGGGGAGGCATGTATAAATTAGGGCAAAGAATTCACCTTGTTGCTCTGGGTCACATATTTCCCAGAGAGGAGTCAGATGGTAGGGCTTCGATCATCCCTGACCAGCAGGAGAGTAACAAATGTTACATTACATTTGTGTCAACAGAAACAGCACTAACAATTTAACGGGTGTGTGAAGTTCAGCTTAAAGAAGAAGCCCCAGATCTTTCAGTGACCGTTAAGTCATCAGCTGGATAAGGTAACACAGCAGGATTTTTAAGGACAGAGGTACTAATTCCTAGTCCCCATATTTCAGAGAGCACAATGGAGTAAGCAAGAACGTTTTCTTTTCAGATTAACCCATTGACAAGGGACTCTGAGTGCCATTAATAAAACACAGAAAACAGCATTGGCTGAATTAAACAGGGATTGCTATTAAGAAGGAAAACATGTTCATGTTTGAGTGTGACTGAGTTTGTGACTGATGGTAGATGGTTCTGTTTGTATTTTGTACCTGCACAGGTAAATATTTGAGAAGAGAAGGGTCTACCTGTGCCATATATATTGCAGTTTCATCATGGGGAGTCAACTGCTGTTCGTCCTGATGAAGGTCTTGTCAGATTGAGGGGTGGTGAAGATAGAAACCCATCCCATAAGAGGCCAAAACACACATCTGTCGACACTGTTTTGTTTGTACAATAAACAGTGCGTTAAAGGAAATATATGGATGTCTGATACAGAACACATGACATCTGAGTGTTAGTATAGACTGTTATGTGGTTGCCAATGTCTTTTGGCCAGAAGAAAACACTGAAGTACGGTGTGAATAGTGTACATGGCCAGAGGAAAGGCATTTATGCGACAAGTCCAGACCTACGTCTGTGTAATAAGCAAAGCGAATTCATTGTTAGAAGTACTGTTAGTCATGAGTGTAATATCTCTGTTTTTAGCGTTTATGAGTCACTTTTACTAACCCCATCACTCATTGTTGTGATAAATAGTCCACTGAGAGTGGACTGGAGACTGTTATTTGGTGCTATTGAGTTTTATTAAACATTTTACATAATAAAAACATGTATTTGTCTACATTAAACCATTGAGCATGGAAATGTTCCTGCGGGTAGAATATGTTTTGAATGGAGTATGACAGAGCTAGAGAGATGATGATAGATGTTTAGTTGGCGTCACAGCATATCTACCAAGACAATGTTTTGATCAGGAGCCAAAGAAAGACCCAATTCAAGTAACAGGCAAGTGTGGTCATCTATTGGTATAGCGGTTACATTCAGCATGTGTTGGTACTGAAATTCTCCATTAGGGTCACTTCGCCGATCGAGTCAACATTTAAGTTAAATTCTGTTTCCATAATTGCTGTTCTCTTCCTCTTCCTTTGTTATTTCTTTTTCCTCAATCTGCCTCTTCTTGTCCTGAATTTCTTTTGAGACCTCTTTGGACTTTTTATTTTCAGTGTAAATCATCCTCTTTTCCTCAAAAAAATCCTGCTTGTTTTTTTACACTAGCTGAAACAGATTCTGACGTTATAACTTCTTACTTTGCTGAGCTGATATCTGATGACTCAGAAGATGGAAGTTCCAATATTGGGCCAGTAGGGACATTTGAGACATTTGTGTAATGAGCATCATATTTTTTAGCAAATGTGTACATTCTACCACTTCTGTAATATTGATGGTCGCATTGGCATGTGTGAATCTTGCATTAGTAGATTTCATACTGGTAGCACTCCAGTTTCTCATTTAGCTTTAGTTGGAAAGATCTGACCATATTCTGGTCTTGTGAAGTGGTCAAATCATCTGTGAGATCAGATATTTCTTTAGTTAGTTGCATATGGTGGATCTTTGTATATTTGATAAAAGTGCGAAGCATGTGTTGAGAACCTTCTGTTAGTCCCAATTCCCATTCTTTTAACCTCTTGCTATCTTTATCTTCATAACTTGGAAAAAAGTAAGAATACTGACTCCTCTGGGGATCATTTTAGCATCAACATATTTCTCCAATGCAATGTATTCCCACCATTTTGAGAGTTCCTTAAACTGTAATTTCTCTAATTTTTTTTAATGTAGCCAGCGTAGATACGCCACTAGCAGTGGTAGGCAAATTTGTACTGTTTACTGCTAAAGAAGTACTCTTCTCAAATGTCAAATGGAGTATCAAAAAAAAGAGGGAACACCAGCCACACTGTGCAATATATAACAAAATGTTTGCAATGGAGAGAATTCAATATCTTTCAGCCTGTGTAGCCTTCCTATAATGATAAGACTTGCGAGGCTGTATTTTATCAAATACAACGTGCTGACAATAAAAGTAAAACATGTGCAGAGAAAACGTAAGCGTGGGCAGATGTAATCTCTGGAATCATTCCACACTAAGTGTAACGCTCACCTGGTTCCCACGGAGGCGCGGCGTCGAAGGCGCAGAACTCTGAAGATGGACAGGAAGGGCCCCTCTATTCTGGCTTCCCTGGCTCGTTGGATACCCTCCTTAGGGTTTGGAAGGATGAGCTCTCCATCCTGCTTCTGATGCAGGGGCGCGTTGAAACCCAGTTACTTCACTGGATTGAGGATTGATGGGAGTTCAGGTAAGCTTGACTGTTCAGGTAAGGCGCTGTAAAAGTTCTGTTCAAAAGTTCAAGCTTAATAATAATGTTCGTTGTCTAATTGCAGCAAGCGCTAATGCTTATGTCTTTTTCCCCTTAGGGGCCGGGGTTCGGAGTGCCGGAGACATGGCGCCGACCCGAAGTGAAACAGTTCTGGATGATCGCTCAGGTAATGTCTTTGCATTCGCTCATTCAATGTCTTTGTCTTTTTTCCCCATAGGGGCCGGGGTCCGGAGATGCCAGGAAGCGGCAGGACCCGAAATGCAGTGGGAATAATCCAACAGGTAAGACTTAAAAGGAAACTGAGCTTTCCTTATTCCTTTTCTCCCTATCACCTTTGTTCTTGTCTTTTTTCCTCTAGGCGCCGGGGCGTAGCTGAATCCGGAAGATCGCTGCTGAAGATGGAAGCGCCTTGCAAAGGTGAGTAAAATGCAGCGCTGCAGCAATCGAAACGAAATGCCTTTAAAATTATGTCTTCCTTTTCAGGGCCGTTGGAGAAATGACTCTGGGATGCAGATTTAGCAGGTAAGGGCTTTTCTTCTCCTATTCTCTTCCTTTCTCCCCTTGCAGGTGTTCCAGGGTGCTGGCAGGCGTGGCTGAAGTCAGGATGCAGGAGCTGACACGGTGAGCGTCCAGCTGCTAGGTGCAGAACAACGCGAAGCATGTGTGGCTGTTCGGGTGGGGTTTAAATAGCCTTGGAAGAAGTTCCTGGTATGTATCCTTCCACCAATCAGGTATGTATCCTTCCCCGACCACACCCGGGTGGTGAAGTAGTCCTACAGGTTAAGTAGTCCCATTCAGGCCTCAAGAGGGCCTGGATGAAGCAGCAAGGTCTGCATCAGGTAGGTGTGCACCCAAGCACTTAAACACATATCCTCTTCTATGAGCCTGGCGCCTAAGGCGCCAGGACTGGGGTCCGCTATGAGCCTGGCGCCTAAGGCGCCAGGACTGAGTCCAAAGGGCCTCGACTTGGGCCCGCTGAGACTTCCCCGGGGAAAATGATGTCTGCCTCTGGGGTTGCTGGGCCCGGCCTGGCTCCTTAGAGGTAGGCATCATGACACTAAGGGCCTCATTACGACCCAGGCGGTAAGTTACCGCCTGGGTCGTACCCTTACCACCATGGTGTAAACTATGTTTACACCATGGTGGATGGCGGATTTACCGCCCCATTCCAAGGTGAGTGGGGCGGTAAATCCCCATTTCCCATTTACCCTTCCCCATTCCCATTTTTGCCCCATAGGGCATAATGGGAGTGGGGAAGGCGCTAATTACGCCACCGTAAATTACGGTGGCGTAATTAGCTCCATGGTCCCTTAGCGCCATGGATTTTAACGCCTGCAAAAAGCAGGCGTTAAACTCACCATGGCGCAAAGGGACCTCGGAATCAGGCGTTAAGGGTCGGCGCCGTTTACGGCGCCGCTAACCCCTTAACGCCTGACTCATAATGAGGCCCTAAATCCCACATACCTGTCAATCCGGCAACACTCAGGAAGTCAGAAAAAGGCAAAGAAACTTGATAAACTCACCATACCGTGTTAATGTTTAATAAGGAAACCTTTGCAGAGCCTAGCGTGCACCAGCGAAAAAATCCATGGAAAACCCAACACAACTGTTGTTTATGACATCACATTCACCACAGGTTTAGAGTAATTAAACTCCATCCCCAGGATGAATGATTACTTCCGAACACTACCATGAGCAACGGAGCACAAAAAACGAAACACCAAACCACAAAACATGAGCATATTGCCAAAGCTCATCAGATGGGCACTTCTTAGCACGGTAACTGCAAGTGCACAAAAAATAGTCCTAAAAAAATATGCATATTTATTTATCTCTCATAAACATAAACTGCAAGTGCAAGGAAAATCAATGTTTCGTTGTTGCCACAGCTTAATCATGGTAATGATAAACAGGATAAGACTGGTTAATATAGTCTGCCAAATGGAAACTGCATTACCCATGTTTTCTGGTTCGAATTCATAGACTAGCCAAAACATGGAAAAAAGACTCAAACATACATGAAGTGGCAATTCCAGAAAATGAGTAACTGACAACTATGTTCGATTGGATATTGATCCCACACCACAATTTATGATCTACTTACATGATTTATGTACTTCAGCTATACAGGAAGGCATTTTGACTCAACAAGAGGCATGTTTTCTGACCCCATTAGATGGCAGGTGTCCTCAATTTTATGCTTTGCCTAAAATCCACAAGGACTGTCTTCATCCACCAGGCAGACCTGTCGGTATGTGGATTGATTTTGGAACCATTGGGCAAATATATTGATTTTGTTTCTGCAGCCCCTAACCACTTCTACACATACTTTTATAAAGGACAACAGAGACATGATCAACCTTCCTATCATCTCTCTTCCTCTCTACCTGTGGTGTTCCTCAGGGGTCTAACCTCTCGCCCTGGCTTTTCAACCAATACCTGGCAACTCTTGCCCACTGCATTGTCATGTTCTGCTCAAATTTCCAGTGCTAGGCTGACGACACTCAACTCATTTTCAGGCTGCCCTCTGCCATCTCGTCTCCCTCTCTCATCTCTGATGGCCTAACTGCCATTCAAGATTGGCGTGCCACCAATTATCTTTGTTGGAATGCCAGCAAGACGGAGATCCTCCTCATCGGCACATCTTCGCCATCCTTTCCCCTCACTCTCTGGCCGGCTTCCCTTTGCCCCCCTCCAACCCCACCTGCGAGGCTAAGAACCTCAGGGTCATCTTTGACTCCACCCTTTCCTTCTCCGCCCACATCTCTGAGGTCTCTAAAAAGTCAGATTTCCTACTGCACCTCCTCAGAGGTACTCTGCCTTTCCTCTCTTTCTCCCAGAAGCTTATGGTTCCCAAGCTCTGGTTCTCTCTAGGTTGGACTATTGTAACAGCCTCTTTCTAAATTTACCTGCCTCTACTCTTTGCCCTCTGCAACTAATCCAGAACAGGACTGTGAGATTTGTCCTTGGCCTCAAGCCCTGGGATTGTATCTCTCAAGCTCTGACATCTCTCTATTGGCTCCCAGTGGATGCAAGGATTAAATTCAAAACACTCTGCATTGTCCACAAGGCGTTCTGGGGCCTGGGTCCAAAATACCTTCTTCTCTGCAAATACCTCCCCTCTCGAGTTCTTTGCTCCTCTACTTCTAACTCCCTCAGGGTCAGTCGTTTTTCAGAAATTAGCTGGGGGTAGATCACTGTCTTCGGCTGGGGCCTCTCTCTGGAACACCCTCCCTGCCACTCTAAAACTTGAGGAGAACCATCTCCGGTTCCGGAAGCACCTCAAGACCTTCCTCTTTTCTTCTTCCTTCGCTACCCCTCTCCCCTGCTGATCTGTTCTCTCTTGGCACTGTGCACCTGGCCACCCTCTGTCCTCCGGGCCCAGGTACCTGCTCACCCTGCCACCTTCCCGCACTGCCTCCGGGCCACCACTTGCACTGGGGTTTGTTTCTGTACCCATACACCCCCCCCCTTTTTCTTCCTGCACTTATCAGACCTATTCTGTCTACTGCCTTAAACCTAGCACTTGCAAATTGCTGGCTGCACTACCACTGTTTGTTGCCTTTATTATTTATTGTTATTTTTCTGTTTCTCCTCTGCTTTGCACTTTCCACTTCTCCCCCTTTCATGCACTTTCCCCTCCCCCTCTCCCTTGCACTTGCGCGTTCTCAATGTCATTGGGCCTAGTAAGATCGTTGTTTGTTCTCCCCTGTTCCACTCACTTGCCTTGTCGCGCTCTGAAACACTTGTGTACGAGCACGATAGAAATAAAATATCAATATCAATATCAAACCTTATTGAACATTATCTGTTTGATCCGTCTCAACATATTTTGGTGACCTGGGATATAACAGCACTATATACCAACATACAAGGGATAATCAATCTCGTTCCCAGTGAAGTAAAACCGTTTCTAGGGGCAATAATTCAAACAGAACACAAACTAGTTTTCCCCTCCGACGAGAGGGTTCAAAACATGCTATTTCAAGTTCCACAGTATACAGCCGGTCATCAGATAACCGTACAAAAGGCCATGCGCTGTCTGCATGAGATGATGGCACACAAACACAACAACTCCATGTCCAGAACCTGCTTCTTCCAGCTACGCACCCTCAGGTGAATCTTTCCGAACTTCACCTACCCATACCAAATCTCTGCTGTCCTTGCCATCATCCTCTCCTGCATAGACTATGGAAACTCCCTTTACCTAGGGACTCTGGCATTACAGCTCAGGAAAATCCAAAGAATCCAAAATCCAAGAATCCAAAATGCTGCTTTCCGTCTCCTCCTTGGCCTCTCACCTAGAGAAAAGTGTGCACAGTGAGTTTAGGTGAAGACTGGTGACTGGAGGCTATGCTGCTGATGGTCTGTTTTTGCATCTGCAGTCTTTCTACTGTTTCAACTCCAAGCCTGCCTGGAGGCAGACTCAAAGTGAACAGCACACGGTGTGCACAGTGTGTTTAGGTGTTTGGGTTGTTTGACCAGCGGGCTCATGGTCTCTCTGTCAGCTGGACAAGCTGCTATCTGGCCTTGACAGACGTACGAGAATCCATCTTCTGCAGTGCCTCAACCGGTAAGAGCCATGAGTGCAGGCTTACATTGAAATTGGACAAAAAGCATCTGGCTTACCGAAGGCCTGAAGTGGGAAAGTATGTGGTGCCTCAGAGGTCCCGAGGTGTGGGTGTAAGATCCCTCAATAGCTAGTCGGAGGAGCGGCTTGGAGTGAGGGTGGTACCCGCGTGTATTTTGTTGGCCATGACTGTGGTAAGCAGCTGCTCAGTATGACCTGAAAGAGTCAAGGGCGAGAGCACAGTTAAGGCAGTGGTGATTCAAGAGACCTTTCTGGTCACGCCAATAAAATATGCCAGGAAAGACACCCTACAAACAAAGGGTGCATAACCTGCGCAAAGCCAAAAATAAGTTTCCAGGCAAAACGGGCGGCTATAAGAGGGCAGTAACTTCAAAATCTCCTGTGACTGGTGGGGGATCCCATGAAGGGGGTTTGGAGGAGGTTCAACATGGATCCAACCCTGCAGCAAAAAAAACTCGGGTCCTGCCCCAGGTCAGATTACAAAGTACTTCCAAGCTAAAAGCGCCAAGCCAATCAGGGGCCCGGTCGATCCTGTCCATGTGGAGGAAAGAATGAATACATCAATGGGAATGTTGTCATTAGGGGCACCCTCAAATTCCACGTTTGGGGACATAGACAACAATTCTCTTCTAAGACTTTGCTACCAAGTGTTTTCCCGGGGGATACTCCTTGGGCAAGAGAGGGAATTTGACTGAGGCAAATTTTGATTCTACAGGATTGGGTCCATCAATTGACCCCCCAGGTGCGCTGGGGTTTCCCCCGCTCATCTCCACTTCTTCCACGCCCCCTCCTTTACTTCCCCCACCTTGCTCTCTGTCCCATGAAATTAGGTTTTCTTCCCAGCAGCTTTATGCCTCCCCCAATATGTTTCAATCTACTAGCACCCTCCCCATATCAATCTGAGTGGTTGGTAGGGGGGCTCAACAGTCCTCAGACAGTGGCTCAGGCAATCCATCAGGGAAGTTTTCTCCTAGCACTAGGGGACCATACGGCACACTTGCCTCAGGGGATGTTTTGAATTTTGCAATGAAAATCCTGCTCAAATTGTGTGGCAGGATTCATGAAGAGGTTTTAAAACAAAATGACCAGATGGCAGATTTGCAAGAAGGATTGGCAACCTGCCTTGAAACAGTGCGCAAAGATGTGGTTGAACAAGGCGATGAGCCGTTGCTTGTGTCCACGGTCAAGCCTCTGACACTAGGCCGATCAATGTCCCATCACAAAGTAGGGTCACCAACACCAGTATGCAGGATCTCCCCACTCACTCACCCCTAAGCTATCCTACGCATAACAGCAACGCTGGAAAAAGAAAAGCAGAAGAAAGCTCCAGCAAATAAAAATATGGACCCTGTGATTCCTGCTAAAGAACAGTCACTGATCTTATATTCAACCATTGATTCAGGGACATCACAGAACAAGCTGACGAAGCAAAGGAAAAAAAGGGTGTCCCGTCAAGAGAAGCACCGCCAAACGAGTGTGGGAACTCTGACCAGAGGTCTACTTCAAGAAAATGAGGCAGTAATAGATCCCACCCAGGATACCTCTCTGTTTGGCCCAGAAGTGAGAGAGGCCAATGAGGAGGAACTAAATGTGTCATCAAATCGTCTTATTTAAAAGTTGGGGTCAGGCTCCATAGCTGAGGCATCTACCGGTCAACCAGTGGCGCAGCATGATTTGGTGCCGGACATACCAGCCCCCGCCAAGGTATTAGATACCAGGACATTCACCAGCAGAAAGATTGGCGTGAAAGCCAAGTACCTACATATCAACAGAAGTGAATTATTAAGAACCTGCTGCAAGATCCCCGCCCTGCACATTCTAACTTCAGCAGATTTTGAGTATGTGGAACCAATGAAAACCGGGACTTCGGGCGGGTCCAGGGTGCATTGCAGTCTGCCTGTTATGCTTACCTGGTCGGTGCCCAGATGAATTCTTTGTAATTCCTTGTGTTTGTGTTTGATTGGGTTCTTGATGCACCAGCTGATCCAACCTGCTGTAGCAGCTGGGCCAAAAGTAAGAGCTATTCGCGGAACGTGGTTAAGCCATGGGGGGGAGATTTTCCCGCCTGAAAATGGACAACGCCCAGCGCATGCAGTGGCTGAATTATTTTTGCGGGTGTGGAGGGGCCACCCAAATGAAAATGTTCTTTGGCCTCCTGGAACACCAGAGGCCACACTTATTTTCTTCAAAAAGGCCCTTCGCTGGACTTCATATTGAAACATGAGATATTTATGCTGCAAGAAACATGGTTAGTCGAGCAGTTCCTGATAGATGTGTATCACTTACATCAGGCCATGGCATAAAAAGGTCAGCTATGGTGCCCATTCGGAGGGCTGCTGACTGTCGTAACTCACAAACACGAGTCATAAGAAATGTACCCCTGTGATCCAGCAGGAAATGTCTTGGCGGTTGAAGTTCTTTTGAAAAGGTATTTTTACTGCGAAACGTGTGCTGGTGATTAATGTCTACAACCCTCCAGGGGGCTGCTCACCAGATGACATTTTTGCCTATGTTGGCACATTGATTATAAATTGGGTTACGGTACCGGGTGAAGATGGTATCATTCTGGGAGGTGCAGTGAGCACAGGACAGTTGGGAACTTTAGTACAGTATGTTTAGATAGTAAAATGGAGTTAAAACATTGAATAGGAAGGGGAAAAAGTGGCTGGGGTTTCTAGCAGAGTGGGAACTGGTTGTACTGAATGGAAGAACAAAAGGAGATATCCCTGGGAATCCGTCCTGGGAGGGAGGGGGCTGGCAGGCAACTCTGGATTACCTATGCTGCAACAGTGTCCTGACTGACAGAATTGCTGTGATGGGTATTATTAACCAAAAAGCAAGCAATCATGCAGGCTTGAAGGTGGTATGGGCTTTGGAGTTTTACGGACCTAAAAACTCCAAGTTTTTGGGGGGTCCAGCAGATGTGATTGCCTCACAGGCCAGTAACAGACTGTCATGGTCTGAAAGAAATGATGTGAGGTCCTGTGAAATGTTGTGGCACGAGCTCTGTATAAAAAAAATGTGACCCACAGGCATGGCTTGTGAATGAAATAGAGTATTGGTTGACAATGATTGCTTCTTGCACCATTAAAACAAAGGGTAAGGCAATCCCTAGGTCAGGAAAGTTGTCTACCCATCACTTCAACCCTGAAATTAATAGTGCTGGAAGATCCCTAAGGAAACAATTGCGTTCCCTGCACAATTTCTCTCTTTCCCCCCTCTCAGTTCAGCGAGAAATCTCTACAGCACAGAACAAATATAGAAACTGGGTGGGGAGGAAAAAAAGAGAGGGGGTGATTGGTAACTGGCAGACAATGATGGAGGCCTTAATAAGTTGTCACTCAGGAAGCATTTGGTGGAGTCTGGCGTCTGCCAGAAACCCTACTGAACATTTGACTTTGAACTCTGTTACGGAGAGTGTGTGGGTCAGGTTCATTGAGTCCAGAATGTTTGATGTTGAGGACCTGCCTGGGACAAGGGCGTCCTCTGTGTCGAACTGGCCTATTGAGTTTACTACAAGTAATATATGTAATCATCTGAAGAACCTTGGTTTATCAGCTGCGGTACTGAAGGGACACACTAATTTGTGGGCAGACATGCCCTGTCCCTTGTTTAAAAAGATGTGTGCATTTAAGACCAATCCTGGATTCATGGAAAAAATCAATAATGGTCCCAGTCCATAAAGCTGGTGATCGACTGGCCCCAGAAAACTACTGATTATTGTGCCTGCTTGACATCACGGACAAAGTGTTTGCCTGGTATGTTTTGGAGCACCTAAAGAGCTGGGTTACGGACAACAACATATTGCATCCCTTTCAGACCGGTATTCGACCTGGGTCTAGTACTATCCACAACATAAGAGTACTCGACACGATAATATCACAAGCAAGAACACCTTCCTCTGCCTCAGTTTATATGACCTTTGTCGACTTCAGGTCGGCATTTGACCAGGTTGATCGCGCCATACTGTGGAGGACAATGCATCTCTGGGAGGTGCCCCAGTTGGATCTTAGAGGTAATTATAGCTTTGCACACAAATACTTCAGCCCAGATCCGACTTGGCGACCATGGTCAAATGTCAGACGTGATGCAAATTAGCAGGGGCATGAGACAGGGCTGTATGTTGGCCTCCCTGCTCTTTAACATCTACGTAGCAGACTTGTTGAACGGGTTGATGGAAAGAGCCGGCTGCATGCCTAGGATTGTCCGTTTACCCATTGGTGGGATGCTATATGCAGACGACCTTGCAATTTTTGACGATCTGTTAACGGGCCTAAAAGGCATGTTGAATGAGCTGGGAAGGTATGCAAATGAGAATAAACTCACAAGAAAACTTAGCAAAACCAAGGTAATGTTAGTCTTGCCCAAAAAAATCTATAGGATTAAAGTGGAGACCTCAGTGGGCGTAATGGAGTACACCGATGCCTACAAATACTTGGACTCGAAAAATCAGTGGCCCGCGGCTACGCGGCCATAATAGAGTCCAAGGTAAGAAGGGCTAGACAGATTACATATATGGCTAGGAAATGTGTGTTAGAACATGCTGGGTTTTCAGTAAAATTAGTTCTGTTACTTTATAAACAGTGGTCATGCCCAACTTTATTGTACGGATGAAGCACTATGTATGAAAGTTCTAAAATGGTTGAATGGAGTGGAATCTTACAATACCCCAAGACCAAGCTCTAGAGGTGGCTGAATTGTCACTTAATAGAAGAATGTTCCCCCATACAGTCCCAACAGAATTAATTCTTATGCTGCTAGAGATGGTTCTTTGCAAAAAAAAATGTGCCTTTGGAAATTAGCAATTTTTTCCAATAAAGGGGACTTCTATCGGGGCGGCATTTGCTCCTAGCAAAGCTCACCTTTTTATGGCGCCCTTTGAGGAAAAATATATCTTTCTGCCTCACAGGTTTTCAGGCAATATCTGTCTGTGGAAACACTTTATCGATGAAATCTTTTGCATTTGGGATGATCATAGCTTGAATTGCATGAATTTGACCTGTGGTCGAATACCTTAAATTCCAAATTAAGGTTCACATTAAACTCCCATACAGAGAGGATAGCGTTCTGACATTTTTATTTGCCACAAAGAGGGTGCCTTATATTCTTCACTTTACAAAAAACCTACATATAGAAACACAATACTGCATTATAGCAGCCAGCTCCCCAGATATCTCATGGCCAATCTTCCCTACTATAGTCAGATGTTCAGGATTCGTAGACACTGCACAATGAGGCAAGATTTCTTGAATAATACTGACAACTTGATGAATAGCCTCAAAACACGTGGATACCCTTTGAGGTTATTGGAACGCACAGCCAAAAGGGTAGCAAATGCCAACAGGGATCTCTTTAGAAGAAAATACTAAAAACTCGACCACACATGATATTTTAACCTGTGTAATGATATTTTCAAGATCTACTCCTGCATTTAAACAATTTTTTAGCTCTCTGGAGATTAGCAAGGCTACAGGTACCAGACTTCTCTGTGCATTGAAAAAGGGCAAACACATCAAGGACCGACTGGTCGATGCCCGTTTGTCAACACCAGCACCCAATGCAGGGATTAGTGCACAGCTGTACCTTCCTCCTTTACAAGGCCACCATCCATGTGGGCATTCATTGCTCAGTTTGCAAGTTCACTGTAAAGAGCCAGGTGTTCTAGGTGAACAATTTCACATGGCAATTATGCAATTTCACTACTTGCCAAACCAAAAATGTAATGTATGCCCTCTCTTGCCCTTACCACCCGTGGTACATAGACATGACCACGAGATCTGTGGCCACTCAAATTATGGAACACAGATCCAATATTCGATCTTTGGACACCCAAGCTCTATTGACTACGAATTATTTGGAGCAACATAATTCTCCAGATAATATCCACCGGCTTGTTATAGGTTTGGTTGCACCAGACATCAACAATTTTGACACAACAAACAGTTTATTGACTGGAACAAAATTGGATTGTTAGATCGGAGTCACGTATTGTAGGCCTTAATGACCAGTTCCACTAGACAGGACTGCTCTAAATAGTTTGTGATTTTGGGGCACATTTGTTTATTTTCAGCAACCTTTTATACACATAGGGCCTCATTACGACCCAGGCGTTAAGGGTTAACGCCGTCGTTAACCCTTAACGCCTATTCTGATTTTAACGGCTGCTTTCAGCAGCCGTTAAAATCCATGGCACTAACATGCCATGATGCTAATTACGCCACCGTAATTTACGGTGGCGCAATTAGCACCTTCCCCACTCCCATTATGCCCTATGGGGCAAAAATGGGAATGGGGAAGGGAAAATGGGAAATGGGGATTTACCGCCCCACTCACCTTGGAATGGGGCGGTAAATCCGCCATCCACCATGGTGTAAACGTAGTTTACACCATGGTGGTAATGTTGGCGCAATTAGCGCCTGGGTCGTAATGACCCCCATAGTAGGTTGCAATGCAAATGTATGGTAGCTGCATTTGTCCATATATAGTAACAGTTTCCCATTAGTGCAGCAGCCCTGTGCACTTGTTGTGTTCCTCTACGGACGTTCCTCCTCCCATTGGAAATATTGTCCACAATTATGTGCAATTGAAATAGAAGATTCAAACAGAGGGAATAATACGTGATCATAGTGCGGCCGTTCAGCTTTGCACAGTCCAAGATGGTGTTCCCATTGACCTTATGGTGTCTGCATCATTTCTTTAACGTGATTGGTGCTATGCAATTACACCTTGCAGGCCATTTCTTTAAACGAGCATCGTGTCAGTGCCGTCCGCTTTACAAGCTTAGAATGAACACAGACCGATGTGAGCTGTATTGCGATGCACCGTATTTCAATTTGGCATGTTCAGTTGCCTCATTTATCACGGTAAGTGCCTTCTATCACAGCTGTTTGTACTGTTCACTCATGACCATCTATTGTGTTCACTTTCACAATGGGTTTGTTGTTCTTTAAACTGTTAATTAAACTCTTAAGCAACCTTGTGGTTTTACATACAGCTTCCGTGTTGTGGAACCATTGCGATGCAGAAATTCGGCTCTATGATTTCGGTAAGAAAACATGACTGCTTACAATTCAGTGAATAGTGCTCACCTACAGCACACATTGAATTCATTCGACTATTGTGTCTACATATAGGGTGTATTTACTAATGCAGAGTCATCTCCTAATTGCTTTTAGAACTTTCCCTGAGGTTCCACTGAGTTCCACTGAGTAAGCAGAAATATCCATGCACTAATGATCCCTTTTGCGAGTTCTTTTACTCTATTGGTAAGAGGTTTTCACTATAAACCAGATAAAACGAAATATAATGTATCACATTTTTCACATATTTAACCAATCTGCATTTGTAACTTCTTTTCAGAGCTAATTCATGCTCCTTTTAGTCTTATTGAAGGGCTGTTGTTGAGAGCGCATTAACTGTTTCATAGCGTCCTGAGAAATGTTCGCCTTTACATCATTGGGCACTGGAGCAGAAACATAAGTGCTTAAGTTGACACAATATGAATATATGTTTCATGAATTATTGTATGCAGGATTGGAACATATTCATATGTCATATTTGCGTGCGCCACTCTGATTGTTATACATTGTATGTCTTTTTTGGTGGTTATCCCAACAAGTAACCTGAAGGGGACTCTTTGGGGTTGTTAAGTCGAGTGTATGTTTCCACTTTTTTATTGCAGTATGTGTTTGTTTATTAATTTCCTGCTTGCGTTTCTCTCTATATGTAATGCTTTTGTTTCATGCTTTGTTTTTTTATATATGCACAATTTTGTCTATCGCCCTTTTAATGATTTTGTATCAAGAGAATGAAATGACTTTTGGAATAATTGTCTTTCATTCACAATTAGATATTATGTTTTTTTTTAATTTGAAGCACTTCACATGTGTGTCTGGCTATATACAGAAATACATTATCTTAAGATTGGGTGTTCTTTTAGTATTTCAGTCAATAGCAACCCTTTTTTAGGAAGATGCTTTTTTGCGTTTACTGGGGTTTGTCTTTTGTTCTATTGGTACCACTAGTGGGTACCCCCGTTAAAAGGGTAGGGATTGACGTTGTTGATCCCCTTGACCCTTCAACATCCTCAGACAGCAGGTTTATCTTGGTAGTAGTTGGTTGTGCTACCGGTTATCCTGAGGCCATCCCATTGAAGACAGTGGCCCTCATTACGACCCTGGCGGAGGACCATGGTGCAATTTGCACCATGGTCCATGGCGCAGAGCTGCCAACTCCGCCATGGGGGTTGGCGGACTTACCGCCCCATTCTGACCTTGGCGGGGCGGTAAGTCCCCAATCCCCATTTACCCTTCCCCATTCCCATTTTTGCCCCATAGGGTATAATGGGAGTGGGGAAGGCGTTAATTACGCCACCGTAAATTACGGTGGCGTAATTAACAACAGGTCCCGTAGCGCCATGGATTTTTCCGCCCGGAAAAACCAGGCGAAAAAACCACCATGGCGCTACGGGAACTCGTAGTAAGGCGGAAAGGTACGCCATGCATTACGCTGGCGTAAAACCATTTCCGCCAGGGTCGTAATGAGGGCCAGTGACTGCCAGGTCAGTTGCTAGAGCGTTACTTGGCATATTTACTAGGATTGGCTTCCTTAAAGAAGTTGTGTCAGAGGCAACAACTTTATGTACATGTATATGAAAGCCATGTGGAATGAGTGTGGAGTCTCCTATAAGATTTCATCTGCTTATCATCCACAGACAAATGGCTTAGTTGAAAAATTCACAGACTTGACTACAGAATTCAGGCTTCCAGAAAATGTCTCTTTCGTTTTCGCATTGGGCCCCAGGTCCCTTTGGGTAGTTTCAGAATCTCCCCAACTTCTTTTGCAACTCCTTTCCCATCTGTGTGCATCACAGTCCCCTTTATATTCTCTCTGGCTCTTTCTGACTTGCTCTGGGCCTCAGCCCCTCGACTATATGTCTCTTAATTCTTATATGGGTCCCTGACCCTTGGGTTTTGCTTTTGTGGGCCCCGCCCAACCTCATATTACATGACTTTGCCAAATGCTAAATCATAAATAGCAATGTAGCATCATGATCCGAGCGAGAGATCGAAAACGAATAACCTCTATTGGTTAACAAAAAAGGACAAACAAACTAGAATGAGTAAAAAAATAAATAATAATAATCATTTTTAATAAGGGTGAACTAACAAAGTGAGTGGAGCTGATGAAGTCGGTGAAGTGGACGAAGCGCGTAGAGCGGATGAGTGCGTTGAGCGGATGAGTGCACAGAGCGGATGAAGTGCATAGAGTGGATGAAGCGTGTAGAGCGGTTGAGTGCGTAGAGCGGATCAATGCATAGAGCCGATGAGTGCGTTGAGCGGATGAGTGCGCAGAGCAGATGAATGCATAGAGCGGATGAGTGCATAGAGCGGGTGAGTGGGTTGAGGGGATGAGTGGGTTGAGCGGATGAGCGCGCAGAACGGATGAGCACGCAGAGCAGATGAGTGCGCAGAGCAGATGAGTGCGCAGAGCTGATGAGTACACAGAGAGAATGAGTGCATATAGCAGATAAGTGCGTAGAGCAGATGAGAGCGTAGAGCGGATGAGTGTGCAGAGCGGATGAGTGGCAAAGCAGATGAGTGCGCAGAGTGGACGAGTGCACAGAACAGATGAGTGCGCAGAACGGATGAGTGCGTATGGCAGATGAATGCATAGTTTGTGGTGCGGATATAGGTTATGGTGCGGATGCAGGTTGTGAGTGGATAATAGAGTGGAGCGGATATAGGATGTTGTGCAGATTTAGGGTGTGGAGCAGATGTAGGGCCTGATGGTGCTGAGCAGATGTAGAGTGTTGAGCAGATCTAGGGTACTGAGCAGATGTAAGGTGCGGTGGTGTTGAGCCAATGTGAGGCGTTGAGCGGACATAGGGCATGGTGCAGAGCGAGTATTGAGTGCGCAGTGGGTGTAGTATGCAGAGCGAGGAACGGGTGTAAAATGAGGAGCGGGGAGCGGGTTTAGAGTGCAGAGCAGGTGTAGAGTGCAGAGCGTGTGTAGAGTGTGGAGCGGGTGTCGGGTGCGGATCAAACAGGTGATGTATGTGGATGGAAGTGGGTGGTAGGAACGGAGGATGGAGCTGGAAGAACGGGTGATGTTTATGGACGATATGGGTAAAGTACGAGGAAGGAACGGGTGAAGTATGTGGACAAAATAGGTCAAATATATTGAATAGAACGATTGACGTATGTGGATGAAATGGGTGAAGTGGATGGATAAAATGAAAAATATGGTCAGAACGGAGGAAGTATGAAATTGGAATAGGTGAAGTATGTGAGTGGAACAGATGACTGGATGGAACGGATGACTCTGGGTCGAACGGATGGATTGGGTGGAACGGATGGACTGGGTGGAATGGATGAACTGGGTGGAACGGATGGGTGGAACGGATGAACTGGGTGGAACGGATGAACTGGGCGGAACAAATTAACTGGTTGGACAGCCGCACTGGTTGGAACGGACGAACTGGTCAGAACGGATGAACTGGGTGGACCGGATGAAGTATATAGATGGAAAAGGTGAAGTATGTGTGGAACACGTGAAGTATGTGGATGAAATGGATGAAGCATGTGGTTGGAATGGGTGAAGCATGTGGATGGAACGGGTGAAGTATGTGAAAGGAGTGGTTGAAACATCTAGAACGGGTGAAATATGTGAAAGGAGCGGTTGAAACATCTAGAAGGAACGGGTGAAACAGGTGGAAGAAACGGGTGAAGTATGTGGATGGAATGGGTGAAGTATGTGGATGGAACGGGTGAACTGATGTAGAATGGGTGAAGTGGGTGGAAAGGGTGGAATGGTAGAACGGATGAAGTAGGTGGAAGGAACCAGTAAAGTGGGTGAAATGGGTGAAGTGGATAGAACAGGTGAAATGGGTAGAACCAGGGAAGTGGATGGAACGTGTTAAGGTGACGTATGTGGATGGATGATGCATGGAGAAAGGATAATGTGAGGTAGAACGAATAAAAGCAGCATTGCATAAAATGGTTAGAGTGCATAAAATGGTTGAAGTCCTTGGAACGGATTGGAGTGCTTGGAACGGCCTGGAGTGCTTGGAAAGAAGTGGAGTGCATGGACGGATGCGAGTACACGGAACAGTCGCGAGCGCATGGAACGGACTGGAATGCATGGAACGGACTGGAGTACATGAAATAGATTGGAGTGCATAGAACGGATTGTAATGAATAGAATGGCGTGACGTACATGGAATGGTTTGAAAGAGCATTGAAACGAACGGCTTTGAGTGCTTGGCACGGTAGTAATGCATGGACAGTCGGAGTACATGGAACGGATGGAGTACATGTAACGGATGGAGTACATGGAACTATTGGAGTGGGCTCGGTCTCAAGCAGCTAAGGTAAACCACCATATCCACATCTCCACGCTTACTCTCTTCTTTACACCACCACTCAAATAGAACACAGCAATACTATGACACCATTCGATATAGCTGTTCTCATACCATAATTTGCTTCATACTCCCCATCACCCTAACTAAACACTGCTGGTTATACACCCTCCAGCTGAGGCGTTTCTCCTCAGGCCTAACACAGCCAGAACCGGTCTGGATAAAACCTGCCAGAATGAACACATACTCCTGATCTCTCCGCCTCCACACCTACAGCTAAGAAGCAGCTATCACACGATTGCCACACCAGCTGCACACATATCCAGTGCTCACACGTACCTTTTGACTCTCTCAACTCTCTCTACTGACCTGAACTTCGGTTCCCGAGGGCGTTCAACCTACCAGTGCCTTGAGACCATACCAATGGTACATAAGGTGCTATATAAATTAAAAGTAACATAACATAACATATGGGTCCCAAACCCTGGTGTGTTGCTTTTGCCAGTTCTCTACCTCAGCTTCACTTAATGTCCAACTGAACAGACCACATGTACTCTCCTTCCAGGTACTATTTCCACATAGGATATGGTATACAGTTAGTTTCAGGATCTCTCTTATTGATTTTCTCAGGGTTCCCGGCCCATTTCCTTTGGCTGAACCACTTTTGTTTATTTGGGCACCAGACCCCTTTATATTGGCTTCCCAGTACACTTGGTTTACTGTCCTGCCAAGTGTCTTCTGATGCAGCACATGTTTCTGTCTTTATATTTCGCTTAGGCTTCTTGACCTGTGCGTTATCAGCCTTTGTTAAAATTGTGTCCCTGAACTTCCTTAGACTCTCCTTATTTGGTTCCCTGCCCCTCTCATGGGCACAGGCAGCGCCATACTTTGTTTTTGGGTTCTTGCTGCATGGCCTCCTGCTCAGGCTTATCTGACTCTGAGGGCGAGCTTCTGCTGTCTGCTCCTGTGGCCCACCTCCCTGCTTCAGCTTCAGTGAGTCGGGCTGTGCCGCTTCCCTCCAGGAGTCACCCCAAATCTTCTGCGTACTTGGTTTCTCGTGGCCAGCTGGTACTTGGCAATGCCGTTACAGACGTCCGCTTTTCTCCACTGTGGTCCTAGTCCTCAGCTTCTTCTAGTGCATCTCTGTCTGCAGCATTCCAACTTCACTCTTGGTTCCTCTGGGGCACGCTTGACCAATGGCACAGTTCTTCATCTAATTTGTACTTTGGGAAACCAATAGGCAGTCTCCAGCAACTAGACTGCAGACATTGGTTTCCATTGGTATTCTTCATTGCTCCAGCCCTCCTCCTCATCACAGTACTGAAATGATGATCATCAGAGTCCAGTGGCACTCTTCTTCATCTCATTATTATTCTGGGAATTAGTTTCGTCAACTTTACATAGAAAGATAGAGGTGTGGGGGACTACAGGGTGCTGAGTGGGAGAAAAGGAAGGAGGGGTTACAAATGAGGAAGGAGAAATCTGCGTTTCCCCAAGATGATCCCTGCTGGTCCCATGGAGGATTCCCTGCCCATGAGATCCACCTGCAGAGCACCACCGCCAGGGGCAATATTAGGCAGTGGCCTCACCTGCCTTGCCTCATGGGAAGGGGCTTCCCCCATGGAAGCAGTGACAATACCCTTGGATTTCTCACACCAATAACTAAACTAATCAAGAATCTACAAACACAACTTGCACAAATGTGCAATGTCAATATAGATACCATTTCGAACTTCTGTGCAAGTGAATGGTTTAACACCAGCAGCACATGACCATTCCTCAATGAAGAAGCCTACAAACAAGAACAAACAAGGCCAGTAACTATAGACAATGATGGACAATGCTATGAAGTGCTAGCAGACACCATTATGTCAAAAGAAACCTTACTAGAAACATGTTCACCAACAAACTTTCAAACAAATGGTCCTTTTGTCAAAACAACTTGTCCAGTGTATTGACGTAAAGCTCAATATGCAATGTGCGCCAACAGTCGTTCAAATGTTTACCACAAATCCTCTTTCCTCTCCTCTTACCTGTGTCCCCTCTACCCTCTGACTGTACCTCTTCCAGCCCTGCCAACCTCATTCACGAACATCCGTCTGATGAAATGAGTGTCAGGTGCTGCCTTCACATCCACCTTCATCCTTCCATCTCCACCCACCCCTGACTCTACCTCTGACTCTGCTCTCTGCAACCTCCATCTGGCCATTACCAACAATCTGGACATTCTTGCCGCAGTGATGAGGATTCGCCTGAAACCTGTCTCTAAGCATAACACGTGGTGCGACTCCGAACTTGCAGCCTTGAAACTCAAGTGCAGAGCTGTGGAACGAAAGTGGCAAACCTCAGGCACACCCTCTGACAAACTGGCCTGCCACCTGCTCCAACAACAATACAGACTCTGCGCTAAGAAAATGGCCCACATCCAGGCTCGAGTATCGGGTGCCTCCAACAACATCCTGAACTCTTTAAAATCTGCCTGGAACTAGCCAACCTTTCCGCAGTCTCTTCCTCCCCGCTTCCATCCCAGGCCCCCTGCAATGCACTGGACACACACTTTACCATTAAAACTCTGGACAACCTGACCAACCTTGCTACCCACTCCCTCAACCCCTCTGCCATCCCCTTACCTCCTTTGGCCTCCCACACCCCTTCTTCCTCTCTCTCCGCCCGCTCTCCTGTCACACCTGATGAGGTCACCAGAGTTGTCTGCTCTATGAAGGCCTCCTCAAAGCAGGTTTACCCTTGCTACTCCTGAACCATCAAGGACAACATTGGCTCCCTTGCCCCTGCACTGGCTGATTTCTGCAACCACTCTTTTTCTACTGGATATTCCCCCTCCTCCCTCAACACTGCATTGTGTGCACCCTCCTGAAAAAACCTTCAGCAGACTTTACTTGTCCAGATAACTACCAGCCTATTTCTATGAACCTCCTTCCTCAGAAAAGTCCTGGACGAACTGGACTTCCCCCAGCTTACCTCACACACTGAATGTGTTGGCGGTCTTCAAGACCATCAATCTGGATTCCGAGCATTGAGAGGCACGGAAACCGCTCTTCTGACAACCCATGAAGAACTGCTTTCATCCCTTGATTCCAACTGTCCAGCTGTCCTCATTCTACTTGATCTCTCCTCTGCCTTTTGCATGGTCAAATACTCATCCTCATACAACAGCTCCATGATACCCTGGGTATCTCGGAACGGGCACTGGTCTGGCTGACCTCTTTCCTAACTGACCATCCACCCCAGCTTATTCTGGGCACCTTCTCCTCATCCACCTTCTTTTCCACCTGTGGTGACCCCAGGGCTCCAACCTCTCCCCCTGACTCTTAAACACCTACCTTGCTCCACTGGCACACATCATTTCCTCCTCCCCCAACTTCCAGTGCTACGCAGATGACACTCAACTCTTCTTCAAACTCCCTGTTGACTCTCTTGCTTCTTCTTGTCTCGGGAGTATAGCTCAGGGGGCAACGTGCTCACCTTGGAAGCAAGACGACACAAAGCAACACAGGTTCGATCCGAGGGTCCGGGCTTAGAAACCTCTGAGTATTAAGCGTGTTATAAATAACCTATCATATCATATCCTATTCCATCATCCCAGACTGCCTATCTGCCATCCAGTCCTGGTGCTCCTCCAATGATCTTGTCCTTGATGCCAGCAAGACTGAGATTCTTCCTACTGGGATCCCTGCTCCCTCTGTCTTACCCTCACTCTGGCCATCCTCTATGGGCTCTCCTCCTTCTCATTCATCTGAAGCCAGAAACCTTAGAGCCATATTTGACCCCTCTCTCTCCTTCCTCCCTCACATCCAGCACATTATATATCAGACACTCGACGAAACCTTCACTGGTTATCTGTCGCACATAGAATATCCCTTAAAACGCTGGCACTGACTCAAAAGAAGTCACAGGCTAACCTTTCCCCGGCATACCTTGCCAACCGGTTTACGGCCCACTCTTCCACCAGACCCTTGAGATCTGCACAAGCCCATTCACTAACTATACCCAGATTAAATCTTCAGAAAGCTGGAGGATGTAGCTTCCCAGTTCTTGCTGCTAAATTGTGAGATACACTACCCATTACACTTAGATCTGAACCGTCTTTCATTTAGGAACAAATTTAAACTCTGGCTACACGAGCTGGATTTAGCTGCCTCACATACATAATGTTACTTTTCGTAATTGCGAATGAAGGATCTTTCTTCTTCACGCTGCTCACCTTACTGTAACGTTACAGACTGTAACTTACTGTCACAATACTGACTGTAACTTACTGTCACAATACTGACTGTACGCTCTGTACCTTCTTGAGCAATTCATGTACCTTCCTAATAATGTGCATGTACCTGTCTATTTTCACCTACGTACCTGCCCAAACAATGTGTATGTATTCACTGTGCAACTATGTACTTCTGACGCAATGCACCCAGATGTCTCAGGGCCAGGTGTGCAATACAAATAAAATAAATACAAATACAAATACATTGCCAAGAAGTCCAACTTTCAACTCCTACCTCTCAAAGGAATTCTCCCTTTTTCTCACTTTCCCCCAGAAGCTCAATGTTACCAGAGCTCTGGCTCTCTCTAGGCTTGACTACTGCAATATCCTTCTATTGAACCTTCCTTCCTCCTCCCTACAACCCCTCCAGCTAATCCAGAATAGGGCAGCAAGACTTACGCTGGTCAAGTGGCACAGCGAGAAGAGCGCTTGCTTTGACATCCGTGCAGAGCTTGCTAATGCAGGTTTGAATCCCGGCAGGGCCAAACTCAGCCTTTCATCCTTCCGAGGTCAATAAATGGGCACCACACACCGTGAGTTATAATAAGCAGCGCTCAGATACCCAAGGGTTCGTAGCGCTATATAAATGTGAAATTCTTTTATTTTTTTATTATTATCCTTGGCCTTGAGCCCAGGGAACGCATCTCTCCGGTCCTAAAAACTCTTCACTGGCTCCTGATTGCTGCATGGACTAAATTCAAATTCCTCTGCATCATCCACAATGCTGTCTGGGGCCGGGGACCACGCTACCTACAACTTGATATTACTAAATATTCTCCCTCTAGACCTCTACGTTCCTCTGGAATCAACTCTCTGTGTGTGAAGCATTTCACTAAATAGAGAGCTGTAGGCCAATCTCTTTCTTCAGCTGGCTCCCTCTTATGGAACAACCTCCCCCTTCCCCTCGTCTTGAGCCAGACCTCCTCAAATTCTGAAAGCTCCTCAAAAACTTCCTTTTCACTTCCTCCTTCCCCTTCTTCCCTGCTCTGCTAACCTCAGTCGATGTGATTGGTGACCAGGGCCCTTATGTGTCCTCAGGGCCCTGGCCTCCCACACCCAATTGCCTCAGCTTCTGCTTACACACAGCACTTGCCTCAGCACCCACTGGCCTACTCCTTTGTAGGCCTGCACTTACCCACTTTGCAGCTCAATGCTCCCTCACACTTAATATTCTTGGCACTTACATCTGCTGCTCAGCCACGAGCATGGACCCTCCAGCACTAACTCCCCAATCCCTCGTCCCCCCTTCTCTCTCTGCACTTGCACGTACTGGATACTCAGTCGTCTTTTTTACTTCAGTGTAACCATAGTTTTTCAATCGCATGTTCCCTCCCTGTTGCCATGTGGATACTTTGCAATACAATTTACTTGTTGAAATGCCTAACAAATGCACAATAAATCAAAAAATAGAATCAGTATGTTAAACTGAAAGACAATTAGAATTGAAACTTTTCAAACCATGGACTCCTGCCCAATGCTTATCCACACTGGACTACAAGGACATTCATTAGCCTGCATTTCAGGAACATCATCTAAAAGCATCTTTCATCATATGAAAATGTTAGCAACACACCATTCTGTAATGGGAAACCTTGTGCATAGATTGTACAATGCAAATAGTCCTAATGGTTCCAATGAGCTTTATATCTAACAGCTGAAAATAAATGCAACTAAACCCTTACTAGTTTGCATATACTGCAATACTAACACTTTATCACAACCAAATGCCTTCAAAGGCTATCAATAATAACTTAGAAATATTTCCACTTCCAAAAGCTCTTCAATAACTTAACCTGTAGGAGATCATCATAATTCAAACAGTACACCCATTACAAGCTATAATATGTCTCCAACCCAAAATTGCCAAATTACTCCGATTAGATTTACTGAAAGGCATTCATGGCATTCAAGTAGTGTATTTACAATTAGACCTTAATGAAAATGTATAAACTCTAGGAGGAGATTAACCACTCCAACAATCTTTGATTGAACTAGTGAATGGTGTGCCAAAAAAGCCAAAAGATTTGCAACTAGTTGACTTAAACAAAGTTAAACAAGCCCTAGAACATCTTAAAGAAAACAATGAATACTATACACATATAAACATAGAGGAAAACTTAAAAGAAAGCACCCACAAAGTTCAGGATGCACCACAAACTGGCCAATTTGCTACGGACAACATTTTAGACTAGTATACAATTCACCCGCTACATTCCAGAGACACCATGGAAGATGCATTCAAAATATATCAAATGCATCAAGCCAAAGAGTTTTCAATGAGCATATGGGAGAAACGTGTAGAAGTGCGTTGTTTTTGTTGTTTTCCACTACTCTTTCCCACAGGAAAGGGAGAAAGATTCGATGAAAGAACCACACAAATCAGTGCATCAGAATATCGTTCTTTACAAATGTATTCTGAAGACCCAAGATTCTGGCAAAATGTTGAATACATTTTCCACCTCTTGTTTGAAACTGAACTAGCAACTCTATGTTACAGAGTTGCACACACACTAAAAACAGGCTCTCAATTCTTAAACATGTCAGCTACTCAACTCCTACAAAAGATAAAAGACAAAGATGAAGTTATGCAGTGAAGTATCACAAATCTCTTGCCAAACATGCGTGGTACAAAGGAATTCTGGCATCATGCTGATGTACATTGTATGTTAAGCAACCTAGGCCCACCCACATTGGACAACTGGAAAATATTCCATCTTAATTTGTGAAGGAAGCCTAGTAAGGCTTATAAAACCCAGTCTCATAAACCATGTAAAGTTGCACTTTAAATCTCCTCAGCAAAAAGAAATGTATTACGTGGCCCTACTTCAGCTCTTCAAACCTCAGAGAAAGGAGGAAGAACTGTTAAATGACCATGACACTTTTGAAACTGTATTTAAAGAAAGTGAAAGCAATACAAATGACAATTTTAAACATTTCAAAGAAATGTTGGACAATGAGTGCCAACAAGAAGAAGAAATAGAAACTATGCTGAGAAAGACTATCCTGAAGGCAGTTAACCGTCTGTTACAGGAAGCCAAGAACCACATGGAGAATTACTCATCCAAAATGTAGCGGAAATAGCAATGAATGAGCTAGAAAACACCATGTATAAATTCAAACAATCTAAAGAAGATTTGTCAATGCTCAAATCACAGCTAAATGATTAACAGCTCACTATTTACCTAGAAGTGACTGATGAAATTGATCATGGGCTAAAACATAAAAATAAAACTTGCAGTTGTAAATATTTCAAACCTCTGCTCTTGTGTGTAAGTAATGAATTTGGTTCTGGAAAAATGTTCTTAATTAAAACAATCAGGAAATATCTAGAAGAAATTACAAGCAACAACTTTTCAGCTGTTGTAATGGCCCACACAGGTCTCGCCGCTTACTACTTCTCCTCCCAGTAGAACACCAAAACCAAATTAGATTATTACAAATTGTCAGCAGAAGCTGTGACTGAAGTAGGCAGAATTATATGAAAAATGAAAGTCCCCTAGTAGATGAAAAAAGCCTAATTGGCTTTAATTCATCTAAGAATGCAGGAAGTCCTAAAAACTGGTTAGGAGGAACGGTTCATGTTATTATTTTTGGAGACCTCCTACAGTTAACACCTGTGGAAGGCCAACCCGTATTAAAAAAAATTAGGACATAAAGAATGCCAAAATACAATTAGCAGCATTGGCAATGTGAATTTGTGGTGTCATATTTGCTACAGAGAACTAAACCAAAACATACAACAGTCTGCAGATCTAATATATGCTCACATTTTAAAAAGCATTAGAACTGGTCTAACTACTGAACATGCTAAATCCACCTTAAAAAACTAGACTCATACATGAGCTGTATGGACAAAACATATCTGCCCCTGATGTGATGAAACAATTAACACAACAAAATATAAAATGCATGTGCATATGTCAACTCTATCCAATTCAACAAAACAATGTTGAAAAAAGAAATGCAAACCCTAGTGCATATCAATCCAAACTATATATGCATTGAATGGCACTCCATATGTGTCAACAGGCAACAGCATGCCTACATAGTCTAGAAAAGTATCGGAAACACAGCTGGATCAGAGACACTGTTAAAACGTAACCTTGGAATAGAATCAGGTTTAGTCAGTAGAGTAATTGGTGAAGTTACTGGCTTCCAAACATATGCACATGAAAAATGTATCCAATTTGTCGACAACCACTTCGCAAAACTTGCAGGAAGTAAAACAATTCCCTGTACAACAGCACATTTCCTTCTTTTCAAAGACATGTATGTATGCAGAGAACAATTTTATCAGTATCTTGCATATGCTGTCACTAGTCACAAGTGACAAGGCCTAACCCTTGACCACACACTTCTTGACATTGGGAGCACAATCGTCAAAGAAGGTATGAGCCATGTAGCACTTTCACATCTACATGCACTCAATGGTCTATTCCTAATGAACATTGATGCAACCAAAGTCAATGCTGACATTCCTTGCATTCTAGAATACAACAGGCTGTGTGCACTGTACACTCCACATCTGGGTATGTGCCCTGTACCTGTAAAGAGAAAACCTTTAAAAAGACAACTAGGAAAAACAGAAGCCATAGAAGACTCCCTGCAATCCCACCCAAAAAGGAAAGAAAAACTGCATTCCCAAAGGATACAGAGGTACAATTTCCTGGGCCATTTAGATTCCACAACATAACTGGAGTAAATTGCTATGCAAATGTAGCAATCAATCTGCTCTTCCAATTGTTAAGAACATTTATTTGAACAGATCAGCCCAGTTGCATTTTACAAATGCTCATCCTTCTCAAAAATGCAACAAATAATCCTGACAGTACCTACAGTATCACAGGAATAAGGCAACAATTAGACTTATGTGAAGGAATGGTTACATTCACCACAAACACACAGGAAGATCCACAAGAATTCCTTATGTACTTACTACAAGTACTAGAAACAAAAACATCCCTATAAATAAAATCTTCTATGTGGAAACATACATGCACTCTCTGCAACCATGTTTCACAAGAGCACAATTAATGATTTATGTATGTATCCATACCAAATTGTGAATCCCTTCCATTTCAACAGCTTCCACAAAATCCAGATCATGGCATATTATGTTCTTTTTGCAATTCAGACAATAGATCCACAGTACAAATACATTCACATCGCCAATATGAAACACTTGTGTGTAGGCGCGTTACAAATGCCATATCATATCATACCATATCATATCATAGTAAACTAATGCTTTTAAGGTACAGTGCAAATGGTACCAAAAATAACTGTAAGCTCAATAGCTTTAAACACGACCAAGTATCTTTTGGCAATAAAACCTTCACAACAGTAGGCATAATATACCACAATGGTGCCACAACTACTTTAGGCCACTATACTCCATATGGTAAAAAGAAGTGGTTAGTTTGAATGTAACAACACTTGCATTACTCAAAAACATAGATTACCACCAAATCTAACAAATGCCTACTTAATATTCCTTAAAATCCCTATTTGTTAAACAGGGATTTGCGGGCAGAATGGCGCACAAATCCCCGTTTTTCAGCACAAATAATTCCATGAATCAGCCCCTTATTATTACATAACATATCCATATTGGCACAATAGTACTTTTAAAATCCAATAGAGTTAGAATACGCCAATTGGTATCTAACTACTTCAAACACACACATAGATTGTGTAACAGGCAAAGTTTAAAACCATGTAAATGCCAGAAACTATAACTGTATACAAGGGGTTTTTACAATTCGCCATGGATTTTTTCCCCAATGATTACTCCATGTTAACACAACAAGAGTGTAGCACCCACAAATGCACCAAACATAGTACATACAATGTACCACTTATGAGGCTAAAAAAGTAAATATATATGTACAACTGTAACTAATCACATTTTTCAAAGTATGTTCTATAACAAATTATACTTTATTTTCTATATAGAGACACCAGCACAGATTGCAGCCTTCTTACCATATTCAAGTAAGTGTCCATTCCCAGTATCAGTTACTGTGGACATATTACTGTAGCCTTAATGACTGATGACACATATTTGTGGCCATGGCCAGTGTCCAGATTGTTATATTGCAGTCTTCTTACCCTATTCAACTAAGTGCCCCTGCCCAGTATCAATTACTGTGGGCATATTACTGTAGCCATAATGACTGAGGAGAAATGATTGCGGCCATGGCCACACAATACCCTACTACCATAATATAAATACTGTATAGACTTCAATAACCACTGAAATATCTATTGTTTTTACAAATAAACATAGATCGTAGTGGCCATATCCAGTGTCCAGATTCACTGTCCATGTCCACTATCATGGCCAAGGCCACTACTGTACCGTTCAACCATGTTATAAATACTGTATACACTTTAATAGTCACTAAAATATCTATTGTCATTAAAAAATACTCATGCATTGTAGCAGCCATATCCAGTGTCAAGATTCAGTATCCATGCCCAGTATCATGGCCATATACACAACAATACCCTTCAACAATATTATAAATACTGTATACACTTCAAAAGCCACTGACATTTTTCTATTGTTGTTACAAACAAACATAGACTGTAGTGGGAATAGCCAGTATCCAGATTCAGTGTCCATGCCCAGTATCAATTACTGTGGGTGTATTCCTGTGGTCATAATGACTGATGGTAAATTATTGAGCAACGGCCAGTGTCCAGCTTTTTGGTAGCATAGCCTGCAGCCATGCCTCCAAGAATCTGGACACTGACCATTGCCACAACCTGTCCTTCAACCATGTTGTAAATACTGTATACACTTCTATAATGCCCTTTAACCACCTTAGAAATACTGTACACACTTCCATACCGAATAAAATATGTATTTTTTTCACAAATACACAAAGATCGGGTTTTAAAGTTGTGAGATAGCCCCCCCCCCCTCATAATGGCCATTCATCTGGCTGAAATGGAATCTTAATAACGGGGGCTGATTTTAATGAAAAGATGGGAAATGGGCTTCCAGATGGAATATGTGAGGGTATGGAGGACCGGGTCCTGGAAATTTCTATCCCACAGACGTTGGATACTCAAACTTGTGATAATCAGGCTTTGTTTTGCCTTTGGCTGGTCGAGTGGGGCAAGGCTTTCCACCTTGGAGTCTCTGAGCACGGCCACGAGGTAATTTTGGCATTTTTTCACCTGTTTGTGGTGAAATCCGTGGTCCCCTACCCCTAATTAGCCCCGTTGTCTCCCTGTCCCTCCGCACACCCATTTCCTGATTGCCGGCTCCTCCCGCCTCCTGTTCCCGCCCACCCTGTCCCATTGGTCCATTGAAATCCAGTAGTGCAAGTGGAACGACTTGCGTGCCTGCGCCATCTCCTTTCCACCTTGGAGCCTGTGAGCGTGGCCGTGAGGTAATTTTGGCATTTTTTCACCTGTTTGTGGTGAAATCCGAGGTCCCCCTGCCCTGAATTATCCCCATTGCTTCCCTCTCCCTCCCAGCACCCATTTCCTGATTGCCAGGTCCTCCCGACTCCTGTTCCCGCCCACCCTGTCCCATTGGTCCATTGAAATCCAGTAGTGCAAGTGTATCGACTCGCGTGCCTGCGCCAACTCCTTTCCACCTTGGAGCCTGTGAGCGCGGCCGTGAGGTAATTTTAGCATTTTTTCACCTGTTTGTGTTGAAATCCGTGGTCCCCCTGCCCCTAATTAGCCCCGTTGTCTCCCTCTCCCTCCCCGCACCCATTTCCTGATTGCCGGGTCCTCCCACCTCCTGTTCCTGCCCACCCCGTCCCATTGAAATCCAGTAGTGCAAGTGTATCGACTTGCGTGCCTGCGCCAGCTTCTTTCCACCTTGGAGCCTGTGAGCGCGGCCGCGAGGTAAGTTTGGCATTTTTTCACCTGTTTGTGGTGAAATCCGTGGTCCCTCTGCCCCTAATTAGCCCCGTTGTCTCCTTTTCCCTCCCTGCACCCATTTCCTGATTGCCGGGTCCTCCCGCCTCCTGTTCCCACCCACCCTGTCCCATTGGTCCATTGAGATCCAGTAGTGCAAGTGTATCGACTCACATGCCTGCGCCAGCTGCTTTCCACCTTGGAGCCTGTGAGCGTGGCCGCGAGGTAATTTTGGCATTTTTTCACCTATTTCTGGTGAAATCCATGGTCCGCCTGCCCAGAATTAGCCCCGTTGTTTCCCTCTCCCTCCCAGCACCCATTTCCTGATTGCCAGGTCCTCCCGCCTCCTGTTCCCGCCCACCCCGTCCCATTGGTCCATTGAAATCCAGTAGTGCAAGTGTATCGACTCGCTTGCCTGCGCCAACTCCTTTCCACCTTGGAGCCTGTGAGCACGGGCGTGAGGTAATTTTGGCATTTTTTTACCTGTTTGTGGTGAAATCCGTGGTCCTCCTGCCCCTAATTGACCCCGTTGGTTCCCTCTCCCTCCCGCACCCATTTCCTGATTGCCGGGTCCTCCCGCCTCCTGTTGCTGCCCACCCCGTCCCATTGGTCCATTGAAATCCAGTAGTGCAAGTGTATCGACTTGCGTGCCTGCGCCAGCTTCTTTCCACCTTGGAGCCTGTGAGCGCGGCCACAAGGTAAGTTTGGCATTTTTTCACCTGTTTGTGGTGAAATCCGTGGTCCCCCCGCCCCTAATTAGCCCCATTATCTCCCTCTCCCTCCCTGCACCCATTTTCTGATTGCCGGGTCCTCCCGCCTCCTGTTCCCTCCCACCCCCCTCCTATTGGTCCTGACAAGAGGACTCCCATTCATTACCAATCCCCCCAGGGCAGCCCTCTGCCTGGCAGCCCCTCAGATAAGGACCCAAGGCAAAGGACGGCTTCTTCAGGGATGGCTCCAGGGTGTATCTGCAGGTATCCGCAGGAGAACCAAGAAGCCAACAATAAGTAAATGTGGCAAGGGCAGGGACTGAAGCAATTACTTCACCCCATACTACCCTACCACCCGAAAGCTAAACAGTCATAATCTCTTCCATCTGTAGTTTATTTGCTTATAGAACTGTACCTAATAGCGTGCCCTACTTGGATTTAGAACTTAATTTCATCTCTGTGTAAAGTTGAATTTAGAACTGTGCCTGATTTCCTCTCTCTGCATAGTTTAATTTAGAACTGTGTCTAATAGCGTGCTTGGTTGAATATTGAAGTGTGCCTAATATCCTCTCTGTGCAAGACTTGAATCTGGAAGTGCACCTAAATATCCCCTCTATGCAAAGCTGAATTTAGAAGTGTGCCTAATATCCTCTCTGTGCAAGACTTGAATCTGGAAGTGTGCCTACATATCCCCTCTATGCAAAGTTGAATTTTGAAGTGTGTCCAATAGCCTCTCTGTGCTAAACTGAATTTAGAAGTGTGCCCAATAGCCTCTCTGTGAAAGTTGATTTTAGAAGGGTGCCCAATAGCCTCTCTGTGAAAATTGAATTTAGAAGTGTGCCCAATAGCCTCTCTGTGAAAGTGGAATTTAGAAGAGTGCCCAATAGCCTCTCTGTGAAAGTTGATTTTAGAAGTGTGCCCAATAGCCTCTCTGTGAAAGTGGAATTTAGAAGAGTGCCCAATAGCCTCTCTGTGAAAGTTGATTTTAGAAGTGTGCCCAATAGCCTCTCTGTGAAAGTTGAATTTAGAAGTGTGCCCAATAGCCTCTCTGTGCAAAACTGAATATAGAAGTGTGCCTAATAGTCTCTCTGTGAAAGTGGAATTTAGAAGTGTGCCCAATAGCATCTCTGTGAAAGTTGATTTTAGAAGTGTGCCCAATAGCCTGTCTGTGCTAAACTGAATTTAGAAGTGTGCCCAATAGCCTCTCTGTGCTAAACTGAATTTAGAAGTGTGCCCAATAGCCTCTCTGTGAAAGTTGAATTTTGAAGTGTGCCCAATGGCCTCTCTGTGAAAGTTGAATTTAGAAGTGTGCCCAGTAGCCTCTCTGTGCTAAAATGAATTTAGAAGTGTGCCCAATCGCCTTTTTGTGAAAGTTGAATGTAATAGTGTGCCCAATAGCCTCTCTGTGCTAAACTGAATTTAGAAGTGTGCCCAATAGCCTCTTTGGGAAAGTTGAATTTAGAAGTGTGCCCAATAGCCTCTCTGTGAAAGTGGAATTTAGAAGTGTGCCCAATAGCCTCTCTGTGAAAGTTGAATTTAGAAGTGTGCCCAATAGCCTCTCTGTGCTAAACTGAATTTCGAAGTGTGCCCAATAGCCTCTCTGTGAAAGTTGATTTTAGAAGTGTGCCCAATAGCCTCTCTGTGAAAGTTGAATTTATAAGTGTGCCCAATAGCCTCTCTTGGCTAAACTGAATTTAGAAGTGTGCCCAATAGCCTCACTGTGAAAGTTGAATTTAGAAGTGTGCCCAATAGCCTCTCTATGCTAAACTGAATTTAGAAGTGTGCCCAATAGCCTCACTGTGAAAGTTGAATTTAGAAGTGTGCCCAATAGCCTCTGTGTGAAAGTTGAATTTAGAAGTGTGCCCAATAGCCTCTCTCTGCTAAACTGAATTTAGAAGTGTGCCTAATAGCCTCACTGTGAAAGTTGAATTTAGAAGTGTGCCCAATAGCCTTTCTGTGAAAGTTCAATTTATAATTATGCCCAATAGCCTCTCTGTGCTAAACTGAATTTAGAAGTGTGCCCAATAGCCTTTTTGTGAAAGTTGAATTCAGAAGTGTGCCCAATAGCCTCTATGTGCTAAACTGAATTTATAAGTGTGCCCAATAGCCTCTCTGTGAAAAAGGAATTTAGAAGTGTGCCCAATAGCCTCTCTATGAAAGTTGAATTTAGAAGTGTGCCCAATAGCCTTTCTGTGAAAGTTGAATTTGTAATTATGCCCAATAGCCTCTCTGTGCTAAACTGAATTTAGAAGTGTGCCCAATAGCCTTTTTGTGAAAGTTGAATTTAGAAGTGTGCCCAATAGCCTCTCTGTGCTAAACTGAATTTAGAAGTGTGCCCAATAGCCTCTCTGTGATAGTTGAATTTAGATGTGTGCCCAATAGCCTCTCTATGAAAGTTGAATTTAGAAGTGTGCCCAATAGCCTCTCTATGAAAGTTGAATTTAGAAGTGTGCCCAATAGCCTTTCTGTGAAAGTTGAATTAATAATTATGCCCAATAGCCTCTCTGTGCTAAACTGAATTTAGAAGTGTGCCCAATAGCCTTTTTGTGAAAGTTGAATTTAGAAGTGTGCCCAATAGCCTCTCTGTGCTAAACTGAATTTAGAAGTGTGCCCAATAGCCTCTCTGTGAAAGTTGAATTTAGAAGTGTGCCCAATAGCCTCTCTATGCTAAACTGAATTTAGAAGTGTGCCCAATAGCCTCTCTGTGAAAGTAAAGTGGAATTTAGAAGTGTGCCCAATAGCCTCTCTGTGAAAGTTGAATTTAGAAGTGTGCCCAATAGCCTCTCTGTGCAAAACTGAATATAGAAGTGTGCCTAATAGCCTCTCTGTGAAAGTGGAATTTAGAAGTGTGCCCAATAGCCTCTCTGTGAAAGTTGAATTTAGAAGTGTGCCCAATAGCCTCTCTGTGCTAAACTGAATTTAGAAGTGTGCCCAATAGCCTCTCTGTGCTAAACTGAATTTAGAAGTGTGCCCAATAGCCTCACTGTGAAAGTTGAATTTTGAAGTGTGCCCAATGGCCTCTCTGTGAAAGTTGAATTTAGAAGTGTGCCCAGTAGCCTCTCTGTGCTAAACTGAATTTAGAAGTGTGCCCAAATAGCTGCACTGTGAAAGTTGAATTTAGAAGTGTACCCAATAGCCTCTCTGTGAAAGGTGAATTCATAAGTATGCCCAATAGCCTCTTTGTGCTAAACTGAATTTAGAAGTGTGCCCAATCGCCTTTTTGTGAAAGTTGAATGTAATAGTGTGCCCAATAGCCTCTCTGTGCTAAACTGAATTTAGAAGTGTGCCCAATAGCATCTCTGTGAACGTTGAATTTAGAAGTGTGCCCAATAGCCTCTCTGTGAAAGTTGAATTTATAAGTATGCCCAATAGCCTCTCTGTGCTAAACTGAATTTAGAAGTGTGCCCAATAGCCTCTTTGTGAAAGTTGAATTTAGAAGTGTGCCCAATAGCCTCTCTGTGAAAGTGGAATTTAGAAGTGTGCCCAATAGCCTCTCTGTGAAAGTTGAATTTAGAAGTGTGCCCAATAGCCTCTCTGTGCTAAACTGAATTTCGAAGTGTGCCCAATAGCCTCTCTGTGAAAGTTGATTTTAGAAGTGTGCCCAATAGCCTCTCTGTGAAAGTTGATTTTAGAAGTGTGCCCAATAGCCTCTCTATGCTAAACTGAATTTAGAAGTGTGCCCAATAGCCTCACTGTGAAAGTTGAATTTAGAAGTGTGCCCAATAGCCTCTCTATGCTAAACTGAATTTAGAAGTGTGCCCAATAGCCTCACTGTGAAAGTTGAATTTAGAAGTGTGCCCAATAGCCTCTGTGTGAATGTTGAATTTAGAAGTGTGCCCAAAAGCCTCTCTGTGCTAAACTGAATTTAGAAGTGTGCCTAATAGCCTCACTGTGAAAGTTGAATTTAGAAGTGTGCCCAATAGCCTTTCTGTGAAAGTTGAATTTAGAAGTGTGCCCAATAGCCTCTATGTGCTAAACTGAATTTATAAGTGTGCCCAATAGCCTCTCTGTGAAAGTGGAATTTAGAAGTGTGCCCAATAGCCTCTCTATGAAAGTTGAATTTAGAAGTGTGCCCAATAGCCTTTCTGTGAAAGTTGAATTTATAATTATGCCCAATAGCCTCTCTGTGCTAAACTGAATTTAGAAGTGTGCCCAATAGCCTTTTTGTGAAAGTTGAATTTAGAAGTGTGCCCAATAGCCTCTCTGTGCTAAACTGAATTTAGAAGTGTGCCCAATAGCCTCTCTGTGAAAGTTGAATTTAGATGTGTGCCCAATAGCCTCTCTATGAAAGTTGAATTTAGAAGTGTGCCCAATAGCCACTCTGTGAAAGTTGAATTTAGAAGTGTGCCCAATAGCCTCTCTGTGCTAAACTGAATTTAGAAGTGTCCCCAATAGCCTCTCTGTGAAAGTAAAGTGGAATTTAGAAGTGTGCCAAATAGCCTCTCTGTGAAAGTGGAATTTAGAAGTGTGCCCAATAGCCTCTCATTTAAAGTTGAATTTGGAAATGTGCCCAGTAGCCCCTCTGTACTAAACTGAATTTAGAAGTGTGAGCAGTAGCCCCTCTGTGCTAAACTGAATTTAGAAGTGTGCCCAATAGCCTCTCTGTGAATGTTTAATTTAGAAGTGTGCCCAATACTGTCTCTGTGAAAGTTGAAGTTAGATGTGTGCCCAATAGCCTCTCTGTGAAATTTGAATTCCGAAGTGTGCCCAATAGCCTCTCTGTGCTAAACTGAATTTAGAAGTGTGCCAATAGCCTCTCTGTGAAAGTGGAATTTAGAAGTATGCCCAATAGCCTCTCTGTGAAAGTTGATTGTAGAAGTGTGCCCAATAGCCTCTCTGTGAAAGTCGAATTTAGAAGTGTGCCCAATAGCCTCTCTGTGGTAAACTGAATTTAGAAGTGTGCCCAATAGCCTCTCTGTGAAAGTGGAATTTAGAAGTGTGCCCAATAGCCTCTCTGTGAAAGTTGATTTTAGAAGTGTGCCCAATAGCCTCTCTGTGGTAAACTGAATTTAGACGTGTTCCCAATAGCCTAACTGTGAAAGTGGAATTTAGAAGTGTGCACAAAAGCCTCCCTGTGCTACACGCTATTTTGAAGTGTGCCCAATAGCCTCTCTGTGAAAGTTGATTTTAGAACTGTGCCCAATAGCCTCTCTGTGAAAGTTGAATTTAGAAGTGTGCCCAATAGCCTCTCTGTGCTAAACTGAATTTAGAAGTGTGCCCAATAGCCTCACTGTGAAAGTTGAATTTAGAAGTGTGCCCAATAGCCTCTCTGTGCTAAACTGAATTTAGAAGTGTGCCTAATAGCCTCACTGTGAAAGTTGAATTTAGAAGTGTGCCCAATAGCCTCTATGTGCTAAACTGAATTTAGAAGTGTGCCCAATAGCCTTTCTGTGAAAGTTCAATTTATAATTATGCCCAATAGCCTCTCTGTGCTAAACTGAATTTAGAAGTGTGCCCAATAGCCTTTTGGTGAAAGTTGAATTCAGAAGTGTGCCCAATAGCCTCTATGTGCTAAACTGAATTTATAATTGTGCCCAATAGCCTCTCTGTGAAAGTGGAATTTAGAAGTGTGCACAATAGCCTCTCTATGAAAGTTGAATTTAGAAGTGTGCCCAATAGCCTTTCTGTGAAAGTTGAATTTATAATTATGCCCAATAGCCTCTCTGTGCTAAACTGAATTTAGAAGTGTGCCCAATAGCCTTTTTGTGAAAGTTGAATTTAGAAGTGTGCCCAATAGCCTCTCTGTGCTAAACTGAATTTTGAAGTGTGCCCAATAGCCTCTCTGTGAAAGTATAGTGGAATTTAGAAGTGTGCCCAATAGCCTCTCTGTGAAAGTTGAATTTAGAAGTGTGCCAAATAGCCTCTCTGTGAAAGTGGAATTTAGAAGTGTGCCCAATAGCCTCTCATTTAAACTTGAATTTAGAAATGTGCCCAGTAGCCCCTCTGTACTAAACTGAATTTAGAAGTGTGAGCAGTAGCCCCTCTGTGCTAAACTGAATTTAGAAGTGTGCCCAATAGCCTCTCTGTGAATGTTTAATTTAGAAGTGTGCCCAATACTGTCTCTGTGAAAGTTGAAGTTAGAAGTGTGCCCAATAGCCTCTCTGTGAAAGTTGAATTCCGAAGTGTGCCCAATAGCCTCTCTGTGCTAAACCGAATTTAGAAGTGTGCCCAATAGCCTCTCTGTGAAAGTGGAATTTAGAAGTGTGCCCAATAGCCTCCCTGTGAAAGTTGATTGTAGAAGTGTGCCCAATAGCTTCTCTGTGAAAGTCGAATTTAGAAGTGTGCCCAATAGCCTCTCTGTGGTAAACTGAATTTAGAAGTGTGCCCAATAGCCTCTCTGTGAAAGTGGAATTTAGAAGTGTGCCCAATAGCCGCTCTGCGAAAGTTGAATTTAGAAGTGTGCCCAATAGCCTCTCTGTGCTAAACTGAATTTAGAAGTGTGCCCAATAGCCTCTCTGTGAAAGTATAGTGGAATTTAGAAGTGTGCCCAATAGCCTCTCTGTGAAAGTTGAATTTAGAAGTGTGCCAAATAGCCTCTCTGTGAAAGTGGAATTTAGAAGTGTGCCCAATAGCCTCTCATTTAAACTTGAATTTAGAAATGTGCCCAGTAGCCCCTCTGTACTAAACTGAATTTAGAAGTGTGAGCAGTAGCCCCTCTGTGCTAAACTGAATTTAGAAGTGTGCCCAATAGCCTCTCTGTGAATGTTTAATTTAGAAGTGTGCCCAATACTGTCTCTGTGAAAGTTGAAGTTAGAAGTGTGCCCAATAGCCTCTCTGTGAAAGTTGAATTCCGAAGTGTGCCCAATAGCCTCTCTGTGCTAAACCGAATTTAGAAGTGTGCCCAATAGCCTCTCTGTGAAAGTGGAATTTAGAAGTGTGCCCAATAGCCTCCCTGTGAAAGTTGATTGTAGAAGTGTGCCCAATAGCTTCTCTGTGAAAGTCGAATTTAGAAGTGTGCCCAATAGCCTCTCTGTGGTAAACTGAATTTAGAAGTGTGCCCAATAGCCTCTCTGTGAAAGTGGAATTTAGAAGTGTGCCCAATAGCCTCTCTGTGAAAGTTGATTTTAGAAGTGTGCCCAATAGCCTCTCTGTGGTAAACTGAATTTAGACGTGTTCCCAATAGCCTCTCTGTGAAAGTGGAATTTAGAAGTGTGCCCAAAAGCCTCCCTGTGCTACACGCTATTTTGAAGTGTGCCCAATAGCCTCTCTGTGAAAGTTGATTTTAGAACTGTGCCCAATAGCCTCTCTGTGAAAGTTGAATTTAGAAGTGTGCCCAATAGCCTCTCTGTGCTAAACTGAATTTAGAAGTGTGCCCAATAGCCTCACTGTGAAAGTTGAATTTAGAAGTGTGCCCAATAGCCTCTCTGTGAAAGTTGAATTCATAAGTATGCCCAATAGCCTCTCTGTACTAAACTGAATTTAGAAGTGTGAGCAGTAGCCCCTCTGTGCTAAACTGAATTTAGAAGTGTGCCCAATAGCCTCTCTGTGAATGTTTAATTTAGAAGTGTGCCCAATACTGTCTCTGTGAAAGTTGAAGTTAGAAGTGTGCCCAATAGCCTCTCTGTGAAATTTGAATTCCGAAGTGTGCCCAATAGCCTCTCTGTGCTAAACTGAATTTAGAAGTGTGCCAATAGCCTCTCTGTGAAAGTGGAATTTAGAAGTGTGCCCAATAGCCTCTCTGTGAAAGTTGATTGTAGAAGTGTGCCCAATAGCCTCTCTGTGAAAGTCGAATTTAGAAGTGTGCCCAATAGCCTCTCTGTGGTAAACTGAATTTAGAAGTGTGCCCAATAGCCTCTCTGTGAAAGTGGAATTTAGAAGTGTGCCCAATAGCCTCTCTGTGAAAGTTGATTTTAGAAGTGTGCCCAATAGCCTCTCTGTGGTAAACTGAATTTAGACGTGTTCCCAATAGCCTAACTGTGAAAGTGGAATTTAGAAGTGTGCACAAAAGCCTCCCTGTGCTACACGCTATTTTGAAGTGTGCCCAATAGCCTCTCTGTGAAAGTTGATTTTAGAACTGTGCCCAATAGCCTCTCTGTGAAAGTTGAATTTAGAAGTGTGCCCAATAGCCTCTCTGTGCTAAACTGAATTTAGAAGTGTGCCCAATAGCCTCACTGTGAAAGTTGAATTTAGAAGTGTGCCCAATAGCCTCTCTGTGCTAAACTGAATTTAGAAGTGTGCCTAATAGCCTCACTGTGAAAGTTGAATTTAGAAGCGTGCCCAATAGCCTTTCTGTGAAAGTTCAATTAATAATTATGCCCAATAGCCTCTCTGTGCTAAACTGAATTTAGAAGTGTGCCCAATAGCCTTTTGGTGAAAGTTGAATTCAGAAGTGTGCCCAATAGCCTCTATGTGCTAAACTGAATTTATAAGTGTGCCCAATAGCCTCTCTGTGAAAGTGGAATTTAGAAGTGTGCACAATAGCCTCTCTATGAAAGTTGAATTTAAAAGTGTGCCCAATAGCCTTTCTGTGAAAGTTGAATTTATAATTATGCCCAATAGCCTCTCTGTGCTAAACTGAATTTAGAAGTGTGCCCAATAGCCTTTTTGTGAAAGTTGAATTTAGAAGTGTGCCCAATAGCCTCTCTGTGCTAAACTGAATTTAGAAGTGTGCCCAATAGCCTTTCTGTGAAAGTTGAATTTAGATGTGTGCCCAATAGCCTCTCTATGAAAGTTGAATTTAGAAGTGTGCCCAATAGCCGCTCTGCCAAAGTTGAATTTAGAAGTGTGCCCAATAGCCTCTCTGTGCTAAACTGAATTTAGAAGTGTGCCCAATAGCCTCTCTGTGAAAGTATAGTGGAATTTAGAAGTGTGCCCAATAGCCTCTCTGTGAAAGTTGAATTTAGAAGTGTGCCAAATAGCCTCTCTGTGAAAGTGGAATTTAGAAGTGTGCCCAATAGCCTCTCATTTAAACTTGAATTTAGAAATGTGCCCAGTAGCCCCTCTGTACTAAACTGAATTTAGAAGTGTGAGCAGTAGCCCCTCTGTGCTAAACTGAATTTAGAATTGTGCCCAATAGCCTCTCTGTGAATGTTTAATTTAGAAGTGTGCCCAACACTGTCTCTGTGAAAGTTGAAGTTAGAAGTGTGCCCAATAGCCTCTCTGTGAAAGTTGAATTCCGAAGTGTGCCCAATAGCCTCTCTGTGAAAGTATAGTGGAATTTAGAAGTGTGCCCAATAGCCTCTCTGTGAAAGTTGAATTTAGAAGTGTGCCAAATAGCCTCTCTGTGAAAGTGGAATTTAGAAGTGTGCCCAATAGCCTCTCATTTAAACTTGAATTTAGAAATGTGCCCAGTAGCCCCTCTGTACTAAACTGAATTTAGAAGTGTGAGCAGTAGCCCCTCTGTGCTAAACTGAATTTAGAAGTGTGCCCAATAGCCTCTCTGTGAATGTTTAATTTAGAAGTGTGCCCAATACTGTCTCTGTGAAAGTTGAAGTTAGAAGTGTGCCCAATAGCCTCTCTGTGAAAGTTGAATTCCGAAGTGTGCCCAATAGCCTCTCTGTGCTAAACCGAATTTAGAAGTGTGCCCAATAGCCTCTCTGTGAAAGTGGAATTTAGAAGTGTGCCCAATAGCCTCCCTGTGAAAGTTGATTGTAGAAGTGTGCCCAATAGCTTCTCTGTGAAAGTTGAATTTAGAAGTGTGCCCAATAGCCTCTCTGTGGTAAACTGAATTTAGAAGTGTGCCCAATAGCCTCTCTGTGAAAGTGGAATTTAGAAGTGTGCCCAATAGCCTCTCTGTGAAAGTTGATTTTAGAAGTGTGCCCAATAGCCTCTCTGTGGTAAACTGAATTTAGACGTGTTCCCAATAGCCTCTCTGTGAAAGTGGAATTTAGAACTGTGCCCAATAGCCTCTCTGTGAAAGTTGAATTTAGAAGTCTGCCCAATAGCCTCTCTGTGCTAAACTGAATTTGAAGTGTGCCCAATAGCCTCACTGTGAAAGTTGAATTTAGAAGTGTGCCCAATAGCCTCTCTGTGAAAGTTGAATTCATAAGTATGCCCAATAGCCTCTCTGTGCTAAACTGAATTTAGAAGTGTGCCCAATAGCCTCCCTCATGAAAGTTGAATTTAGAAGTGTGCCCAATAGCCTCTCTGTGAAAGTGGAATTTAGAAGTGTGCCCAATACCCTCTCTATGAAAGTTGAATTTAGATGTATGCCCAATAGCCTCTCTGTGCTAAACTGAATTTAGAAGTGTGCCCAAAAGCCTCTTTGTGAAAGTTGAATTTAGAAGTGTGCCCAATAACCTCTCTGTGCTAAACTGAATTTAGAAGTGTGCCCAATAGCCTCTCTGTGAAAGTTGAATTTAGAAGTGTGCCCAATAGCCTCTCTGTGAAAGTGGAATTTAGAATTGTGCCTAATAGCCTCTCTATGAAAGTTGAATTTAGAAGTGTGCCCAATAGCCTTTCTGTGAAAGTTAAATTCATAATTATGCCCAATAGCCTCTCTGTGCTAAACTGAATTTAGAAGTGTGCCCAATAGCCTTTTTGTGAAAGTTGAATTTAGAAGTGTGCCCAATAGCCTCTCTGTGCTAAACGGAATTTAGAAGTGTGCCCAATAGCCTTTCTGTGAAAGTTGAATTTAGATGTGTGCCCAATAGCCTCTCTATGAAAGTTGAATTTAGAAGTGTGCCCAATAGCCGCTCTGTGAAAGTTGAATTTAGAAGTGTGCCCAATAGCCTCTCTGTGCTAAACTGAATTTAGAAGTGTGCCCAATAGCCTCTCTGTGAAAGTAAAGTGGAATTTAGAAGTGTGCCCAATAGCCTCTCTGTGAAAGTTGAATTTAGAAGTGTGCCCAATAGCCTCTCTGTGCTAAACTGAATTTAGAAGTGTGCCCAAAAGCCTCTTTGTGAAAGTTGAATTTAGAAGTGTGCCCAATAACCTCTCTGTGCTAAACTGAATTTAGAAGTGTGCCCAATAGCCTCTCTGTGAAAGTTGAATTTAGAAGTGTGCCCAATAGCCTCTCTGTGAAAGTGGAATTTAGAATTGTGCCTAATAGCCTCTCTATGAAAGTTGAATTTAGAAGTGTGCCCAATAGCCTTTCTGTGAAAGTTGAATTTATAATTATGCCCAATAGCCTCTCTGTGCTAAACTGAATTTAGAAGTGTGCCCAAAAGCCTCTTTGTGAAAGTTGAATTTAGAAGTGTGCCCAATAACCTCTCTGTGCTAAACTGAATTTAGAAGTGTGCCCAATAGCCTCTCTGTGAAAGTTGAATTTAGAAGTGTGCCCAATAGCCTCTCTGTGAAAGTGGAATTTAGAATTGTGCCTAATAGCCTCTCTATGAAAGTTGAATTTAGAAGTGTGCCCAATAGCCTTTCTGTGAAAGTTGAATTTATAATTATGCCCAATAGCCTCTCTGTGCTAAACTGAATTTAGAAGTGTGCCCAATAGCCTTTTTGTGAAAGTTGAATTTAGAAGTGTGCCCAATAGCCTCTCTGTGGTAAACTGAATTTAGACGTGTTCCCAATAGCCTCTCTGTGAAAGTGGAATTTAGAAGTGTGCTTAAAAGCCTCCCTGTGCTACACGCTATTTTGAAGTGTGCCCAATAGCCTCTCTGTGAAAGTTGATTTTAGAACTGTGCCCAATAGCCTCTCTGTGAAAGTTGAATTTAGAAGTGTGCCCAATAGCCTCTCTGTGCTAAACTGAATTTAGAAGTGTGCCCAATAGCCTCACTGTGAAAGTTGAATTTAGAAGTGTGCCCAATAGCCTCTCTGTGAAAGTTGAATTCATAAGTATGCCCAATAGCCTCTCTGTACTAAACTGAATTTAGAAGTGTGAGCAGTAGCCCCTCTGTGCTAAACTGAATTTAGAAGTGTGCCCAATAGCCTCTCTGTGAATGTTTAATTTAGAAGTGTGCCCAATACTGTCTCTGTGAAAGTTGAAGTTAGAAGTGTGCCCAATAGCCTCTCTGTGAAATTTGAATTCCGAAGTGTGCCCAATAGCCTCTCTGTGCTAAACTGAATTTAGAAGTGTGCCAATAGCCTCTCTGTGAAAGTGGAATTTAGAAGTGTGCCCAATAGCCTCTCTGTGAAAGTTGATTGTAGAAGTGTGCCCAATAGCCTCTCTCTGAAAGTCGAATTTAGAAGTGTGCCCAATAGCCTCTCTGTGGTAAACTGAATTTAGAAGTGTGCCCAATAGCCTCTCTGTGAAAGTGGAATTTAGAAGTGTGCCCAATAGCCTCTCTGTGAAAGTCGAATTTAGAAGTGTGCCCAATAGCCTCTCTGTGGTAAACTGAATTTAGAAGTGTGCCCAATAGCCTCTCTGTGAAAGTGGAATTTAGAAGTGTGCCCAATAGCCTCTCTGTGAAAGTTGATTTTAGAAGTGTGCCCAATAGCCTCTCTGTGGTAAACTGAATTTAGACGTGTTCCCAATAGCCTCTCTGTGAAAGTGGAATTTAGAAGTGTGCCCAAAAGCCTCCCTGTGCTACACGCTATTTTGAAGTGTGCCCAATAGCCTCTCTGTGAAAGTTGATTTTAGAACTGTGCCCAATAGCCTCTCTGTGAAAGTTGAATTTAGAAGTGTGCCCAATAGCCTCTCTGTGCTAAACTGAATTTAGAAGTGTGCCCAATAGCCTCACTGTGAAAGTTGAATTTAGAAGTGTGCCCAATAGCCTCTCTGTGAAAGTTGAATTCATAAGTATGCCCAATAGCCTCTCTGTGCTAAACTGAACTTAGAAGTGTGCCCAATAGCCTCCCTCATGAAAGTTGAATTTAGAAGTGTGCCCAATAGCCTCTCTGTGAAAGTGGAATTTAGAAGTGTGCCCAATACCCTCTCTATGAAAGTTGAATTTAGATGTATGCCCAATAGCCTCTCTGTGCTAAACTGAATTTAGAAGTGTGCCCAAAAGCCTCTTTGTGAAAGTTGAATTTAGAAGTGTGCCCAATAACCTCTCTGTGCTAAACTGAATTTAGAAGTGTGTCCAATAGCCTCTCTGTGAAAGTTGAATTTAGAAGTGTGCCCAATAGCCTCTCTGTGAAAGTGGAATTTAGAATTGTGCCTAATAGCCTCTCTATGAAAGTTGAATTTAGAAGTGTGCCCAATAGCCTTTCTGCGAAAGTTGAATTTATAATTATGCCCAATAGCCTCTCTGTGCTAAACTGAATTTAGAAGTGTGCCCAATAGCCTTTTTGTGAAAGTTGAATTTAGAAGTGTGCTTAACGGAATTTAGAAGTGTGCCCAATAGCCTTTCTGTGAAAGTTGAATTTAGATGTGTGCCCAATAGCCTCTCTATGAAAGTTGAATTTAGAAGTGTGCCCAATAGCCGCTCTGTGAAAGTTGAATTTAGAAGTGTGCCCAATAGCCTCTCTGTGCTAAACTGAATTTATAAGTGTGCCCAATAGCCTATCTGTGAAAGTAAAGTGGAATTTAGAAGTGTGCCCAATAGCCTCTCTGTGAAAGTTGAATTTAGAAGTGTGCCAAATAGCCTCTCTGTGAAAGTGGAATTTAGAAGTGTGCCCAATAACCTCTCATTTAAAGTTGAATTTAGAAATGTGCCCAGTAGCCCCTCTGTACTAAACTGAATTTAGAAGTGTGAGCAGTATCCCCTCTGTGCTAAACTGAATTTAGAAGTGTGCCCAATAGCCTCTCTGTGAATGTTTAATTTAGAAGTGTGCCCAATACTGTCTCTGTGAAAGTTGAAGTTAGAAGTGTGCCCAATAGCCTCTCTGTGAAAGTTGAATTCCGAAGTGTGCCCAATAGCCTCTCTGTGCTAAACTGAATTTAGAAGTGTGCCCAATAGCCTCTCTGTGAAAGTGGAATTTAGAAGTGTGCCCAATAGCCTCCCTGTGAAAGTTGATTGTAGAAGTGTGCCCAATAGCTTCTCTGTGAAAGTCGAATTTAGAAGTGTGCCCAATAGCCTCTCTGTGGTAAACTGAATTTAGAAGTGTGCCCAATAGCCTCTCTGTGAAAGTGGAATTTAGAAGTGTGCCCAATAGCCTCTTTGTGAAAGTTGATTTTAGAAGTGTGCCCAATAGCCTCTCTGTGGTAAACTGAATTTAGACGTGTTCCCAATAGCCTCTCTGTGAAAGTGGAATTTAGAAGTGTGCCCAAAAGCCTCCCTGTGCTACACGCTATTTTGAAGTGTGCCCAATAGCCTCTCTGTGAAAGTTGATTTTAGAACTGTGCCCAATAGCCTCTCTGTGAAAGTTGAATTTAGAAGTGTGCCCAATAGCCTCTCTGTGCTAAACTGAATTTAGAAGTGTGCCCAATAGCCTCACTGTGAAAGTTGAATTTAGAAGTGTGCCCAATAGCCTCTCTGTGAAAGTTGAATTCATAAGTGTGCCCAATAGCCTCTCTGTGCTAAACTGAATTTAGAAGTGTGCCCAATAGCCTCCCTCATGAAAGTTGAATTTCGAAGTGTGCCCAATAGCATCTCTGTGAAAGTGGAATTTAGAAGTGTGCCCAATACCCTCTCTATGAAAGTTGAATTTAGATGTATGCCCAATAGCCTCTCTGTGCTAAACTGAATTTAGAAGTGTGCCCAAAAGCCTCTTTGTGAAAGTTCAATTTAGAAGTGTGCCCAATAACCTCTCTGTGCTAAACTGAATTTAGAAGTGTGCCCAATAGCCTCTCTGTGAAAGTTGAATTTAGAAGTGTGCCCAATAGCCTCTCTGTGAAAGTGGAATTTAGAAGTGTGCCTAATAGCCTCTCTATGAAAGTTGAATTTAGAAGTGTGCCCAATAGCCTCTCTGTGAAAGATGAATTTAGAAGTGTGCCCAATAGCCTCTCATTGAAAGTTGAATTTAGAAATGTGCCCAATAGCCCCTCTGTACTGAACTGAATTTAGAAGTGTGACCAGTAGCCTCTCTGTGCTAAACTGAATTTAGAAGTGTCCCCAATAGCCTCTCTGTGAAAACTGAATTTAGAAGTGTGCCCAATAGCCTCTCTGTGAAAGTTTAATTTAAAAATGTGCCCAAAAGTCTCTCTGTGAAAGTTGATTTTAGAAGTGTTCCCAATAGCCTCGCTGAGTAAAGCTGATTTTAGAAATGTCCCTAATAGCCTCTCTGTACAAAACTAAGTTTAGAATTGTGCCTATTAGCCTCTCGGTATAAAGTTGAATTTAGAACTGTGCCTAATAGCGTGCCTAGTTGAACTGACCAGTATCCCTAATAACCTCTGTGTGCAAAGTTGATTTTAGAATTATGCCTAATAGCCTCTCTATGTAAAGTTGAATTGCAAAGTGGGCCTAACAGCATGCCCTAGTTGAACTGACTAGTGTCTCTAATAGACTCTCTGTGCATAGTTCAATCAGTACCTAATAGCGTACCCTGGTAAATTTGAATTGTGCCCATTACCCTCTCTGTGCAAAGATGAAGTTAGAAGTGTGCCGAATATCCTCTCTGTGCAAGATCTGAATTTAGAAGTGCGCCAAAATATCCTCTCTGTACAAAGTGAATTTAGAAGTGTCCCTAATATCATCTCTAAGTGAAGCCGTAGACCTACAATTAGAAACTCCTAGACTGCACTTAAAAGTCCACCTAAAAACATACCTGTGGCATTGCTACAGTCAATGTCTCCCTAATAGCTTACCCGTATTCCAGTTTTCTAGAAGAAAGTCTACCCAATAGCGTAACTGTGCTGTAGCGCAACTAAATAGGCCGCCTAGTAGCATATTCGGTGCTCTGTGTAAAGTCGTAGAACTACAATTAGAAAGTCCTCCTAGACTGCACTTAAAAGTCCACCTAAAACACATACCTGTGACATTGCTACATTCAATTTCTCCCTAATAGCTTACCCATATTCCAGATTGCTAGAAGAAAGTCCACCCAACAGCGTAACTGTGCTGTAATGGCAACTAAATAGGCCGCCTAGCAACATATCCTAAAGGTCTAGCTACACCTCAAAACGGCCTAATATCTGCAGCCTAGTTATAATTAATACACTAAACCCTAGAATGAGTGAATAATATCACCATGCTTAGAGGAACCCTGAAACCAAGACTAATCTCTCCCAGTAATATACCCGAACTTATAAAGCCCAATAAAGTGTAAGTCGCACCTGAAACTACACCTAATAGCACATACTAACAATGAGTGCACCCAATCCACCAGGGTCTACTGGAAACGACCACCGTGGACTGCCTCCACTCTCCGGCCTACCTTGCCTCCCATCCCCCCTTCCCAAATCATCCCACCCTTCTTCACAACCCCTACCCTTCCCCTTTCCAAACACCAAGCCAGAGGGGCATGGTGGCGAGCCAACCACCCTAAGACCACTGCTTCCCCAAATCCCACCACCGACCAGCCTACGTTGATCATGCCTGCTCCCCTCACTATCATACCGGACACACCCCGGCCTGCAATCTTGCACCCTATGCTTCTCCCACTAACCACCACCACTATCCCCCGCTGACCACACCCCTTCCCCTCCCTAAAAACTGCACACCTAGCCCTAACAAGAACAGAAGCCTCATCCCTCTCCCCCTCCAAACCCCCTACCCTCTCTCACACTCCAATCGCAACAAAGACACTAAAGAAGAAACGTACCTGGTCCCCCTCAATCTCTCACCACTCATCGCCTCCCCTGTCTTGACTGACCACCTCATTCCCCCAATCACCACCATCCCCCCTCGCTTCACCCTTCCTGAAACCCCTCTCCCTCGATTTCTCACCAACTGCAACTGAAACTCCTAACCGCCACCACCCCACCTTAACATCCCCATACCAATCCCAATCACCCTAACACACGCATCCAACCACTCCCACCTGAAACCCACCAGCTTTTCTGCTCGCCCACTTTTCCCATCGATCATCAATCATCCCACCGCTCTCGCTCTCCAGTTTCCACGATCTCCCCCCAACCCCCTCTCACTGCAGCTCCGACACCAACCTCACCTACCGAAGTGAATTGCATCCTATTTAATGCCCGATCCGTAGCAAAAACCAGACAAGGCATCTTTGACCTCCTCCATCTGACGAACCAGACCTGGTTTTCATCACAGAAACTTTTGGTTCTCTGACGACTTCGCCCCAATCGCCTATGAAGCCTTCCCCCGACTACTCCCTCATCCCACTGAACCGTCCCTCTAGAGGTGGGGGAATAGCATTCGTCTTCAAATCTCACTTCCACACCTCAATCATCGACAATCAACCATCCATTCCTTCCTGCGAATCACTCCTCGTTAAACTATCCCTCTCCTCGTCGTCCTCTCACAGCTTCCTAATAATCTAAAGACCACCTGGCTACGATAGACAATTCTCAAACCACCTCTGCGACTCTATTGCTACCCTTCAACTAAACCATCCCAACCTCACCCTTCTTGGAGATTTCAACATATGGGTCGAAATCCCCACCAACCCTATGACACACTCTCTGGTTGATGGTCTAGATGCGATTAACCTCCAACCCCACATAAACCGCCCGACTCACTATAAAGGAGATACTCTTGATGCCATTTTTAGCTCCCACAACTGGATACATCTAAACCCCCCCACCCCTATAATCTGGTCCGATCACTTAATTGTTTCTTTCGCCATTTGCTTACCCGACCCGCTTCCCGTACTCAAATCTGAACCTCGGAACCTACGCAAATGCTGGAAAAAACTAATAATCGTTCCTGAACTAGCCGACGCACTCCTCCAGTCCCCTCCACCTACCTGCCAACTCAATAAACAACTAAGCCCCGACGCCTTTGACTCATGGCTCAAAACCCCACTAATGCGACTAAAGCCCTCTTGCAAACCATCGGTCCGCCGTGGCCTGTTCCCTAGATGGTTCACACCTGACTTGAAGACCACTAAACAACTATACAAATACCTAGAACGCAAATGGCAGAAAGACAAAACCCAACAGAGCAGAGCCACCTTGGACCTACACCTTCATCAGTACAAGGCCGAAATCCAGAAAGCAAAAAAAGCCTATTACAACTCCCTAATCCTAAACTGCAAAAACCCCAGCAAAGAACTTCACAAAATCATCTCCGAATTCACCAAACAGGTATGCACTACTACCGTCCCGACCCTCTCACAATCACTGTGCGACTCACTCTCTCTCTCCACTTTTACACCACGGCTCTTGAAAGAACAAACGCACTAACCACCAAACTGGCTCTCTTACATCCAACAGGCAACCATCCTCCCAAACCGGCCAACCCCCCCCGCCTGCGACCACTACCCAATCAACATTCGACTCCTTTAGTGCAATATCACCCGACCAATTTCTCAAACTTCTCTCTGCCCACAAACCATCCGGCTCTCCGCTAGACCCTTGCCCGACCACAACCCTCAAAGAAATTTTCGCTTCTACCTGCGCAGGAGAACACGCAAGATCCATCATAAATGACTCCCTTTCCTCAGGTATTTTTCCCGACAAATTTCAAAACGGTTCATGTCAAACTGCTTATAACAAAACCTTCCCTCGACCCTCTCAACCCCAAAAACTACCACTCCATCTCAAACACCAGATTCCTTGCCAAACTCATTGACCGAACCGCCTACTCCCGACTAAATGACTTTGTTGAAGCCAACAATCTCCTACACCCCGCGCAACCAGGTTTCAGAGCCCATCACGGAACTGAAACCACCCTAACTTCAATCTGGGATGACCTAAAAATAATGGCAGACTCCGCAGGATGTGCCGCATTAATCCTTCTGGACCTATCCGCCGCCTTTGACACAATCAATTACTCAATCCTCCTTGACCGCCTCCACTCCCTAGGAATTCGTGGAACCGCTCTCAAATGGATAGCTTCATTCCTCAAAAATAAGTACCAAATAACGATACTCTCCGCCTATTTCTCCCAAGCCCGACCAGTCGACACGGGAGTCCCACAGGGAGCATGCCTATCTGCCCTTCTGTTCAATCTCTACTTGACCACCCTCCAACCATTAATTCGTTCACACAACATCCTGTGCTACAACTACTCTGATGACACTCAACTAATTCTAAAACTCCTGAACTCAAAACCCAACTGCTGACCTGACCTCGCCTCCTGCCTCCTTGACATAGAGCTCTGGATGACCCAAAGCCACCTTGTCTTAAACCCCTCCAAAACCGAAATCATGGTATGTGGCAACTCCGAACTTTTTCCACACCTTCTACCCTGGCCATCTGCCATGGGCAACTCACTGACTCCATCTAACTCTAAAAAACCTTGGATGCACCCTTGACTCTGACCTAACACTCTCGCGCCAAGTCAACAACGTCTCAATGTCCTGCCACTACCACCTTAAAACTCTTAGGCGCATCTTTCCATTTCTCTCCTTTCCCAACAGACTCAACGCGGTCCAATCAATTGTTATATCAAGACTAGACTACGCAAACCCCCTCTACCTCGGAGTCCACGCTTACCAACTAAATTAACTTCAAAAGGCCCAAAACGCTGCAGCCAAACTGCAACTCGCGCTTGGCCCGAGAGACCACATCTCCCCAACCCTTAAGACTCTACACTGGCTTCCAGTGGCCCGAAGGGTGACTTTCAAAACCTTATGCATTTCTCATCGAGCATTCCATAAAACCGGACCTCAATATCTCCAAGACAAGCTAAAACCCTATCACCCTCCAAGTCCTCTAAGATCAAGCTCATCCGGCCTCCTAGTCATACCTAAAACAAACTCAGTCAAGTTAGGCGGATCATCATTCTCAGCCTTGGCCCCCACGCTGTGGAACGCACTCCCACCCCCCAACCGCCTAACAGAAGATCTAATGTCCTTCCGCAAACTACTGAAAACTTGGCTCTTCCCCTAAAACTAACCCGTACGCAAACTAACCAAAACAGAATAACAGAAGCTCAATGACACCAATCCAACAAACTACCAGTTCCTGAATAACAATAAGACAAATAACAATACAACATCAAGATCCATGTGAGAAATCGACAACTTATAACCGCTAATGTAAACTAAAAGGACAAACAGAATAGAATGAATAAAGCAGTCCAAAGCACTGAAGTGGATAAAAAAAAAAATTGTACGGAAACAGTAATGAAGTTTAAATTAATTAAATGGATGTAATGAGTGCAATGAACAAAATGAACAAAAACGGGCGAAATTAATAAAGAGAAGAGGATGCAAAGATGAATACAAGAGACTGATGAGTACACAGACTGATGATTCCGATGGTATGATTGCATGGCATAAATGGAAAGTACAGAATAGAAGATTCAAGTACATGAGACGAGAGCAGTGCATGAAATAGATAGAGAGCATGGAACAGAACCAGTGCGTATAACAAGTGACATGGCCTGAATCGATAACCCATGATGAACGAACGAAGTGAATGGAGCAGATGAAATCATTAGAATGGATGAAGTTCGTGTAACGGATGAGTGCGCTGAGCGGACGAACGCATTGAGCAGATGAGTGCGTAGATCGGATGAGTGTATAGAACAGATGAGTATACAGAACGGATGAGTGTACAGAACGGACGAGTATGCTGAGCGGATGAGTGTGCTGAGCGGATGAGTGTATAGAGAAGATGAGCGTGTGGAGCAGATGAGTGTGTAGAGCGGACGATTGAGTAGAGCGGATGAGTGCTTAAGTACGGAGGAGTGTGTAGGACACAGCAGTGCATAGAGCAGATGAATGTGTAGAGCTGATGAATATAGAGCGGATGAGTGTGTAGAGCGGATGTGACTGTAGAGCGGATGAATACAGAAGTGCGGAAGGAGCGTGTAGAACGCAGGAGCAGATGAATGTGCTGACCGGATGAGTGTATAGAGCAGATGAGTGTATAGAGCGGATGAGTGTATAGAGCGGATGAGTGTACGGAGCGGATGAGTTTGTATGAGCAAACGACTTTGTAGAACTGAGTGCACATAGCAGATGAGTGCGTGGAAAGTACGACTGCAAAGAGCGGATGAGTGCGTGGAGCAGATGAGTGCACGGAGTGGATGGGTGTGCAGAGCAGATGGGTGTGCAGAGCGGATAGGTGAGCAGAGCATGATGGGTGCGCACAACATGATGGGTGCGCACAGCGTGATGGGTGCGCAGAGCGCAAGAGTGCGCAGAGCGGAGGAGTGCACAGAGTGGAGGAGTGAGCAGAGCGGAGGAGTGCGCAGGGAACAGAGGAGTGTGTAGAACAGACTAGTGGGCAGAGCAGACGAGTGTATAGAGCAGACGAGTGCGTAAGAGCGAATGAGTGTGTAAGAGCGAATGAGTGTGTAAGAGAGGAGGGGTGCGTAAGAGAGGAGGGGTGCGTAAGAGCGGTGAGTGCATAGAGAGAGTGAGTGCGTAGAATGGGTGAGTGCATAGAACGGGTCAGTGCGTAGAATGGGTGAGTGCGTAGAGCGGGTGAATGAGTATAGCGGGCGAATGCGTAGAGCATACGAGGGCATTAAGCAGATGAGTGCCTAGAGTGAACAAATCAATAGAAAAGACGAGTGCGTAGGGCGCATGAATGCATAATGTGAATGACTGCGTAGAGCGGATGAGTTGCGTAGAGCGGGTGAGTTGCGTAGAGCAAATGAGCTGCGTAGAGCAGATGAGTTGCGTAGAGCGGATGGAACGGGTGATGTATGTGGATGGAATGGTGACGTATATGGATAGAACGAGTGATGTATGTGAATAGAATGGGTGACATATATGAATAGAACGGGTGGCATATGTGGATAGAACGGGTAACGTATGTCAATGGAAAGGGTGACGTATGTGGATGGAATGGGGACGTACGTGGATGGAATGGGGACGTGAGTGGATGGAATGGGGACGTAGGTGAATGGAATTGAGATGTATGTGAATTGAACGGATGAAGTAAGTGGAAGGTACTGATGTAACATATGAAAGATACGGGTGAAATATGTGGAAGGTACAGATGAAAATGTGGACAGGGTGCATAAAACAACATAGAATTCACGGAAATGATCGAAACACATGAACAGATCCGAGGGCATGAAACAGACTGGAGTGCGTGGAAAGGACTGGAGTGCGGGAAAGGACAAGAATGTGTGGAACGGACTTGAGTGCATGGAAAGAACTGGATTGTGTGGAACGGTTTCGGAATGCGTGGAACGGTTCAGAGTGCATGGAATGGTTCAGAGTGCGTGGAACGGTTATGAATGCGTGGAACCTTTCGGAGTGCGTGGAATGTTTCAGAGTGCGTGAAAAGTTCGGAGTGTGCATGGAATGGTTCAGAGTACGTGGAATGTTTCGGAGTGCGTGGAATGTTTTGGGGTGCGTGGAATGTTTCAGAGTGTGTGGGATGTTTTGGAGTGCGTGGAATGTTTCGGAGTGAGTGGAATGTTTCGGAGTGCGTGGAACAGTTTGGAGTGCATAGAATGGCTCGGAGTATGTGGAATGGACTCGAGTGCGTGGAATGGACTAGAGTGCGTGGAACGGACTAGATCGCATAGAAGTGCGCAACATACATGAATGGTTTGGAATACATGTACCGTTTGAAAGAGCATGTAAACCATCTTACCACATCACCATGCTTACTCTTCTCTTTACACCACCATTCAACTAGAACACAGAGATACTATGACACCATTCGGTATAGCTGTTCTCATACCAACATCTGCCTCATACTCCACATCACTATAACTAATCACTGCTGGTTTCACCCCCCCAGCCAGGCGTTCTCCTCAGGCCTAACACAGCCAGAACCGGTCTGGATAAAATCTGCCAGAACGAACACATACCCCTGATCTCTCAACCACCACACCTACCGCTATGAAGCAGCTATTACACGAATGCCAAACCAGCTGTACACATATCCGGTGCTCACAAGCACCTTTGACTCTCTCTACTCTCTCTAATGACTTCAACTGCAGTTCCCGAGGGCGTTCAACCTACCAGCGCCTTCAGACCATACCAATGGTACATACGGCACTATATAAATGCAAAGTAACATAAAATAACATGAGAACAGTCAATGGCAGAATTGAATTAGACATTCCTGGGGCTATAACTTAAAAGAAGGTTCTTCAACAATAGATTATGTTTGTATTACAGCAAGACATTGGCAGATGATTTCTGAATTTAAAATTCTAATGATTTTTTTTCAGTGATCATTTTCCAATCTCTATGGGGCTATGGTGGCAGTGACAAAACTTCATCCTGCTTTTATCTGTTGTGCATAATCGAGCAGAGATTAATCCAGGTGGTAAATGTAGGATTTAGTGGGCCAAGTTGAATCATCATAGTATTTGTCAAGATATTTTTCACCCTAATTCAACTTTGATCCTGTCTATATTGATGGAGGGGCTGCCCCTGAGTCAATTACTAGTTCATTTTGTGAGCTTCTGGGGAACCTTACTGGCCTCTACGTGATCCGACCGCAGCTGATTTTACCGGGGCTGGAAAGTTTGCATGAGAAAGGTGCGAACCACCAAAAGTTTGCACCTTTCTCATGCGAACACACGTACATAGCCACCCCCCCACCCACACACACAACACACCCATGACACCCCCCACCCACACCCTCAACACACCTCCACCCATACCCCCAACATAAACAAATCCCACCTACCTTCTTCACGATAGGTCCCTGCAGCGCCAGTTCCCTTTCACTTCCGTGATCAGGAACTGGAACCGCTGGGGCCTTTTCTTTTTTTTTATGGAAAGCTGCGGGGGTGTCCCCCGTATCCCCGCTCAATATACTGTAAATTATAGTGAGCGGGTGTTGCGGGGGACACCCCCACAGCCCCTGTTTTTTTTTTTTTTACAGACACCTGCTGGGGTGTCGCCCGCATCCCCTACTCACTATACTGTAAAGTATAGTGAGCAGGGCAATGCGGTGGACACCCCCGCAGCCCCTGTTTCTTTTTTTTTTACAATGCTACCAAGGTTTGAACCTTTGGTGGTAGCATTTTTAGAACGTTTGAATCTTGCGAACCTTTATAGTCAGTAAAAAAGTACCATCCCTCTTCGAGCAAGATGTGGCTTACAAGAATGATGTAAGGAAAGACTGGTTTAATAATGAATGTAAGCAAGGTAAACAGTACTTGCTTGTTGCATTAAGAGCAGGGGGTCCTCTAGATATGATATTATACACGCAAGGTCCAAATATACTACTAGAAAAAAAGGAAAATGGATTTGGATCATATAGCTCGGGATGCTCTTATTGAAGCTGTGGGTAACACAGATTCCAAAACGTTTGGGGAGTTTGTGGGCAGCAGCCCATCCCATAATCGTTCCTTAAATGGAACTCATACAATGGGAGTAGCAGAAGCTTGGGTTGAACACTATTCAAATCTTAATCGAGTTCCAAGTGAACACTTTGAAATAACTTCTAATGACTCAGTGAGTCCTTTCACTTTGCAGGTCCTGCAATTGATATGCACATGCATAATGAAGCCCTTTCCCGGGATGTGGTACCTGCAGACCTTTTCCTGGGTCTGACACAAGTGTGGGCCCCTTTGCCCACTGTTTCTTTTAACGCTATAGTGGCAGCAAAGTTGTTCCCAAAAGGATGCCATTATTTTCCCTATTTTTAAAAAGGGCATTCGGGCCATTCCTCTCTTATATAGACCAATTTACTTCCAGGATACATCTTTTAAAATGTTGGCATGGTGGTGTTGCCACAGCTTCAGGACTGGATGCAGACAAATAATATACTTACAGATGCTCAGCTGGGCTTTAGACCAGGTGTGGGCACTGCAGAGCAGGCCTTGAACCTTTATTTGTTGGTGGCAAACTCAGTATTTATTAAAAGGGAGCCTATATATTTAGCTTTCATGGACCTGAGCATTGCCTTTGATAAAATTAATCAGAGCAAACAAGTTCATGGCCTGCCCATCGTGCCTATTGTTAATACTGCAGTCCATTAATTTGCACAATAGAGCATAGGTTGGATACGGAGAGAAGGGCCAGTGCACCCCTTTCTTTGATGTAACTCTTGGAGTCAGACAAGGCTGTGTGCTGGCCCCAGCTTTGTTTAAACTATATATTAATTGCCTGAATTAAATGTTACTTGAGACTAAGGGCCTCATTACACGGACGGCGGTAAGGGTTAACGGTCACCGTTAATGGTACTGGTGACCGTTAACCCTAACCGCCTTACTACGAGGTCCCTTTGCGGGTTGGAGACTTTAACGCCTGCTTTTGCAGCCGTTAAAAACCAACCCGCAAAGGGACCAGGGAGCTAATTACGGTACCACAATTTGCGGTGCCGTAATTAGCAGCTTCCCCATTCCCATTATGCCCTATGGGGCAAAAATGGGAATGATATGATATGATATGGTATTTATAACGCGCCTATACACAAGTGTTTCAATGGGGAAGGGCAATGAGGGAAGGGGGAATTACCGCCCCATCAACCTTGGAATAGGGCGGTAATTCCCCTTTCCTCCAAGGCGGTGCCGGTATTTTACCGGCATGGACCAAGGTGCTAATAGCACCTTGGTCCACCGCCGTCCGTGTAATGAGGCCCTAAGACTGATTTTCCGAGACTGGGGCACAGGGCTTTCCCAGTTTTGTCTTACGCAGACAATACGATTTTATTTGCACATACTACCAAGGCTCTGTAAAAAGTGATTTCTGCCTGGTGTCAGTTCATGACAGACTTAGATTTAAAGGTTAATACAACTAAGACGGCATTCATGATATGTGTGAGAGGTATAAAAAAGGGAATGCAGTTAGGATGTTATGGAAAGAAGTCATCCCTATGGTACAGGCTTTTGATTACTTGTGAATTAGATTCTTGCCATCTATGACAGGGACAATTCACATTGAGAAACAACATGCAAATATGTGTCAGTCTTTGGGGAGGTCTCCCGTTTCATATCAATGTGCAAAGGCCATCCTCTGTATATGGTTCTCCAAGTTTATAATTTACAAACTAAGTCGGTTGCTACCTATGGAGCCTCGCTTTGGTATGTATTGGGTCTTCCGCATACAGTGGCTAATGTTTCTGTTCATGGGGAGTTGAGGGTCGGTTTTATGCAGGATGACTGGGCTGAGGCCCCTTACTGTATTGGTTACATGTATGGGAGAAACCGAGAGCACATATTAGACATTTTATAATCAGGGACATTTTTAAGAAGGAACACCACTTGAGAATTCCCTGGATGCGCTATGTGGAGGACACATGCAATTTATATGAAGATAGATTCTCTGCAAATATATTTGACCTTGAGCCATCAGCTGTCTGACTGGTGGTTTATCACCAGTGCATGCTTTAATTGTATTGGCCTGAATGTGAACACTACCTAATGGCAAAAATTGGGCGGTATCACAAGTTACCCTATATGTAAAGCTGATCCGGAAGATTTGTTGCATTTCCTTTTCTTTTGTCCTGCATTTTCATCTGTCAGGAAAAAGACAATTTTACCAGTTTTGAGATATGTAGGAATGTAGGCTCTGCATTTCATCATTTACATGTTAGCGAAGGTTTGAATGCTAACTAGGGTCTAGGGTGTGAGACTCATATATGTGATTCAAGGGTATGAGACTCAGGCTGAATCTAAATAGATGCCAAAGCACAGAACACATGCAAGAAAATAGTCATTTTGCTCCACAATGCTAAGGCTGAGTTGTGCCAAAAAAATAGAACTGATATGGAACTAACGTACTCATTTACTTTACCCATTTAACACTCCCATAATAACATGTAGTGCTAACCAGTCCATGATATAAACTGGATGCAGATTGATGGAAATGCATGATGCTCTGGAAATGGAAAAGGAAAATAATTTAAACCTGCAAGCCTAAAGCTGCACTATGTTTTAAAGTGTGGAATGTGAGCTATGTTCTGCTAAAGACATTGCATTGTCTCACGGCAGGAAGCACCAGAGGGATGTAACAATTTCTCTTCAGTGATGCAGTTTGTATCTCGGGTAAAGGCACAGAGGGAATAAGAACATGGGATGATTTGTGAAGGGGAGGTGCTTCTTGAGTGACACATGCATTTTAGAATAAGGTTTGTGGCAGAGAGGACTGTGTCATTCTCTCACTCACTGATGAAGGGAGCAGAAGTGCAGGAAGAGAGGGCTGATTCGTGAGAGACTGAGGGCCTCATTACACAGAAGGCGGTAGGGGATTACCAGCACTGGTAAGGGCACCGGTGCCGGTAATCCCCACCACCCTACTACGAGGTCCCTCAGTGGGTCCCGTCCTTAACGTGTGGTCAGACCACACGTTAAGGACAGGACCCGCTGAGGGACTTCAGTGCAAATAACGGTACCGCAAATTGCAGTACCGTTATTTGCTGCTTCCCCATTCCCATTGAGCCCTATGGGGACTCAAATGGGAATGGGGAATGGTTCCCGGAATGGGGACCTTCCGGTCCCGCAAAGGTCGGAGTGGGCCAGTAAATCCTTATTCTGGGAACCCGGCCTCTGACGGCGGTAAGGGGGTAGACATGGCGCTAATAGCGCCATGGCTACCGCCTTCCGTGTAATGAGGCCTTGAGTCTTCAGTGCTGCAGGCTCTCTGTCTCTCTCCTGGGTTGGCAGTCCTTAGAAGAGCTGCAGTCTCGAGCAACCTTATCTGTGAATGACCCTGTGCGAGGCAAGCAGGAAAGTCTGGGGAAGGACTTTGTGCGTTACTGTCAAGCTGAATCGGGAAATATCACCAACAGATTTAGGTAATTATAACAGTAATTGAGCAGAGTGTTGAAGTGAATGTTTCATATCATGTAGCATAGGTTAAATAATTCAGTTAATTTCTAGGCGCTGCATTAATAATAATAATTTAAACATGTTGTATGTAAAACTGTGATTATATTTCTCCAGGTTTTGCTGCAATTCAAAGTAACATTAGGCTCTGCCGGCTTTGTTGCAAAGTCAAGGCCGACAACAGGCAGAGCTCTGCACATTATCGCAGATAGAGCGTTGAAATCCATTGCAGGAAAACCTTGTTTATGTTTGTAATTACAAAGTGGGTGCACATGTCATTCTGTGTAACTTGCATATTTCTAGTTTACAATAAAGAATAATAATTTGAAAAGGTAATTTAGTCTCAGTATATTTATTCTGCACTCAGTCTCATTGAGTTGGCATGCATAGAGATGTAAACGTGCAGTAAGAAAATTACCAACGCAATTAATCACAGTTAATTGTTTTACTCTGAAAGGCTGAATGAATGTTTTGTATTTCATTTGCATATATAATGTATTCTGGATGCAAGCTGCAAGGGCATAATAGAGTGATATTGTAGATAAAATATCACAGGAGAGCATGTGTTAATTAGTCAGAGTGTACTAAGTCCAGTACCTGTTTACCGTTAGTGACCCTGGTGAACTAATTATAAGGCAGTGTTCTGAAATTAGTCTCACCACTATAAAAATACCCCAGTAAGTTTACCACAATATATTGCCAAGACATAAGAAAAATACCACCATACCAAAATACCACAAAATACCACGAGTTACTAAATATAGCCCATCAAGATCTCTAACAGACAGCTTGTATTTGTACAATGTGGCCCGGCAACCTATTTTATATTGCCAACAGACTCCTGTTACATTGTATGGGCATTACTGCATAATTTAAAGGGTGTACTAAAAGACAGAAAAATGTCTGTGGGCTTTTTATCTTGAATGTTTTTTATGGTTGAAACTATGACTTTTATATATGTATGTATGTTTATGGATTATTATACCTGAATAAACAATCATTTTTTTATGAATGGCCATAATTACTGTGGCTATTGCCAGTGTCCAGATTCTTGGGCACATAGCCGCTGGCCATGGCCAAACAATACACTTTAAGCATGTCACAAACACTGTAGACAGTTCAATAGCCACTAAAATATGTGTTTTTATCACAAACACACATATATATTACTCATACTGACTAGTTTTATTACATATATATAAAATCAGAAAGGTATCACATAGCACATCACATTTTCATGTTCAAAGAAGTCGTGGACAGATGTTCGTGCCCGTACTCCACAGTTCGTCCGTGGAAGCATGTCCATGTCTGTATCAGTCACAGACAGTAAAATAGACTGCAGACTCGGAAAACTCCACAACCATTTTTAAACAATAAAAACACTTCAATTGGAGATCACCAAGGTGTGCAGGTGACATTAAATCCTAATGTGGTGTCTCCCTTGCCTGGCAACAGAAAATGGGCTTTAAAGTACATCAGAACCAAGGGAAGTGACATGAAATGCATTTTAGTGACTTCAGCAAGCGACCAGCCGACAATCGAGTGAATCTCTGTGAGCAGCACTGAGTTATAGAGCAGTGCTCTTTTCAGCCGAAGTGTTGTGCCATCAGTGCCCCACTCAAGGGAGGAGGCCGAAGTGCTCTCTGGTGCTGCCTCGCCAGCGCAGCAGAGAGATCACAGTGTGTGTAGAAAGTGCAGCCCGGCACCATCACCGTGCAGTCTGAGGGCCAGAAAGCTGGCACTGCAAGAGAGCCACTGGCAGAGACCGGAAGGGGCCATGTGTCCCCGGCATTGTAGAGCTGCATGGATCTGTGCTTCCTCGGGGATCAGAGGCACAGCAGGCATTGAGCATCCCCAGGCGGATATATCTACACCCAAAACAGCATCTTCCCAGGCTCATCAGGCTGCAGAGGGCTACCAAAATAGGTCAGTCGACCGCCCATGCAGGGAGATTGCTGACAGGGGGAGCTGGGGGCCTGGCTCCATGGCCCTTCCTTGAAGATCTTCAGTGATGTGCGCTGGGTGCCTGTAATGCATTTTCTGTTACCAATGAGTGAGAAGCATGGATGCCTTTAATACCCTCTCTTATTTGGTGGCATTGTTACCACCCTTACTGTGGTACATTTGGTAAGTGTACTGAGAAGGCATGGCCTCTGGGAGTGATGGGCAATGACTAGGGGTGCAATTACCACAACAGGGGAGCACCCTGCATCTTCCTGTTCAGTGAGACCCAAAAACAGGACGAGACTGGAGGGAGCCCCCTATTTGAGTACCAGCAGCACCCACTTTCATAGGGTAATAAGACAGATGGCTGTCGCACTCTATGGTCCCAATCAACATACTAGCTATAGATAATACACCAAACTCTCACACCACTCTAAAGTTAGGTCATACGGACACAGGCAGACGTTCCATGCTCAACCCCCATACCACCAAGGTATTGCAAGCCACTGAAGACAACCAGAAATGGCAGTGGAGAAGCGGATGTCGACGATCAGGAAGCATCCACCAAAGAAGACATTCCCTTGCTACTCAAAGAAATCAGGTCCATGATGAGCGGCATAACCACTGCGATAACAGAATTTAAGGGGAGGATGGATAAGGCCGAGGAAAGGCTGGAAGCGCTGGAAAACAACCAACTTCGGCCGACATGATGGAAATGAAGTTTGAAGCCCACTTTCAGGAACTTGAGCAGAAGGAAATAGACCGCACACTAAAAACTGATGATCTTGAAATTTGAAAGATGTGCTCTAACATTATGATAATGGGCATGAAGGAACTGGAGGGCAAATCCAATACATCGCTGGAACATTGTGTGAAGTCCCTCATCAAAAGCCTGTTTACTGAGCCGCCAACTTTGTCAATCACATTCAACAGAGTTCACAGGGCAGGCAGCCTCCCCAGTGGTCCACGATTAGTCCTTGCAAAGTGCCATCACTATCAGAACAAGACAGAACAAGAGAGAGAGAGGTCAGATACCATTTGAGGGATCGCAAATCCATATCTACCATGACCTGTCCATAATTACTTAGGTCAAAAGAAGGGAATGCCACCCGCGGACTTAATGGCTACAAGAAAAGATTATTAGATATCAGTGGGGGTTTCCATTTGCTCTGTTGTTTGCGCACTGAGGTGAGGACTATAGAGTTACATAACAGGAAGAAATGGAAGGTGTCCTGAAACAGTTCTCATTGGAAGATGGCATTGCAAATCTGGGATCCATAAATTGTGCATCTGACCCTTACAACGCAAAGCATGCATCTCGTGTGTGGAGGGGCCATCCAGCAGGCATGTGGAAATGTAGAAGATTCAACAGACCGTGAAATGTATTTTTTTATGAATGATTTTGCTTGTTAACCATCTCATTGATCAGTGGAGAATGATGTGGGCTGGAGACGGATGCTGTTATGAGGCCCAGAATGAATGGCATATTGGCTAAAGTTTGCTGCTAGTTGTGCCATTGTTTTTTTAAGTTCCTCGAGGTTTATGTTTCACCTTTCTGTCTAAAATGTTGTAGTCAGGTTACTGAAGGGCAAGGGATCTTTTTTCAGTGGGCCTATTTTACGGGGCACCTCAGAACCGGGAAGGTGTCACAGTTTAGTCCCATTCGATGTTTGGATTGAGGGGACTACAACTAGTGTTGGGTCATGATGTGGCCCTCTACTTTGTTTTTTACTTCCTCTCTTGAAAAGGGGGGAAAATGAACCAACATGGGGCATAGAGGTTGTGAAAACAGATTTGGTCTTGGAGAGTTTTAAACAGTTCAGACCGCAAATAACATATACCCATGAGACCCAAGATTTTATATGATGGCACAGTGAAACAGAGTAAAAGTGGAGTCATTGAATGTGTAGGGGTTCAACTCACCACAAAAATGCTTAATGCTAGTCCAAGAGTTCAAGCAACCTGGGTATACATACTCTTTTTGCAGGAAACAAAGTTCAAGGCCCGGGGAGGAATACATGCTATGGGGCAGGGAATTAGGGGGTTCATACTGGTCATTGGGTGCTGTGAAGAGAGCTGCCGTGGGAGTCCTCATCCGGAAATCCCTGGGTCTAGAAGATACCCATATTAAAAGGGGCATGAAGGGACTGTTCCTCACGATCAATGGAAATGTAGGCCAGCCTGCAGTGATGCTGTGCACACTTTGTGCCCCTAACCATCAGCAACTCGCCTTTGTCAGTGCAGCATTCATGTTTTTAAGTGCATGGAAAACTGGTTTTCTCATATGCGGGGGGGGACCTTAACTTAATAGCAGATTGACTGCAGGATTGGTTCTCATTGAGAGCCAGAGTTGCTCCTCCCCCTGGCCATGATTGTGATAGCTTGCCAGACCTCTTTCAAGAACACTGTATAGTAGATACGTGGCGAGTAACACAACCACAGGTTAATAAATTCACATTTTTCTCACCACCTAACAGCACCTTTACCAGGATTTATTATTTTCTGATGGAGGCTTCCCAAGAACACAACATAATAGATGCGGACATACAAATTGTGGGGTGGCCGGATCATGATATCTGTAGGATTTCACTTGATGTTGGGCCTCGCACTCCACTTAATAAACGCTGGGTTTCTAATGATTCTTTGTATAGAGATGCAGTGTTCATGATAACCCTTCACACAGAGGTTAGAGAATTTTTCCAAGTTAATGACAATGAGGAGATGTCACTTCACACAGTCTGGGAGGGCGCCACGGCTACCTTTTGGGGCTGTTTAATAGCGGAATGATCGGCCAAGAAAAGAGAGACCGCATGAAAGTAAAGCGCCAACTGTTTGAGCAAGAGTAGATAAAGGCACAGGAGGATAGAACCAAATTAAAAGGCTATGGGAAAACATGGGCAGAAAGTTGTTCCAGAAATTCGCTCCCAAAATATCTTCATAAATGCCCAAATCCCCAGTATCAGAGGCAATTCCTTATGTTCAGACTTAAAGGAATGGTTCGGTCAAAAATGTTTTTTGCCCCTACGGGTCGGCCATGTGTTTTTAAGCCTAAATCGCTCAATTTTAGAAAAAATTTCTATGGACCTTACCCGAGTTTTCGTCCATTAAACACACGCGAAAACAGGCATTAGGGAGCTGCCATTTTGTGATAATCCTATCATTTCCCCCATCGCCCTGGCTGACCTGCTTTTGCGGCACTAAATCATATCCCCCGCCCCTCAGCCTGACATTATCAAAACATTCATATTCCCCGCCTCTCTCCGTGACGTTTCTGTCCTGTGTAGGTAAACGCGCCCAGTCGTCTTCTACGCGACTTCACACAGAACCCGAAAACCAACACAGATCAACTCACAACACAGCGCGCCACAATTCGGAATATGAAACTGTACTTTAAAATCAAACAGCAACACGTTACATTTGGTAAAGTACATTTATTTGACATTAAATGTTTATAGAATATTCAGCAATTGCCATATGAACTCCGAAAGCCATTTATTTTCTTTTATCTCTATAAGTAAATCCGTAAAAGTTTATCGTGAGTCACGCACTGTTCCTTTATGGTACACAGGGTGTTGGTTTTCATTAAAAGAAGCACTTTTGTCACACGTTGAACCGCAAGGCTGTTCCATCAAGTAGGCACTAGACCAACATAAAGGTTGATATGTTGCTTCTAGCCGCTAGTACCGCATAAGGGCACATGGGCCCTTGGCGATCGCCCCATAAAATCATCAGGATTGTGCAGTTGTTTACATTAAGCTGCAGCTGGCGGTTAGAAAAACCATATGCCGGTGTCTGAAACTGGTGGCAGTAGCAAAAGGGAAGGATATACCTGTTTTGAAAACATAACATTTATAATTAGTCTCGCCAGCCGATCTTTATTAATATTATTCATTTTATTTATTACGGCCGAGCTGAAACTATTTGCTTTCAAGGATAGTGCAATGGAGTATGTTCGGCTCTAAAATCAATGCGAAAAGTAACGAAATAAATCGAGATTAGTACACAATGAGAAACGACTTTTTGTCTACATGTGTGTGGAATGTGGACCTGCATGCCCATGTGCTCGCTACAAGGACGATCCCACAAACGTTTTCCAAGCTCTTAATTCATTCATTTATTCATGCATCCATTCATTAATTCTTGATTCCGGTATAAAAGCGTCTAAAGAGTTACTTACATTATATTTGCAATTTCCATTGTGTCTCTGCGTAATGCAGTCCGTAAATCCCACTGTGCTCTTGACAACGATTTTTCGTATACTGAACTAACATGAAACTCGGTCTAGTTTCAGAATTTTCTGCCTTATCGTCTCTTACATTATTTCACCCCCCCCTTCAAATGAAGTTCTTTCGGCATGGTCCCTGTCTCTCAAGGTAAAAAAACAATAGAACGTTATACTGCCAGTGCGAGTTGTGGGCCTCTTCAGGGCGCGAGCTGAAAATCAAAGCCGCTGACCTTCACTAGAAATCAGCATACATTCTTTCTTTGCAACATCCGGTAGTAAAGCCATCTGTGAGAACTTGAAGTTTCGAATCCATCTATGTAGTGCGCCTCAATGTGCAAATGCGAACTGGCTTCTCTCCCATCTGCAACAGCTCGCTTGGCGCGTTCTAAGGCCCCCAATTTTGTCCTCGTTGTCTGCGAGCTTTGAAGCCCCAAAGAACCATAACTATTGAGACTTTTAATTTTTTGGGGAAGGTCAGGGAAAGTATAAAGTACCCGAGGAGTTGAGTTGAAAGTGAGATTTATTTTTGTTTGTTTTATTATTTGCAATACGCAAGCCTCCCCTCGGTTAACAGTGCGCAGCATTTACAAGAGATTGCGAAAATTAGTTACATCAACAAAAATATATACATACACATTTAGACAAGGTCAGCAATATGAGGTGAATAGAGAGAGAATTCAAAGATGACACCCAGGTTGTTCGGCACCCAGGATGGTGAAGGTAGGGGTTAGGGTTAGCGTACTTTGTATGTACACTGTACAATAACATTTATTTACAAAACGACAATCGTATTACAATTATTTAAACCGGGATTTGTACTTCACAACCAGCTCTCCTTTGGGTGGACATGGCACAGTGGCAATGTTGGGTGGCAATGGATCAGTGCTCTGTACAGAAAAGTTCAAAATTCCATATCTGTGCTTCTCTAATACAGCAACAATAAGGCTTTTGACAAAGTCGAGCTCCATTTCCTCATAGACTGGTTTGATCACCCATTGCTTACTTCTTTTTGAAAAGGCCTTAGTGTAGCGAGGCATCCTTACATTACCCTTAGTCCTCGATTGTTCATGGCCGAGATTCTCGTTATGGGCCAAGACCGCTAGTAGAGTCCTATGTCTCATGCCATGTATGCTGAAATGCAAGCGCTTTGGCCTGTACTTTAGGCACATATTGTGGAACACCTCCAAACCTCCTGTGTGACAGAATTCTGTCAGTCCCCTCAAATCTCTTGATAGAGTTTTATCGAAAACAATCTCCTCAATGGCTTTGTGTGTCGGTGAAGATGGATTCAACCACTTCTTCTTCCGTGCCTCCACTGGGGACAAAGGGCCATGTTCACATTGGTGGAAATGTAGGTTTTCTGACCAGCGGTGCACATTGGTACAGTGGTGCATCAGTGACCGCCATTTTTCAAGTAGTATTTCCACTGACCCTTCACAAGTTTTGGAGCTCCACCAAAGATGGTTGCTGATAGACTGGGACCACTCTGAAATACTTTCCAAACCTTTTTTTTTTCCCTGCAGCCAAGATTTTCTTATTGATTGATTTAGCAAGATGCCATACGTCAAATTGATGTTTAATATGTGGGAACTGCTCTCTCATTGTCTTGGCAATTGAAACGTGTCTGTCCGTGGCTCTGAGGTCGATGTGCATTCCCCTCGATTCCAGATATTCCACTGATTTTATAAATCCTAGTTTCTCCATGGCCACTGAGGATGTACATTGTGTTACCTGCACGACCACCAAACTCACAATTTTCTTACTATCCATGTCCTGAAAGTGGTAGGTGCAGTACTTGGCAGAAAATCCAGGGCTGTCGCACTGTCCATCGCCGGCTAGCCTGAATCGTTTGCCTTCGAATGTACTTGCTAGAGACAATTGTTCAATTTACCAAGCATCACTAATGGCTGGAAACAGATAATCACGTTGGTATTTGTAGTACTGTGTTTTTGAAAGGAAATGGAGTCCCACAAACTGAAAGAAAGACTCTAACTTTCTAAAACTGGAGCCACTAAAAAGTAATGCAGCTGCACACAGTAGATTGCCTGCTGGCAGTTTCCTCAGCATCGGTTGTGCAGACCATGAAAACGTATGATGTAATGTACAGGCGGCATGTATTGTGACGTTACTGCCTTGTTTTTGACGAGTCACATGAATCAATGGCTTCCCACATACTTTGCCTCTGACGGAATGCCCACATTTCAGCGTACTTATAATATCCATCAAACAACTGTCGAATACTATGTATTTGCCCTCTTTTATTAGACTGTCATCCTGCATCAAAGTTGTTTCGGCCTGTAACGTTGAGGACATATCACCACATTTGAAAGAAATATTGCTGCTATCAAGTTCTGATGCGTCGGTGAATGCTGCTGCTGGTTCATTCTCTGTCATTTCAATATCTGCTACTTCAACATTGATGGGAGAACACAACAATGTCGACAGATTTTTGGTGGCAATTTTTTTGGGCGGGTGTAGATTGTGTGAATTGATCTGCGACTACTTCAGAGCTATCTTCAATACATCCAGTATCATGTTGTTGCGGTGGTGCGGTCGTACTGTAGCAATGGTCCATTACAACTTTGCCGGATTCTCCGGACACATTCATTTCATTTTCTGTACATTGGATATGAGCATGCCGAGTCTCAACATGCCGCGTCTGAATTAACAGTTCCTCCATAGCTTCCATAGTGTAAATGGTCTGGCAAGCAATATCTCTCATTCGCTTCACTGTCTGTGTATGTATAGTTCGTAGACACACGGGTAACTAGAGGACAGATTGGAAAAGGGATGTTCAGTTTAAACACAAGATAAAGTATAGTACAATTGAATGGAAAAAAACATAAAATAGTCCCCAGCACAAAAAAATTTCTAAAGTTATGAACTGTTTGTAACTAACCTTATTTTTGTTTCTTTTCTTTGCAACTTTTTTGACTCAACCTTCAACATCTGCACGCTGTTGCTCCGATACGTATCCGCATGTCTCAGCTTCCTCTTGCGCTGCAACGACATATTTTCTGTATCCGCATAGACAGCATGGAATGAGGCTCCATCGACTCCCTGAAACATAGTATTTTCATTACTGTGTATCAAAATATTGTTAGCATAAAACACACGTGAGGACGAACACACGTGTACATCTCAATAGCCAAACACGATTTAAACATTGTGTGGAACAATCAAACGACAAGTATTCGAGCTCTGATGACCTAGTTCGATGGAGCTGTCAGTATCCATACCTCTGGCTCTGCATGGACTGCCACAAATGATTGTATGGAAGAGGAGGCATCAGCAACTCCCTGAAACACAGTACTTGCATTAGTATGGTTTTCAATATTGTAAACATAACACACACTTGGGGTCGACGGCACAGGTACATATAAAGAGATAACCACAAATGTTGCATTGTCTAAAAGTATCAAGGAATATTTAAATATGATCAGATTTAATCGACTTATTTCTCTGATTTCTTTACATCTGCATCATCTAAATGGGATCTTGTGATTGTAGTGGAAGCTCCATCGTCTCCCTGAAACACAGTACTTGCGTTATTAGGGAAGAAAGTATAGCAAATGGAATCACGTTATATGATCACGCTCGATGGAGCTGTCAGTATCCATACCTTGTGCTGCTGAAGAATATCTAGGGCTGTTGTCAATGTGGTGCGCACTTCCGAAAGCTGTTGCACCGATTCGTATCCGCATGGTCCCGCTTCCCCTGGAATTACTTGAATGTCAGGCTCCACATCAAGTGCGTGGGTTGACGATTCAACAACTGCCTGAAACATAGTATTTGCATTAGTAAGGATTGCAATATTGAAAACACAACACACGCTTGGGGTCGACCGCACAGGTACATATCAATGGCTAACCACGAATGAAACATGGTGTAGAACAATCAAATGACAAGTGTTCCAGTCCTGATGATCACGGTCGATTGAGCTGTCAGTATCCATACCTCGTGCTGCTGAAGAACATCTAGGGCTGTTGTCAATGTGGTGGACGCTTCAGCATCTCCCTGAAAGACAGTACTTGCATTAATATGGATAACACTAATTATAACTGAGAACAAACACCAGGGCATGACAACTAAGGTGTATATCAATTGGAAAGCACTAACCAAACAATTGGTAAAATAATCACACGATACATAAAAACTGTTACTTGACATGCATAAAACAAGTCTGTAGCGGAATAGTAGAATGTTCTTGCTTCAGATTCAAGGGATAGTCAAGAAGTTGTAAAGGTAAATTATTGTTTGATAATGAAATGCCAATATTTAAAATTGCCATGTAAGGAGACAGAATACTTGAGTAATGCGCAATATAGCACAGTTCCCTGTGCCCATATATAGATTTCGTTTGTGGGTTATGAAATATAAAAATAATATATTGATAAATGTCATTATTCAAAAAGCTATACACTCATATCAATGTTTAAAGTATTACAAATTGGAAACAACACCTAAAATATCAGTGAATCCATTCGGCTACCTACACACTACCGCAAGGCCTAAAGCTAAAAACGGACACTTGACTCACCAGTGGCAGAATGTGGACGAATAGAGAGGGAATAGCGTTTGCGAGCAATTTTCGTGTCGGACAGCGTTTATTCTTCTTTGTTACCCAAGATGTGGTGTACATGTTCGAGGGAAAGTGCCGGCTGCAGATGCGGTATCGATCACCCCTCTTGTCCTCAAAGACTTGTTGGACTCTACTTTCCAGCTCATCCAGTGGATATCCGCAATGTCTGACCCATTCTCTTATTCGATCAACAGTTTTCGGGAATACATGCATTGTAGTGCCTTCAGATTTAGCATGGGTCTTCGAAGGGCAACCGCTAATCGAACAGGCAGGCATTGTTGAAAATTCTGAAAAGTAAATATCAAGATTATTATAAAACCTTGATGAATATAAATGTCATAAAAAAGTAAATGAACCATACCATGCTCAATGCAAGGTTTGTTTTGGTCGCCGGAACTATACCAGTTCATCATGTGCGGCTTAGTATTTGCATAAGTTACAGACATTTTTTAAATTATGTGACTAAACTCTGAACATGTGACTCGTCCCTTGGAGGTTCTGTCTTGCACGAAAAGGAAACATGCTTACATTATAGACTGGACCCCCAAAGGATGCAATTCGATGACAATTGACACAGATGAAAATAAATAGATCTATTGATAGCATAACAATTGAAACTCAAGTCAATAGCAATGAGACCAATAACCATAGCTCCATTGGATACTGTAATCGCAAATAGATAGAAATGTAAAAATGACTGAAATATGACTAGGATACATGGCCTTACCTTGACCAACAAACAGTTGGATTCAGCAGGCCGAGCAGTATGTTGCAGGAGAACAACATCAGGCCCCTCTCATCCTTTACTTCTCAGTAGAAACTCGTACCAAGTGCCTCCAGTAGTGGGTTCGCCCCATGCCCTTATGTGATGTTAACTTTGGATGACATTCGCGTAGATGGGAACACTGAGCAGGACACGGGGCATCCATTTTTGTACCCCCTTTCTACTCCATCTTGGTGACCAGGCCTCACTGAGATACTACAGCGCGCAGAGCACATGGCACACACCCTCGTTCCCACTCTGACTGGAAAACTCCAGAGTTATTTGCAACAACTAATAAATGTAACACACCACTCTTCCTCTGAGATCACGGTCCTGCATGTGAATCAGCCTGAACTAAGCACATAGCTCGTTCATCTCCACAAACATGTCCTTGCCCACGCACCCTCGCCAGTGGAAACTTACTGCCATTCTGACCCTGTGTCCCTGCAAGGTATTCTCTTCATGTGCCAGACCACTGACCACACCATGATGCCCACCTAGCAGATCCCCAACAAACATTATACCCCTACTGCAGTATATCATTGCCTATCAATAACAAATGCCACATACCGGAGATTCTTGTGAGCACAGACCCACACTTCAAACAGCGTATTATAGTGGTTAAGATCCTTGAACTAAGGCCTGTATAATCCAATGTTAATTGATAGTATAGATATATGTGTGACTTTTATAGAGACATAACCGACTGAAAGACTTTGAACAAGTGTTATTTAGTGCATGCATTATTGATAATATATTATGTTAGCTTAGATAGTGACCACCCTGCTTCACAGCGACCTGACCTTCACCCATTCCGAGCACAGATGTCTGACGTCCATCCTTGAATGGAGACACACTTGATTCATTTAAAAAATCGAAACAACCGTTGTTAAAATATATGTAGTGTTTTATTTTGTATCTTATTTTGATGACACAGAAATACAAGACTTTAAACATTGTACAGGTCAGGTTGCAGCACAGAGAGAGAAAACCCCCTGTACTGACCGCTCTCACTCGGGAACGTTTCTCTTATGGCACGAACAGCACTGGCAGGTATCACTCTTCAAACGAGGTGTCCAAGCCTCCCGTGAAGCCACCATGTAAAGGAACGATAGGCCACCAGGCTGTACCACCTGTGAAAAGGAATGAAACAAACTGTTTTTAAATGACCAAGATAAGTTTAATAAACGTTTGTTGTCAATGACAATTCTTGTAACTTATGGCATTCTGCTCGGACAAATGCTATCTAGACACTGCACACAATTGAACAACTTTCATGCGTTACAATGATATGTATATGTAATTTTGGATATAGTAGAAGACCATGAAATAGGAGTGGCATGACAAGCAGAGTATACTTACTCGTTACTCAGATTACGAGGACAAACAGTTGCGCGAAGTTCGTGCATAAGCACCATCATTATCCTCAACACGGACCGTGTGAGGCAGGCTGCCCTGAAGTGTGGCAGCTCGGTGATGCATTACGGTCGTGGCTCGCGTTCCAAAATGTAGGCCACGCATCCCGAGTTTTCACAGCAGCAGCAGTTCTCGTCCTCGGTTGGCATTAGCTCGCACCGATTGCATGTGCACCAGGTGGAAACACCGTCCATGCAACTAGGTCCAGGCTCTTCAGCTGTTGAATCGTCCTTCCAACTGCTGTCCGAAGACCCATCGTTTTCGCGTGTTTCCCTTTCCAGTAGTGCCTCCCCGGTATACTCGGGCTCGTACATGTAGGGCATTATTGTAGCCATTGTGTGTTAAACAAACTAAAATAATTTATAACGGTGGTACTGGTATCTGTTCACACGAGCTACAAGCAACGAAGATAGCTGACCAGAGCACAGAAACGAGTCACAGAATACTCAAAGTAACACAGAGAGAGGAATGGAATCGAAAATCTGCTGCTGTGTGTTGTGAAACGGTCTGTTTATACTTATTGAGGAAAGAGGCGTCCTGCCATTTCCATGGCAACACGTCATTAGCTGAAGCACAGCGAATGTTGACACGAGACGTGCTTTGGCGTTGTAAAATGGGCGGTACGCGTCTGCTGATGATAGGCTCAGGGGCGGGGGATATGATTTAGTGCCGCAAAAGCAGGTCAGCCAGGGCGATGGGGGAAATGATATGATTATGACAAAATGGCAGCTCCCTGATGCCTGTTTTCACGTGTGTTTAATGGACGTAAACTCGGGTAAGGTCCATAGGAATTCTTTTTTAAATCGAGCGACTTGGGCTTAAAAACACATGGCCGACCCGTAGGGGCAATAAAAAATTTTGACCGAACCATTCCTTTAACCTATTCCCACGAGAGAGATTCTGGGAGTCGGGCCAATTATCAGGTTTCAACTGCAGACTTAATATGCAACAAAATTGCAAAGAGACACTCAAACATTTGGTGCTCCTCTGTTCAGCAATTGTTGAGATCAGGACCAAGTGGTTGGGAAACTTTGTCAATGAGCAGCCGTCGATTTGGGCCGAACAGTGGTGGATTATGCTGTTGCAAGGGGAGTGAATTTCTTTGTCACTGGCCCTGATACACTTCCTACAGGAAATATTCTCTTTCTTGGAATGTTTGCAAAATCAAGCATCTTAAGGTTGGACTTGAAAACGGCCAAGACTCTTTTTTCTCTTATTGCTTGGACAGCTGTACTGTATTGGATATGTGTTCTGAAGTGATTTTTTTATTTTTCTTACTTGGAAACTGGTGAAAGGTTTTAATTGTAAACCATATACCGTATAATAAAATCAAAAACAAAAAAAGAGCAAGATTGCTACATGACAGGAAACTAAAGAAAGTAATAAGAGAGAAAGATGCAGTCATGAAGACTGCAACTACTCAGTTAGAGGAGAAACTCAGTGAGCTTAAAGAATGAAGGCAAGAACTTAGCGATATATGGCAAGGGAAAGCTTTTGCGCAGCTATGGTTAGTTAAACCGAGGTATTATGAAAAGGGCGATAAGGCTCTCACACTTCTCGTGTCCCGCCTGAGAGGTCAAAGAGCCGAAAGGTCTGTCTTCAAAATTAAGGATGGGATGGATAGAATATTAAAGAGGCCCGCGGCGATTGCACAATGATTTGGTAACTGTTATACCTATCTCTATGTGACTGAACACCCTTCTGACGAGGATGAAATGAGCAACTACTTGGAAGCACAACCCCTTCCAGCATTGACCCCAGGGGAAAGGGAGTTATTCGACACCCCAGAGAGAGTGACAAAGTCCTTAAAGACATCATGAAACTTAGGGCTGGATCCACCCCCAGGCAGTATAGGTACACACCAGCTTTCTATAAAAGGCTTGGCCCCAAACTAACCCTTTTACTAGCTAAGCTTTTTAATGAAATCTTAAACAGAGGGCGGGCCCCAGACACATTTACACAGGCATGCATTATAGTTCTACCTAAGGAAGGTTGAGATAAAATGTACTGTGTTTCCTATCTGCCCATATAGTTGATCAATGTTGACGCTAAGGTGTTTGGTAGCATATTGAGGGAAAGGCTGATCTTAGTTCTTCCTAAATTGATACACAATGACCAAGCCGGCTTTATTAGCGACAGACAGGGAGCAGATAATATTCGCAAGACCTTTCTGGTACTTGTGATGATACTCAAGACACTATCCTGCTCTCAATCGATGCTAAAAAGGATTCTGACAGGGTCGAGTGGCCTTTTATGGAGGCAACCTTGAGAAAGACAGGTTTGGGCCCTAGATGGCTGGTGGGAGCTATGGCTCTGTATCAGAACGCAAGGGCCTAGGTGTTGTTAATCAAATGGCCTCACCTGAACTCCAGCAGAGCCAAGAGACTCACCAGGGATTCCCCCTGTCACCATTAATCTACACTCTAACCCTGTTCGCCACAGCCATTTGCTCAAATGACCACATACAGGATCTAGTGGTGGGAGGTAAAATGTAAAAACTGGCCTTATACGCAGATGATAGCCTCGCATATATGACACACCAAGAGATTTCTATCCCATCGCTCATTTCAGTGGTGTCCGAATGTTGGAAACTCTCTGGTTTAAAAATTAATCTGAACAAGGCAGTTCTGCTGCCTCAAACAAAGAATGTCTCCCAGACATCCCAATACCTATAGAGCCAGGGAATACATACACACTTGGGTAATATTAAATATCTAGGGGTGCAAGTTACCAGAATTCTTAATGACCCATATGAGGCCAAATAACCTCCCAATTTGAATAAAAGAATGAACAATTTGCTGAAATGGTCTAATACCATTTTGTTGTGTGCTTTGCATCTCACAATGGTAAAAATGAACATCTTACTGAGACTGCTGTTTCTATTGTCGGGGTCCTTGGCTATGAGCTCTCGCTGGGCTCGTTCTGCGTGATCAGCACTTGTACTCTCGCTTATGCAGTGTTCATGGCGGTTCTTGCTTGCAGCCTACTTGGGCCTGGTTCATGGGTGGGGATGTGTAATGCACGGCACCTGTGTTGCGGTTTGACATGGCCTCATAAGCAATATTACGTCTTCATTATATTCTGATCACGATGCGAGGGGTGGGAGCAGCGTCAGCAAGCGTATACGCGAGTGCTTTAGGCGTCTTGCGTTTCTGCATTACTTTAAAGGGGCCTATGTGAAAAATAATAAAGATGCGCGTCAGTGGGTGTATCTGTCACCTACGTCATAGCACTGAATATATTCTTCGTGTAGGCTGGTGCGTGAGTGACCAGTGTACATGGTGGCGCGTGTGTTATTGGTAGTTGGCTAGGTCGTTATGGCATCTCTAATGATGTGGGTGATCGTTGTTAAAGTCTTAGTCGAGTTCATCCATGCCGCAGGTGTCGGCTTGAGTAGGACAGGCTGGTGGGCATATCCTTATGTTCTTGAACCAGGGTATTTTGTCATCTGGTAGATAGACAAACTCATCTCGTGGTGGATGCCTGGGCCGTGATCCTCTAGGCCATGTTCGCGAGGAGATTGGGGGAGCTTTTTCTCCCATTCTCCCACTTCAGTCCCCCCTCTGGTCGACTTGTCGACCACAAACATATCCTTCTCTTTATCTTCTCTTACTCTCCACATTTTAGTTATTCTGCCCAGTTGTCCATAGTGGTTGACATGGTCTTCAAATGACCAGTACATATAAACACAGCTCCCTCCCGGTTTGCAGTATACCCATCTTCCAACATAGCTCCTCGGGTTTCTTGGGTTCTCCAGCTTTACAGATGGTGGGTCTAAGTGATTGGTGATAATCTGTTTGCGCAGTTTCTCTCTTTCCTTTATTATCACGTCGGTGTGCTGGTCATCATCAGTTGGCATCAAGGGGTGCATGCCAACCATTCCGATCATTTCGTCTGTAGTGCGTGCCTTCCTGGCCTTCCAGAACCTTATTACAACCAATACTGCTGCAGCCAGTATTATGCATCCAACTATTACCTTCAGCCCGTCTGACAGCCATGATGGCATCCATGACCATAACAATGAAAACCAGCTATTATCCTTCTTTACTCCTTTACTTTCTTCCATCATTTTGGAGTGCATCTGGGCCAGTTGTGATACTGCTTCAGTAAGTGTTCCATTATCTGCATCTTTAGCAGGAATAAATGTGCAGCATGATTGTCCTATTTTTGCACAAACTCCTCCTTCCATTGCTGTGAGAAGATCCAGTACATATCTGTCCTGCAGTGCTACGATTCTTACCGCTCGCAGCTCCTCTTTTGTTGCATTGAATCAGTTTACTGTTGAATTAATCGTCATCATTAGTTCCCATCGGGTGATCTGGAGCCATTTCGCATTCGCATATGCTTGTAGTCCTGGGTGTATTATTGACGAGAAGAACATTGCAGCCCTGCTGAATAATCTATTTTCTGGTGGAATGGAAGTGAGTGCTGTTTCCGACCTTCCCCACAGGTAGTTTCCTGTCAGGGGTTCTCCTTGTCTCTTTATTCTTGTTAGGATGTTATTGTTGTTGTTGTTCTCTCCCTCTTGTGATTGTACAGATCTCGTCATCCTCTTGTTTCCTTCATCCATTATGGGAAAATTGGCCATGTTTACATGTTTTTGGGGCACCACTAGTGATGGTACATTGATGTGTACCATTGTGCATATACCATTCCACAACGTAGGCAAGGTGTGGTATGCCTTATCTCCGCAGACCCAATAGTGATCCATTATTACTGCCGTTCCAGCACCCCTCTCTGGTAGTTCTAACACGCTTCCGCAGTTGGTGTTATATCCCACCTCCACATCTCCTCTGTGTTGGTAGCATAACATGGGTGCGGTCAGCGGTAGTATGCTTATTGGGTCTTCATCCTTCTCCATCCATGTCAGCATGGGTACATATTTGCCCCATGTCGTCCAGCATCTGTCGTTGTGTTCCTGTATGGTGGTAATATTTTCTTTGGTTATCATCTTGCTACCGACCACTCCTATTTCCCATTCATTGTTCATGTATACCTTCCCTGTTATTGTTATCAGTGGCCTTTCCCAACATCCCTGTATACCAGGAACTTCAGTGGCATACCAATCACATGGCAGGTATTGTAGTGTTATCTTCTTCGTTTCTCCCTTGTCAGGGCCATTCGTCATGTATCTGAATGCTTCAGCGTGTAAGCTGCTCTTATGGTAACTCAAATATGACTTGAGGAAATTGTTTTCGTATGGGTATGTGTCTCTTGTTTCACACTGCATTCTCACCACCGTTCCTTGAAATCGTCCTCTCGTTTCAAATAGTGCCAGATATACTATACATAGCGCTGTCTTTTCCTGTATTTCTGTGGCGACGAATGTCCGTGAAGCGCTCATGGCGTATGGGATCAATGAGCACACATAACAGCTATCTTCTGTTGTCTGCTTACCAATTTGGGTCATGTGCTGGTACCACATGTTGTTTGAGACGTGTGCTGAATCTGTTGTGTAATTATCAATACCTTTGTTATCAGTATATGTGCTGCGTTTAACTCTACTTCCCTTATCCTTAGGGTTGATAGTACCACCTGACGTCATACCTGTTGCAGCCGTGGGAGGGGGCATGTTAGTTTTGGGTGCAGCCATAGTATTGATAGCATAACCTTTCTGCCATACAGAGGCAGCCAACAGACCAGTGATGACAAATACTCCTCTCATTTTTATTACAAGAGCTAGTCTCACCGGCATTTTGCTCTTACCTTGCTGCAGTCCGGCAGCTTATTCTTGCGACGTTAAAGGTGCCCGCCTGAAAATCCTCAATATGCTTGTTATTATTGTTAGTCGTTGTTATTAAGCTCTCCCTACCAAGTAATCATTCAGTGCCCAGGCGAAGAGCTGTTCCCACGCTAATCTTAGTGATCTATCTCTTAGAGCCGGTAAGTGCTCGTGAAGATGGGAAAATGATTGTTCTGTGGCCAAAACAAATGCGGTGTAATATACGCGTACCCTTCTTCTTTTTAGGTACCTTGGCCTTCTTATATGATATACAAATTGGTGTGATAGGGCTTCAGGGGTGTTATCATCCGTGGACAGCATCTACTCCTTGGCAGAGCACACTGTTAGTTACTTATTTTCTAAACAATACAATTATATACGGTACCTGCATGTGCAAGAGAAAAAACAGAGAAAACATACAAGTTTTTTAGATTTGTGCAATATCCAAGTTTGTTATACAACGTCCTTCAATCGGTGGTGACCTTGGAGGGGAGGGGGCTGGGGCTCGATTGGGCAGAAGTTTGTTTACTTTGTGATCTCGTGACCATGGAATGGGCTGTGGGCAAGCGTCCAATGTCTATGTCAGTAGTTGCTTCTGGGGAATCTGGGGGGTGATCAAGTGTAGTGACACTATTTTCATCAGCTGTGGTCGATGTCTCCTTCTCTGTATCCGATGCTGTTGATGTCGTTGTTCTTCCAATGGCCCTTTCGTTAACGCTAGGGCGGGTCTGGAGTTTGGAGATCTTTACGTCGTGCAGGTAATTCCAGGCGCGCTTATCCTGCAATTTCACCGCTCTGGTAGCTACCTCTTCTACCAAATGAGGGCCGGTAAAGCGTGGGCCGTTCCACTTTCTATTAAAGTTGCGGAGTAGCACATGGTCACCTTTAGCAATAGTGCATAGTCCTTCCTTTCCCAGTTCCTTGCCGGTGTCTTCTTGTTGAGAATTCTTTGACCCGCCCCGCGTGTGCTCGATCTGTTGAGATACAAAGGCGACACTAGTAATCAAAGAAGACACATATTGATACATTTCGTCACCAAGAACAGTTGCAGTGTTTTCATAGTCGTGAATGCTCTAGATGTAGGCGTTAGAGGAAGGCGCATTTGACGTCCTGTCACCACCCCGTGGGGAGTGAGGTGGTGATCAGACCCTGGCCTATTCCTTAGCTCAATTAGAGCCAGCCAGCGGAAGACAGTACAACCAGCTCTTCTTGGTTGTCTGCTGAATGTTTGCGATCTCTTCTTTCAATAGGACGTTCAGGCGTTCACATATACCGTTGGCCTGCGGGTGGTATGCACATGCAAATTTATGTTTAATACCCAGCAAGGATGTGATGTGCTGAAACATTTAATTAGCAAAGTGTGGGCCGTTATCCGACCGCAGCACTTTGCACACACCCCACCTGGGGAAGACCTCTCTCACTAAAAATTTAGCTGCTCTGAATGCATCCGTGTGTGAGCAGGGTCCGGCCTCGATCCACCTGGAGAATGGACATACCACTACAATCATATACCTATGTCCTTGACATACATTGATCATATCAACGTAGTCAATATGAATGTGTAGGATGGGTCCCTCTGGCTGGGGTATAGTACCTTTTATCACTTGCAGCGTGTGACCGACCATAAACTGTTGGCATGTGAGGCAGTTGCTGATGAAATTGGTGACATGAGAATTTAACTTGGGGCAGAACCAATCTTCCCTAATTCATGCTGCAATTACTTCCTTTCCTGTATGTGCTGGATGATGGAGCTGGGCCAGGGCGGTGTTCAACAGTGCCAATGGCATGACCACTTTTCCGGTGTTATTTTGACGCCACAGTGCGTCAGTTGGGGACATCGTACATCCTCTTTTTACCCATAGTTCCTTTTCTGTCATTGGTGCGGCTGCCTGTAATTCCATTATCTGTGTTGCGGGGAGATGAGTGTACCCTTCTTTCATCATCATCTGTTTTGCCATTCCCCTCCCTCTCCCTCTCTCTGATTCTGGGGGGTTCCATATTTCACCAAAGTATGCTGCATGCTTGGCATGTGCGTCTGCTGTTTCATTTCCTTTCGAGATATGGTCGTCTCCATTAGTGTGTGCCGGGCATTTAACCAAAGCTATCTCTTGGGGATCATTAATTACTTCAATTAATTCTGCTAATAAAAGAGCATGTTACACTGGGGTGCCATCAGCTCTCCTAAACCCTCTTCTCTGCCATTTTATCAGCCCTGAGTGGACGGTTGACGTGACATATGCGCTATCAGAATATATGGTAACTCTTTTGTCAACACTTTCCTTCAACGCCAAAATCAGCGCAACCAATTCCGCTGCTTGAGCCGAATAATGCTGTGTTAACTACACGCATTTCACCAGGACATACATCAAATCTTCTGTCATTTTTACAACTGCTGCCCCAGTTCTCCTTATCCCATCACTTTGGTCTATTGTTGATGAACCATCAATGTACAAAATCTCCCCACCTTTAAGTGCATCCTTCTCAACTTTTCTAGTGCATGAGTACGTTTCAATAGTCTGTGTACAATCGTGAGCATAATCACCTTCCTCAATAACTTCCACTATAAATCTGGCTGGGTTAACTGTACTGCATCTGACAATTGACAATTCGGGTCTAGATAAGATGATCTCATAACCTGACGCCCTCTGTGTGGTTAGTGTGGATTTAGGCCTATTCAATATTGCAAATAGCGCATGCTCCACAAATAGTGTGGTGGGGCACCCCATTATAATCGATGATGATTTCTCCACCGCAAATGCAGCTGCGGCGAGACCCTGTTCGCAAGGGAAATGTCCTAGCATTACAGGGTCCAAGTGACCACTGTAGAACGCTATTGGCTTATGTCCCATGCTGGTTTTCTGAGTCAATACTGCTTTCATTACTGCTGAGTCATAATGTGAAAAGATGAAGAACTGTCGTTCATAATCTGGGGTGGCTAGTACCGGAGCTGTGGATATGGCGTGTTTCAACTCATCAAACGCCTCCTTCATTTCACTTTTCCATCCCAATGTTTTGTCCCCTTTGTGTGCTTCTCTCAATGCCTCAAGTAGGGGCCCTATGTATGAGCTGTAGTCAAAACCCCATGCTCTACAGTAGTTGCATAAGCCCAGGAACTGCTGCAGTTCCCTCACCGTTTGTGGTTGTGGCGTGTTGGATATAGCTTGTGCTCTTTGTGGTGCAATCTTTCTTCCGTGCTGGGATATTAGTTGACCAATGTATAGTATCTGTTCCTGACAGTACTGCAACTTTTCCTTGTCTACCTTGTACCCCTTTTCAGCCAACACTGTCAGCATTTTCATTGAGTCCTCCCTGCACCTTTTCTCAGTTGTGCTGCAAATTATTATGTCGTCAACATATTGCAGCACCGTACTTTCTAATTCAATGTTCCCCAAATCCATCTGTATTACTCTGTTGAAAATTGAGGGTGACTCGCAGTACCCTTGTGGTAACCTGGTGTGTTTCCATTTTGTGTTCCCGTATGTGAAGCTTGTCAAGTCTTGTGAATCTGGGTGCAGAGGTATTGAGAAAAAGGCATTTTTGAGGGCAATCACGGTGAACCGTGAGGCTTCTGCCGGAATTCCACATAATATTGTGGCTGGGTTTGCTGCTATGGGGTATTCTGCCTCTACAATGTTATTCAAGGGCCTGAGGTCCTGGATAAAACGCCAAGACCCTCCTTTAGCTTTGCGCACTGGGTACACGGCCGTGTTACATGGTGATTCTGATGGTACCAATATGCCATTATTTATCAGGACCGTTATGGTTTCGTATATGCCCTCATCTGCCTCTTTTGATAGTGGGTATTGCTTCACTCTAGTATTGCACCCTTTTTCAGCTTTATTCTTACTCCTCCGATACTCTTTATGCAGCCCACTTCATAGGGACTGGTGCTCCACAGTGATGCTGGAACCTTAGCCATATCTTCCTCGTAGAATGGTATTGGGGTAGATGCAGGTGCCTCGAGTGCCATGGCCATTTACTGTGCCACTTGCTTGTATGTCACTCTTAGCCAGATATCTACACTCATCATAAATACTATCTCTCCTTCTTCCCTGTCTAGTGAAAAGAGCTCTTCATCGGACACCTGGGTGAGCCTGCATCCCTCAGCCAGGGCTATCACTGCCCTCCATGCTCTCCCTTCCCTGTCTTGGGCATGTACTGCGATGTAATCAGCAGTTGCTATAATACTCACGATGCTCACCGAAATCACCTTCCCTTCTGGTTCTTCACTGGCTGGTGTCTCAGGCCTGAACAAATATGCTGCTGGCCTCCTCCAAATCTTTCCTTCTATTCCTGGCATCCATGCAAATGCCATGTCTGTTCCGTACTGGAACAGTTAGCCATCCACCGGCTCAGCTCGAGCTACTGTCTGGCCACAGTACGCTTGCAGTATTTGCCATGCAGTAAGCATGTTTATTCCTGGTGTGGAACAAATTATGCCATTCTCCGTGAAGGAGATTGTCATATTTAACCTGCTCATTATGTCCCTCCCAAGTATGTTCACTGGCAACTCTCTTGAGTACAAGAGTGGGACAGACATGTCATAATCTCCTATGGATAAGGAGATGTTATCAGTAAAGGGAACCAACCCCCTAGCCCCAGAAAATCCTTGGGTGTTCATGGCCTCACCTGACATTTTAAATCTACCCTCCCTTATGCAAGACCTGGTTGCCCTAGTGTCAATAAGGAATGATAATTTTTGTCACCTATCGTTACCTCAATGCGTGGTTCCTCTGCACTATTAGGTGTAATTGCTCCTATATCTGAGGTGTCTGGATACTGTATCCTCAGAGCTTGCCATAATGCATGCCTGCAATTCGCAAATGACGCCCCGTCATGTGATGTGTTCGGTATTGTAACCCCGGGGAACCCCGCCCTCTTCCAGATGTCATCTGCCGCATCCCTTAATATTGATATTAATAGGCCCTTCACGTCTCCTACTGCTAGTTTCTGTCCTGCAGTGCGCTTTTCCATCTCGTATATCCATTTTCCCACTCCTCCACTTAGTGATCGGAGCCTGCACTTTATATTTTCCTTATCGGCATGCTTCCAAGGGACGTATTGTGGTCTAACCCCCCCTCTCCAATAGCGGCATTAGATTGTGCCCCATCTGTCCCCCCAGTTGTCGCGGGGTGGAGTCCGTATACCCCTCCTCTTCCTCTGTGTCAACTAGATCATCTGTCATGTCCATATTACCGCTGCTTGTTGTAGCTTCCCCTTCATTTCTCCCCCTTCTCTTATTACTTTCTTTATTTAATTCAGGTGTGTTTGTCCGTTCTTCCTGCCTACGTCCCGTGATATCTCTAAGCCTGCCGACGTAGGGGGTGTGTTCAGGAGCGGGTGTGGGTGGGCATGTTGGGTGGAATGATGCGGGTGTGACTGCACGTGTTTGCTCTCCCGCCACTTCTCGTTCTTTCTCCTCACTCCCCTCCACTTCTTCCTTCTTTCTGCATGCCAATGGTGATTCCCGGTTGGTGCGCGTGATGTACAATTTGTCTAAGCTTTCCCTACCGCCGCTTCTTACTTCTCCCTCGTTCCCTCGTCTTCTTCGCTGCAGAATTCATCCAGGAGGACAAGCCCCAATCTGTCCTTTTCCCTCTAATCGTCACTGTTTTTAAGTCTATTAAATCCGTTCCTTCCTGTTCTCCTTTACCAATTGCTCCCCTTTGCGCTGATGTTGTGGCTACTTCTGCATTCCGACGTACATATGTTCTTACCCCACTCCCCCCTTTCCTCTCTCTTCTTTCCTCTTCCCTCTTCTCCACTATTTCACCACCTATTTCCTCTCTTGTCTTTTTCAATTCCTCCATCACCTCATTGCTTACCTTCTCTAATATCCTTTCTTCCTCTCTCCTCCTTTCCCATTTCTCTCTCTCCCTTTCTAATATGCTTTCTATTACTTTACCTTCTTCGTATTTCCTGGTGCTCTCAGAGAGTATTTTCTTCTTCCATAGTTCCATTTCCTTTTCTTTCTCTTCTTCCTCTCTTTTCCTGTCACGCTGTGCTGCTCAGGATACCCTTTCTGCTATTGCCTTAATTCTCTCAGCTTCCCTCTTCTGTTCTTCAGTTCGTTCCCTCATTTTCTCTAACTCAACCCTACTTTCCTTCCTTTCCCGCCTTCCTTTCCTTCCTTTCCCTTGTGCCTCTTTCTCGAGCTGTTTGATCAGTGCATTTTGCTCATTCCTTAATTCTGCCAATCGTTCCTCCAACATCTCCTCCTCTTCTCGTGGCAGCTCCCCTTCTCTCGTTTTACCTTCCTCCCCTCTTATTTCAGTGCTACCCTCGTCGTCCTTGTTCATTCTCCGTACTACCTCCTTTTCTTCTCCCGTTAGTGTCCCTCACAATTTTAACAGCACCTGTCCTGCTACCCACTCGTCGTGTCCTATATTTGGGATGGGTTCTTCCCTGTTCTTCCCTTCCCTTGCATGCACCTTTGTACAAGTTGGGCCTACCGTGCTTGTCACCTCCTCCCTCCTGGATTGGCTGTGGCTGTATATGGTGGTGGGCTGTATGCTGGGTTCGAATATCCCTCAGCCGCCGTTAGTTGTTGTCTTGCTGCTTCTCGTAGTTCCGTCACAGGATATAACCCCCCTTCTTCCTTCTTCACTACTTTCACTAGGGGCATGTCGTCGGTCCCTTCCTTCTTTACTTCTACTTCACTTACGATGCCAAGCTTTTCGTCCCCCTTTCTGTCTCTTCCCGCGCACTGTGCGCTACCAACCTCCTGTTCCCCGTTTCCCTCTTCCTCCTTAATCTTCTTCCCCTCCTTCGTTTCCTCCACAGTGAACATCCCGGTTGGCCCTGGTCGGGACCCCTGGAACATCCTCCATAAGTTAAACACCTCCACGTGATGCGCCAACTTCTTCCCTTTGTACGTGTTATGTATGTGTGTCAGTAGTGTGTGTTGGACGTACGGGTCAAAACTGCCGTTAGGCGGCCAGGGTGTCGTCATTTTGTTGTCTGTCCCTTGTGTCATTCTATGCTGTATTTGATCAATTTTTCCCTATGGGGTGATAGTTTTTTACAAATATGCTGGTGTGGGGTAGTCAGGGTATTCCCCCACCCTCCTGATTCTAACCCGTATGACATGGTTACACTGTGTTTTTAGCTCCCTTCAGTATAGTTGTCGTTACCTGGCCCCGTAGTTTGGGGACTTAAGACCGTCCGTTAAAAGAAAACAGCCAAATATAACAATTGCAAATATACAGTCTTTTCCTGTGTTTGTTTTCTTCTTTAATACCGTTACGGCCCCCTGCGGCCACGGCGCACGAAGCCCCCTGCGGCTGCGTGTCCTGTGTGACATGCTTATACAGCCGTCTCACTTTGTCTCCTCCCCTCCTCCTTCCACCTCACTCAGCGTGGCCGGCAGTCTCCTGTATTTGGGGTGGCCGGCAGTCTCTGTGCGCACCCCCTGCCCCCACCTCCGTTTCACTGCCCCTGCCCTCTGTTCACTTCCCCACCACCCTTCAACAACGCTGTGTGGTCAAGGTGTCCTATGAAAGCCCTACGGGTGACGTCACCAACCTCTTCCAACAACTACCGGTAAGATCTTTTACACTTCAAGAGAGCGCGCAATAAGTTTTAACTGCTTGTCCCCGTTATCCCCACAGTTGTCCTCTTGAACAAGGTAACCAACAATACACTCGTATAATCGGACTGCGCACGCTGTGTCGCTTCGCGTGTGACACGCCCCTCACCGGGAGGGCTTAACCAGCCAATTATCTTCTGTACTTGGCAACAATTTAGCTACCTCCTACAGGAAAATGTCATCTATCTATCGAGCTTCACTGCTCGATGAATAGGGATCCTCATCTACTCATTGATCAAAAACGCCAATTCGTATGAAAGCCACACCCACACACTCCCTTTACAGGTGGCCACGACCTAGGCCAATCAGTGTCTACGAGCAACCGCATGTGGTGCTTTCTTGCTCCACCCACCCTTCTTCCGTGACGTTGTAGCAGACGGCTCTCGTGCCTGTCCCGCTACCACTCACTTCACCGTCAACACTAATTGATCAAATCTTCACCGCACACCTTAGTAACACCTCCCACCGCCCTTATTACAACTCCTCTCCGCTCCCTCACAATCTCACATTGCTTGTTGGGTATGACATACTCACCAAGTTCTCTTGATGCGGGGCCGCTCGACTGCGTGCACCCCTCAAAGCGGCTCGCCGCCTCCCTTCGTCTGGACCACGTCTGGACACTCGCCAATCGCGGGCAGGATACTTCTCAACCGGCTCCCGAGGGCCAATATCCGGATTGCGCTGTCCGGTGTTCTCGCAGTTCCGCGATGGTCCTGTAGTCCTCAAAAGGGGGCAGCGGCAGAGGGGGCCACGCCGCCGGGCCTCCTCGCAATGAGAGGCCTTGGAAAAATAAAAAAATGAAAAGGTAGATCTTAAAGAGAGATCTCAGCAGTGCCCCCAACTTGTCGGGGTGGTTATCCCGGGGTCAGCTGAGCCGTCCGCGGACCTCCAGGCTGGGAGGCCCCAACTCCTCCCGTGCTTCCCAAAAATGAGTATGAGACACACACAAGGAGCAAGGCGGTTCTGCTGTTTATTAAAACAACGTCAGGGATGGGTCTATGATCGTATGCGTCCGTCCAGACTCTCAAAATTCGTGGGGCTCGCAGGCCCTTTTTACCGCAGTATGACGTGCTACTTGCGTCACCTGGGAAAGTTAGCAAAAAAACCTATTGCCACTTCGGATTGGGTCCTTGAGTGGTAGGGTTAGTATAGTATACATATAGAGAGCAATATTAGTGGTTAAGGATGAGTCAGGTGGTATACTTGGGCTGTCCCTTCTATTAGATACTTGAAAATTGTTACACGAAGACCCCTAATGATTGGCTAATGTTGGTGGCGTCAGTGATGAGTGCCCTCATGTTCTGATTGGTCCTCCCACGAGCCCCCCAGTCTGGGACCATCATCGTTCCCAGCTCGCGGTGTACCTGTCACTGGCAACAATGTGTAACTATGTGTTTGTGCAGACAATGTGCGGGTTTGCTCATAGGCCTGAGAGAAGGCCATTCCCATCGCCGTAGGTGTCCATCTTGTCATTTCACTGTTGCAACCTGTGTCCCAGACGTGGGACCCAGGCGACTTCTTCCTCGTGGGTCTGGCACCTTGTCAGGTTGGCTTGGTCACGTGTGGAGAGACCGTAGCTGGGGCAGAATTCTGCACATTTAAAGTTGTATTTTGCTTCCGTGTGCTTGGCTTTGCTTACAGGTGTGACCTTGGCGCCGGCTGGTAGCATACGAGTTGCAACATTGCCCCCTTGGCTATGAGCTCTGGCTGGGCTTGTTCTGCGTGATCAGCACTTGTACTCTCGCTTATGCAGTGTTCATGGCGGTTCTTGCTTGCGGCCTACTTGGGCCTGGTTCATGGGTGGGGATGTGTAATGCACGGCACCTGTGTTGCGGTTTGACATGGCCTCATAAGCAATATTACGTCTTCATTATATTCTCATCATGATGCGAGGGGTGGGAGAAGCGTCAGCAAGTGCTTTAGGCGTCTTGCGTTTCTGCATTACTATAAAGGGGCCTATGTGAAAAATAATAAAGATGCGCGTCATTGGGTGTATCCGTCACCTACGTCATAGCACTGAATATATTCTTCGTGCAGGCTGGTGCGTGAGTGACCAGTGTGCATGGTGGGACGTGTGTTCTTGGCAGTTGGCTAGGTCGTTATGGCATCTCTAACGATGTGGGTGCTCGTTGTTAAAGTCTTAGTCGAGTTCATCCATGCCGCAGGTGTCAGCTTGAGTAGGACAGGCTGGTGGGCATATCCTAATGTTCTTGAACCAGGGTATTTTGTCATCTGGTAGATAGACGAACTTATCTCGTGGTTGATGCCTGGGCCGCGATCCTCTAGGCCATGGTCGCGAGGAGATTGGGGGGAGCTTTTTCTCCCATTCTCCCACTTCACTATACCATGCCCTTCCAACGATAATACCAACATCTTTCAATATTGATGTAAAAAAATTACTTCTGTCATTATTATGGCTTGGGAAATTACCACTGATAGCATATAGCACATTAATCGTACCAAAAGCGAGAAGAATCAGATTCCCAGACCTATATGAATACCACAAAGAGGCACACCTGAGGGTCCTTGTGGATAATTTATGGGTAAATAAAGAGAAACAATGGTTTGCCCTGGAAAATTATAGATTTGACCCAGTTATACTGGGAGAATGTTTGTGGTTCCCTAACCGACGATCACCACACAAAATACACCCACACCCTGTACCATCGGTTTTGTGGCACCTATTGAGAAAATCCAAAGATATGGAAGGAGTGACTTCATGGCCATCCCCACTCAGTTGTATTTTGGCTCCTCCAATAAGAGATAAAATAGTGAACCCCCTCAGCTTTCAGTCATCCCAAGAAGCTGGGTTGTCCCCGGTGGGACAATTATGGAAAGCGGGTCAATACCTATCCAAAGACGCATTAGAGGAGGCTCTCGGTATACCCTCTATGCCCACACAATCGATGGGCAATATACATCTGTGTTGTTAGCAGCCAAGTAAGAACCAAGGGAGGTCCAGTTGGCACAGCCCAAACAACTGTGGTAAGGACTACAATTTCAGCTAATATCTAGCTCGATATCGAGAAAGGTGTAAAGACAAGGCTATGGCAGAAGACAGAAGGATAGAACAAGAAATATACTATCCCTGCCTTAAGTGCGCTCTCAACTAGGTTGCAGTGTTACAACACCTGTCTAAAAGTGACAGAATAAGAGTCAAATTAACAACTTTTATAGTGTGTAATACATCCAGCCTTGTAGGTCCTATACCACTTTCTTCCAGATCTAGTACAAATTGGAAGAAACTGTAATTTAAAAGAAAAAGCGCACCGGGGCATTGAAGAGGATATATATCCCTCCAAAAACTCGTGTGGCAACTAATGGGGTAAACAATCCTTTAATAGCCCACAGATTTGTCACATTGACCCTGGATTGCTAGGGTTAAAAAGACACAAAAACAATTTAAAAAGGAGAAAATCCTTTTTCTTTAAGCACAAAGACAATACAGTCACAACTTCCCTTCCAAGACTCCTTTTAATTAGAGGGGAGTCGGACAATGTAAAAAGGTTTGCTCAAACGATCACAAATAGGCTAACTGCTGCCTTTTTTAGATGTAGGAAACACCGTCGACCGGTTTCAGTGGCATGACTTCATTAAAACCACATTCATCAGGACAGTCTTAGCTTCCTCAGAACTGGTGTATTTTATAATTTAACAACCAGTTTATGAGGAACAAAAATACGGAAGATGGAATTGTACTTTACCACCTTGCCGTAGGTGTCAATGGACTGGAACAGTCTAGAAGGGAGCCTGTAGGATCAAAACAAAATAATCCACAGTCACAACGCGGCTGCTAGGTTCCATGCATTGGATTATGAATAGACCCCAAATTACGTGTCATTCATCTATGCAAACAGAGTATGTTAAAACCACACTACATCATTCAATCTTATTGTATATCTCTCAATCTCCTTCGTATGTAGCCATCATGGCATCTATGGCCAGAGTGTGGGCTACAGTATTCTAGGTATTAAGTCAATAATCATGGGTACATGTGAATCATTCATAAACACGTCTTGAACAAATGTGCTCTTGGGTCAATGGAGATCAAATGTTGTAAATATACATATAAAGGAAGGACTCACCCTCTATTTGCTTCCCTCGAGAGTCGAAGAAAAGATGACTATTGGCCTCATTACAACCCTGGCGTTGGACCATGGTGCTATTAGCACCATGGTCCATGCCGGATTCCGCCATGGTGGATGGCGGATTTACCGCCCCATTCCAAGGTTGGCGGGGCGGTAAATCCCCATTCACCATGGCCCCTTCCCCATTCCCATTTTTGGCCCATAGGGCTCAATGGGAATGGGGAATGCGCTAATTACGGCACCGTAAATTACGGTGCCGTAATTAGCACAAAGGTCCCTTAGCGGGTTGGACTTTAACACCTGCAAAAAGCAGGCGTTAAAGTGTGAATCTGGCGTTAAGAGTTTAACAGCGCCGCAGCCTTTTATGGCGCCGTTAACCCCTTAACGCCAGGGTTGTAATGAGGCCCTATGCCTTAGTTGGAGGCACAATTCGACTACCCAGTCCCATGCTGGTAATCTGTGGGGTAATATAAAGATGTAAAAGTATTACTCATATTGAAGGTCACAACTTTCCTTCCAAGACTCGTTTTAATTAGAGGGGAGTCGGACAATGTAAAAAGGTTTGCTCAAACGATCACAAATAGGCTAACTGCTGCCTTTTTTAGATGTAGCAAACACCGTCGACCGGTTTCAGTGGCATGACTTCATTAAAACCACATTCATCAGGACAGTCTTAGCTTCCTCAGAACTGGTGTATTTTATAATTTAACAACCAGTTTAGCAAGGAAACGTGCAAGAAATATCCCTCGGGATATAACCTTGCAACAAAAAACACGACCAGCTGGAGAAAAACCATTACAGCAGTCTTTAGTTATTCAAACAAAATCAACCTGATCAAAAGGGAAATCATCAAACTGTGGCCAATACTTAATGTAGGGCCTGTCACGTTACCATTACCACGAGTTGCCATGAAAAAAAGAAAAAATTTAAGAGATACACTGATACATTCATATACACCAGCCTTAGAGGCCACTGGGCAGACCACCTTGTGGAACAATCCAGCTCCACAGGGACACACACCGTGCTGTCAGTGCAATGTATGTACATTTACTAAACGCACCAAGACTTTGGACCTTGGCTTAAGGACACCATGGAAACAGGTCTCCTGAACTAATTGTAATACATCTAATGTAATCTACATGATAAAGTGCCTCTGTGATAAAAAATACATAGGCATGACTACTAGGCCAATCAAAAAACGGATCCAAGAGCACCTATCATGCATTAGGACCCATCGGGAAAATGCACCAATGGTTGACCATTTCATTAGGTTGAATCACCTGGCCACTGAAATTGAGTGGACAATCATGGAAAATGTCAGATGCCCAAGAAGAGGAGGGGACATGAGCCACCTCCTACTGAAATGTCAACAAAAATGGGTGTTCCGTTTAAAAACTGACAAGGTTGGTTTGAATGAAAACATACCCGGCATTCCTTAGCTATGATTAATTAACCTATCATTTAGTCCTGTGAAATAAATATCCCCAGGAGCCCCTTTGTGCATCAAAAGTGGTCGTAGGCCCTGTCTAAGTGGAGATGTAAGACCTTTATTAATACATCACACACTAACAAATATTGGTATGGTCCATTGGGTTGTAATGGGCTGCCTTCACATTATGGGCAGCAACAAAAACTATGGCTACTAAATAGACAGTAACACCCATTGGCCTTACACCACAAAATGGGACCTCGATCTGTTTGAGATCGGTGGATATTGACGTTGATCCACCCTGATACATAGTGCCTGACCTAGTCCCAGTCGATTAGCCTGACTTCTGGGCTGATTACGCCAACACGAGTGAGAACACGTGACATGCATTGGCATGTCACGTGAAAGGTGGACTTCACTTTCCATAGCCGAACAGGTTTAGCGTGACCCGCCCGACGTTCGGGCCGCCTATGCGATCAACTGAAACGCGTGCACGTGACTCGTTTGCAACTACCACTTGAAACAGAAGCGAACGGAAGGCTCAATGCTCTCCATTCTTTATAAACTGCGAATGCGATAGATTTGCGGTCGCACTCGCATCGGACACTACAGCCGTACCACACACTTAGGAAGGTGTATGCTGGTAAGCTTTTGGGACCTCCTCTGGGGTGTCATACAATCTTGACTTAAAGTTTTCTAGTGCTATGGGACTATGTTACGCTGGATAGAGAGTACTCGCCCCCTTTCAGGAGTAGTAACTCTTGGCCCTCCCCGTTATAATTTTTCCATATTTTTCAAAATACCCAAAATGCATTAGAAGTGCCAAAATTCACTGGCAACCAAATCAGTGGCACTGTAGGTAGAGGCACCACAAAATCTGGTGCCTTCAATATGAGTAATACTGTTACATCTTTATATTACCCCACAGATTAACAGCATGGGACTGGGTAGTCGAATTGTGCCTCCAACTAAGGCATAGTCATCTTTTCTTCGACTCTCGAGGGAAGCACATAGAGGTTGAGTCCTTCCTTTATATGTATATTTACAACGTTTGATCTCCATTGACCCAAGAGCACATTTCTTCAAGACGTGTTTATGAATGATTCACATGTACCCATGATTATTGACTTAATACTTAGAATACTGTAGCCCACACTCTGGCCATAGATGCCATGATGGCTACATACGAAGGAGATTGAGAGATATACACTGAGATTGAATGATGTAGTGTGATTTTAACAGACTCTGTTTGCATAGATGAATGACACTAATTTGGGGTCTATTCATAATCCAATGCATGGAACCTAGCAGCCGCGTTGTTACTGTGGATTATTTTGTTTTGATCCTACAGGCTCCCTCCTAGACTGTTCCAGTCCATTGACACCTACGGCAAGGTGGTAAAGTACAATTCCATCTTCCATATTTTTGTTCCTCATAAACTGGGTGTTAAATTATAAAATACACTTGTTCTGAGGAAGCTAAGAGTGTCCTGATGAATGTGGTTTTAATGAAATCATGCCACTGAAACCGGTCGACGGTGTTTGCTACATTTAAAAAAGGCAGCAGTTAGCCTATTTGTGATCGTTTGAGCAAACCTTTTTTCATTGTCCGACTCCCCTCTAATTAAAACGAGTCTTGGAAGGAAAGTTGTGACTGTATTGTCTTTGTGCTTAAAGAAAAAGGATTTTCTCCTTTTTCAATTGTTTTTGTGTCTTTTTAACCCTAGCAATCCAGGGTCAGTGTGACAAATCTGTGGGCTTTTAAAGGATTGTTTACCCCATTAGCTGCCACATGAGTTTTTGGGGGAATATATATCCTCTTCAATGTCCCTGGTGCGCTTTTTCTTTTAAATTACAGTTTCTTCCAATTTGTACTAGATCTGGAAGAAAGTGGTATAGGACCTATAAGGCTGGATGTATTACACACTATAAAAGTTGGTAATTTGACTCTTATTCTGTCACTTTTAGACAGGCTTTGTAACACCGCAACCTAGTTGAGAGCGCACTTAAGGCAGGGATAGTATATTTCTTGTTCTATCCTTCTGTCTTCTGCCACAGCCTTGTCTTTACACCTTTCTCGATATCGAGCTAGATATTAGCTGAAATTGTAGTCCTTACCACAGTTGTTTGGGTTGTGCCGACTGGACCTCCCTTGGTTCTTACTTGGCTGCTAACAACACAGATGTATATTGCCCATCTATTGTGTGAACATAATCTACTAAGGGTAGTATCCTGTTAATTTTGTAGAATTTGCCCTCTTGTCTAATAATACCCTCTATGCCACCACTGATGTATTTTCAGCTGGAGGGCCTCCTAACAGACCAATACTGGGCAATAGCCTAAAATGGCCATTGACCCAATTTAAGCAAGTGCTCAATGCACATACCTTTAAGGAAAGGGCTAATTTCCAAACTATGACTCCCTCCTTGCGAGAGATCACATAGACACTCCTACCACACAGAAAAAAATGGTCAAAGGACCTCCGGTTACAGGAGGACTCAGAAGCCTGGCAGAAAATATACAGGGCGGTCAGGTCCTCTTCTATGGCGGTCCAATATAAAATGCACAACTGTAGACTACTGTTGCGATGGCAGATAACCCCTCATAGGCTCTCCAAAATTTACCCCAATACGAGCTCCTTTTTGCTGGAGAAATTGTAACATGATAGGTTCATTCTGGCATCTGTGGTGGGAGTGCCCCATGGTACAGACCTTTTGGAAAAAGGTAATGGCATGGATTAAAAACATAGGTGGACTAGAGAGGCGATTATCCTCATTATCTCTTGGCTTGACTACCGCAACAGCCTACTCTTAAATCTACCTTCTTCCTATCTATGACCCCTCCAGATAATCCAGAATAGGGCAGCAAGACTTATCCTTGTCCTCAAGCCCAGGGGCTGCACCACTCCTGCCCTAAAAACTCTTCACTGACTTCTGTTTCAAATCGCTTTGCATCATCCACAATGCTGTCTGGGGCCAGGGACCACATTATCTGCAACTTGCTATCACTAAATATTTCCCTCTACACCTCTACGTTCCTCTGGCACCAACTCGCTGTGTCTGAAGGGTTTCACTATACAGAGGGCTGGAGGCCGATCTCTTGCTTCAGCAGACTCCCTCTTGTGGAACTGCCTCCCCCTTCCTTTCTGACATGAGCTGGACTTCCTCAAATTCCAGAAGCTCCTCAAGACTTTCCTATTCACTTCCTCCTTCCCTTCTTCCTTCCTCTGCTAAACTCACACTCGCTACAATTGGTGACCAGGGCCCTTATGTATCCTCAGGGCCCTGGCCTCCCACACCCAGTTGCCTCAGCTTTTGTCTAAACACAGCACTTGCCTCAGCACCCACCAACCTACCCCACTGTATGCTTGCACTTACTCACTTGTTGCAGCTCCACGCTCCCTAGCACTTACTACACTTGGCACTTACTTTTTGCTGCTCACCCATGGGCATGGACATTCCAGCACTTATCCCCTCTCACTCCTCCCATCTTCCGTCTCTGCACTTTTACATTCTGAATACTCACAAGGCCTAGTAGGTTTGTCTTAATACTCCAGTGTATTTAGTGTTTATTTCAATCCCATGTTCCCTCCCTGTTGCCATGTGGGCACTTTGAAACACAATGTACTTGTTGTATAAGTGCCTGACAAGCGCACAATAGACAAATAAACAAACACATTATTGATATTGTTCAGTCTTGTAGACCAGGGGGAGGGATTTATCTTATTATCTCACATGCCTAGGAATTTTCTCCTAGCGGCTACAGTCTGTATTACTATTAATTGGAAGACAAGCCGCCTACTGAATAAGGGGGAATGGACGAAGAAAGCCTACAAATTATATGATATGGAAAGTCTCACTCGCAAATCAACATGGAGTGGCTTACATTTTTGGAATACTACATAGCTCACTATCAGCCCAGTTAAGGAGTGGCAAAGACAGCTCAGCATAACTAAACAGTTAATGAAGTGGCCCTATAGAGTCTTCTTTTGATGTGATCCAACTGTGTATACTGATGTCAGATTCGTGACGCAAGCCATGCTTTCCTGAACATGACGCAAGTCCGCAATCACCCAAGTTGTTGTTGTGATGATCCAATCTTTTTTGTTGAAGGGAGGATGGAGGGAGGGGAGCCTGAGGGCATAAAAAATAAGGGTTTGAATAATTAAATGGAACGGAAATGGCCCAAAATGTAGCCCTCACAATTGTGACGGCCGAAATGCCCGACTTTTTTTTCAAACACCCTCTTTACACCACATATATATGTGGGGGGGTGGGATATTATAGTATTATGAGGGGTGCTCTGGGGGTCTCCTCCCGCATATCTATGTGATATAAACAGGGTTTAATAAAAAAAACCTCTGCATTTTCGGCCGTCACAATTATGTGTGGTCACAGTGATTACATAGATCCAATGGGACTATGTTGATCGATGCTTTATATTGCAAGGGTATGCACGGTTCTTGAGGTTTCAGCATAGTAAACTGCTGGGAGTAAGGGATGTACCCTTTTGTCATGTTATCAATGCCTACCTGTGTATAACAACGTCCATTTTGGTTTTTGTGACAACTGTATGTATCAATTACACCTGTAACAATTATCTGGCCGATTCATGGAATTAATGTGCGCTGAAATTTTCAGCGCAAGCGTGCGAATCGCAGTGCCAGTGCGAATATTGCAGCGAAACCCATGCACAGCGATTCATGGAAGTCTGTGCGCGTGGAAATCCATGGATGTGCGCTGAAATCCTGTTCGGCGCACGCTGGCGCACACGCCTTTAAACAGCATGCGCTAAGCGCACAGCGAAAGAGCACATAGCGCGGCGCACACAACAAAAGTAGGCGTAACACGGGGTGTGACACGCGGAATGGGGAACAATGCGTGAAAATGTGGGCGTCACAGGGGAAGTACAGGAGGCACGTGCACAGAACGCCCACATGCTTGCCTACAACACGTATTCATGGAATCAAATAGTGCAAACCAGCGTACGGGCAAAGACGCGCACAGGCCTAAACAAGTCCGCCACATGAAGGCAGGCGGTAGCGTCCCTGCGCATGAAAAAAATGTGCGCTAACAAAAAGCACGTACATACAGCTATGATGAATGTCCCATACTGTGTCCCTCTAGGACAAATGACGTGCAAAGGGGTACGCAACAAACACAGACACCCGCTGTGTGAAAAATAGCGTGTGCGTGTATTTCGGGGGTGCGCGGAAAGTTTCACACGCGATAGGCCTTGGGCGAGCGGGGTACTTGTATAACTGGGGTTCGCGTGAAGTCTCACATGTGTTTGGATCCGGATAGGTGTATTTCTGGGGTTCCCGTGAAGTTTCACACGCGATAGGCCTTGGGCGAGTGGGGTACTTGTATAACTGGGGTGCGCTTGAAGTCTCATACGCGATTGGATCCGGGTACGTATATTTCTGGGGTTCGCGTCAAGTTTCACATGCGATTGGCCCTGTGCGAGTGGGGAACGTGTATTTCTGGGGTTCGCGTGAAGTTTCACACGCGATAGGCCTTGGGCGAGTGGGGTATGTGTATAACTGGGGTTTGCATGGAGTTTCATATGCGATTGGATCCGGGTACGTGTATTCCTGGGGTGCGCAGGAAGTTTGCCACGCGAAAGGGCCTGTGCGAGTGGGGTACGTGTATTTCTGGGGTACGCATGGAGTTTCATATGCGAAGGGCCCTGTGCGAGTGGGGTATGTGTACAACTGGGGTTCGCGTGGAGTTTCATACGCGATTGGCCCTGTACGAGTTGGGTACGTGTATTCCTGGGGTTCGCAGGAAGACTCACACACGATGTCAGCAGGGTACCTGTATTTCGGGGGTTCCGAGGAATCCTACACGTGAATTGGCAGTGTGGGTCCTCCCAGGTGTTCCCTCTACACCCTCCATGGCCCCTGCAGGCAGCCCACACCACAGGGGACTACCCTGCACCCCTGGTCATGTCCCGCAGGCAGCCCATCCACCATGGGCATGCCCCCCAGCTAAGCCACATGTCACCTTGCACTACTGATCACCAACGCATGACCCCCTGCACGCCCACCCCCCAGCAGTGCAGGACACCTGCCAGCAGACCCCCACTCATGTCCCACTGCACCCCCACCCCTCACCAGTGCAGGGCACCTGCCAGCAGGCCCCCACATATGTCCCCCAGCACCCCCACCCCCCAGCAGTCAGGGGCACCTGCCAGTAGGCCCTCACTCATGTCCCACTCATGTCCCCCAGCACCCCCACCCTCCAGCAGTGCAGGGCACCTGCCAGCAGGCCCCCACACATACATGTCCCCCAGCACCCGCCCAGCAGTGCAGGGCACCTGCCAGCAGGCCCCCACACATGTCCCCCAGCACCCCCACCCCCCAGCAGTGTAGGGAACCTGCCAGCAGGCCCCCACACATGTCCCCCAGCACCCACACCCATCAGCAGTGCAGGGCACCTGCCAGCAGGCCCCCACTCATGTCCCACTCATGTACCCCAGCACGCCTACCCCCCAGCAGTCAGGGGCACCTGCCAGCAGGCCCCCACACATGTCCCCCAGCACCCCTACCCCCCAGCAGTGCAGGGCAACTGTCAGCAGGCCCCCACTCATGTCCCCCTGCACCCCCACCCCCCAGCAGTGAGGGGCACCTGCCAGCAGGCCCCCACTCATGTCCCACTCATGTCCCCCAGCACCCCCACCCCCCAGCAGTGCAGGGCACCTGCCAGCAGGCCCCCACACATGTCCCCCAGCACCCCCCCAGCAGTGCAGGGCACTTGCCAGCAGGCCCCCACACAGGTCCCCCAGCACCACCAACCCCCAGCAGTGCAGGGCACCTGCCAGCAGGCCCCCACACATGTCCCCCAGCACCCCCACCCCCCAGCAGTGCAGGGCACCTGCCAGCAGGCCCGCACACATGTCCCCCAGCACCCCCACCCCTCAGCAGTGCAGGGCACCTGCCAGCAGGCCCCCACTCATGTCCCACTCATGTCCCCCAACACCCCCACCCCCCAGCAGTCAGGGGCACCTGCCAGCAGGCCCCCACACATGTCCCCCAGCACCCCCACCCCCCAGCAGTGCAGGGCACCTGCCAGCAGGCCCCCACACATGTCCCCCAGCACCCCCAACCCCCAGCAGTGAGGGGCACCTGCCAGCAGGCCCCCACTCATGTCCCCCTGCACCCCTACCCCCCAGCAGTGAGGGACACCTTTCAGCAGGCCCCCACTCATGTCCCACTCATGTCCCCCAGCACACCCACCCCCCAGCAGTCAGGTGCACCTGCCAGCAGGCCCCCACACATGTCCCCCAGCACCCCCACCCCCCAGCAGTGCAGGGCACCTGCCAGCAGGCCACCACACATGTCCCCCAGCAACCCCACCAACCAGCAGTGAGGGGCACCTGCCAGCAGGCCCCCACTCATGTCCCCCTGCATCCCCACCCCCCAGCAGTGAGGGGCACCTGCCAGCAGGCCCCCACTCATGTCCCTGAGCCCCCCATCCCCCCAGCATTGACAGGCACCTGTCAGCAGGCCCCCACACATGCCCCCCAGCACCCCCACCCCCAGCAGTGCAGGGCACCTACCAGCAGGCCCCCACACATGTCCCCCAGCACCCCCACCCCCAGCAGTGCAGGGCACCTGCCAGCAGGCCCCCACACATGTCCCCCAGCACCCCCACGCCCAGCAGTGCAGGGCACCTGCCAGCAGGCCCCCACTCATGTCCCACTCATCTCCCCCAGCACCCCCACCCCCAGCAGTCAGGGGCACCTGGCAGCAGGCCCCCACACATGTCCCCCAGCACCCACACCCCCCAGCAGTGCAGGGCACCTGCCAGCAGGCCCCCACACATGTCCCCCAGCACCCCCACCCCCAGCAGTGAGGGGCACCTGCCAGCAGGCCCCCACTCATGTCCCCCTGCACCCCCACCCCTCAGCAGTGAGGGGCACCTGCCAGCAGGCCCCCACTCATGTCCCCTTGCACCCCCACCCCCCAGCAGTGAGGGGCACCTGCCAGCAGGCCCCTACTCATGTCCCACTCATGTCCCCCAGCACCCCCATCCCCAGCAGTGCAGGGCACCTGCCAGCAGGCCCCCACACATGTCCCCCAGCACCCCCACCCCCCAGCAGTGAGGGGCACCTGCCAGCAGGCCCCCACTCATGTCCCCCTGCACCCCCAGCAGTGAGTGGCACCTGCCAACAGGCCCCCACTCATGTCCCACTCATGTCCCCCCAGCACCCCCACCCCCCAGCAGTCAGGGGCACCTGCCAGCAGGCCCCCACACATGTCCCACAGCACCCCCACCCCCCAGCAGTGCAGGGCACCTGCCAGCAGGCCCCCACACATGTCCCCCAGCACCCCCACCCCCAGCAGTGAGGGGCACCTGCCAGCAGGCCCCCACTCATGTCCCCCTGCACCCCCACCCCCAGCAGTGAGGGGAACCTGCCAGCAGGCCCCCACTCATGTCCCCCAGCCCTTCGAACCCCCCCAGCATTGACAGGCACCTGCCAGCAGGCCCCGACACATGTCCCCCATCACCCCCGCCCCCCAGCAGTCAGGGGCACCTGCCAGCAGGCCCCCACACATGTCCCCCAGCACCCCCACCCCCAGCAGTCAGGGGCACCTGCCAGCAGGCCCCCACACATGTCCCCCAGCACCCCCACCCCTAGCAGTGCAGGGCACCTGCCAGCAGGCCCCCACACATGTCCTCCAGCACCCCCACCCCCCAGCAGTGCAGGGCACCTGCCAGCAGGCCCCCACTCATGTCCCACTCATGTCCCACTCATGTCCCCCAGCACCACCACCCCCCAGCAGTGCAGGGCACCTGCCAGCAGGCCCCCACACATGTCCCCCAGCACCCTCACCCCCCAGCAGTGCAGGGCACCTGCCAGCAAGCCCCCACACATGTCCCCCAGCACCCCCACCCCCCAGCAGTGCAGGGCACCTGCCAGCAGGCCCCCACACAGGTCTCCCAGCACCGCCAACCCCCAGCAGTGCAGGGCACCTGCCAGCAGGCCCCCACACATGTCCCCCAGTACCCCCACCCCCCAGCAGTGCAGGGCACCTGCCAGCAGGCCCCCACACATGTCCCCCAGCACCCCCACCACCCAGCAGTGCAGGACACCTGCCAGCAGGCCCCCACACATGTCCCCCAGTACCCCCACCCCCCAGCAGTGCAGGGCACCTGCCAGCAGGCCCCCACTCATGTCCCACTCATGTCCCCCAGCACCCCCACCCCCCAGCAGTCAGGGGCACCTGCCAGCAGACCCCCACACATGTCCCCCAGCCAACACGTCATCACAATCCAGATCCCTGGCTCTTATGGCCACCCAAATCCCACCCCACGCCACCCCAGTCCAAACACCCAACCAAGCTTTACATCCACTCCAAATTGAAATCCCCTTTACATGATAGATCACAAATAAGCAGTATGCGCATGAGTACAAGTCTGTCAGCCCCACACAATGGCAACACATGACTGAGAAAACCCACATTGTGGCATGCATGAAACCAATGAGAGAAGACCACACATTGAAGTAAGATACAAAAATATATTCAAGCCAAAATGAAGGGAATGAAATCAAAACACACAATAATGCCAATAATAATCAAAATGCAGCATGTCCCAAAAAATGATGAATAAATAAAATGAGAATCCAAATTAATCCAAACGAAAATGTGTCCAAAGTCACCGTCCAACAAAGCAAATCCAAAGGGAAAAAAAGCGTAATATCCTTTGCTCCATGGTGAAAAAAAAAAAGATGAAGGAGAAAAATCCACTGTAAAACTATGTACAAATAGCAAATCCATGGTCCATGAGCCCAACGACATAAAGGAAACCTACAATGAAACCTACCTAATTACTAACTATATACAAAAATGTGGGGCATAGTCCATGCGCCCCAAATGAAAGAAAAAAGAAATTAAACTTAACACTAATGAACTAAAGACAATGGCGGCGGGCAAGTCCAACGGCTCACTTGTTGATGTCATGGGCCAGGGCATCATCGAACTCCTGTTCAATGTCTTGGAGGCGGGCCTGTTCTCTGGCCCGATGTCTCACAGGGATAACGCCATGTCCACCTCCAACTCCCTGCAAATTCCCTCGAGGCACTCAGCCCGCCTAAGCGCCCTGCGCATGGAGTTCTCCGCCCTGACCATTGTGAGCCGTGCCTCCTCCGCCCGCCGCCGCTCTGCACCTATATGCTGGCCCAACCGCTGCCACACGGAAGACACTCCCATTCCAGGGTCCTCCTGCCCTCCGGCCGATGCCTGCCCCTCTGATGTAGATGGCCCCGAGCCATGATGCCTCCCACGTTGAGCCTGCCGCTGCCTCCGAAGCAACTGCCTCTGCCAACACGACGGCATCCAGGCTGTTGGAATCCACCGACGCCGTCGTGCACGTGCCCTGCCCGATGATGCCAGCACATCCTCCATCTCCTGGTGTCCAGTTGCTGGGGTGTCCTCTCCTGCTGGACCTCTGACTCCCGACTGTGGCAGGGATGGGATCCCCACCGAGCTGGCTGCGTTGGTCAGGGCAGGTCCACAGGGGGCCCTGGTGGCATCTGGACCGGAAGACGCCATGGAGAACGACTGGTGCATAGTCTCCACAGAGGAGGAGAGGGCCGCCAGAGTGGTCGACACATGTACAAATCCCCCGACTATGGACACTCCCAACTGGGCCACATTGGCACGCTGCTCTTCGTGATGACGTGCCTGCTCCCCCCGGGAAGCACGCATGTCATCACGAATGTCACGCGAGCGCAACGCGACACCAATCAGGACCTTCTCCATACGGCCAGGGGTCCCCTCGTTCGCAGGTAGAGGAGTGTCAGATGACATGGACATCCCCCCTACCTGAGGACGGGCCTGGGATGGGGCATCCCTGCTGGTGCATGGTGGTGCAGTCACAGTGTCAGGGACAGTGACATGCACAGGCCCCTCCACGGTGACTTGTGCTGCCTCCTGCCCCTGTCCCTGGACTGCACCACTTGCACCAGTGGTACCACCCCCACCAGGACTCATGTGCGGCTCAGTAGCGGCCTCCTCCTCCTCTGTGGAAACCACCAACCTGGATGGCTCCACACTGTCTTCCGGCGTTGCAAGCCCCTGTGGGGGCTCACCCACTCCTTCCGCTGCAGCCATAGTGACAGACACAGCACCAGTCCCCTCACTCCCGGACGATGGTAATTTCTGGGAGGGTGACTGGGCCTTGCGTCGCCGGCCGGTCGGGGCATCCCCGCCGCTTTGCTCCACAGCGCCGTCTCCGCCCTCTTCATCACTTGCCACTGTGTAGAGGGAGACATAGAACACAAGCATCAGGGTACTGTACAATGGTTCCCTAGACAGAAGCAATAGAAGATGAGAGGCACTGTCAAACATCACTTCCATCATGTCCCTCCACAACACATGGGTCAGTGCAGGCAAAACACATGCAGTAACAGGTATGGCGCATGCTATGAACATTAGCATACATGAAACATACAATGCTGGTTTGAAACTCACATGCATCATGGGTCATGCCTAGAGGCAAGCTGGCTACCGTGGTACTATCCTTGACTCCAGAGATCAAAGAAGCCAATGGGTTCAGCACAGCCGCTGAGTTGGAGGAACGTGATAGCAAACCAAACTGTATTGAGCCCAAGGTTGCAAGTGGCAACATTTTGAATGCAAGAGAAAGAACTTATGTGTGTATTTGAACTTTAAAGAAAGCCCAATCGAGGTCCAGGTGCAGAGGGGTCCGGCGTCACATGGGCGCTCATTTGAAAGATTCTAACCAGGACTTGTTTTTGAAACTAAAAGAACCAGGAGGCCCTAGGAATCCTTTGTACAATCGAAACTCTCTGACCCATTGCCAGAGGAAAGCTAGGGGAAGGGAATCCCGCTTTCTGATAAGATTGTGAACTGAGGAATAAAGCAATTGTGAACCCAACAGAGGGATGCCCAAAGAAAGCTACAAGAAGAAAAACCCTGCTTTCTGATGAAAAATGAGTAAAACATAAAAAGTGTGAGCAATACATGAACTTTGTTAAAGAAAGGTCGTAGTCAACCCGACGAAGGGAGGCCCCACCGGAGAGAATTGAGAAAAAGCAGAGTAAATTGTGAACAGTGTGTTAAAGCGGCTATATCAACTCGATGGAGGGATGCCAAGGGGAGAGCTAACGAAAGTGAATCATGCACTGTGATAAAGCAAGTCGTATTGAGTGTCTGACAAGAGTAAACCTGAATGAGAGTTGACCATAATGAGTAGTTGTTCAAAAGGACATTAAGACTCTACGAAATTGTAAGCTGCACTTGAAAGGACATAGTGAACCCAACAGAGGGAAGCCCGAGTTGCAAGGAGGATCCAAGCCTGGCAGAGGGAGATCCTAGGGGCGAAGTGCAATCGCCCAAGGTGCAAGATCACAGAGAAAACTTTTGTTTGTTTATTTATTACTTTGAATCAGCACTCCTCCTGAGGCAAGAGACTTTTGCAGGAAAGAGACTTGGTTTCTGAAGGATTTTGATATTGTTTAACTGGAACTGTGAACCTTGTGCTGACGAGGCCAAGGAGTGTGCTGTGCTTGAGAGTCCCGCCTTGTCCGGTGCTTCAAACGTGGGGAAGGGAGACCCAGCGATACCATCCTGACTTATCATTTTGTGAACACTTCTTTCTTTTCTGATGAACATTATCCCACACTCTTTTTGGTAATTTAGTAGTAAGGATTGGCAATAGGTTTTTTCTTAGTATAGGCCCTTTTTATTTTGACACAACACCACTAGGAGTGCCTTATTATTGTGTGATGGTCATAGCTTGCTCCTATCTTAGATTTAGGTATAGATGAGGCATTCATCTCACCCATTATAAAGTTCAGTAAACACCCTTGAACTGTGATCACTTGTGTCTGTCTTTACTGTTGCCACCAGGAGTTCCTTACACAAGGCATGCAACTTAAATGACTGACCTGTCAGAGGCAGCAACAGTGAGCAGAATGTGAGGAATTGCCCTGCGATTCTTATCTCCCCGAATGCGAGAAGCAGGGCAACAGTAATCTCAGGCAAGCCCTCTGGGGAAGAAAACACTGTTGGTCCGAAGGATAGACAGTCGTGGCTAGCCGACTCAGATATGATGTTGTTCTCTGTTCATCTGCAGGCAGGGATCTGTTAACAGCCTCTGTAACTGGACACATCTGAGACTCCACACAGAAACATTGTAGCAACAAGAAGGCAAAGAGAATGAAACTGAGGTAAGGCTAAGAGAAAGAGCCTTGAGCGCTCGAGTGGAACATGCTAAGTATGTGGTAAGAACAGAAGACAGCCTACCTGTATCTGGCATGGACAGTAAGTCAGAAGCTTGTGGTTTGGAATGGGAAAGGGTGAGCATTTTGTTCTTTTCAGAGACGCAGGGACAAGGTCTAGAAGGAAAACACAGAACAATGTAAAGGGAAAGCAGTATGGAAATACATTCATAAAAACTCAGGAATGATAATGAAAAGGTGACAGCCAAGATATAACAAACACACGAGCGCCTTGCCAAGAAAGTAGCAAGGCGCGTTGTCCATGGCCACGTCTCATTTGTAGTCTTTCTCCATTCCGTACCAATGCTGATGGAGGAGCGGTGATGATGAGGCAAGCTGTCACTGCTGCAGCTGGGCTGGTACTTTGAGCCGGAGGCGCCATGTTGAATGAGGAAGTGTAGGCGATGTAATGCATCTGGTGCCACCTATGCCACACAGAATGTCTGCGAAAATGGGATGCAACCGTTTCCTTAAGAGCGAAATAAATGAAAATAAGTTCTGAGTCCTTTAGAGACACAGGGACCGCCTCAAGAAAACCAGTAATTTTTGGTTGAGAAGCAGCAGGCATATTTAATTTGTCTCTTTTGGGACAGGGCACTTAATTGAGCCCATTAGTATGTTTGGCAGGACTCCATAATCGTTTTCCTGATTTTGAAGCCTCACTACGGAGATCATATCTTTTCGCTGTTTTCATAGTAGAAATAAAACAATGAAACTGTGTTTCCGCAGGTAATGCAAATTTACAAGCTTATTGTGGGAAATTACAGACCCCTTGGTGAGCTGGTCATAGAAAGCAAACTCAGCTAGCAAGAGGGGGAAAGTCCGAACCATTGAACTCAAGGGAGCTCAGTGCACCGGCTTAAAACACATACTGTCTGCCAAGAAACGATGGACACACTTCAGATGGTTAGTCTCATTCAAGGGCAACTTGCACAAAAAACCTGCCCTTGGTCAGAAAAGGCCAGCTTTAAAGGACCAATACATATATGATTCAGGAGACCTGTCTGGCTCAGATAGAGCTACTCCAGTACAAGTCCTGCTGGGGGTGCGATGTGCACTCCCCGCTGGCCTAGAGGCAATTTTTGTGAAGTATACTATATCACCTTGAGGGGTTGTTGCCACCGAAATCTTGCCGTCTTCTCAACTCGTCTGGCAACACCAATCAGGTCGCCAGTCGCAGCCTTGGTTCAGGCACACAGCGCTAGGCAGGGGCTTGAGTCTCTGTCCCCTGCTAATCGCAGCGTAATGCAACCCTCGCCCCCACCGCAATCACTAGGAGTGGTGGAGCAGGAGCATAGAAACACAGGAACCCTGCGACCGACAGTCAATGAGGTTAGAGGAAAGGCACAAGAGACTCACAAGGAATGTGTCAAGACACACTGCAACACAAAATATGACTAGCATGCAGCCGCTTCCGACACTCCCCTGACATTCCCCGGACAATCAACTGTATTAGCTCAGCCTAGTCCAAATTGATTAAATGGAACTGATTAATGGAGCTGATTGGATAGCATCGAGAATGTATCAATCTAAGCCTTAAGGGAGGTCGCGACTCCTCCCTTTGAACTATGGCCTGGATGGAAGGGACACAGTTTACACAAGGACTGGTCTTAGATGGGCCGGGAGGGGTGGTCCATGAAGGTGTGTAGGAGGGGGACTAATGCATTGAGAGGTTTTTGTAATTTTTTTATAATTGCTCTGTGATTGTTATAGCTGTTTTGTCATGCATTTGTTGCAATTAATTACTTATTGTTGATATTATGTATTAATTCAATAAAAACTATAATGATAAAAGAAAAGAAATTCAGCAGATGTGGGAAGTCATGACCAGCTTAACTCAGCACATTCCGGTTGCAAAGCTCATGAGCAAATACATATTATAAGAGAAGGGATTCACAATGACATATAAAATGGCACGGTGGGGGACATGACATTATGAGGGACATCAACAGGAGCACTCCAAGTTAAGCTGGTCATGACTTCCCACATCTGCTGAATTTCAAGGGTTTTGTTGCACTAAATCTGCTCAACTTAACTACACCTTTACTAAATTTTTTCTGTGATTTTATATATGTACAAGTTTAACTACCCGGATTCGCCTGGGATTTCACTTATCAGATTTTTTAAATCTCTGATCTGTAAATCTCACTTCAGTTTCTTCAGCAGCCTTTTCATTCTAACCCGGTCCCACTCTCTTGAGGTTTCCACAGGGATCGGCCCTTTCTCCTATCTTGTTTAACCTTTATATTTGGCCTTTGCTGTCACTCATTCAGGCTCATGGCTTCCACTATTATTTCTACGCCGACGACACACACACTTGGTTCGTCTTGATCTAAATCAACCTGACACACCCAGTTGGTTGAGGATATGTCTTGAAGATGTAGGGAAATGGATGTCGTTAAATTGGTTGAAACTTAATGGCAGCAAGACTGAGGTGCTGGTGGTTGGTACCTCCACCCCTATTCTTTTCTGGACCAATGAATGTTGGCCTGCCTCCTTGGGTCCTCTTACAGTACCGGCCTAATCAGTGAAGAATCTGGGGGTTATTATTTATTCCATTCTTACTCTTGATGGGCAGGTTGCTGCAGTATGTAAAACTGGTCATTTTAAACTTTGTATACTCAAGAAAGCTCTTCCTTTTGTACCTACGAAATGCCAGGCCCCTGTGATTGCCCCACTTATCATGAGTGGTCTGAACTACTGCAAGTTGTTGTATTTTGCCCAGCCACGCTACTTGATTAATCAGCTTCAGCTGTTACAGAACGCTGCTGCTAGAGCTATTCTAAGGCCCTCTTTTGGCACTCACATGTCTCCTTTACTGAGACAGCTCCGCTGGCTCAAGGTGAACAAGCGGATCTTATTTAAGTCTCTGTGTATAGTACACCGTACTTTTAATGGCATAGGGCCTAAACATATTCAGGATAAATTCCCTCATTACACTCCCACTTGGTGTCTCCGCTCACAGTCACCTTCTTGACTGTGGTTCCCAGATTTAGACTGATGCACAATGGTGGGCGGCCCTTTTCGGTTGCTGCCGCTCAGGCTTGGAACATTCTTTCTCTTGCACTGCGCAAGACTGTTGACCATCTTGTCTTTCGTCTTCTGCTAAAAAAAATGGTGTTTTAATCCCTGTCTCATACTCTCACTGCTCACAGGTTCACGCCATGGTGCCTTCGGGTGTTTTTGCGCTTAATAATTTCACTTTACATAACATAACAGTTTCAGGAATTCTCAGATCAGTAAGTCTTGCTTGAGTTTCTTCAGCAGTTTCATTCCTTCATTGTTCAGCAGCACTAATTCTCTTAACAGCAAGTCGTGTTTCAGTTCTTCAACAGTTTTGTTGCTTTGTTTTTTAGCAGCACAAAATCTCTGATTAGTAAGTCTTGCTTAGGGTTATTCAGCACCTACATTTTTCTGTCTCGAAGCATGTTGAATTCTATCAGCTTCATGGCCTTGAGATCTTCCTTCTTCGGAATGTTGATCGTGTTTCAGCTTTCAATGATTGTTTTGATTTAGGTGGGATAATATAATCTTCAAATTGTAGCAACATTACATTTGATGTCATGAGGGTGAAGGGCCTGTACTTTACAATATTTTGAAAAAGAAATTAATCAGGTGTTAATCATGTTTCAGCTTCAATGCGTGATGATGAGAACTTTATACAAATGACCAGTAGATGGCAATGTAACAGCACAAAACATAATGCCAAAAAATAAAAAGGATTAAATATCTCGGGAACAGTGTGACCTATCGAGCCAGAAATAGTTGCATTATTTAGGCAATGCAATAGAGAGTAGTCCATGCTAAAATGATGACACTCGACCTCACCATTCATGAGGCGTTATGTCCCCAAGAACGCCACATACAAACCCACAAACATTTCTTTTATTTATATAGATATTAGGTGACAGTGTTGCCACAGCTAATTCACATAGAGCCAAATTCATGAATCACTGAAATATAGCTGGGGTATTAGACAAAGCAAAAGAGATTGCCCTAAATTCAAAACACTGTCTTCCATTCCTCTTGAGATCTTGGTTGATTTAGATGGTGTAATCTGCATAACTTAAACTCAGTGAATAATTTGGCATGATAAACTTAGCCACAGAGCATAGCTTAGGTGCAGAACATTCGTCATGGAAGCAAGACAACGCAGAGCAACACAGGTTTTATTTCCGTCCTGCACGTAGAGACTGGTCTCTGGTGTTATGCGCCTTATAAAAGATTAATTAATGTATAAACTGCCTCCAACTTGTTAGCCAAAAGTGTAAGTGGATACCTGTCTTTAATTCATATTCTATTCGGAATGGTAAGAAAATATCACATTTTTTACTGCAAGGTAGAAAACCTCAAATTTAAAACAACTCATTTTAGCTCAAATAAATGCAGGGGTAGACACTGCACAACCCCTCCATATCCCCCACTTTAATAAATACCCCAACCCAACATCTATTTTTTCACCTAAATTAGTTGATTTCAATTTGAGGTTTAGTACTTTGTAGTGATACCTTCTGATCAACCTGTCGCAATTCTGTGATAACTTCCTGGAGTATGCACAATGCTGAAGCTCACACTGGAGGGTTGGACCATACAATCAGACCATTCTTAAGATTCACCCTGATTTACTGGTGTAAAGTCTGCCCTTTCAGATTAAAAAAACTGCATATTCTACCAAACAGAACTCTGGTGATAGGTACCGAACATATGGCAAAATCAAAGCTTAGGTGTGGAGGAAGTGATTGCTATTAGGCTCCAAGCAGGGGAGGAATTGGGCCGAAACAAGACAGAGCTGCACTCCTGCAAAAACTGTCTTGTCTGAGCCCTGTTCCATGTAGGCACAAGGCCGAGTAATCCTAACGTTAGATGAAATGTGGTCATGTTTATAAATTCAAAAAGCATGTTCTTTTCATGCCTGTCAACAATCATATGTACCGAGAGGGTTTATTTGGTAACTGGTCTGACGTTTTCAGGCTTCCTGTGAGGTTGTTTCTTTTTTTATTGTTTTTATTTATTTATTTTGGTTGGCTAAATTACATTAACCTTTCAAAACAAATTTCTATAAAATGCTTTAAATTACAAATCACATCATAACACATCAGGAAGAGACAAAAGAAACAACAAAAAAGTATTAAATCAACATATAAATAGCTTGACAAACTTAGTCCAAAGCATAAGCCACATACAAACTAAAACCTAAGAATATAATATCTAGCAGTCCAAAATAAAATAATCTTAAGTGACTACGTGTTATCTTTAAATACACTATAATCAACTTGATTAATGCATAATCAATCTATGGATAATACTGAGCTTAAAAACTGCATAGTGGCTATTCTTATTGAAATTTTAGGAGTAGCAAATAATTCATTCCACAATTCATCATCTGAGCGCATCAGGTAATGTGTTTGAGTTAACTTGTGTAAAACAGTTTTCCTTTGCTTCCTCAAAGCAACACACACAATAAGTAGGTGTTTTAATGTCTCTTCCATTCCAGCAATTTTGCAGAATCGACAGTACGAGGCATCAAGATGGATTAGTCCCCTTCTCAATAAGATTTGGTTAGTTAGCCATAGATTCATACGAAATCTTAGAATTTGACTTCTGAGTGCATTTGACGGACACTTCAATAAAGGTTATTTCTTCTACCCCAATGGTCCTTCATTAACAGACCAGAAAGAAGAACTAGAATCAACTACAGTTGGCATTATGAGGCCAGTTTTTAGCCCCCAGTCACTGTACACTGTATGACATATAAATTGGTATTTATACATCCTTAATTACCCTAGTTGCACTAGGAATGCATGTAACCTCCTGATCCTGTATCACTTTTAGGAAGGAGAGCTGTCATTTTGTCCTTACAGAGGTAACGGCACTGCTTCGCCAATCTTCTTGGTGCAAGAAAACATACAATGATTCTGGGTACATTGTTTGCTCCCATCTATTTCACGTAAAAGCCACTGAATGAGGTCTATTTGCCTATGTTTTGATTCTTCAGTTGATTCTGCTGCAAAAGTACTTGAATGTGGAACCCATCAAGTCCTAGGAACCTTATTCTTCTTTTTGAAAGCTTGCATTCTTGTAAGCAATAGTACATGCTCAACTTCAAGGTGATCAGGGCAGACAAAGAACAGATCAGCCGGCAAATGTGAGTTCATCCTTAAGCACTTGTTTTGAACCTTTATGAGTTAAAAACGGCTTCTGGTCAGTGTATTTAATCGGAAAGTAGTTTGGAACAAGTTGCTTATGCCAAGATGTTAGGATTTCCTTGCTGAAATTCCAAAAGGGATGCCTGGGCAGAATAGCCCAGATCATACTTGCCAACCCTTTACTTTCAATGCAAAAAAAGAACTCATTATAGGTATCCAACAACAATGGACTAGATGTTATAACCAATGGTGCGGCACATGCGAGGGAGCTTCTACATAGATTACTGATCATGTACCCTACCTTGGCTCCAACAGTTTAAAAGTATCATGATTGATTGTAGCATAAATTAGATGTCACAGGAATTCAGGACTTCATGTACACTTCAAAGTGGTGCTCACAAAATGTCCTACGGACACACCACTTTATAGATGATCCAAAGAAATGATTTTGCTGGCAGCAACTACTTGTCTGGGGGCAGCATTTATTTTACTTTTTAGAGTGAGCACTTCAGCTGTGAGCTTTTGAATGGAAGCCATTGGTTCTTGTAATTGTTCTATCTTCTTGTCTTGTATTTGCATGTGTTAACCTGTGAACAACAGGTCTCAGCTGGAACCTTCTTTGGTTTGTTGATGAGAAGGAAAATTGCAGATCCCTTCCAGATACTTTTCAGTTTAGACCAGGGCAGTAGGAGAGGATCCTGGCAAGATTCAATGAGCTTTGAAGTAAGGGGAGGAGGAGAGAAGGATTAGCATTCCGCAGAATAAAGGAGGTAGGACAAGAAAATGACAGTTAAATCAGGGAACTGATACAAAGTAGCAAAGAGCATTGCAACCCACTAAGTTTCAATCTGTTAGTCGTGTTTTTGTACTAGGTCTTGGGGCCAGATTTACACAAATGGTTTAACATGGCAAAGCCCCATTCAAGAATGTTTGCAAATCAGGCCATAAGTCTCAGTACTCCAATTTCCCTGAATATAGAGTCATGGTTTGATTTGCTTCTTGATCAGCGTCATGATGGGCCATGGGAAGCGGCATTTCGACCGAGTTCTCTAGGAGCTCCCATTTCATGAAGCCAGATTGTTTCCCTTCCTAAGCTGACCTTTATGAGCTTGCTCACCTTTTTTAAATGGGCTGAATTTGCTTCAAACTGTATTAATGTATTTGTGTATGGCCTCCATCTTATAACTTGAGAATAGATTGTAGCTAGAGGGGCTCAAAATTACAATTCCTTTCCTGTTTCCTCTCCCACTGGTATACCTGGCTACGACTCCCAGGGGAGATGCTAAGGCCTCAATGATCCACTTCCAAACCATGCGAAGAAGACCTGCAGCTTTGAGGAGTGGAGCTCTGCTATATAAGAACTGGATAACCCAGGTGACATAGTCACAAAAACAACAAAGAGGTGACGTTCATAATATCATTTTTGAGTATGTGCATCAGGAAATGTACTCTGTGACAGTCTAACATATATCTCCAGCACATTGTGTCAAACTATTTGGATTTTTTTCTTTTTTTTATTCTGTCAAAACTATGTCTGCCTGGAAAGCCAATAAAATGTTCACGTTGCTCGGATAGGTAGAATAGCAATTTTCAAGTATAAACCTGTATTATCTGTTACCATTCAAGAAGTTAGACAAATCATGGATGTAATAGTTACTGCACAATATCCTCATCAGAAGGGTTCCATCAATACGTCATTGTTTGCCACCTGACACTTCCCCCACTCTTTCTTACTAATGTCTACCTTTGATAGTTCAGTTGCTATTACATATTTGAGTTCCTGGCCATATTTGGAAAGGGTTTTGAGGTCACTGCTACTTCCATGTTGAACTACATCTGACAGAGATGAATAAGTGACCCTGGAAACAGTTTATTGGTAGAGGGTATTTTTTGTCAAAATATCCTTTTCGGGGATAAACAAATCTGTTTCCACTCACTTTGCTGGTGGGATAATACCAATAGTGAGTAAATAGTGAAAGCAACCTTGTACATATTCATTAACAGGCCAATTTCATTCATGTTTATGAATCAGTTATGATTAATAAACAAACACTGTCTTGCTTCAAGTCAAATAAGATCAAACCTCATCCGGTTTACAATTGATATGATATACATTAGCACATGACATGGTTATGTATTGAATATTTGTGTGGCCTAAACTTTAATTGTCCTTACTTTCAATAAGTCCTAGCCATTGCTACCATCACAGGAAGTTCTATATAATCTGATTATTGTGTGCACATCGTTTTCACACTTCCACCTCCCCCTTTCACATAGTCCAATGAACTCAGCCTGCATTGGTAGCTTTGTCCATGTTTTCTCACTAAAAAAGGCTATGCATTACTGTACTCTGAAAGACTACACAAAAGTAAGGCACTGCCCTGTCTCACAGTGAAATGAAATAAATTAAAGTTTAGCATGACTTGACAGGGACCAAACGCTTAATGATAACCTTTTGACATCAAAGTCTCCTGTATTTTCAATTTCACATTACTAGTTTGAGCACTCCATTCCTTTATCTTCTATTACCAACCACCTTCAGGTTTATACACAGTATATTTGAGCTTATAGCACTCTTTGCTGGAAAGCCGCAAAATTTACATTTTGGAGTTTAACATTCGGTACAACGTACAGACATACCTAGGCAAATAAGCCACCAAACCTCAAGGATTTCCCAATCATACTCTCGAGGTCGAGGGTCTCATGCATACAACAGTACATTGTGTACTAACTTCCATTTCTCAAACTCTTCCTTTGAAACACAACCCAAGAACCACAACACTTTAGGTCATATCTGCCTCGTACGCTTTGCAGAACACAGTCCACCTAACGGGACCGAAACACTCTCATGCTATGACAAAAATACCCCCCCCCCCCCGAACTCCCACCTTCACCCCTCCTGTCCCATATTTGCAGCATCAATTTCCTGCTTTCCCATCCTCTCATTCCCCCCTCACCCATGGTCTCGTCTCCAGCAGTCTATGGTCTGGATCAAGGGTGTGCAACCTGCAGCTCACCATATGTTCTGGACTTCAACTCCCATTATACCTCACCATTGACTATGCTGGCTAAATTTGATGGGAGTTGTAGTCAAAAACATATGGAGAGACAAAGGTTGCAGACCCCTGGTCTGGATACTCCCTGCGGGTGCATAATGTACCACTCTAGGGACACGGCTAGGTTCTCTAAAGCTACTGCAGTGGTGATTTGGGGGACTATAAAAGCAGATTAACATAACTTGACTGAGTGTGAGCCTTCCCCACCCACTGCATACCATTGGAAACCATTTTTGATATTTCCCACAGTTAACGTTAAAGTATACCTCTATTCACCTTTAGTGCCAATTACAGCACCTGTTTGTATATTTACTTATGGGCACTCTTCTCTTTTAAAATATTACAGCAGAGATTTCCATTTCTCTGTTGACTTCTATATTAGCCCTGTATGTATTTTTATGAAATGAGGATGATGGTGTGTACCTTGAGCCTTGAGGCATATAGTTTATGGTGACTTGGAAAGAACTTCTTCAAAAAGTCTTTGTCGTCTGCTATAACCCTTGGTTTTACTGTATCATTTTCTACAGCGCCATTGAGATCCTTGCACGAAGTGTTGATGGAAACCTGCAAACAAAGAAAATTAAACGTTGGTCCTTGTTTGCAAAATTAACGGCACATTCAGAAAATCGAACAGATGCACATGCATGCTTTATGTTCTTCTGTGGAAATTAAAAGGAAACACACTTGAATCCTCTGTCATAGCAGACGTCAATGGAGAGAAATGCTGGTGCAGACCCAGGCACCCAACAGTGCAGTTAGGAGCACATATTGTGTAAAACTCCCAGGGATGTAGCTTCAGTGAGAGCATAACTGTGGAAACACCAATCAAAACAAAATATCATTGGGTCTGCCTCTCTGGAATCTGTATTCCGTACCTGTAACCCCCGGTAACCCCTCACTCCAAACCCATTCCTTTGATAGTCTATCCTAATTGTATCTATAATACTGTTTCCTATTACTGTATACCCTCGTTTTACAGCTCTAAGTTGCGTCGCAAGTAGGTTCATCTATATTTATAAAAGTGAACATTTGTGGTTTTGTGGCTGGATTTGTGATTTGGAGAAAGCGTTGTTCCTTATACAATTCCACACTGTTTAACCAATTTGCACCAAATTGTGCATAGTTACCTGTTAGGACCCTCCGGACAATACTGGGTACATGAAATTCGGACACCCCACCGAGTTCCCCGGATTTTAGCAAAAGTCAAAATGTATTTGTGGGTTTGTGGCTTTGTGAAGCATTGTTTCTTATATAATTCCACACTGTTTCACCAATCTGCACCAAATTCTGCATAGTTACCTGTTAGAACCCTCCGGACATAACTGTCTACATGACATTTGGACACCCCGCCCTTTTACCCGGATCGCAGCAAAACTGTACATTTGTTTGTCAGTTTTTGGCATGGCAAATTGTTTTTCCTAATACAATTCAACACTGTTTCACCAATCTGCACCACATTTTGCATAGTTACCGGTTAGAATGCTCCAGACATTATTGACTACATGACATGTGGACAGCCCACCCCTTTTCCCGGATTTCAGCACAAGTCAACATTTGTTTGTGGCTTGGCAAAGCGTTTTTTCTTACGTAATTCCACACTATTTCACCAATCTGCACCACATTTTAGATAGTTAGCTATTAGGACTCTCTGGATATTACTAGCTACATAACATTTGAACACCCCATCCCTTCCCCCAGATTTTGGCACCTTCACACATGAGACAGTTCCCTGAAATCGGCGAAACATCAATGTGGTTGTAGAAGGACCGGCCCTCAACCCTTTAATGCACGGATTCTGGGATATTTACACCCCAATGCACCAGTGGCATAACACAAGAACTGGGGGCCCCCCTGCAAGCCATGCTGAGGGCCCCCTCCCCAACTTGGCAGCAAATCACGGGTCGCGGCACACTCTGGCCCGGCCTAGATTACCACCCTTGCGCAATACACACAAATGTGCTGCTGAAGGGGTATGCACTAGGAGAAAGATATAAATTGGTGTTTTAATGCAATATACAGCACACTTTCTGAGAAAAATTGGCTAAAATCCACCGTGTTTGCTATTGTTTTGTAGGGTAACACCAATCCAATACATGCAAGTCACCAACAGTGCACATGAACATTAATGCTTTGCTATTAAAAATGACATGCCACAATGAAAACATGTCCAACTGGCTGCACAATGTAGACCAGTGTAGACACCTAATAACATTACAGTAAAGCATGCCGGGACACATTTAGACATACCTATACTGGTTGCACAAAAATGACAGTCGAAGCAATATGACTCATCAAGAAGAGAGCACACATTCAAGCCTGCGTCTCTGCAGCCTCTAACAACACAGCCCAGCTCTTCCAAATCTGCAAGGAACTGGCCAATCCTGTTGTGGTCTCTACCTCTCCTGTTCCATCAACAGGCCCTCTGTACGGCTTTGGCCTCTTGCTTCACTGCTAAAACTAAGGACATTCTGTCCACTATCTCCTCTTCTTCTCCCTCTTCCTCTCTCGGCCACATTTTGGTCTTCTCTCCCTCTCCTCCTCCGTACTCCTCTTTCTCTCTAACACCTGACAAGGTTTCTAGACAAGTCCCATCTATGGAAATGTCATCAGAACAGGTGCTTGCCCGCTCCTCCAGAACCATCAAGGACCATATTGACACCCTTGCTCCAGCATTGGCGGATTTCTGTAATCATTCTTTTTCCACTGGAACTTTCCCCTCTCCCAAACTCTTGGAAATGCTGGCCATCTCCCAGCTTACTCTCCACAATGAATCTGTTGGTTGTCACCATGACCATGAGTCTGGCTTAAGGCTGCCAGAGGCATGGAAACGGCTCTCCTGAACACCTGTGAAGATCTGATCTCTAACCTTGATTTCAGGATTCCTTCTGTCCTCATACTCCTTGAACTTTCCTCTGCTTTCAACATGGTCAACCACGCCATCCTGATCAGTGGACTCTGTGAGAACCTGGGCATCATGGATAAGGCCCTGGAGTGGCTGAACTCCTTCCACTTGGACCGCCCCTCCCTGGTCCAACTTGGTCCCTTTCACTGCACCACCTCTCTCTATCTGTGGCGTTCGCCAGGGCTCTATCCTCTCACCCTGGTTTTTCAACCTCTACTTGGCCGCTTTACCCACCTGATCTCTACCTTCTCCACTAACTTTCAGTGTTATGCGGATGGCACTCAGCTTTCCTTCAGGCTCCCCTCAGCCTACTCTCTTCTCTTGCTCATTCCTGGTGCCATCTTCAACTCCGATCTCTCTTTCTCTCCTCACATCTCGGACGTAGTCAAGAAGTCCCACTACAGCTGCACCTCCTCAAAGGGACTCATCCCTTTCTCACTTTCCCCCAGAAGCTCACTGTCTCCAGAGCCCTGGTTCTCTCTAGGCTGGACTACTACAATAGCCACTTTCTCAATTTGCCTTCCTCTACTCTCCCCCCTCTGCAACTAATGCAGAACAGGACTGCAAAACTTATCCTTCGCCTCAAGCCCAGGGACTGTGTCTCTGCAGCCATGAAAACTCTCCACTGGCTCCAGGTGGCTGCAAGGTTCAAGTTCAAGATCCTTTGCATTGTCCACAAGGCTTTTTGGGACTGGGATCTGCATTAAATCCAATGTTCTCTTCCAAAATACCTTCCTTCTCAAGCCCTAAGGGTTAGATGCTTCTCCAGGCAGAGAGTGGGGGTAGATCCCTCCCGCCTGCAGGTGCCTCCCTCTGGAATGGCCTCCATGCCCCTCCCAAACTTGAGACGGACCACCTGAAGTTCTGGAAGCAGCTCCAAACGTTCCTCTTCTCCTCTGCTTTCTCTCTCTCCCTCCCCTGCTGACCTACCTGACCTACCTGTCTGCTGTACCAACTGGTTGCTTGGCTAACCTCAGTCTCACTGAGTCCAGACTCTTTCTTGATCAGCCACGCTTGAACTGCCTCCGGGCCTACCACGCAGTTAGGGGCTGTAACTGTAACCCAACAGTCCCTTGTTCTCCTTGCACTACCCAGAGCTGCGCTGCCCTGGCTGCACTTACTCAGAGCATTGCTGCCCTGTTTTCCCCTCCCCTCTCTCTTGCACTCCCCCCCACCCTTTCCCCTTGTACTTCTCGTTCTTGCACTTGCACTATCTAAAGGACACAAGGCTTAGTAAGATCATTTGTCTTGTCCTCCCTCTGTTTTCCTTCCCTTGTCTTGTTGTGCCTAAAAACACTTGTGTACAGGCACGTTATATATGACTTATCATATAATTTTTATCACAGATGCCCAGAAAAATATACAGTGCTGCAGTAAGAAACGGCTAGACTGGCAGAACCCAAATTCCAGTCTAGCCAGATAATTACACTTAGCAGGGCTGCTTTATCAGAAATGCCCAGTTAAAAAAAATCATGCCAGACTGAGGAATGACTAGACTGGCTGCACCAAAATTCCTCTATAGCTACTAATATCACATATCATGCCTGCTTAGCATGGACATGGACGGCCATTATGATTTATTGCACAATCCTACCTCCTCCACACTCCCCCTCTCCCTCTCACCCCCTACCACAACCTCCAAAATCAGCTCATTGGCCCAGAATTACCTCCACGTCCCTCTTCCTTGTCCTAGTGCTTACGTATGAGGCTCCTTGCCTCATAGGTAAGTACTGGGATGAGGACGAGTGGGACTAGAAGTTATGAAGATTACAGGTAATTAAGTCAGGCATTACCTTCATGTACCTCTACCTCATCCCAGTACTTGTGTATGAGGCATACTGCCTAATACACAAATACTGCTTCTTACACAAGTACTGGGATGAGGAAGAATAGGGCTAGGAGTAATGAAGATTGCCAATAAGTAATCAAGGCATTAAACACAAGTACTGGTGCAACACCATTGAGCTGACTGGGCTTCAGCATTCCCCCCCCCACCCCTGAAATTGTGGGCTATGTTGACTTGACCTGGCTGACCGACAGAGCAGTTGCCGAACAGAAAAGGACACAGATGTTAAACAGTACCTGGGTTTCGCTGTTAATAAGGGCCTGGGCCAGCAATTACTAATGTACAGCATTTCACTGTTAGTATCTGCATTGAAATGCCATTTTTTTTAAGCAATGGAAATTGGGATGTGGGTTTAGTACTTGCATGCCAGGGGAGTGATTGGAAGGGTAGAGGGAACAGGAGACCAGTTATTCTCACAGCAGTCCATAAGTGGGTGCTTTCAGACTTAAAGGAGATAGTTAACTGCTTGAAACATTGAAGCTGCACTAGAATAGTCTCATTAAAATGCGTAAAGAAGTTAGATGCCCCCACACAAATAAGTGTGTTCCTCCCTACCACACGTGAAGTTAGCACTTCTGCCAACATTTGATGGGTTTCCCCCCTGAAATGTAGGATTTATTGCACCCCGGAACACAAGCACACACACCATTCACCATATATACACACACACACCCAGGTAGCCATCCATACATTTAAGTGTGCACTCTTTCACCATACAGGCACACCCAGGCAGCCACCCATACATTTCAGTTTGCACCCTTTCACCATACAGGCACACCCAGGCAGCCACCCGTACATTTAAGTGTGCACCATTTCACCATACAGGCACACCCAGGCAGCCACCCATACATTTAAGCGTGCACCCTTTCACCATACAGGCACACCCAAGCAGCCACCCATACATTTAAGTGTGCATCCTTTCACTGTACACGCAGACCCAGCCACCCATATATTTGTGTGCACCCTTTCATCATACAAGCACAAAGGCAGCCACCTACACATTTAAGTGTGCACCCTTTTACCATCCACTCACACAGTCACCTATACATTTAAGTGTGCACCCTTTCACCATACAGGAACACGCAGGCAGCCACCCATATATTTAAGTGTGCATCTGTTCACCGTACACGCACACATGCATACCCAGCCACCTGTACATTTGTGTGCACTCTTTTACCATACACTCACACACGCGCACGTCATGGGGTTGAGGGGAGCCATAATATTCAAAAAATACATTGCCCCTCATTACAAGTTTGCTGGTCTGGTACCAACGGTGCCGGTAAGCTTCCGGCACTATTGTTACCGGACCGGCAAACTGCGAGGTCTGCTCGCGGGTGCCTTTTCGCCCGCCAGGTGTGACCTGGCGAGCAGGGCGGCACTCGCGAGCAGACCATGTCGGATGAACCGGCACCATTCCCGAATGGTGCCGGTGCATACGGCTTCAGCTTCCCCAATGGGGAAGAATATTTGCCGGTGCCCGGGAATGGGCAATTGCACGGTCCGCCGCGGTTGTAATGCCCGGTAATTCCCCATTCCTGGGTGCCGGAAAAAGAAAGACTCCGGCAGCTGCCGGGCTACCACCAGAGTCGTAATGAGGCCGATTGTTTCTTTTTGAATTCACTCTGGAATGAACCATAATGGAAATAATGTCTTTGTGAAGGCAGAGTGACTTCAAAAATAAACTATTTTAGAAATCATAGGGCTTCCCCCACCCCATGAAATGGAGGCCTCCGCCTGGAGTCTTCATGTCATGGGGTGCGGGTAGCCCCCAGACTTTAAAAAGAAAGTTTCTTTTTGTATTCACTCTGCCTTCATAAAGACATTATTTCTGTTACAGAAATAATTTCTTTATGAATGCAGAGTGAAATCAAGAAACATTTTTAAAAAATGGAAAACATTTTATTTCTTTTTTTTTTTTACTCCAAGTGGGGCCCCCTCCGAGGACATGTGGTTGCGAGGTCCCCTGTACCGCAGGGCCCCCTGTTATGCCAGTGCAATGCACCGCAATGAACTGCACCATGCCAGGGGGAGCCAGCAGGTGGGGAGAGAGCACAGTAGGTCCTAGTATGCAGCAGAACCACAAACTCTCACGTCCCCCAACGTCTGCTCTGGGGTATGTCAGCCAGCCACACACGCCCATGCTCAGTGCAGTTTAATTCAGAGTTCAACGCACATCAAGTGATAAGTAAATTGGAGCAGTGACCTACAGGATAATTGATTTTCAATAAGTGGTGAGAGTGTTGTCATGTCTGTTCACCGAACCCGTTTGAAGAACTGGTACTTTTTGCTAGTATTCTATGCAATCTTGCAAATACATGCTTAAAATGATCAAAAACGTCAACATGCATTGGCATCATTAATCTGGTCCTGCTCATACCGATTTCATAAAACTCCAAAGCGATTTAATAAAACTCCAAAGCACAGCTGTGGTACCAAATCAACACTCTTCAGCGTGATGATTTCCTTAAAAAGGGGATTTTTGAAGAGGAAAACAAAAACCCATTATTTGTCTACCTTGTCTACCTTGATTTGAAGATTTTCACTGCACATCAAAGCTTAGGTTGAAGTTATTCACACCTAAAAATGAAAGTCGGATAAGGCGAACTCAAGAAATTGACTTAAGTCCATGAAAGCAATTGATATGTTTAGCAGGTGGTGAGGAGGACCAAACGAAATTAAGTTTATACAACTGGTGTACACACAAATGCAGAACGGGGGGAGGCAGACAAAATAGAGTTTGTACCACCTAAAACACACACACACCAGCAACCAGTACACACACCATGGAGCACGTGCACACTAAGGTCATAGGTACACATTGAATGAAGTGATATGCTATGCAAAACATGCAATCATCCGCAGCACCCAACACACAGGGACATTCAGAGACTCTACCACCTTGAACCCTGACACTTCACCCTAGGATTAAAACGTCTATGAGGTTTCTGCATTACACGTGGTATACTGGCAGAATGTTTCATAGTGCAAGGCACTAAACAAGGAGCAAAAAAGAGGCACTTAACACCAAGCAAAAATGATGCTGCAAAACATATGTTAGACATGCTGCCATGCTACCAAACAATAATTAAAATAATTTGTTGATTTGCTCAGATTGGAAAGTGATGCTACATTTTCAGTTTTATTTCATATTTTAATAATTTCTCCTTTTTCTATTTCTATTGTTTATTATTCTCCCCCTTTTAAAGATTCTGTATAATTGTATTCTAGTTTGTATGAGTATTGCTTGTTACTCAGATAATATATTGTAAAGTTAATTTATGTCAGCTGTATCAATAAAATAATATTAATAATAATAATAATTAAAATCAGACACCCTAGCAAAACACATCGTTGGAGAGGAAAGTCTTACTGATAGAAACTAGATTTACAAAAGATCCTTGTGGAATGTACAGCATACAACAGGAACTGTACACACTGGGCCTACTCTTGCATGCAAAGAGAGGTTTTATGGAACATAACTAGTTGCACATGACAACACACAACCCAAGCATAAAACAAACTGCACATTTCTCACATGATGGAGCTGTGCAATGCTAATGCACATAACGACACCCCTACGTAAAACAAACAAAACATAGAGCCGTACCCACGGCCAAATTTGCGCCACTATTATGTAAACAAGGTCTCACTGAGAGTAGGCACCAGGCCACCGCACCATACTCTGCCATCCACTGGAGCCACCAAACCTGAAGGACTGAGAAGAACCAATATATACGTTTGACGTTCATACCCACGGAACACTCATATATGCAGACGCACACGTAAACACACACACACTTACACACACACGCCATGGTCCCAAATTGAACATAAAACTGAATATGTTCTCTTTCTATTTGACAGGATAGATACAACACAGAGCTCCCTCTTTCAGACACAGAAGACACAGACAATGTGGCTGGTAAGTTGAATGCACACCTCGAGCTAAAGAAGCATGTGTGCAAAGCGACATCCCCATTGCACTTAATCATGCACACCTTTATCAATATATTTGTTTGTTTGTTTGTTTGTTTATTTTATTTATATCACGCACCTGACCCATAGGTAATTGGGCGCTATAGGATAGTAATGGTTACAAGGCATAGAATAGACAGTTATGTGCATGAATACAGTTTGAACATTCAAGGTAAAGTTACAATGGTACATATATACATATTAAACATTATACATATCATACATTGGGTCATAGCAGTAGTATGTGCCGATCACCTAACGGTTAGTGTTATCAAGAGCTGTTGTTTTATGTTTTATTTAGTATCCAAGTGATAGCATGACTTCTGAAATTGTTAAAGGTTTGAATGGTTTGAATATTCTGAGGGAGAGTGTTCCAAAGCTAGGCGGCTAATACTGGGAAGCTAGAACCTCGGGCTCTTTTTAGATTGTATCTGGGCACCACTAGACATGGTATCTTGGAAGATCTGGTGATTCTGTTGGATACCTTCCATGTGAACTTATCTGTGAGGTAGGGGGGGGGGATTGGTGGTTAATCGCTTTGTGAGTGAGGCAGATAGATTTTAGGGCAATTTTGTCCTGTATAGAGAGCCACCTGTGGTGCTTTCTAATTTCTGATATATGCTCTCTTTTGGGAATATTCAGCGTGGCTCTGAGCGTGTTATTTTGCATGATCTGTTGTTTATTTAAGATGGTTTTGTTCGCTCCTAGATAAATACTGTTGCAATAATCCAATTTGGATTGTATGAGCGCTCTTGCCAGAGTAAGGCAGCTAGTGCTGGATAGTAGAGGTCTACAGGCTCTGATCAACTTGCCGGTGTAGGTTGGGGCCGATGAGGTCACGTTAATCGGCTTAGTTAGGTTGATCTGCGCGACGTCTATATCATAGGTTCCTGAGAGGGGTAGGAGTATTTGGGTGTCATCCGCATAATTTGTGTAGGTGACACCCAGACAGTTTGTCAAATAGTGGCTTTGTAAAAATGTTGTACAAAGTGGGCGAGATGCAGGATCCTTGTGGGACTCCGCAGGTGATGGGGATGGGGTTAGCAGCTGCTGAAGGTGAGAACACGCGCATAGTTCTGTTGGCGAGGAAAGATTGGATCCATGCAACTGCAGAACTAGAGAAATGGGCCGCTGAGGATAGGTGGTTACAAAGTATGGAGTGATCCACCAGATCAAAGGCCGCAGAGAGGTGAGTAGGATGGCCATCTTTCCTTTGTCTTTCAGTTCATCGATCTGGCTTTTGAGGTCGACGAGTGCGGTTCCTATTCCATGCTGAGGTCTGAAGCCAGATTGACGGGTGCCGAGTAGTTTGTGAGCTTCAAGATAATCTTGTATTTGCAAGTAGGCTATTCTGTCCAAAATTTTCAATATAAAGAGGACTGTTGTAATTGGTCTATAGTTATTGGGTATAGCCGGGTCAAGGGTCTTTTTTTAATAGTGGTAGAACCCAGGACTGTTTGAGGTTACTTGGGACAGAATTATTAGAGAAGGAGGAGTTTACGAGTTTAGTAATGAATGGGGCAAGGTCTCTAGCTGCATCTTTTATAATCTGGGCTGGGCAACTGTCGCCCTTGCAGTTAGATGGTTTAAGAGAAGCAATGATTTTGTGGACTTCAGGAATGGTGACTTTTTGGAATGTGAAACCTGAGTTAATGTGAGGGGTAGGAGTAGGAGCTGGTGTAGTGGCTGTTAGTTGGGATATTTTGTCAGCTATTTTGGTCTGCAGTCCTTTGATTTTAATGGAGAGGGCATTTTGAATGCTGGTACACCAGGCTTTATCCTTAGTGCATGTATCTGGCGGTGGGTTGGGGTTCTCTAGTTCTCTTAGAATGTTGAATAATTCTTCAGTACTGGAGCTAGCTTGGGCTATTCTGTCATTATAGGTTTCTTTTTTGGCCTGGAGTATCTTATTTTTGTAAGTGGCAGTGATAGTGGCCAGGTTAGTTTTGTTTTCAGGTGTAGGGGATGATTTCCAACGTGATTCCTATTTTCTTTTTTCAGTATGGAGTGTTGTTAGCTCTGGAGTGAACCACGAGTTAAGATGGGCTATGGGTTTGCTTTTACGTAGTTTTAGCGGGGCAATATCATCAATGGCTTTAGTCATGGTCTCATTGTAAATGTTAATTAGAGTGTTAGGATCATTGGTATCCGGTAGGGCATTGAGTAGGGGGGCTACCAAAAGAACTAGAGCATCTGCTGTGATGTTACGTTTATTCCTTGTGAGGCAGGGGGGAGCAAAAATTGGCTTTTTCTTTTCCAAATTGTTGATATGCATTTCAAAGGTGATAAGGTGGTGGTCTGACCGTACTAGTGGAGTTGGATCTAGTGGGGTGATGGTGCAATTTAGAACCTTAACCCAGTCAAGTATCCTTCCTTTTTCGTGTGTGGGTTTGGTGCTAATTTGAGCATAGCCTTGTTCTAGTAGTGCAGAGGCTAGAGAGATGGCGTGTGGGTCACTAGTATCCTTGTAACTGAGGTTGAAATTTCCTAAAATGATATTTTGCACCGTGGGTTTGGTGGTGTCGGCTGCTAGGGCTGTGATATCTTCTTCAAAGGACCCAGGAGGTCCTGGAGGCCTGTAAATGATATGTAGTGTGATAGTGCTGTTGGGTGAGGTTTGGAATTTAACTGAGAGGAGTTCACATGATGCCAATGGCGTAGGGGTGGCTAGTCTTATGTTGAGAGTGTCTTTAAAGATAATGGCTATTCCTCCTCTGCGAGCCGTGGGTCTGTCTGCACGGAGAATGGAGTAATTATCTGGGACGGCTAGGGCAATAGAAGCCAGGTTTCTGTCATTGCATTACATTACAAGGAAGTCAAGGTTATTGTTCACAATCATGTCGGCAATTTCAGTTGCATGTGCTACCAATGACCTGACATTCAGTAATGCTCCCTTAGTGGGCTGTGATTGTAGGTCCTTTGTTGTTGGACTGGGGCTAATGTCCCTTAGGTTGTTCAGAGGGGCTGTGCACCTTTTCTTTTGGCACCTGCGATTATTGTCAGTGGATCCTGGGCGAACTGCGCGTAAGATCTTATGGGAATATTCTACTGCTGAGTGCCTACTGGACGGTAGTCTGCTGATTAGTCTCGCGTTGCGCTTAGAGATGTCAGGAGGGGAGGCGGTTGAGGCTATGGGCACGGGGGATAACTTATCCTGTGTAGTGCACATAGTGGAGGCTGGATGTAGTTTGGTTGTAGTTAGTGTGGGAAACGGGGTTGGTGTGGGAAGGAAAGGTGTAGGGCAAGGGATAGGGTGGTGACGGGGACATCTCAGTCTGCCTAACCCTTCATCAAACTTAATGTAATGTCCTTTAGTGCAAGGGGTGGCAGATGGTATAATGCAGAATGGAAACATAGTTAAAGTTAGCAGTGCTTGCATTCTGTTATGATAATGGGCAACTTTAGCGTGTGCTTGCTGATACTGGGTAGTTTACAAGGCACAAAATATACTGCAACCTAGATTCGAAATTTAGCAGCTAGGGCTAAATAGATAATCAACATAAAGTCGGCTGTTAACATTGATAGCAGTTGGGCGCTAATCACAAATATAGTGCTGGGTTAGACTAGGCTAAGATGCACCATAAGCCTGTAACATCACATGAGGAATTTGAGAATGGCCAGTGGCAGAATTAGTCATGCCATTTCACAAGAAAGTGGCCTCACAACAATGGGATCCTGCTCTGTGTAACAGTGAGGCTTACTTTACTGGGTAACACATGATTTCCAGGAAAGGGGACATACACGGCCTGATCAACTGGTACAATACTTACAGTTTCCGGAAAAACAATCCGGAAAAAGATGAATAATTGGATTGAATCATATGAGGTGTTAGCACAAGTGCAACTGGGTTTCATGAAAGCGCTCGGGACTCAACACCAATCACTCAATTTCTACTTGTTAATCCCTGAATCGTGTTTATACAGAGAATATACAGTGGATGTCTTCACAATAAATCAGCCACTTACATCTTGCTCCTCCCCAAGAACCCTGCTTGATGGCACAAAATACTCCTGCATACTGATGGAGCGTCAAGGGAAGACATAAGCCAACAACAACAAGCAAGCAGAAAATGATAAACATTTAAATAATGGTAAAAGTACACTGTAAACCACCAGAACATGGTCAATGCAGACTTCATTGTCACTGCATACCAATGGTGTAATGCAGCATCTATTCAAATGCCACACCACCATACACCCAGATGTGTTGCACTAGAAGCTGCATACACCATGTTGCCACATGCCTGAGAAAAGGAAAGAAAAATCACTAACAATACAAAACCTGATGTGCTGTAAAACCAAATAGCCCACATACCAGCAGACATAGCAACATGTTTGTGGATTCACGATGCTGTAGCACACACTAATAGTTGAACCATAAATTCGACACAGCAAATCTGAGAAACATCTCTAAACCCACAAACCCTGATAGGGATCAGATGTGTCACTCATTAGACCTGATAAAAGTTGAATGAGGCACACCTCAGCTCAAACATCTGCACCTGCCACAGTCCACAAACTATTTACCATGCTACACGCTCACAAACAACCATGAATGCCGGACACACAGTTAGAAAGAACAGTTATCATAATCAGTGAACAGTGGCCCCAGCAATCCATCAGATTAACATGACCATAACCATCATTGGAATCACCCCTGGCTGATTAATGCCACCCTCGAGCAATAGTGATAGAGGAAAAGGTTAGTAAATACAGAGTGAACACACACAGTAAACCGCTCCGATGCAAACACCACCGAAGTGTCAGAAAATGCCATGCACTCACCTGTCCGTGGAACTTACCTGCCTTGCATACGATGCACACCATCGGGAGAAGCTTTACCTAAATGGAATGCAATGCAGAGTGACAGCACAAACTGCATGCACATACATGATTATAATTGATCACAGAAAGGAAATATGCATAGCACACAGAGTGCAGGAGCAACACAGGGTGACACAGGGTGAATGGTCATTGTTATTGATTTGTACAGAGAGAGGGAGGGAGAGAGTGACACAGAGAGTGAATAACAAGGAAATGACAAATCAAGGAGTTCATGGCCTTGTTACCAGATGTACAATGACATGCTGCACAGCACAGTCGGTGCACCCATTGAGGTATACACAAAGGTAGGTTACACGGTGACATGAGCCATAATTGAATTACCACAACCCCATGTGAGCATGCAAATGACATATAAGACAACAGACACATGCAGCAAAGATGCCCAACAATGAAGCATTCTCAACATGCAAGACAGTACAAAAGCTTATCGATTTACTGTGTCTGCATGATGTAAATCCCACATGACCTTCATTAGTAAATATGTTTCCTAATTTGTCAAAGGAAGTACAGTGTCTGGTGGAGGGCATGGGGAGCGTGGACGTTGAATGTTGCAGGGTCTCTCACCTGGAACAGCAGGCACCGCCACATCACGGAGTACTGGAACAACATGGGAGAACATATTAAAACAGGGATTGTGCAGTACCATTGACACAGCACACACGTACAACGAAACAACAAACCTATAATTACCTGCACATGCCATCCTGTGCATCCCCATGCAAACATCCTAGATGACTTCACTAGGCATGCCTGCACATACACCACAAAAAATGTGTAGTCCATGAGGAATTAATGGCACACCTCAAGGGTAATCAATACAAAAATTAACAAAGAAAACAACCATGAAAGGGCAAAACAAAATATGAAATGCCGACATCTGGCCAGGGAGGTGAAAATAAAGATAAAACAAGAATAAAAATGTCCATCTTGGACCAGGGGGGGCACCCAGTAGGGGGAGGGCAAGGGTGCACATCAACTGCCATGCTGTGGCATGTTAACAAAAACAATTCACTCCATGACCTCATGGACCGCACAGCTATCTTGGATTGGGAGCCATGTTGCTGCTGTGACCAACTTCCTGTGTAGAATCCGAAGGTGGTAGTGGTAAGGGACGTTGACCACGTATAGCCCTGGCCTGGTCCTCAGTGGCAGCGGCCAGGCGGGACTCAGATGAATGCATCGGAAACATTCAGGCCTCGGAGGTCCTCATGCAACACCTCACAGGATGCACGGCTTTCCTCTGAGATGGTCTGCCTCAATAGTTGCATCTCTTGTTGGTACTGTGTAATGCGGGCTGCCTCAGGGCTTCCATATGGCCCGACTTCTGCAAGCAGGGATGCCTGCAGTGACCTCAGATCGGCCAGTCGGCTCCTGCTGCTGGCCCCCATGTGCAGCCTGTCTGAGCAGCATGTGGACCGCAATGCCTGCAGCTGATGCTCTACCTATGTTTCTGGGGGCATCATGGAATTGTCCACCCTATCCATGCCCTGAGACAATATCTCATAGGAAGCACCCTGTTGTTGTGCAACACTATACATGGACTGCTCCCACGCTGTCTCCCCAGCTGCTACACGTCCACCACATGTGCGGGCCCCACGCCTGCCTGACCCAAGGGAGCATGACCCTTGATGTGATGCCGTTGTTTGTGGCTGCAGGACTGCATCCCTCCCTTGGTCATCTGTCCCAGGACCAGAAACCAATACTGTGGAGCGTGACCTTGCAGTCGTAACCACCACAGAAGGACGTGACAACACTGAGTGGCCCTGTGAGGGGACGTAACTTCCTGCAGACGCATGTGCTATAACAGCTCCAACACTTGATGCACTCACCTCCGACAGCATAGAGGAATGGACATTTGGTTCACCACCAGAACTACTGGTTTCATCAGAGTCGGTTGCATACTGAGCCACACACTGGATGCCTGTAGGACCAGTGGATTTTCATGGGCTGCCACAACACGTCCTCCACTGGTGCTCTGTGCCGGCTCAGTCCCCCGTCCCTCCTCAACCTCCTCCCCTGCATCTAGTGGCTCATCACCTGCACATGGACATAAAAAACATGAAGAATCATGCTAATTGCATTGACTACATATCTAGGTATCACAATGCTGTCCTGCAACACATTGCCATGCATGTTACCATGCCGTTATTTGCATACACACACTATGTACAAAAAGCTCAGAGATTATGGCGTATGCAGACTTGCCACTACATCCCATGTCCCTGACCATCTAAGCACTGCACACATTGGGCCTCATTACGACCCAGGCGGTAAGGGGTTTACGGCGCCGTAAACAGCGCCGACCCTTACCGCCTGAGTACGAGGTCCCTTAGCGCCATGGCGAATTTAACACCTGCTTTTAGCAGGTGTTAAAATCCATGGCGCTAAGGGACCATGGAGTTAATTACGCCACCGTAATTTACGGTGGCGTAATTAACGCCTTCCCCACTCCCATTATGCCCTATGGGGCAAAAATGGGAATGGGGAAGGGTAAATGGGGATTGGGGACTTACCGCCCCGCCAAGGTCGGAATGGGGCGGTAAGTCCGCCAACCACCATGGCGTAAACATAGTTTACGCCATGGTGGTAAAGTCACGGCCCAGGCGGTAACTTACCGCCTGGGTCGTGATGAGGCCCATTGCCAACACACATGCATCTGTGGAAGCACATCCAGTCCCATGGCACAGCAAACATTAGACTGAAAAATGCTAATTGTGACTCATCAAGTGGATATGCAACATGCCATTAAGGTACATGAGAAGATGTGCACACATAATCACAGTCAAGTCCACTACAATTACATCTAACACCAGTGTACCACTGTCACAGGGAGTGCACACAATGGGGAAATGCCCCGAGTGTGGAGTCCCAGGTATGTGATGTGGAGAGAGTATGACATGTGCTGGGAGTTAGGAAGAGGGGACAGTGACACACAAGACGGACAGGGCCATGGACCCATGGAGTGTGTGTTGAGTGAGGCAGGTCAACAGGGATGACTCCTGGCAAATATTTTACAAGGGGGTCTGTGCCATAGCTGCAGCTGGAATTTGCACAGTGTAGTAAAATGCTATGTCACTCATGGAACAATGTCACACCCGCTGCCAGTGTTCATGGAAGGCATGGGTATCATGAAACCACCTACGAACATGTGTGGATAGACTTTCTACTACATGCAATACATGATGTGTAGCACATGCTTCACACACACACCTGACTGTCATAGCTGAGTCACTAACATCACTGATTAAAATACCCAAATGCCACTTTGTGTTGGCATGTCGGAAATGTCTTTTAGTATCTGAGGGTTGGTGATCACTACTGTCCCAAAGCCATGTTCAACAGATGTACAGCACATGGGTTGTATGCACTCTGCAGTACACTAAGCACAAGTCAGTACACCATGACATGGTTCACCCATGGCAGTCATACAAATTCAGGCAGAAGTGCTACACAATCATCCCAATTTATGTAATCCACATTCAGGATGCACACGCTTCATCACTCACCGGATGTTTCCTCATAAACTGGCAGGCCTCCCACGTCTTGCAGCTGATCCACATGAATCAACTCGCTCATGGCCTCTTCATGTGGTGTGAGCTCCTGCGGTGACCCACCTCCAGTCACCAGAGCAGAGGCGAGGTTGGCACCCATCTTGTATTTGGTTTGATGGTGGAGGTCATTCCACCGCTTCATGACCTCAGGAGCGGTGCGCCTCTTATTCCCCAAGGTGTTGATGCCATCTGTGACTTACTGCCAGTGGACCATACGCTGAGCAGGTGTATGTGTGCTCCCTGGCTGCGTGCACATGTCACTGTGGTGTTTGCGCACGTAGTGCAAGAGGATCTAGAGTTGTTCATCATTGAAGCTACTCTTCCTGACGTGGCGGTATCCTGTGCCGTGCATTGCGATTAAGCTTTTCCCTGATATGCATGCTTTTGCTTCTTGGCATGTGGTGCAGACCCTTTGTGGCTGGGACCACCATGGACAACAGCTGCCCCTGCGTGTACATGTACCGGGGGGTCAACAACAGGTACTGCTGCAGCTCCCTGACCCTGGGTGTTGGGGTCAGCAGCTGCCCCTGCAGGTGCCACAACATTGGAGCTGGGGACAGGGCCTTTACCCAGACATCCCTTCCCCTTCCCCTTTGAGGCACGGACAACAGCTGCCCCTGCGTGTCCATGTACCGGGGGGGGCAGCAACAGATACTGCTGCAGCTCCCTAACCCTGGGTGTTGGGGTCAGCAGCTACCACTGTAGCTCCCTGATTCAGGATGATGGGGACAGCAGCTGCACCGGCAGCTCCCTGACCCAGTTGAGGGGTGACCACAGCTCTCTCTGCACGTCCCCTGCCCCTGGAGGTGGTGCCATCAGCTTCTGCTGCACGTCCCAACCCTGGCCACCTCTGCCACCTTTCCCTCTTGTGGCCTTCCCACTCATGGCACAGATGGACTTGCACAATGGGAGGCACACCAAGAAATTGTCCTGGGCAATTGGAGTGAGGTGGCAGTGTACGTGATGGAAAACGTACTTGTGTGGTCCAGCAAGGCTCAATATTACCCCTATTGAAAAAAGAAGTGGGACGCTTAAAGCACAGGCACCCCAAAAATCAAAAATACTTGTATGCGATACCTCGGTAGCTCCTGTAAAAAGTATACGTGTTGCGCGATACGCTGTGGCACCCAGCAACACAAAAAATGCGTAACCGAAGCCCAGGAAAGCTACTGTAATGGTAATAATGGAAGTACGCGATACACAGGGGCACCCAGAGTATGAATAATGCATACGCGACTTACATTTAGCCTCTGGAAAAAGAAAAGTACATGTGCATGTGTCCGCACAGCTAAACTCCCCTCCAAAATAAGAAGTTTGCACTATCACAGTAGTGAACGTATTGCGTGGCACCCCAAAATTCTCTGTAATGCACTCATCCGTCCATTCCAATATGCAAGTGTGGTTGAATTTTCTCCTACGCACTCCTTTGTCTCGATTCTGAACGCCAACGCCTAGCGCGTGTCACGTAACTTACACAATCAGGGCCTTTCCTCTGATTTCCCATGTCTGCGCTAATTTTGAATGCACAGAGTTAACGTCACTCTGTTTCTGGCTGCCCATGCGAGAGACACGGAAGACCCATGCTCTTGCCTACAAGCCTTTTTACCTGTCTCCTACTCCCCTGAGCTGCCTCTTACGAGCCATCTGCTGCTGCCTGCTCACTGTGTGTGCCTGCTGCTCACCTGCCCTGCAATTTGAGTGCCTGCTGTCCAACCATTGCCAGTGCTCCTGTCCTTGGGCCTGCAACCATCTCAGGTGATTCCGAAGACTCCCAACATGCCATTACATCACCACCGCTCCACAGCCAATCCCCAGGACCACCTTACCCACACACACCTGCCTCGGGGGTTGCCATTTCTCAAGCAACATCATCTGAGGTGAGTGGCAACCCCACAGCAGTTAGGCAGAGGGCTGTCAACTTCCTTGCAAGTGAAGTTGACATCCTGGTGGAGCATGTCCTCGGGCATTATGATGCCCTCTTCAACGCCCCAACACAAGTCGGCAAGGAAGGATGGAAGCTGATCTGGGACCGGATCATTGATGCCATCAACGTCGATGGGGTGGCATCCTGTGACTACCACCACATGCACAAGCACTGGGAGGACCTGAAATCCAGGACCCACAGCAAGGCCCTGCACTTCCTCCAGGCTGGTGCCGAACAAGGGGGGTAGAGGGGCTGAATGAACACAACCGACATGCAGGTCCTGGAGAAGTTCTACCCAGCACTGCACACCCAGGTCATCGATTTGCAGCAACCTCTGGAGTCGTCAGGTGAGTATCCATGTGTTGCTGGCCTCCACAGTGCATGTGCATGTTCATGTATGGTGGGAGTGTGCAGCTTGGGCTTACAGCAAGTATGCCTCTTACACGGCTGTCTGTCCCAGCAGTGCTCTACATGTGTTCAGTTAACCATGTGTGATTTCATTGGTCTTACATTAGCATTGTGTGTTGTACTGCAGCATTTCACAACGTGCACGTGGACTGTTACATATGCCTGAGACGTGCCCGTGTGAGAAGTGTGACAGATGAGGTGGTGTTGTCAACCTCATGTGCATGTGTCTAAGATGTGACTGTGGGACTGGCCTTCACTCCTGGATGGATGTAACAGGTCATTTCAATGTGTCACCTAGTCATGTTACTTGATTGCTTTTGAGGGGACTTTGATGTGATTGCTCAGTGCACTGCTTGAGGACTGTCAGGTGATGTGTGTGCATGACATGTGTATGAGCCCATGATGCATTTGTGCGTAGCATGCGCAATTGATAGGTTGTGACAGTGCCATGTCCCCGGATTTGATTGTCTGTTGTGAAGGACAGACAAGTATGTGTATGTATGTACATTGCATGTACCTGTGTGTTGTGGAGGGTGTTGATGGTTGTATCCTTTAGCAGTGTACTTCGTGCAAATGTTTTTTGTGGCAAGCACACATCAGTGCAGTACCCTGATGTTTGTGTTCTATGTCTCCTTATCTGCAGTTTCGTTGGAAGAAGAGGGCGATGGCGGTGCTGTGGAGCAAGGCAGCAGGGATGCCTCCACCAGGCGTAGGCGCAAGGCCAAGCCACGCTCCCTGGACACAACATCATCGGGGAGCAAGGAGGCTGGTGCCGCATCTGGACCATCGGCCAAAGCTACTGAGGGGAAGTCCAAGAGGGCGAAGGGGAACGTGGACTCCTCGGCAGCAGGGGGGACAGGTTAGCAAACACAGGGGCCATCCAGCACTTATGTCTGCACGTATCTTGCACTTGCCACCAGCTGGCCGTTTGTTTTTATTTTTTATTCATCCTATTTATTCTATTAGCCCATGTACTGCACTTTCCATTCTCCCTCACCCCCCCCACTTTTCCCTTTCCCCATTCACATGCACTTGGCAATCTGAATGACACCTGGCATAGTAAGATCGCTGTCTGTCTTCTCTCTCTTCCCCCTCCCTTACCTCGTCGCGCCTTGAAACACTTGTGTATAGGCACGTTATACATGCCATATCTTATTATATCATATCCACTGCAGAAGTTGCTCGGGAGGCATCCAGGATGTCAGCGAGAAGGTGGAGGAAGGGGCTGTAGTAACCCAGTCCATGGGGTTAGGCAGGGGTGGTGAGGTGGGTGTGACTACTGTAGTCCTGCCCCTGGGGCATGAGGCTGTGCAGGTCACTGTGGAGGTGCCTGCGCAAAATCCTGTCCCTGGAGCAGCGCCTGCCACGGTATGCACCTGCCGGCATTCCTGTTCCCGGACCTAGCCTCAGGTTTCAGATGCTTCCACCCAGACCAACACCCCAATGCCGGAGGCTGTTGCCATTCGGGACAAAGTGGTACCCCTGCTGGTCGGTATTGGTAGGCGTACCAGCAACATACATGATGAGGTGTGGGCTTCCTGTAGGTTGCTTCCACATCATCACAAAGACGACTGGCGTCTACTCAACTAAGGCTAGCAGCATTGCTGGTCTTGAGTGAGCTGCATGGGCTGACCACTATTGCGACACCCTCTTCATCTTGCTCCTCTGTGCTCCAGTCATCCTCCCGGGCGCCTTCCGGCCCAAATACCACCAGGGCCTCCTGTGCCCCATTCCACCTATGTTGGCCCGTCTGGTGGAGCAAACATCCCTGCCTGAGTTGAGAGTCAACAGTGGATCAGCTGAGGTGGTCACCATGCCCATCCAGGCTATGACAGGAGTAATGGCAATGGAGGGAGAGCAGGCACCCAGGAGCAGGGCACAGGCCAGACATCCCTGGGTAATGTCATCAGCCCAGAAGATGTTCACAGGAAGCAGACACCGGGCACTATGGCAGCAGCAGGCTCTGAGGAGGAGGCTATTCTACTCAGGGCAAACCATCTCAAGGGGCAGGTATCCAGCAATTGGCAGGACGCAAATGTGGAATTGAGAACCAGAATGTCTTCAGTGTTCATGTGATACGGGCAGCGAATAGGGGCAGAGAGGCAGCAGGCTCGGGAGGTGAGAGTCACCATGGCCAGGGCGAAGGTTGCACTGCGTCGGGCAAGGAGGCGGGCTGCCATCCTCGAGGATACTTGCAGGGAGGCAGAAGGGATGGAGAGGAGCATTCTGGTGGCCCTGCAGGCCCTCGATGAGAGAACAGAGGCTCAACTGAGGGCAGTGCTCGATGATGCCCTGGTCCAGACATTGAGTGAGATTGGTGACCCACTGCCTGTGTACATAGTTTTGTAGATGTAAGTTTCCTTTGATTTGTTTTTCATTATTTGGAGCTTGAATATCGGACATTACTTACTTTTTTTGTACATAGTTATTTCTGTGTAAATTTCCTTTTATTTAAGTTTTTACTTGGAGTGGACTCTTTGGACTATCCTCAATTTTTTTTGTACATAGTCTTTTGGTGTGTGTTTGAGGGTTCCTGTTAACCATGCTTTATTGGCATTTTTTAAATTGTAAATATATCTATACACATGAAAATGTTCATTTTTCTATTTTTACATGGACATCTTTGAACATTTTATTTACAGTCTGCATGCAATTAATACAACTGTTCAATATATATATTTTTTTCTATCACAGTCATTGTTTGTTACAGTTATTTTTGCAGAGTGCCTGCTTGGTAGTCCATTTAGTAGCCCTGATTCTGACCATTGTTAGTCATTTGTGTGGTTGCTTACATGTATGTGTAATGTTCGAGGTTTATTTACGGGGTGAGTATACACATGCGGCGGACCGGTGGTGGTGTGTGAAGTGGAGGTTTGGGTGTGCAAGGTCAAATGGCATTTTCTTCCACATTTGCAGCATCACTGTGTATTAGCCCTCACTGTGTTTGTGAGGCAGGTGGGTGGGATGACAGTGGGAGTGTTACATGTTCAGGATATTGGCACATGATTTGCTTGATGCTGTGTAACACACATGTGGTGCTTTCCCCTTCACCAGCATGTGTTTGTACAATTATCATTATCACTGGTGTTGGTCAACCTCTTGCTCTGGGATACATTATTGGCATTTCTTTGTGTTTATACATTGGCTGCCCAATGCAGCTGTCTCTGTGCGTGGTGATTACCATGTCCTTCACACATGGGTGGACCAGTGATGTGTTTATTAGGAAATCTTCTAGAAATAGCTGCTCAATGGGACACAGGCTGTGAATGCGTCACCGTTGACTTGGGAGTTCCAGCGGCCCCTATGGGACTTGTACAGATTGAAGCAAAGTCCTGGCTACGACGTGACCAAACTAGGCTACCCTAGCGGCACCGTTTCTACACGTGATGAGAGTTATCCTACAGGACTTATACAGATTAAAGTAAGAAACAAGCTCCGAGTTGAAACAATCTCGCTAGCCGCAAAGTTCCTGCCACAAAGTGACCACATTAGGCTACCATAGTGGCATCATCTCTACACTTGATGAGAGATTCGCACCCAATCACAGGTGACTCCCATGTACCAAGAAGCATTTGATGTGACGACCGGTCCTGATTTCAACATTAGAAGCAGGTCTACAGTCTAATCACAGGAAAGAACACACAATAAATTGTGGATCTAGTACACCGGGATAACTCTGTTTCAAGCGAAATGCTCAGATAATACAAAAACCATGCATAAAAGAGGCGAAGATCACTCCTGTCAGTTCGACAAGAGCATAGATGCTGATGCACTAACGACACTAATGGTTGTTTACAGCTAACTGTTATTTATCCATAACACTGTATGGTTTAAATGAATTGTTGCAGGTTTAACAGTGACTAATATTGTTTGTAAACCAACTAAAAACAGGCTAACCCCTGAAGAATTTCCACTCAATTGTTAAAATATCCTTTTTGGGAAAGAAACATGTTGGGTTGAAAACACTTCATCTCATCGCAGATGAAGGAAAGGTTTTTTACATAGTATGAATGGAATGCACAAATGATTGAGACATTGGAATTTGCACAGTATACAGCACTTTTTAGGTGATTTGATTGTAGAATCTTCTTACTATGATTGTTTTAAGTATGACCTGTTCTTTGCACACTGTTTTGTATACCTGTATTTTGCCAATTGTGTTTTATAATGAATGATTTTTTACTTATCCTTTATAGAATTTTTTGTGTATAATACCAATAAAATATGTATTGAGATGAAATTAACTGGTATTGACCGACTCCTGACTGACTTTGTGTATGGTTTGTGGTTGTGGTTCTGGACCCTGTAATAGAGTTGTATATACTCATAAGCACTATTGTTTGTAGGATAAAAGGTTGGCCACCTTTATAGAGGGATTGCTTATGGTTTCTCATCCCCCATACCTCTAGGTCTTAATATATTATCAAGCAGTGAAACACCTGGCTAATGTTTGATCATGTGGCACACATTGGGGGTGTCTTTGATTCTGTCACTGTAGAACTATTTGTCCCTGGGGATTGATGAGATGACATTGTCACATGGCCACTCATTAACTTGTTACATCTCCATATTGGGAGATGGTTGTGGACAGCAATTGTGTTTGAGCAGATGCCACACTCATGGATGTGGCCCAGGTGAATGCATTCATTTTGGTTTGTAAGATACATGTTCCTGTGGATATTCTGGCTGGTGTCACAACACAGCAGTCAAGGTGAACAAGACACACAATCCACTGAGTGATGATATGTCACTATGTCAGGGTATAGCATGCAGGTGATGTCCCATCTGGAAGGGGCTGCTTGCAGGGTGGGGTCATGGGTGATGGGGACTGTGGTGTCCCATCTGGAGGGGGCTGTCACCAGGGTGGGGTCATGGGTAATGGGGGCTGGGGTATCCTATGTGGAGGGGGCTGCCTGCAGGGTGAGGTCATGGGTAATGGGGGTTGGGGTGTGGGTGTCCCATCTGGAGGGGGCTTCCTGCGGGGTGGGGTCATGGGGGATGGGGCTGGGGTGTCCCATCTGGAGGGGGCTGCCACCAGGGTGTGGTCACAGGTGATGTGGGATGGGGTTTCCCCTCTGGAGGGGGCTTCCTACTGGGTGGTGTCACGGGTGATGGGGGCTGGCGTATGCCATAAGGAGGCGGCTGCTTGCAGGGTGAGGTCACGGGTGACGGGGGCTGGGGTGTCCCATCTGGAGGGGGCTGCCTGCAAGGTGGGGTCATGGGTGATGGGGGCTAGTGTATCCCATGTGGAGGGGGCTGCCTGCATGGTGGGTTCACGGGTGATGGGGGCTGGGGTATCCCATGTAGAGGGGGCTGCCTGCAGGGTGGGGTCACAAGTGATCGGGGTTGGGGTGTGGGTGTCCCATCTGGACAGGGCTGTATGCCACGGATTGCAAGGTGCAGATGCTTAATTTGAATGGCATGCGGCCGGGGACTGTGAAGTGTTGGGATTTTGTTGGTTTAGGGGCTGTCCTTGCGTGGGAGGGCACACATTTTCTATGGGGTGCGCCCAGGGATCACAGGGTGTTTTTGCACAATTACACTGGGGTGCAGCCAGGGATTGTGAGGTATTGTTGCACGATTTGGCTGGTATAGGGGCTGGCCTTGCATGGGAGGGCACGCACTTTCTATGGGGTACACCCAGGGATCGCGGGGTGTTTTCGCGGGAATACGCTGGGATGTGGCCAGGGATTGCGAGTTGTTGTCGCGCAATTTGGCTGGTGTAGGGGCTGGCCTGGCATGGTAGGGCGCACGTTTTCTATGGGGTGCGCCTGGGGATCACAGGTGTTTTCATACAATTACGCTGGGGTGTGGATGGGGATTGCAAAGTGTTGTAGCGTGATTTGGCTGGTGGAGGGGCTGACCTTGCATGGGAGGGCACACGTTTTCACTGGGGTGCGCCCGAGGAAAGCAGGGTGTTTCCGCGCGATTTAGCTGGAGGGGCTGTATGCTGGGCCAGGGATGGCACGGAGGCTTCCACCGTGTTGAGCATTTCACTTGCTTTTTAGTCTGCTTGGAGGCGTGTTGGGGGCGTTACTAGTGCAGTTTGCTGTTACTTGCACGACGGCTAACGATGCCTCTGGGAATCCATGAATACGCGTGCCATGCAGGATTTCTCTGCCAATTTCTCTGCCGAACTCTTTAAAATCTGCAAGGAGCTGGCCAACCCTGCTGCAGTCTCTACCCCTCCTGTTGCCTCCCAGGCTATTTGCAATACCCTTGCCTCTCACTTCATTTAAAAAACCCAGGACATCCTGTCCACCCTCTCCACCCACACCCCTCTTCTCCGCTCTCCATCTGTGCTTGCTGACACTCCTTTAGCCACCCTCCCACCATCCTTCTCGTCCTTTCCTCTTTTCACCCCTGACGAGGTCGCTAGACAAGTCTGATCTATGAAAGCCTCATCAAAACAGGTTCATCCCTGTTCCTCTAAAACCATCAAGGACCACATTGACACCCTCGCTCCGGCCCTTGCTGATTTTTGCAACCACTCCTTTGCCTCGGGATCCATCCCCTCCCCTCTGAAGCACTCCTTTGTGCATCCTCTTCTCAAGAAACCCACACCTGATCTTGTTCAGCTAACTATCACCCAATTTCCATTACTCCCTTTCTTGGCAAACTCCTGGAAAAGTTAGCCATCTCGCAGCTTAACCTTCATTCCAATTCTGTTGGCTGTCTCAATGACCACCAGTCTGGCTTCAGAGCTGCCAGAAGCACGGAAACTGCTGTCCTGAACATCCGTAAAGATCTGCTCTCCAACCTTGACTCTAACATTCCCTCTGTCCTCATCCTCCTCGATCTCTCTTCTGCCTTCGACACAGTCAACCATACCATCCTGCTCAACCGTCCCCATGAAAACCTGGGGATCACTGATCAGGCTCTGGCCTGGCTGACCTCTTTCCTCTCAGATCGAACCTCCCAGGTCCAACTTGGGTCCTTCCGTTCATCTATCTTCCTCTCTACTTGTGGTGTTCCCCAGGGGTCTCACCTCTCGCCCTGGCTTTTCAACCAATACCTGGCAACTCTTGCCCACTGCATTGACACTTTCTACTCAAATTTCCAGTGCTCTCCCTCTCTCATCTCTGATTGCCTAACTGTAATTCATGATTGGTGTTCCGCCAGTGATCTTTGTCTGAATTCCAGCAAGACAGAGATCCTCCTCATCGGCACACCTTAACCATCCTTTCCCCTCACTCTCTGGCTGGCATCCCTTGGCCCTCCTCCTACCTCCACCTGCGAGGCTAAGAACCTCGGGGTCATCTTTGACTCCACCCTTTCCTTCTCCGCCCACATCTCTAAGGTATCTAAAAAGTCAAATTTACGACTGCACCTCATCAGAGGTACTCTGCCTTTCCTCTCCTTCCCCCAGAAGCTCATGGTATCCCAGGCTCTGGTTCTCTCTAGCTTGGACTATTGTAACAGCCTCTTTCTAAATCTACCTGCCTCTACTCTCCGCCCTCTGCAAATAATCCAGAACAGGACTGCGAGACTTGTCCTTGGCCTCAAGCCCTGGGATTGTATCTCTCCAGCTCTGTAATCTCTCCACTGGCTCCCAGTGGATGCAAGGATTACATTCAAAACCCTCTGTATTGTCCACAAGGCTTTCTGGGGCCTGGGTCCAAAATACCTTCAGCTATCCCTCCGCAAATACCTCCCCTCTCGACCTCTTCGCTCCTCTACCTCCAACTCCCTCAGGGTCTGTCGTTTTTCAAGGAAACAAGCTGGGGGTAGATCTCTGACTTCGGCTGGGGCCTCCCTCTGGAATAGCCTCCCTGCCACTCTAAAACTTGCGGAGAACCATCTCTGGTTCCGGATGCACCTCAAGATCTTCCTCTTTTCTTCTGCCTTCGCTCCCCCTCTCCCCTGCTGATCTGTTCTCTCTTGGCACTGTGCACTTGGCCACCCTCTGTCCTTCGGATCCAGGTACCCGCTCACCCTGCCACCCTCCTGCACTGCCTCCGGGCCACCCCTTGCACTGGGGTCTGTATCTGTACCCATACAGCCCCCCTTTTTCTTCCTGCACTTATCAGACCTACCCTGCCTGCTGCCTTAAAACTAGCACTTGCAAATTGCTGGCTGCATCACCACTGTTTGTTGCCTTTATTATTTATTATTGTTATTTATCTGTTTCTCCTCTGCTTCGCACTTTCCACTTCTCCCTCCTTCCATGCAATTTTCCCCTCCCCCTCTCCCATGCACTTGCGCGTTCTCAATGTCACTGGGCCTAGTAAGATCGCTGTTTTGTTCTCCCCTTTTCCCCTCCCTTGCCTTGTCACGCTCTGAAACACTTGTGTACGAGCACGATAGAAATAAAATATCAATCAATCTATGACTCACGCAGACTCCTTCTCAGCATGCGGCCCTTGCGTTTTATCTGCGCCCGATTCTATGAATCGGATCCTTAGTGTCTCAGGAATAGGGCAGGAATTGGACTACTGTGCAGGAATGGTGAGATTCACCATAAACACAGAAAAAGATCCACAAGAATTTCTAATGTACTTACTACAATGCTAGAAACAAAAATACACCTATAAATATTCCAGATATCATATATTTGGAATCATACATGCACTCTCTGCAACCATGTTGCGCAGGAGCAAGTCCCTAATGAGCGCTTGGTATGTGTATCTATACCTAATTGTGAATCTATTCCATTTCAGCAGCTGGTGCAAAATGCAAATCATGGCATATTATGAACTGTTTGCAATTCAGACAATCGTTCCACCTTACACATAAACTTACATAGCCAATACGTAATAGTAATGCTTTTAAAATACAACGCAGATGGTACCAAAAACAACTGCAAGCTTACTAGCTTCACACACAAGCAAGTATTGCCTGGCAAGATCACTTATAAAACAAGGCATAATCTACCACACGGGTGCCACAACCAGTGCAGGTCACTAGACTGCATACATTAAAATAATATGTGGGTGGTTTCAATGCAATGATACTTCTGTTACTCTGAAACAGATTACCAGCAAATCTAACAAATGCCTACTTAATATTCTCACTGACCTGTAAAAGTAGCATAAGCTATTGCCCGATAGACACCTACAGGTATTTAAGTGCAAGAGAAAAATACCCTTCTGAACTGTAAAAGTATATCAATAGCGCTACAATGCTGTTTCTGAAATGGAAACAGATATTCATTTTGTACATTTTTCATAATGCTAAACAGTTTTTCCCCAATGGCCCAATGATTATACACACAGAACCACCAACTGTGAAAAACATGCACTAATATTGTTTCACCCATAGTACTTAAAATGTACTGAGTATGAGGCTCCACAAACTGTAGTCACTAACCTATAAAACTTTCAATTGTTAGAATATTCTAACTGCTGTCTAACTGTGCCCATACCACTACAATGAATACAGCAACTGACACCTAACTCAACCCATAATGCTGCAATATCACTTGCCAATAGTGAAAAAATCCACCAACAGGAATGAAAGTGCTTCGAAACATACCCTGCAAAATTGTAAAACTGTGAAAAGTTTGAATATGCCAACTGGTATGTAACTGCACCCATAATACTGCAATATTACTTTCCATTACTATGAAAGTTAAAATCCACCAGAAAAAATGAAAGTGCGTCTGACGATACCCTTCAATACTCTTAAAGTATCAACAGTTAGAATATGCCAACTGGTATCTAATTGCCCCCACGATACTGCAATATTAGTTTTCAATGGTAAAGTACTTGGAATGCACCAACAGGAATCAAAGTGCATCAAAGGATAGTCTTAAAAAGTGAAAAACGATAAACTTTTAGAATATGCCAACTGGTATCTAACTATAACCACACCACCACCACATCCGAAAAGCAAAACACATACACCATTTCAATTCCTCCTACTGCAACAGTGCTTGTAACAGCAAAAGCACGTTTTTGTGCACCTTTCACATTAAAGGAATAGTGCACTCAGAAATATTATTGTCCCGAGGGTTCGAGCATGTGTGTTTAAGCATACGTTGATCGATCGTACAAACATTTCCTATGCACTTTACCGTCGTTTTTCACTTTTGTACACATGTGAAATCAGGCAGCAGGGCGCAGCCATTTTGTGATAATCTGATCAGTTGCCGCATCGCCTAAGCAGGACTGCCCTGGCGGCACTAAATCATATCCCCCGCTCTGAGCCTGACATCACGAGACGCGTAGTACCCATTTCACAACGCCAAAGCACGTCTCATGTCAACGTTCTCTGCACTTCAGCTAATGACGTGGAAATGGCAGGACGCCTCTTTCCTCAATAAGTATAAACAGACCACTTCACAACAGACAACATCAGATTTTCTTTTCCATTCCTCTCACTGTCTTTTTTTGAGTATTCTGTGTCTCGTTTCTGTGCTCTGGTCAGCTACCTTTGTTGCTTGTAGCCCGTGCAAACAGATACCAGTACCATTAATATAAATTATTTTAATTTCCCCCACAATGGCAACAATACAGCCCTACCAGTATGAGACAGAGTATTCCGAGGCGGAATTACTCGAAAGAGAAAGATGCGGAAACGGTGGGGCTTCGGACAACATTTGGGAGGACGATTCTACAGATCAAGAACCTGGGCCTAGTCGCATGGACAGCGTTTCCACCTGGTGCACCTGCAATTGGTGCGCGCTAATGCCAACCGAGGAGGAGAACTGCTGCTGCTGAGAAAACTATGGATGCTTGTCCTACATATCGGAAGGCGAGACACGGCCGCAATGCGTTACCGAGCTGCCAGACTTCAGGGCAGCCTGCCTCACACGGTCCATGTTGAGGATTATGATGGTGCTTATGCACGAACTTCGCGCAACAGTTCGCCCTCAGGATCCAAGTAACGAGTAAGTGTACTTTAGTTGTGATGTCCCTTAGGCCACTACTATTTGATGGTTGTCTCCTATATTGTCGTAACTTCAATATATCAATGTCAAACGAATTTAGTCTTGCAATTCTCTAGTAATAGTCGTATAATAGTCGTACAATATTGTACAGTGTCTAGGTAGCATTTGTACTGGCAACAATGCCATTGGATCCAAGAATTGTCATTGGCAACTAAGGTTTAATATACTTATCTTGTTCATTTAAAAACAGTTTGTGTCTTTCTCTTTCACAGGTGGTACAGGCTGGTGGCCTATCGTTCGTTTGCATGGTGGCATCATGAGAGGCTTGGACACTGCGTTCGATGAGTAATACCCGCCTGTGTTGTTGGTGCCATTAGAGACACATTCCCCAGTGACAGCGGTCAATACAGGGGATATTCCCTCACTGTGATGCAACCAGAACTTTACAATGTGTAGTACATTTGTGCCATAAAATTAAGAAAAAAATAAAGCACAACAGAACTTTTATCAATGATTGTTTCAGTTTTTCAGTGAAGCAAGTGTGTCTCCATTCAGCATTGTTCCGAGCCTTGTCTGCACGCCTCAGGCCCATCCATCCCCCCTCCATTTTCAAAGGCAGTTGGCACCAGTGGATGTGTGCTGCCAAAGGGTGCTGTCAGGGGCGGGAACGGCCAAGGTGACAAACACCATGTACATTTCAAAGGTATCTTACGCGCAGGGGTCATTGTTCACATGCCCTCCTCAGATGCCTGTACACATATTATTACAATACTTGCAGCCAGTGACCATATTCTTGGGTGCATGGCTGTATTATGCTGTGCTGTTTTTGGCCAGTCCCCAGACTCTGCACTCCCCTACTCTAACAAGCCGCATGAAGTTTCCAAATAACCCCAAACATGTTCCTCCACCTGCACACCAAGCACTACCTACTGCAATAGTAGTAGGCACATTCTTGGTTGCATGGTCGTATGATACTGCAGTAGTTGTGGCGGAACCTAGATGCTTCGGTGCATGGGCTATTTTTAACCTATCAAAAATCCTCATATCATCTACATTCCACTCCCCTACCCTAATGAAGCCTGCCTGCAGTCATCAGATATATACAGAGGACTGTTGTCTTCCAAAGTCTGGATCAACAGCCTCTTTTATTGCTTGCAAGGTAGCTGGTGGGAGTTTGTGTCCCACAGAAGTAGGCTGTGGTTACAGTATTGGTTTAGGAAGATGGTGTGGAGGAAGGCAGCCTACTACTTGCTAAGAAAGGAACAATCTTTCTAGAGCATTGCGGTAGTTGGATTTGGTGTGGCAGTGCATGGAGGTGATAGCGTAGGAGTAATGTTCAGGTAGTTCGCGACTGAGTACAAAGTTGCACTCAGTGCATTTCACTTTTGTAGCTTTAGCCTTTGGTAAATTCCCAACAGTGGTAAAGAACTACCACACCCATGATTCTCTCTGGGTGCTAGAGCTAGGCACTTCCTCTACCTCAGCTTCTTGGTCCTCTTCATTGTCTTTGGAAATACTGCAGTTTGTCTGTTCTGAGGGTCCTCCAACTGGTGGCCGTGGTGGTTCTTGGGGAGGAGGGATGGCAATAGCTGATGCCATTTGTAGGATACATTGCAGTTTTGCTACTATTCTTACAAGTGTGTGCTTTGTACTACATTGTTAATGGATAATGAGTAAGAATAGGTGTAGGAGCTGTGCAAAGGTACATTTTGAGCTTGAAAGTTCCTAGATCAGTGGAAAATGCAGTTCCCAACTGTCCTCAAAGCAAGGACCCGAACGTGAAGTGGAAATGTTTTCATGGCACTGTCCGGAAAGTCCACAATGACATCAGATGTTCACGGACGTCGACGGAAGCAAAAACAGTGGAAAATGTATAGAAGTGTTAAAAATTATGCTAGAAGGTGGGAAATGGAAGAGTTTTAATGTCAAACGTTGTATTTTGGACAAAAATGTTGCTATTTTGGGGTAAGTATATCAGTAAGTTGTAGGAAGATAGCATGCACTGGTAAAACCCCATGGAGTTCTCTGAAAAAAACTTTGTTAAAGAGATGTTATGGTTAAGTTGCACCAATAAAAACCTATTCAATTCACTAAAAAAACTTTGTTAAAGGGACATTATGGTTAAGTTGCACAGTTGAAAACCTATGAAATTCAATGAAAAATCTTTCTTTAAGGGACGTTATGGTTAAGTTGCACTAGTAAAAACCTATAACATTCTCTGAAAAATCTTTGTTAAAGGGAAGGTTATGGTTAAGTTGTACTAATAAAAACCTATGAAATTCAATGAAAAAACTTCAATGGTTAAATGTTGTTAAAGCGATGTTATGGTAACAAGCAAAACTGAAAAAAACAGAAATTCGCCAGTTATGGTAAGCTAAGCAACCATAACTCGCGCCACCACCGTGCACTGCTGAGACTAACACCCAGGACATCAAAGATGACATCACAAATGTCATTGACGACAACTTTCCCTCTCATTACATAATTTAAATCCCACAAAACCAATAGTGTGTCTCTCTACAGTGAGAAATGTGTTACCACGGTGCTGCACCTCCGGAGTCTGGAGCGCCCAAATATATTTTTCAAACAAAGGGGGGATGGGTGCCCTCCAGTTCTCAGCTTATTCAGCCTCTTACAATCTGGATGGTCTTCTCCTCCAAGTGCTTTAGTGCCTCTTAAACTCATCAAGGAGGCAGTCAGTTCAGGAGTTGCTGGTTAGTACGGGTTTGTAGACTGAGGGAATTCAGATAGCTGCTGTCCATGAAGGCAACCAGGAACCAACTCTCCTTCCCATTACATAATGTAAATCCCACATTGGGGGAGGGAGAAAACCAATAGTGTGGCTCATCCATAGTGGGGAATGGGTCACCCTGGTGCTGCCCTTCTGGAGTCTGGAGCTCCCAAATATTTTTTACAAAGAGGGGTTGGGTGCACACCATTTCTCAGCTCATTCAACCTCTTACATTCCAGATGGCCTTCTCCTCCAAGTGCTTTAGTGCCTCATAAACTCATCAGAAAGGCAATCAGTTATTGAGTTGCTTTTTAGTACAGGTTTGTAGCCTCAGGGAATTCTGGTAGCTGCAGTTCATGAAGTCAAACAGGAACCAACCCTCCCCCATTACATTATTTAAATCCCACACTTGGGACCAATAGTGTGGCTCTCCATAGTAGGGAATGCGTCACCCCGGTTTTGCCCCTCTGGAGTCCAGAGCTCCCAATTATGCTTTGTAAACAAAGGGGAGAGGGATGCACTCTGGTTCCCAGCTCATGCAGCCTATTACCTTCCAGATGGTCTTCTCCTCCAAGCACTTTAGTGCCTCTTAAACTCATCAGGGAGGCAGGTAATTCAGTAGTTGCTGATTAGTACAGGGTTGTAGCCTCGGGGGATTCAGCCTCTTACAGACCAGATGGCCTTCACCTCTGTGGGGTTTAATTGCACCCCAAGACAAAAGGGAACTGCATTTGGCAGACTGAAGCCTAAAATGCAGAAATATTTTCCTGTAATTTGAAAGCACACTTTTGACTGTCAGACTGAAAGGCCAGCATGTACATTTCAACACTGCCAAATACCCCAACTGTGTTGTCGGAAAAAGAAAACAAAATTAAGTGGGCCTGTATTTGAATGACAAAGAACCAATATCAGAGCCCTACCTTTCCCTACATTATGAAATAAAGGAAAGGCACTTTTCATAAAAAGGAAGATGCCATGGAAAAATGGAAATGTGTGCATTCTGCAACTTGGAACAAGGGACATTTTAAATATGAAACGATACTGCAGAAAGGAATTAAAAAGCACACCAATGACTGACAGACAAAAAAGGCAGCATTTCAATCACAACTTCCAAACATCAAAATGCTGTTTTCAAATAAAGAGAAATAAAAACACCAAATGGGACCTGTTCGAGTAACTTGGCCAAAGGCTTGGAACTACTTTCTATTTCATATGACTGATGCCTAATGTCAGCTTTGCTAACACAGAGAGCTGCCAGAGAACAAATACATTTTGCAGTTTGGATTGAAAGGAACTGTTTCCAGAGGACACTCCTTGGCCTGAACCATTAAAATGCATTTTATAATGTGAAGTTGGACATTGATGGCCAGATGCAATTATATCAAAAAGGCCTCTTATGTAAAGAAATTTCCACATTTAAACGTATGAGTTTTCTGTGCATGAAGAAAAGCTGTGCTCGGCCAAAAAAGACATTTTCCCATGAGATTCGGACCCAAGAACTGCTCACCTCTCCCCTAACCTTATCAGACTCCAGGAATGTCTTTGAAGCTGTGACAGAGCCAGGCAGAGGGATTTTATGGGGCTGATTTAACCCACACTTGGGAAACAATGATCCAGTTAATGAATGTGAACTCTGAATAATTCCCCAGAATTCAAGTAAATTCTTGGTACCTCCCTGGGCTAACTGACAGATTTTGTTTTGTTTGTTTGTTTTATTATTTATAATGCACATCAGATCCGGGGGTATCAGGGTGCAGCAGTTACAAGGATATGCAAAGCTTAGTTACAAGGATTATGGTATAAGATGCCTTACTTATAAAGCCTTCATTACAGGAAAGGTATATAAAAGTGTTGCAGACAACGTACAGAAAAGGTATATACAAATGTTTACGGATAATACAGGATAGGCATAGATATTTACAAATATTTCAGGCAATGTGTAAAAGAGTTGTGGTTGCCACCGTGGGGGTAGCCAGTCGTGAGACGCGAAGAGGGATGCATTACATACAAGGCATAAAATGTCAATTGTTTGCCGTTAGCAGAAAGCCATTGCTAGTTGCTGTACAGGATTCAATATTGTGCATTTAGTGGTCATTGGATTTCAGCCACAGGATGATGTTAGTTCTAAAATGTTGGTAAGATTGGTCTTTTCTCAGTGTAGGAGGCGGGGAGTTCCATAATTTGGCCGACATGAAACATGAGACCACCACATGAGCACTGTAGGCGAAGCTGTCCTCTCTGCTCTCAAAGATAAGAAACAGATGGGCATTAGCCCTGAGAGGGAGAAAGAAATGTTAAGTGGTTTAATGCCAGGCTTGGGTCAACAATGGCCAGAGGCCAGGCATACACACAGATCTTGTGAACAAAAATATGCCAGTTAATTAAAGGGGAAAATATGCATGTCAATAATTTGTACGTAGGGGTCTAGGCAAATCATACTTTGGCCATTATCTGTGGAACTGTGACACTTCTAAATATGTAACTAATATCATTGGAAAACCTATAAATATGGCCATCTAATTAGACCATTTCCCCTAAGAATCTGACTTTGGGAACCAGAGTTAGTAGTTCAAATGTGATGATAGTTTCCCAGAAAATGTCATGAAGCAGAGATTCGGGGAGAAGATAGCATGTTAAATTAGATATGTGTAAAGAAAATCTTGTTTGATAACTGTCATCTTTGTTGATTACATTACAAAAGTCTGCCATTCGAGCCTGCAACATTGTGCCGAAATAAGACACATTTCATTAAGTCCATCATGTTCAGACCAATTTAGATATCTAAATTGTATGATGCTTACTTGTAAATTAAAGACTTTTGCCATGTTGTAGTTTTTAAGGTCATAACTGAAGGGATCAAAAATGCTATTTCAAAGGGGTGGAGTTATGACTCTCAGAGATGATGCCCAGTAACTAAAAGGGACTAATCAGAGAAGAGGGGAGGACAGTAGATGTCCAATCCAGATCAAGAGCAAATAAGTTGACACCTGATACTTTAGATAATTTGGGGAGTGGTTAAAGATTTATAAGGAGATGCACAGTGGGGAAAGGGGAGTGCTGCCTGATATCATATGAGTGGGACTACTGAAAACATGCTGGAAAACTAACATTGCCTGGGAGATATGAATTGGAGGAAACCAGGGAAAGACATAAGCTGGGATCCATACAAGGAGAGGAAAATGAAGGGGGATTGATGCTGGAGGTATCCATGACTTAACCTGTAGACGCCATCTGACTAGAGCCCTGCACTTTCGCTATGAGAAGATCCAGGAGCCCTGAACTGATGCGTTTTTACTGAGAACACAACACAGATATATTCTAGTTAAGTAAACCAGTCAACCTGAACCAAGTATTGTGTGGATCTGCTTGATTTAATATCCTCTCATTATTGATTGGGTGGGAAGACCAAGTATATCCTTAGCCTTTTTACTAAATCTTAATTTAATTAACTCCCCTATAGCCAACTGACATGGGGAGATTTTGTTGAGATTCAAAATCAACAGCATTGCTTCCAGTGTGCATACAAATATAGTCTGTCAAAGTAATTGGGTACTCCTATTTCTTTTTGCCAACCCAGAAATTCCAAAAAGGGAAGGGTGCATCAAAACGAATACTCCCTTTTACTCAGACTCTGTGTTAAAACAGAGGGGTGTCCTTAGTATTTATTTTATTCATTGAACATGTGTATGGTGCCTATTCAGCAAAAAGTGATTCCAGATGCCACAAGACAAAATAGGGGGAGGGGACAGAGGAAAATATAACAATAACGGTTGTACTAGGCCTTGTGACATTCAGATCATGAAAGTGCTGTAACTAGAAGTGCAGGGGAAGGGGGCTGATAGGGAGAAAGAGATGCGAGAGGGGGGAGAGGGACAAGCACAAGAGGGAGGGGGCCCAGGGGCTGGGCAAGTGCTTAGGGTAGCCCCAAAAGGCAAGTGCCTGGGGAAATCAGTGGTTGGGGTCAACCAGTGCGAGGAAGGGGTGGACCAGACTCAGTAGGCTAGTCAGGGAAGGGTATCCATATGTAAATGCTTGTAGAGGGTGCGGGGAAAGACCCAGTAAGTCTCATAAGGGGCACAGGCAACCAGTCGACGTGGCAGGTAGAGACTATCAGGGGAGGGGGGAGAGAGAAGGAAGAGGAGCAAAGGAAGGTCTTGAGAAGCTTCCAGAAACTTAAGGAGATCCAGCTCAAGTCAGAGAGAGGGAAAGGGAGGCGATTCCAGAGGGTGGCACCTCCTGTGGAAAGAGATCTACCCCCACTCTCTGCTTAAAGAAACGTTTGACCTGCAGAGAGTTGGAGCAAGAGGACCAAAGGACTTCAGCAGGGAGGTATTTAGGGAGAGAGAGTTGGATGTAGCCAGGTCCCAGGCCACAGAACGGATGATGCCGAGGGTCTTGAATTGGATCCTTGCCATCACTGGGAGCCAGTGAATAGATTTTAGGGCTGGTGAGATGCAGTCCCTGGGCTTGAGGTCAAGGATAAGACTTGCAGTCCTATTCTGTATTAGTTGAAGAGGGCTGAGGGAGGATAGAGGAAGATTAAGGAAGTGTATGCTGCAGTATTCCAGCCTGGAGAGAAGCATAGCTCAGTAGACATTGTAGAGGAGGAGCCAAGTGCCTTTAACAAAAGTCCCACCCCCATTTTGCCTATTTGTTGGAAACCAGAAATTGCAACATGTGCAATGCCAGTGATGGTACCTATACCGAGAAGATTCCTTGAAACAAGGTATGCATTGAGAAATCCCTATATGATGTACCCACGAAGAAATGACTCCCTGTTTTACATACTTGTTAATAAAACAGTTTAAACTTTTTCCAACTTCCTGAGTCGGTCTGATTATTGATGTACGAGTACGAGCTGCATCCCCATCTATCCCAGATAGAACTACCTCATCTTAAAGGGCTTCGGGTTCAACATTGAGTTTCTGGGGGAAGGCGAGGAAAGGGAGAATGAGGAGGAGAAGCTGAAAAAGGCCTTCTTGGCAAGGTCAGAGATAAGAATTGCAAAGGATAGAGAGAGTCGAAGATGACACCCATGTTTTTTGCCTCACACGAGGGTGAGGGGAGAGGACCCAAGGATGGCGCCAGAGTAGGAGGAAAGGATGGGGGGTCCCAATGAGAAGGATCTCAGTCTTACTAACATTAAGGCAGAAATGTTTAGAAGCACACCATGCCTGAATAGTAGTCAGACAGTCTGGAAGGAGAGAGGAAGAAGAGGAGGAAGAGGAGGGAAGCTTAATGGAGAGCTGTGTGTTGTCAGCATAACACTGGAAATGAGGAGAGAAGGTGGATATCAAGTGGGCAAGAGGGGCAAGGTAAATGTTGAGGAGCCACGGTGAGAGGATAGAGCCCTGAGGGATGTCGCAAGTAGAGAGTGAGGCAGAGGAGAGAAAAGGGCTCAGTTGCACTTGGGCAGGCCGATTTGCGAGGAAGGATGTCAACCAGTCCAGTCCACAGTTCATAATGCTGAGAGTATCACAGAGATGATTTATGAGGGTGGAGTGATTGACTGTGTCAAAGGCAACGGACAGATCAAGGAGGATGAGAACGGAAGGAGAATTGTAGTTGAGGTTTGAAAGCAAGTCCTCACTGGGGTTCAGGAGAGCAGTTTCCATGCCTTTCCATGCCTCTCGCTGCTCAGTAGCCAGACTGGTGGTCATGGAGGCAACCAACAGATTCAGTGTGGTGGATTAGATGGGAGATGACCAACTTCTCCAAGAGTTTGCCCAATATCGGGGTAATGGATATAGGGCAGTAGTTAGCCGCACAGGAAGGGTCTGCAGACAACTTTTTTTTGGAGGAGGCGTGCATGGGAGTGCTTGAGGCATAATGGAAAGGAGCCAATTGCAAAAAAGAGTGGTTACAGAACTCAGCCAAGGAGGGAGCAACAGAAGCTATGTTGTCCATGATAGTTCTAGAGGAGCAGGGAAGCACCTGTTTGGAGATGACTGTCATAGCGCAAACTGTCTTGAAGGCTTTATCCAGCGCTATCAGTGGGAAGGAGGAGAGTAGGGTGAAGAAGAGAGGGGGCCAATGGAGGAATAGCTGCCAGCGGACAAGGGAGTGGGGTAGAGGAGAGAATGGACAGGACATACTGAGTTTTGGTTGTGAAATGGGAAGCCAAAGCCGTGCAAAGTTCAGCTTTGTTGTCAGTGGCCTCAGAAATGCGGGCTTGGATATGGACCCATTTCTTAGAGCAGATGGAGCAAGTAACGGGCCAGTTTGTCAGAGGATGTTCAAGAGCCAACCACTTCCGTTCCACAACTATGAACTTGCATTTCAGCGAGGCTAAGTCAGGCTTCATGTTGATCCTCAAGGCAAGGGCAAGGGGCTCACAGGTGTTGGAGTTGGACAGGTGGAGGTTATCAAGGACTGAGTCAGTGTCAGAGTCAATAGAAGGAATGGGAGGGGGAAGAAAGGAGGCAGCAAAAGCAACTTCGGACACAGAGAAGGAGACTGGCAGTGCAGGCAGAGGCATAGTCAGGTAGCCCCGGAGCTCCAGATGGGAAGAGAGGAGAACATGATCAGACCATGAGAGAGGAGTTGTGCAAGGGTTAGAGAAGGAGATATCAGCTGAGATAAGCACATCCACGGTGTGCCCAGCTGAGGGGGTTGGACCAGTGGGAACAATGGTGAGGGAGAGAGAGCCACAGAGGTTTGTGCAACAGTATAAAGTGGCCACATCAAGAGTGTTGAGATGAATGTTGAAGTCTCAGAGGAGGAGAAACTTAGAGATGGAGGTTTGAAGAGAAGAGGCAAGGTCAGACCACTCTGAAAGGAAGAGGGAGATCAGCCCAGGGGGCCTTTAATATGGTAGCGCGAGTGAGCAAGAGGGTAGGAGAGATGGCAAGCTTGCAGACAAGACATTCAAAGGAAGAGTAGGATTGAGTGGGTATAATGGAAGCAGGGACCCAATCAGGGAAGACAAGGACCACTCTGCCTTCAGACCGGTTAGACCTGGGCTTACAGAGGAACTTATAGCCCTCAGGAAGGAGTGTGTTAAATGCAGTGACAGAGCTGGGATTGAAGCATGTCTCGGTGAGAGCAAGCACATTCAGCTCAAAGTCTTCATGGAGGTGAGAGATGTCAGAGGAGTGTTTGGCAGCAGAGCGAGAATTGAGTGCAGCTAAGTGCTGCTGGTTGCCACCTTTAAAGGTCTTCCAAGGCAGCGTACAGGGAAAAGGTACACCCATCATTGGGGGCGAGGAGGCCAGAGGAGTGGCAGACAGAAGAATGGTCAGAGAGACATGAGATGCCTGTTAAGAAGGAAGAGATTGGGCTGGGAACCCTGGGTCATTCCGGTAGACATTAATGATACACCTAGAGGATGAGAAGTGTGCCAAGAGAACTTCATATATGGTGCCACCATTAATGGGTGAGGAAGAAAAGGGGGAGAGGACAGTGACCATATGGGGAGTCCATAGGTCGGGTAAGGGGACAGAAAACAGGATGTCTGTGATAGTCTCCCTGGAGGTTGCATTGGCGTGGGTATCAGCAATGGCCAATCCTGGGTTGGAGACCAGGAATACTTTCTTAAATGTTTTTCTGCCAGGCTTCGAAAGGGAGGTAGGATAGATGATTGAGTAGCAATTAGAGTAGATAGGAGAGATGTAGGGAACCATAATTGCAGAAGGAATAGAGGGCAGATATAGGGATAGCACAGTACACGAGGAACACACCAGGTAGCCTAGCAGCAAGTCAGGGGAAAGAGTCAACAACAAATGAAACAGTAAATCAAGGGTAATGAAGGTTGGGGCCTAGGCTACAAAGTCAGGGAGAAGCGCAAACGTTTCACAAATAAGGAGGCTCAGTCAGTAAAAATGCACATCCAGAAATGATAGTCAAGGAAAAGATAAAAGGCCTAGTAGTTGATTCAGCAGTATTTACAGATAGTACTCAGATTAGGATTTCACAACTGGGTAAAACGAGAATAGAATTTTAGCACAATCTGAGGATTAAGAGCAACAGGATTAGATATTCAAAATACAATTAAGATGCCAACATTTGAATACGGCTAGCAAACCGAGAAACATCAAGATGCTATATTCAATGGAGGATAGCACAGTGGCAACGTGCTGGTCTTAGAAGCAAAACCACGCAGAACAACAGAGGTTCAAATCCCGGATCCTTACTTAGAAACCAAACTTGTATCAGTATTAAGCACGTTATGAGAAACCAATAAATAAATAAATAAAAATACAGTAGAAATGAAAATGTAGAGTAAAGTCAGCACAGTCCAAAAGCATCAGATTCAATTTGTAAAATGCAGTTAGTGTCAGTATTTGAATAAAGCCAACAGAAACAGAAGCATATAGATGTGAATTTCATAAAATACAGTAGTAATGCTACTTTTAAAGAACATGTAGATTTGTGGTTCAACATGCGGGTGAAAAACGCCTAACATTTGAGCCAGCCAGAGGTTTCAGACACGTACATTTGGCATACCAGTGTTGGTACAGGATGAGGGAGGACAGCAAGATGTAAAATAACAGCATTTCCCAAAGCAAATCGAATTGAAATAACCCAGAAGATGAGGAGGGGTCAGGATTCAGGCAACAAACAGGCAAATGCAAAGTGAAAGATTAGAGCTTCGTGGACAATACAGATAGCACAGTATGAGGCACACAGTATGGACAGGGCAACAAACATAGTCATTACTGCCAGATATGTCTAGTGGGTGCATTGAGGGACAAGTCTGTAGTGGTGTGCAGGCAGGTGAAAGGAGCATTGTGGAAGAAGGGTGCAGGGAAGGAGATAATGCAGCTGCGAGGCAGTGGGATGTAGGCAGGCATTCAAGAGGGGAACTTGCTGGTACTTTGTCGGGAAAACAGTAGAGTGGGCTGAGTCATGGAGCTAAGGGGGCATGGAACAGATGAGGCTTACCATTGTGGGGGAGAGTGAGGAGGCTTACTGGGTCACTGTATTAGCAGAAGTCGGAACGGCATGAGTCTCAGGTGCACCGCCGGCGAACAGGGAGAGGGGCCCCCTGCAGCCCTGTACAGGTCCAGACGGGTTAAACATCACCCTTTGAGGTGGCCCATTGAGGGGGCCGGCATCGCCTACCGGCTCCCAATCCTGGATAGGATAAGTTGATCCCGAGCACCAATCTGGTGGTTTGTTGGAGGCTGGTTGTATGCATCAGCACAGTAGAGTGAGCCCGGCGGACGGGCTGCTGTAAATCAATGGAGCCCCAAGGCCACAAGTGCCTTTGCAACGCGATGGCTGGATAGGGGCTAGGCAGGAAATGAGCCCAGAGAGGGTAAGCCTCACTATTTGAGGTGGCCCTTAAAGGGGGACTGGCGTCGCCCACTGGCTCCCAGTTCTGGATGGGATAAGTTGTTCCCGAGCACCAATCAGTCAGTTCGTTGGAGGCTGGTTGTGTGCATCAGCACACTGCAGTGAGACCGGCGGCCATGATGAAGAAGGCCCGGGCTGCTGTAAATCAATGGAGCCTCAAGGCCACTAGGGCCTTTGCCATGAACTAGCTGGATGGAAGTTAGGCAGGAAATCAGCCGAGAACAGGGAAGCCTCACTCTTTGAGGTGGCCCTTAGAGGCAGGCCAGCATCACCTACTGGATCCCGGTCCTGGATGGGATAAGTTGATCCCGAGCATCAATCAGGCGGTTCGTTGGAGGCTGGTTATGTGCATCAGCACACTTCCGTGAGCCCAGCAGCCATGATGAAGAAGGCCCGGGCTGCTGTAAATCAATGGAGCTTCGAGAAAACAAGGGCCTTGGCCACAAGCTGGCTGGATGGAGGGTGTTGCACATATGACGCCCGCAACAAGAGGCACACCACCATGGGCACAGACGAGATGCATGGGTTTATATCTGGGTTTGTGGCGTAGGACATATGTTTTTGCAAATTTAAAGAGAGTGAAGTCACTGATTTAAAAGCACATCCCTGCAGAAAGGGAGAAAGTGACTCCTGATCAAAGAAAGACATTTTATTGCATAGGGATGAACTAAAAAGGGTTTCATATATATATATATATATATATTACATGGACGCGGTAGCGTCCATGTAGTTATGGTTAAGTTGGTGTTTCCATAGGAAGAGCACTTTTTGGGTGGCTTATAACTTCGCTTCCCCTGGACGAATCCTCACCAAACTTTGCAAAAAAAGTATATGGCCCACTCTGAATATTTTTGCAAAGTTTGGTGAGGATTCGAACCAGGGGGGGAAAAGTTATAGGGAGGGTCCCAAAACTTTTTTTTTTTTCCTATAGACTGAATGGGAAAAAAACTTTGCGCACGGCTACAGCCCAAACCGCTGGACGGATTTACACCAAATTTGTGGCAGGAGCGGTGGCCTGGTCCCGAAAGCGATTTTTTGCAAATTTGGTGTAAATCCGTCCAGTAGTTTTTTAACAAATTACCAAAATGTAAGGAAAAAAAATGTGTGATATCTGTGTTTGCTTCGCGGACGGACTTCCCTGTTCGCTCCGCGGACAGCACCCCGATTGGCCCAGCGGCTTGCGTCATGTCCACAGACATGCAACGTGTTCGCTGATTGGGCGGCGTGTTGCGTGATGCAAGTCAGATTTTCTGTCGCGCCCGCCATCTTGCATTTGCGGACGTCCGCAGACAGCGCGGTGAAAGTTTGTTCAAAATGTGTATTTAGTAGAGTGTGTTGGTGTGTAGAAGTCTTTGGGGAGGATGGGGGAGTATGAGATAGGTTCAAAGTTGTATTTTATTTATGACGCTTTTGTTGTGTTCGATTTGTCTGCGGACAACACGGCTGTTCTGGAATGTTCGTAAATAAACAGAATGGATTCGGTGTCAACTTGAAAGTGTTCTAAGAACACTCGTGGGGTCTTGGAATGTTTGCAGGGGGTGTCCTGGAGACGTTGTCTGTATTGTTCGTTGGCAAGGTGAAAATGTTTTAAGAACAATTGCGGTGTCCTGAAAGTTTCGTACATAAAGAAACTGGGGGTGTCCTGAGGATGCTGTTTGTATTGTCCTCTGGCAAGTTGAATGTGTCCTAGGACCTTCCCCCTGTCCGCGGACATAAAAATGGTTGCAATGCTTGCATCTATGGGTGTGATATGCTGCGGTGGTTGTGGCCAGGGTATAGAATGTTGGGTGCATGGCCATTTGGCCATGCACCCAAGAGTGTATGCCCTGGCCACAACCACCGCAGCATATCACACCCATAGTGGCTTTTAACTTTGGGTCAAAAACTAATTTATAAGGAACAATGTTATAAGCTTGTATGGGTGTTATATGGTGTGATGGTTGTATTTATCTTGTTATACATACTATTTGGTTTAGTAACGGGAGTCCATGTTTTTCTTGTTCATTTCTGTAATAAAAGAAAATAGCATGTTAGTATTAGTATTTTATAATGACTTATTACATTGTACAATCAACATTTTCTTCTTTTTATTGACCCTCATATTTAGTAGATTACAAACCAGAGTACTGTGCAATTTGCAAAGTTTCTGTGTTTGTTGCTAAAATCATTGGGTCTGTGGGAGAAAAAAAATCCATGTTGGATTAAAAAAAAACCCTTTTTCTGTTATGCTACAGTTTATTTATTTGTTTGTTTTCCGCGTTTACTTGTTCTTTCTGCCTAATGCTTGGTGCATTGGATTGTTTCAGTTTTTGTGAGCAGTAAGATATTAGGTATTTGTTGGATTTTGTAAAATTTTGGCCCAGTTAGATACCAGTAAGCGTATTCTAACTGTTTATGTTTTGATATAATTTCGTGGTATTGATTTATCTGTTTGCATATTTGTAAATTTTGGGACAGTTAGATACCAATTGGCGTATTCTAACTGTCTATTTTTTGCTCTATTTGAGTGGTATTAATTTATCTGATTAGTTGTTGTAGAATCTTTGGGCAGTTAGATAGGTTTTGAAATATTGTGACAGTTTATATTTTTTTACTACAAGTGTACTTAAGGTTTAAGTACAGTTCAGTTATCAAATTTTGGTTTTAAGAACATTAAATACGCGCTTGTGAGATTAGCTGGTAATCTCTTCTTTAGAGTAACGGTACTATCATTACATTCAAACCATCCACATTTTTTTAAATATATATGCAGTGTAGTGCCCTGAGTTGGTTGTGGCTCCTGCGTGGTAGATTATACCTATTGTTGTGAAGGTTTTCCTACCAGGTGATATTTGACCATGTGTGAATCCAGTCAGCTTGCAGTTGTTTTTCGTACCATCTGCATTGTAACGTAGAAGCATTAGTATTACGTATTTACTATGTGTTTGTATTAGTAATGTGGAGCGATTATCCGAATTGCAGGTAGAACATAATCTACCGTGGTTTGCATTTTGTACAAGTTGCTGAAATGGAACGGATTCACAATTAGGTATTGATATATAGACAAAGCGCTCAATGGGGATTTGTTCTTGTGTCACATTGTTGCAGAGAGTGCATGTATGTTTCCACATGTATGAAATCTGAAAGATTTCATTTATAGGTATGTTTTTGTTTTCCAGTACTAATAGTAAGTACATTAGAAATTCTTGTGGATCTTCCTGTGAGTTTATAGTGAATTTCACCATTCCAGCACAGTAGTCCAATTGTTGTCTTATTCCAAAAACACTATACGTGTTGTCAGGATTGTTTGCTGCATTTCTGTGAAGTACTAACATTTGCAAACACAATGGGTCTGTACTGTGTAAGTAAATGTTGTCAACAATTGGTGGTAATTGAAATAGAATATTCATTGCTACATTTGCGTAGCAACTTACACCAACTATATTTGAGAATTTAAATGGTCCAGGTAGCTCTGTATATAACTGCTTTTTTTGGAGTTTGTCTTCCTTCTTTAAAGAAGTACCTGGTTTACTTTCCCTAATTGATTCTTTTTTGCTTGTGGTACTTGATGAAGTTTTAGTTTCTTTTAGTCTCTTTGGAGGATTTGCAGTGACATCCTGTTGCATTTCTGTTTGATTTAGTTTTCTTTTAGAACATTTTCCTTTTTGTGGCACAGGATATGTTTGTAGATGGGGAGTGTATAGTGAACAAAGTCTATTTTATTCTAAAATGCAAGGAATATCAGCGTTTACTTTACTTGCATCAAAGTTTATTAGAAAAAGACTGTCAATTGTACGTAGGCGTGACAGTGCTACGTAGCTCATGCCTTCTTTAAAGACTGTGTTACCAATGTCTATCATTGCTTTGTCTAGAGTAAGACCTTGTGATTTATGAATGGTAACTGCGTATGCAAGAGTTAGAGAAAATTGTTCTCTGCGTACATACATGTCTTTGAAGAGAAGGAATCGAGCTGTTGAGCGTCCTATTCTTTTTACTTCTGAAAGTTTGTCAAAGAGAATATTGACAAACTGAATTTTGTTGTCACGTGGGTATGGTTGAAAACCAACAACTGTACCCAGTGCTCCATTAACTAGTCCTTGGTCCACGTCAAGGTTACGTTTAAGCATTACTCTGCAATTTAAGGATAATTTTAATATCTTTTCCAAGCCTGCTGTGTTTGAGATTGATTTTCTAAACTATTTAGTCTTGCTGTGGCTTGGTCACACATGGGTAGTGTAATTCCATGTAGTTTGTCTGTGGCGCTAATTTCCATAATTGGTTGCATTTCTTTGCTTAACATTATTTCATTGAATTTGAAACAGCTTGCAAGAGTTGGGATTAAGGCAATACAATTGACATTTTTGTGGGCTAATTGTTCCATAACATCTGGAGCACATCCATTATCACCATAAATTGCATGAATGTGCCGGGTTTTCAATATTGCTTCTGCTTCTCTAGAAAGTATACCAACTCTGATACTTTTTAAGATGTTGGCATAAGTGAGATCTGCAGATTGGCGCATGTTTTCTGTTAATTCTCTGTATTGGAAATGTTGCCAAAGGTTGACATTTCCAATGCTGCCAACAGTTTTACGGCAGAGTTTGTGTCCTAATGTTTTAAAAATAGGCTCACCTTTTACAGGTGTCAATTGAAGAAGATCCCTGAAAACAATGATGTGTTTTCCTGCAAAGAGCTCTTCATAGTTTGTTTTGAGTACTTCTTGTAATCTGAGGTGAATCAAAGCCAACATTAGGTTGGACACCATGCTCACTTCATCTATTAGTAGCATTTTCTGCGTACTTCCATTGCAGCTTCTGCAGAAAGTTTGTAATAATCTAACTTGTTTTGGTGTTCTACTGGCAGGAGTAGTAATCGGTGTAAAGTGACACCACCTATGTTGTAGGCAGCTAAACCTGTGGGGGCAGTGACAACAGCTGACAGTTTGTTGTTTGTCAATTGTTGAAGGAACTTACTGATGATTTTGATTAGGAATGTTTTGCCAGAACCAGCTTCACCACTGACATACAATAGTATAGGTTTGTAATTTTGGCAGGTGCATTCTTTGTTTTCATGTTGCACACCATGTGCAATTTCTTTTGTTATTTCTTGAAAAATGCTACGTTGCTCTTTGTTTAGTTTTGATTGTAGTGTAGTTAAGTCTTCTTTATCTTCATAGTGACACATGGTGTTTTCTACTTCTATCATAGCTAATTCTGCCTCATTTGTTATTAGTGGTTCTCCCAGTGGTTCTTGGCTTCCTGTGACAGAAGGTTGACTACTGTCAGGAGTGTCCTTATCTAGTTGCGCCTGGAGTTCCTCTTGGTGTTGCTGTTCATTGTGCAACATTGTTTTGTACTGTGCAAAGTTTACATCAGTTATACTGCTTTCATTGGCTTTGAAAGCGTCTTCATATGAGTCATAGGTATCTAGTATTTCTTCTTCTTTTCTCCATGGTTTGGAGAGTTGTAGCAGGGACATGTAATATATTTCTTTATGTTGAGGAGTCTTTAATGACAATTTGATATGATTAATTAAATTTGGTTTGGTGAGTTTTACTAAGCTGCCATCACAGTTTGTCACTTTGTATTTACGGTTTTGCTCATCAGGTTTTATATTATTTTTGTATGTGTAGTTTTGGGCTATGTGGTATAGACACATGGTTTCCAAAGTGGTACTCCTGTTTGGGTAGTATGTGTCCAATAAATTGTTTTTTAATATGTCTTGGCTGTTGGGATCATGTTTGGCTATTGTTTCTATATCTTCGTATGATTTTAGAACTCTTTTTCTAGATTTAGCTGGACCAAGACTTAGCCATACTATATTTGCAGATTTACCATACAATGCAGTACCAGTTAATCGATCAGCTGCTTCATAGGATCCACATTCTCTATGGGACAGCATTTTTATGCCCAAGCTGTATAATTTCTGAGACACTGTTTTATCTGATGACAGGTCATTCCAGAGGTCTTGGAGGTCTGTCTTTTCTGATTTGGTTAAGTATGCTGTGACATATCGTGCAACTGCAGTAGAATTGTCTGCAATGTACTGCACATCTATGTTTGCATTCCACAAGTGGGCAATGATTGCATTGTAATCATTGATATATTTTTCTTCTTCTTTTCTTTTTATGCAATATGTATTTTTAGGTGACTTACCTTTAACACTATGTCTAACTGAAGACATGAGGTTGTTCACTTGACCTGTATTTGTAACTGGTCTAGGGAAACCAAATCGGCATTTGGTGTAGTATTTCCCTTTGTTTTTGTATTTGCGACGACAATATTTGCCACATTTGTGTCTTTGGAATTATAATATGTTTGCATGAAGATCACTATTTGTGGATTCTGACGGAATTTCACAAGTGACATATTTTTCAATAAACTGTAAAACAGTGGCATCACTGTCTTGACCAAATTTAGGAGCATCTTTAATCCATAAAAGCATGTGGACATGTGGCGCTCCTCTGGCTTGGTATTCTTTTCTCCAAAGGAAGTGTTGCACTTCTCCAAGGGGAGGAACAGTTTTATTACAAATTAAATGTAGCATAGCAATGAAGCGATGGTGAAAATATCTAGAAACATTAACAGGATCCTGCGAACAAAGTTCTCCAGGTGTTAGTATACCTATGTTTGTTTTGTTTTCGTTTGATATGCGTAGGAAAGCATGCATATTCCCATGCATATTCTGCGCAACTTAATGTAACAAACCAAGTGGGTGGGCCAAGGTTTCTGTTCATACAACGTACATCTCCATGGTGTCGAAACCAGTACTCTTTTGTACCTCGCATATTTGCTAATAGATTTGTAAGATTTGCCTGTAAAACCTCATCTTTTTGATGAACTTTTTGTAATAATTGTGTGGCTGTCATATTTTGAAAGTGTGATCCTGATTTTAATATGTGTGCAACTCCGTAACATAAAGTTGCTAGTTCACTTTCAAAGAGTAGGTGGAATATGTATTCCACATTTTGTCGAAATCTGGGAGCTTCAGAATACATTCGTAATGAGCGATATTCTGATGCTGATATTTGAACAGGTCTATCATCGTATCTTCCTCCTTTGCCAGTAGGAAAGAGTAGAGGAAAAGCACGTGCTTCTATACTTTTTTCCCATATGCTGATTGGTGATCCTTTTGTTTGACGCATTTGGTACGTTTCCAGTGCATCTTCTATGGTGTCATTAGAATGCAATGGGTGAATTGTATAATGGTCTAAAGTGTTTGCTATTGTAGCAGGATCTAGGAGCTCAAATTGACCAGTTTCTTGTGTCTCTTGAATTATTTCAGTTGTATCTTTCTTCGATATTAATTTCTTTGTAATAATCATTATTCTCTTTGAGATATTGCAGGGTTTCTCTAACTTTATGTAAATCTACCAGTTGTTGCCAAATTTTTTTGTCTTTTGTAGGTACTCCATTTACCAAGATAATTAAAGATTGTTGCATTGGACGTTGCACTCCTAGAGTGTGCACATTTTCTTTTAGATCTAATGGTAAATACACTACTTTTCCACAAATACCTTTCACTAATTCAGAGGGAGGTCATTTTGCAGTTTTTGGTTGAAGGTGTATTATTGCTTGAAATGGATGAACTGTTTCAATTATGATGCTCTCATATAAATTAAGTTGTTGAAGGAGTTTTGGTAGTGGATGTAATTCCAAGTTATTTGAGATAGCACGTGAAGGAGTTTGGTTGTTGTCGAGTTTGGTAGTGCAGTAACTGCAAAGTATTATGGGGTCAGTTATTTCGTATTTGTTTTCTGCTATAAGGTAGAGAGCTAATTCAAACCATTTAGAATCTTCATTGTCTTCTATTTTGTATCAAAGGTCTATATTTTTTGTGTTACTTTTATAACACGTTCTGCGGCAACATACACACACGTGGTTTGGTACTTCAGCTGAAGTGCTTTGAAATGTTAGTGTTTCTTTTTTGTATGTGTGTAGTGAAAGGTTGCCATGTGCAGATTTGTTACGAAGTTGGTTGACAGCTAATTCATCTTGTAAGTAGGTTTCATTTCCAAAATATTTTTTCTGTATATACTCGATTTCTTCTAGTAGGTCTTTTGGTGTACCATGTAGAAGAATGTTATTTAAATTGGCTAGTGCTAAAGCAGGACTTTTTGCATAATACAGTTTATAAACTAGATTTCTTATACTTGCATGATGTGTTGATATCCTTTTGCTATCATGGAAGGTTGTTTTGCAAGTAGCTCCTGATATGCAGGCCAACGAATGTCCTTGCAGTCCTGTGTGCTTGCGTACTGGACAAGCATCCATACTTTGCAGTATTTTAATTTTGATTTTGTCTTTGCTTTTCACATATTGATTGAGGAATAGGTGTAAAGATTTGAACATTATTTTGGGAATATTACACATTGATGTGCATGGCCATGTGTAAATTAGATGTTCTGATTCAGTCGAATGGAGGGGTAAATCTAAGTTTTCAGGGCATATTTTTGTAAGGAGTACTTCTTGTTCCATTATGGTATTATTAACTTTTTCATAACCTCGACCACTGCTATGTATGGCAATTGTATTTGTTTGCTTTTGTTTGTACGCTTCTTCATTAAAGTATGGTTCTATGCTTGTAGTGTGACTCCATTCAACTCCACAGATATTTAAGAAGTTATTTCTGTTCACATTTCGTTTATTGAGAAGTCTTTTTTGAAATTTAGTTATTAGTTTTGTTAGTGGTTTAATTCTGTTTAACACAACAATAAATAAGTTTCTTTTGAGAAGAATTGCACTGTCTATCAACGCTTCTAAGATTACTTTCCTACGATAGGTTTGAAGTGTTGAACCTGGTTTCTCTCCTGTTTTTATCAGATTTTGAAGGACTTTGTGACAGAACATTTTGGCTAATATACTTTTCTTGGTATGCTTACTTTGTAGTATATATCAAGATTTATAGAAGACATTTTATTTGTAGTGATAGTTGATTTTCTGTTAATAGTTTTTTGGGTCGTTTTACTTTGTGATAGAAGAGGCAAAGTTTTTGCACTAGAAACTTCTTCTGTTTCACAACATTACTGTATTAGCTGTTGTGTTTCAACGTTTTTTACAAATTCTGCTGTAGATGGGTGTTTATGTTGGAGACTTTTCTTTTCATTTGCTCTACTTCTGCATCCCTTTCTACGGAGTTGCTTTTTGGTGGGCATTCTTTAGCGTCTGTTGAAAAAAATACAGAAGGTATGGGTTGGGGTTTTCTGCAATGCATGTGTGTTGTGTGCATGATTGTTTGAGTAATATGATAAAGATGTATGTAATGGTGTGTGATTGTGAATTGGGAAGTTGAACTACTAGGGATGGGTATTCTTCAATTAATGTGTTACTAAACTGGGGTTTAGATGACAGAAAAAAGTAAGCCGGTGGTGTGGAGAAGAATAAATAATATAGTTAAAGCTATACAATTAAAACAGTTGTTTGTTCTACAACATCTACATTCTAGCGGCTGAGTTGGGTAATTTGTGTGCCGAAAAATAGGAATTTGAAGGCCGTTCTGACAGGAGATCACTGTTTAAGACGGGGGGATTTTTGGTCAGAATGGTGCAGAATCTCTATTTTTAGGCACAGAAATACCATCAATGCACCGTACAGTGCGTGTGAGTTATAAATCAAATATTATGGTAACAATCTACTTACTTTTTTTTCAAAAATGAGTAGTTTGCTTCTTAGTTGTTCTTTGTAAATCAAAATCGGCTGCTTCTATTCAGGAGAATGGGCTTCACTGCAATTGTAAAAGAAAGAAATTAGTAATGTGGTTGCTATATAGCACTGTTTTCATTTTAGACATAGATTTTTTTTAATTGAAATGCTCAGCGCCTTCCTGAAAACCATTAAAACTATATTATGACTAAGAGTAGGAAAGAAAATATCTTTACTATGGTTTGTGGAATTCATAATCTACCAACGTATACCACTATTCTTGTAACTAAGCTTTTCCACGTAATAGTGAGTCATTGTCATCATAGCTCTCAACCATGTGTGTCGCAAAGGCGGGTGAAATCACCTGATTTTGTTTTTGGCGGGTGAGACGCCCATTGGAATGAATGGGCATGCAGGAGGCTTGGTGGGTGAGTCAGTCCTTTACAAGGCGGGTGACACCCGCCAAAAGCGTGTGAGTTGAGAGCTATGGGCCTCATTCCGAGTATGGCGGTAAGGGATAGCGGCCACCGCTAACGAGAGCGGTGGCGGTAATCCCTTACCGCCATACTCCGAGTTCCCTTAGCGCCATGGTGCTTTTAACACCTGCTTTTAGCAGGCGTTAAATACCATGGCGCTAAGGGAGCTTGATGTTAATTACGCCACCGTAATTTACGGTGGCGTAATTGACGCCTTCCCCACTCCCATTATGCCCTATGGGGCAAGAATGGGAATGGGGAAGGGTAAATGGGGATTGGGGAATTACCGCCCCGCCAACCTTGGAATGGGGCGGTAATTCCGCCAACCACCAAGGCGCTGCCGGTCCGGGTACGGCGTCAACCAAGGCGTTAATAGCGCCATTGGTTAGCGCCGTACTCGGAATGAGGCCCTATGTGTCTTAGCCTGCTTTTGCAAGTAACAGTGAGTGAATGTCATAGTCTGCTTGTCCTATATAAATGTATGTAAGTACTTATATAAACAAAAAAAATTAAAACCAATTATGTGTTTGTACAAATATTATTGTTTGAGATTTGATCATAGAGTGTGTATGTTATTTTGTGTGATTATATGTCGTGTATATATTTTATTTCAAAAATGTTAGTTTAATAGTATTGGCATTTGTGTGTGTATGAAGAAATTAAACGATATAAAGGTTTATAAGTGACAGGTCATTTTAGGACAATGAAACAACGATCGTCCATTCATTTTTCAGATTATAGAAGGTAAAAGTCGGTTAGAAAATGTGTTCATGTACTGTGTAGAAAATATGCATACCTGTACTTTCTGTTCATGTATATGGATATGGACCAACCTGCAAGTAGAAATATTGGAGATTTGTATAGTATTTCTCGTAGATCGTGGTTGTCAATTGTATGAGACTTGTACTCCGAGAGATATGATGATATGATATGATATGGCATTTGTAACGCGCCTATACACAAGTGTTTCAAGGCGCGACGAGGCAGGGGGGGGAACAAGGGGAAGACAGACAACGATCCTACTAGGCCAGGTGTCATTCAGATCGCGCAAGTGCAGGGGTGGGGGGAAGGGAAAAGTGCAAGGGGAAGGGGAGGGGGGGAAGTGCAGTACAAGGTAAGTAGTGTAAAAAAATAATAAATAAGGCCAGCTGGTGGCAAGTGCAAGGTAGATGCAGAACAAGTGCTGGGAAGGGGGGGCTGTAAGGATACAGTGACAGTCCCGCAGTGCAGGGGGGTGCCAGGGAGGCAGTGCAAGTGGAGAGTGGCTGGGCCCTGGACCGAGGTCACTGAGAGTGGCCCAGTTGCAGATTCAGAGCAGATTCAGTGAAGAATTAAAGCTGTTCAGCAGGGGAGAGGGAGAGAGAAAGCAGAAGCAAAGAGGAAGGTTTTGAGGTGCTTCCGGAACCGGAGGTGGTTCTCCTCAAGTTTCAGGGAGGCAGGAAGGCTGTTCCAGAGGGAGGCCCCTGCTGCAGAGAGAGATCTACCCCCAGCTCGTTGCTTCGAGAAGCGACTGATCCTGAGGGAGTTGGAGACGGATGAGCGAAGGGCTCGGGAAGGAAGATATTTAGGAAGAGAGAGTTGAAGGTATTTGGGCCCCAGGCCCCAGAAGGCCTTGTGGACAATGCAGAGGGTTTTGAACTTAATCCTCGCAGCCACTGGGAGCCAGTGTAGAGATTTCAGTCCTGGAGAGATACGGTCCCTGGGCTTGAGGCCAAGGACAAGTCTCGCAGTTCTGTTCTGGATGAGTTGCAGAGGGCGGAGAGTGGAGGCAGGCAAATTAAGATAGAGGCTGTTACAGTAGTCCAGCTTTGAGAGAACCAGGGCTCGGGAGACAGTGAGCTTCTGGGGGAAGGAGAGGATACACCGTACATTTGTAGTGCTGCTCTATGATGATGCAGTTACATGTAGAGTTATTGGATTTGATTGGTGGATGGTCATGTGATTGCTTAGCTACATCCAATGAGGGAATGGCACAGAGAGTGAAATCGAAATGGTAGAAGGGCTGTACATGTTACGATACGTTCCCGGACATGGCGGTAGTTCTAGGACACCGCGTATTACATCCGGGGAATTTGGGGAGGGGAGGTATGGAAATGAGATTGGATGAAGCAAGGGATTGGTCAGTAAAGTTTAGTGAGTGTGTTGTGCTATGAGAGGTTTTCTCAGATATTGTTTTTGCAGAGAGAAGAACAGATAGCTATGGCTGAGTGTTTCAAAACACAGATTGTATGGATTTTGGGAGACTCGTGGATTCATTGGTTGAAGGTGCATGCAGAAAGCTGTGGAGTATCTATAGATCTTGGATTCCCACATGTGGAAGTGCACTGGCATGGAGTGCGTGGAATGAAGTGGTTGGACTTGCTACCTCTCTGTGCAACTTTGAAGATAGAGGAACATCCAGACATAATTGTAATTCATTGTGGAGGGAACAGTTTAGGACATGTGTCTGGAATTTCTTTGCAATTTGCAATGAAAGAAGGACTTCAGAAGATAATGGACATGTTTCCAAACTCTAAAATAACTTTATAGTGCTTCTTCATAGCACAAGTGTGGCTTCGTTCTCTCTCATGTGGTCCACAAATGGAGAAAGCAAGGCGTAATGTTAATAAGGCTGTTTGTGCCTTCCTAAGAGATTTTGGCATGTCCTCTTTTAACAATGAAAATATTTTTGTTTCGTAGTACATACATTTTTCGCAAAGATGGAGTCCATCTTACTTATGCTGGCAATCAGATTTTTCTGAGAAATGTACAAAATGCATTGCGACCTTTTTTAGAAATACAGCATTCGTTTTGAAGTACGTCTTACGTAGTTAAAATGTTTTACATTCAAACACCTCCCAAAGGCTCTTTTCAGAGCCACCACTTCCTGTTAGAGAAAAATGCATTGGTTTCAATAGGGTAGCAAGGCAATTGTTTTTCTGTTCGCGGACCATCCGCAGACTTTCACGAAATGGAAATGGCTATGCTTTATGTATCTTCACTTCTATTTTTTAACTGTGAAAGGCGGCTCTGAAAAGAGCCTTATTTTTTTTTTGATTTTTGTTATTTTGTATTTTTTTTGTTCTTTTTTATACACGACACACTAGGAGAGGAGGGAAAGGAGGGTAAAGGGAGGGGGACACCAACCAAAGGGATAAGAAAGGGCGAGCTGAGAGAGAATGATGTAGAGTGGGTTTTATTTGGGTAGTGAGCAGGTCTTCTGGTGCTCTGAGACGATCGTCTCAAAAGCACTCCAAAGTCGCTCCCCCCTGCAGAGTACTGTGTCACAGTACACACATACAACTGTGACCCTCGAAAGGTAAGGGTCATCAGAATTCTGTATGATCTGTGAGGCAGCTTGAGGAAGACGCTGTCCCACAGAGGTGTTCCTTGTGGTGACAGGATCTGGAACAGAGGATGGAGTAGAGGCAATCAACCTACTACGCTTCTCGCAAGGTACAACCTTGCGAATGGCCCCAGTGTGGAATGAGCACAGGTGTCGCTTCATGTTAGTGGTCCCAAAGCTATACGAACCATGCTTCCCGCGACTGAGTACCATTTTGCACTCATTACAGGTGACACGGTTCGCATGAGACTTAGGACCGTTTCCATGAACGGTAAACAACCGCCACACCCAAGATTCACGCCGACGGCGGGTAGTAGGGATTTCCTCTACCTCATTCTCGTCATCCTCTTCTTCCTCCTCTGTATCCTCACTCCTGTTCCCCTCTTCAGGCCCTTGGGGAAATGGTGGTGGTGGAGGGGGTGAGGGTGGTGCTGAGGCAGATGTAGCACCATGTGGTAATAGTCGAGCCATGGATGTCATAGGCATGGAGATGGAAATCTCAAAATCTGCAAAGTATGCAGCAAAATGCAGTGTGCTCTGTGGAATAGTCAGAAACACAATGAGAATGCGCTCTAGGGCGTGGTCTTATATCGGGGTGCTTGTGTGCGGTTCGCGGGCATGCGCGCCGTCCGCAAGACAGATCGAACATCAAAAAAGGTTCAAAAAGTCACAAAAACTATGTGGAAAGTTAGGATTAGTATGTGGGATTTGTGGTATGGTGATTTTTTAATGAGAAATATTGTGGATTACTTGGAAATGTACTTTTAAACTGGTCAGGGACACGAACAGTGTCCGCATTTAGAGCACGAGATGAGCGTGGCCGCGGTCACATGATTGTTTTGTGAGCATGTTCGCTAAGGTAGCGGTCGTCCGCAGGACACCCAATGTACGGACATTGTTTTTCGCATGCGTGTTGATGTTCTGCGGACAGTGTTCGGGTCCTGAACTAATTAAAAGTGTGTCACATGTAAAACGAACAGTTACGGACAGCCGTTTGTTCTTAGCACAGTTTAATTTATTTGCTAACAATACGGACAGACATAGCGTTTCAAGCACAACTCCATTTTCGTTTATTGACGAACAATTCAGGACACCACGAGTGTTCTTAGAACAGTTTCTGCTTGCTATCGAACACTACGAATAGGCATAGTGTTCTTAAGGACACCTCCATTTTTGTTTATTTACGAACATTTCAGGACACTACGAGTGTTCTTAGAACATTTTCAACTTGCATGAGAACATTACGGACAGATGTAGTGTCCTACATTTTTGTTTCTTTACGAACATTTCCGAACAACCGCGGTGTCCGTGGACACCTAAATTGGTTTTATCACAAGGAACTGAAAGTAAATACAACACAATGGGCCTCATTAGGACCCAGGCGGTAAGGGGTTTACGCCGGCGTAAACATCGCCGACCCTTACCGCCTGAGTACGAGTTCCGTTAGCGCCATGGTGGATTTAACACCTGCTTTTAGCAGGTGTTAAAATCCATGGCGCTAAGGGACCTTGTTGTTAATTACGCCACCGTAATTTACGGTGGCGTAATTAACGCCTTCCCCACGACCATTATGCCCTATGGGGCAAAAATGGGAATGGGGAAGGGTAAATGGGGATTGGGGACTTACCACCCCGCCAAGGTCGGAATGGGGCGGTAAGTCCGCCAACCACCATGGCGGAGTTGGCAATTTAGCGCCATGGACCATGGTGCTAATAGCGCCATGGTCCTTGTTAGGAAAGATTTCGTTATTGTAGGGAATTTTCCTTCCATGTGGCAACCCCTAAACTTTTTGCTAATGTTTTTAACCTTGTTCTTGACTTTGCCAGAGAAGTACAGCCTTCTGCCGCACTTCTCTGGGCTTTCGCTCCTTTCTTACGGGGAAACTGACATGCCCTTAAGACAGTCAGTACCGGGGAACGTGGTTTCCCGTAGTTTCTTTTATCGTGTCGCAGCTTTAGTGCAACACGACACAAGAGGGCACTGTAAGCTAAGTTACAGCTCTCTTGGGTCTCTAGCCTTCTACAGGCCCTAGATACTCTTTTAGGATGGTATTTGATCGGTGCAAGTCATTCAGGGACTCGAATGGTGGCAGCGATCGTTTTGTTTATTTTGAGCTCCTTTTGGCGTTCTGAGCACGTTTTTGCACTGAACCCAAAATGGTGGCCTGGCTCCCAAAATGGCCAGGCCGCGAGGCTCCTTTGTCTTGTCCACTGACCGTCTTGCTCCCTTCACCTTCCCCAGGTCCGGCGACCCGGGGCCTTCCTTATTTGGGCATGTACTTTCCCGCGAAACGTGGTTGCTTTCGCGGGCTTCTACATGTCGTTTGTGTGCCTCCAGGGTGTGGGCTGGGATGTCTGGTCCCAATACACATCCTGGGTGCCAGAGAGTCTAGGGTGGTGTGAATGCCTGGGACCACCGTGGTCCGTGATTGGTCCACGTATGGTATATGTTTTGATGAGCGGATCTCCCATTGGCTCCCCTCGTTTTGGCGCGAAGGGAACCGTGGATAAGAGGGGGCTGGAAACACCACTACCATGTCGATCTCCTGAGTTCTCACGAACGAAGGAATACAGGAGCCAAGTATCCTGCAACTACGAGGCTGGACCGAGGAATCGCTGGTGACCCGCTGAAGGAATCCTCCTTTGCACTGCTGTCGTCCGGAGAGCCCCTGTCCTCCTTTGATCGAACCAGAAGGCCTGTACTGGTGCTTCGACCTTTGGAATAGCAGGAACAGCTATTCCCGGCATCTTCAACCATCTCCTGCCAAGTAAGCCTTCGGAAGCGTCTCTGGGCCATCCAGTTGACTGACCAGCTTACCAAGGAGTTTGGCTCTGCAACCGCCGCCAGGTTGTGTTGTATTGCGAGTCCTTGACCCTCTCCCACGCTTCGTACGCTTGGCGTTCCCAGGTCTGAAGGGAGGAGGGTTCATTTGGCTCGAATACACACGGCCGCTCCGTTGTCCTGTGCGGCAACAAAACTGTGCTGGTTTCGTCGATTGGGACGTCTTTTTGCTCTACACGACTACAAAGCGTCTCCTGCTCTTCTGAACCTGCCAGCTGCTGAAACTATCGTGGAGAAGCCTGGGTCTGCTTGCTTCGGGGACCGGTGAGTAGTATATCTAGGATCTGGTCGCCCTCCTGCAGTATCCCATTGCTTTTCCCTGCTGTGTAAAAACAGCACCCTTTTGCCGCGCTCGCGCTCTGCTTCTGCCCGCTGTGGAGGCTGCGCTTGAGTTGCGGAACCTGTTCTTCTTCTGCTGTGCACTAACGTGAACCGCCTGACTTCCTCCGAAGAGCTTCCCCTTGTGTCCGTCGGCACCGGCGTGGCAGGTACTTTGAGCACAAGGCTCCACTCTTCGCAGGGCTCGGACTTCCATCTAGTTAGGTGCCTATGAAGGCGAACTGAGTCGAAAGCATTATCGCACTGCCTGTTTTCCTTCCCTGGCAGGTGGACTACATATTTCGTGCTTTAAACGCTTGCGACTGTGTATTTGTATATATATTGTGTTGATATGGTATGTGTTGGTTTAATATTGTGATATTGTGATTTTCTCGCTACGGTCATTATTTTAAAGGCCTTAAAATAAATGTGTATCTATTTTTGATATAACAACTGTTTGGAGTAGTTTGTTAGCGCTCTTGCTTTGTGTGCTCATTGCGGGCCTTCAGTCACCCTCACCCCTCTTGAGACCTAGTCTTGACCGCCGCGATCGCTACCTTGATTGGTCTGGCTTGTCCAGAGGTTACCCTGTTCCAAGTAATTAGGTTGGCCTTCTGAACTTCTGCGCCACCAGGACAGAGTTCAGAAATCCGTCTTAACAAATTGGTGTACAGCGGTGGGATACGACTGAAGGTATCCAGTGTTGCGCTCGAACTAAGGCATTTCAGGTTATTCCAAACAGTACACGTAGTGAATTGTTATAGTATAACTTTAAAAAGGCCATAGTCCTATCAAACAGTATGGAAACAAGTACGTTGTTAACTTTAAATGCTTCCAAGTCAGAAACATTGAAAAAGATGTGTGCGGAGAGAGGTGTTTCCTCTCAAGGCACGAAATTGGAAATGATCCAAAGAATCGTGGCGTGGCAAGAAGCGCAGCTTGACGCTATTACTTCTGAGGACAGTGCGGAAGGTGGTGGGGCTGCTCTCACTGGTAGAACCGACGGTTCTGCCGCCGCACTGTTCCACCGCGACCACGAGGACAGGGAGGACGAGCTGTCTAATGTTTCCTCTGCCAGTGCTGATGGGGAGGCTATGCTTGAATTCAAGAAGCAAGAGCTGCGGTTTAGGCAGCAGGAGCTTGAATTCAGCATAGCCAAACTAAAAATCGAACAGGCAGAAAAACAGAAAGACAGGGATCACCAGTTGGAACTGGCCAAGCTTCAGGTTGCAAATGGATCCAAGGGTCCTGGACATGGGTCTGGGGCCTCCTCTCATCCACGGTTTCCAAAAGATCTGCTCAGTGTGTATGAAGAGAGGAATGACATTATGGACTGGCTGAATGCGTTTGAGTATGCATGCGAGGTCCAGGAAGTTGACAATGCTGATAAGATTGCGTGGTTGCTCAGTAGACTGCCCCACTCTGGCTGTAGTGCCATTATGGAAATGTCGAAGGCTGAGCGGGCTGATTTCGCAATGTTAAAGCAGACTCTCATTTTAAAGTTTGGGAAGACTCCGGCCCAATATTTAAAGCGTTTTCGAGAGTATAAGAAAAAGGAAGGTGGTACTTGGGTATCTTATGTCGCTGAATCTTTGAAAAACTTAACTGGCTGGGTCGAAGGATATAAGGTTTCTACCTTCGACGGCATGATAAATCTTGTCATGCTGGAACACATTTTTGCTTCTTCTTCCCCGGAGCTTAAGCAGCATTTGGCCGATTCGAAGGAGATAGATCCTAAGAAGCTGGCCATTGCAGCAGATTTATGGGTGTCACATCGAGTGTCCCATAAGGACAAAACTCATCCTGGTAAGCAGGAGGAGGGGAAAAAGTCCAAAGATATGGAGGGTGGGGAATCTGCTAAATCTTCTTCCCAAAAGGGCCACAAAAAGAAAAACAAGGGTAAGACACAAGAGAACTCACAGGGTAGTGGAGGTGCGCCTCCGAAACAGAACTCTGGTTACAATAAGCCTCCCTACGTAAACAGACCCTCTGGGGCTTGTTTTTCTTGTGGAGCAACTGACCATGTGAAGGGGGATCCCCGTTGTAAGGTTAGACCTTTGGGGGTCCACTCCGCTAATCTGGCCTTCTCCTCCTACGAGGAAGAAGAGATTACATGAGCATCCTTCTCCTCGGACTCATTTCCCAGCGGAATAGAGGCCGAGGTAGTTTTAGTGTCCCTGGGTTCCTGGGAGCCTAAAGTCGCAGAGGCGTATGCTAGGATTCCGGATAATACCAAGCACTACTTTAAAGACAGTGTGCTGATCAATGGAGTGGATACTCCAGCTCTTAGGGATAGTGGGTGCAGTCGAACTGTAGTGGATTCTACCTTGGTAGACTCAGAGGAAGTTGCCAGAGCTACTCTGATGCCCACTAAGTTGGCTGACGGCCCCCTCCGTATGTTTCCCGTGATCCCTGTTAATCTAACTTTAAATGGTACAGCTGTCAGGATTCCAGTGAGCATTCAGAGAAACGTCCCGGGAAAGGTCTTATTAGGTAATGATCTCAGAGCTTTAGGGCTCGTAGGAGACACTGCCGAACGACCCTACACACGGTCTCAAGCACGGGCAGCATTGGCCAAGTCCAATACGCCGCCCCAGCCGAAGGGGAAACCCAAGGCGAAAGGAGTCTACAAGTCAAGACGGGGGAAAGAGAATATTCCCCCGAGCTCGCCTACCACTGCGGTGGAGGAAGTTGGTCAATCGCCCGAGCCTGACGAGGAGGTGGCGATGCCTGAAGTATTCGACCCCAACGATCATCCTGAACTAAAAGACTTGTTAGTTGAAGGAGGTCCTGATAGGGACGAATTCAGTAAAGGCCAACGTGAGTGCCCATCTCTGGAAGGCCTAAGGAGACAGGCCTGCTCCCAGCTTGAGGGTGAACCTCCTGGGATGCATAGGATTTACCAGGAAGGTGGACTCCTGTATAGTGAGCCCACAGAGTCTACAGAAGGAGACCATAGGAGGTTGGTGGTTCCCCTTGCTGTTAGGCCCTTCCTCCTGCAGTTGGCGCATGTCGTTCCCCTTGCTGGTCACCTTGGTATGAGGAGGACCAAGCAAAGGTTATCCATGCACTTCTACTGGCCCAAGATGGGGGAGCAAGTAGAAAGTCACTGCAGGAGTTGTGCCGCCTGCCAGTTGTCTGGTAAGGTTGGCGCGACAATCCAAGCTCCGTTGGTACCGCTCCCAGTTGTGGGGGTACCATTTGAAAGGGTAGGGATCGACATGGTTGGTCCCCTTGACCCGCAAACATCCTCAGGCAATAGGTTTATCCTGGTGCTGGTCGACCATGCAACCAGGTATCCTGAGGCCATCCCATTGAAAACTGTAACTGCCAAGTCAGTTGCAAAAGCTTTACTCGGCATATTCACTAGGGTTGGCTTCCCTAAAGAAGTTGTGCCGGATCATGGCAGCAACTTTATGTCGAAGTATAGGCAGGCTATGTGGAAAGAATGTGGGGTCACCTACAGGTTCTCTTCTGCATACCGCCCCCAGACCGATGGTCTGGGGGAACGTTTCAACAGGACGTTAAAGAGCATGATTGGGGCTCTGGAGGAGCCCCAGAGAAGAAAATGGGATCTTCTTTTGCCATGCTTGCTGTTTGCCTACCGAGAGGTACCACAGGAGGGTGTTGGCTTCAGCCCCTTCGAACTTCTGTTCGGTCATCCCGTACGGGGACCCTTAGCCATTGTCAAGGAGGGATGGGAGATGCCCACTCCCCCTGTTACTACCAATGTAGTTGACTATGTGCTAGGGCTCAGAAAACGGATGGTACTTCTGATGGGCTTGGCTAGTGATAAATTGAAGGCAGGGCAAGCGCTGGTGAAACATTGGTACGACCAGAAAGCTTCCCTCATCAACTTTACACCTGGTCAGCAAGTCCTGATCATGAATCCAATAAGGCCTCGCGCTTTACAGGACAAATGGTCAGGCCCTTACACAGTGGTGGAGCCCCTGGGTGAGGTAAACTATTTAGTGGACCTTGGAAGGCCTGGACAGGCTCCAAAAGTGTTCCACGTGAATAGGCTGAAGGCTTTCGTCCCAAGAGTCGAAATCGCAGCACTGCTACTGGCATCAGACGTTGAGGAAGAGGAGTCTGAACCTCTCCCCGACCTGTTCCAGAGCGGTCCTTCAGATAGCTCCATTGAGGGTGTCCGAGTGGCCCCTCACCTGACTTCTGATCAGCAGGCTGAGGTGAAAAGTTTGCTTCGGCAGTTTTCCCCCCTGTTTTCACAGTCCCCTGGTTTGACACCTTGGTGCAAACATAACATTGACACAGGAGACAGTGTACCTACCAAAAGTAGGGGATACAGGATGTCAGATAAAGTACGGTCTTATATTAAGACCGAGGTCAACAAGATGTTAGATCTTGGGGTGATTGAACCCTCTAGTAGTCCTTGGTCCAGTCCTGTGGTTCTGGTTCCAAAGGCAGGCACTTCTGAATTGAGGTTCTGCGTGGATTACAGGGCTCTGAATGCTGTCACCAAGACAGATGCCCACCCCTTGCCTCGAACAGATGAGCTGGTGGATACTTTGGGTGCCTCCAAGTACCTCAGCACGTTTGACCTTACTGCTGGCTATTGGCAAATAGCTTTAGCAGAACATGCCAGGGAGAAGACAGCATTTTCGACGCCAGACGGCCTTTACCAATTCCGGGTAATGCCGTTCGGGTTGAAGAATGCACCTGCCACTTTCCAGAGGCTTGTGAATCATGTGTTGAATGGGTTGGACGAATTCTGTCTTGCATATCTGGACGATATAGCAGTTTTCAGTGCCACCTGGGAAGACCATGTGAAACACCTCGGGATTGTGCTCCAGGCTCTTCGGAAAGCCCACTTGACCATAAAGGCTAGTAAATGCCAGATTGGACAAGGCTCAGTGGTTTACCTTGGACATGAAGTAGGTGGAGGGAGGATACAGCCTCTACCCAGTAAAGTACAAGCAGTACAAGACTGGCCTACCCCCACTACGCAAACCCAAGTGAGAGCCTTTTTAGGACTCACGGGGTATTACCGCAATTTTGTGGCAGACTATGGTACCATAGCTGCTCCTCTGACTGCCCTCACAACTCCGAAGAAACCCAAGAAGGTAACTTGGACTGACGAGTGTGAGAAGGCCTTCAATGGCTTAAAAGACTCCTTGTGCCAGGCCCCTGTGCTCAGGGCCCCTGATTACCAAAGACCTTTTATCGTGCAGACGGATGCCTCTGACACTGGGATAGGAGCTGTACTATCACAAGTAGATGAGAAGGGTAAGGAACACCCTATCGGTTTTATTAGTCGCCAGCTTAAGGACAGAGAGCTCAGGTGGTCCACGGTAGAGAAAGAATGTTTCTCTGTTGTGTGGGCCCTAAGGAAGCTGAGGCCCTACCTCTATGGGACCCACTTCACTGTGCAGACTGACCATAAGCCGTTAAAGTGGCTAATGAACATGAAGGGGGAGAATCCAAAGTTGCTTAGGTGGTCCATAAGTCTTCAAGGCTTCGACTTCACTATTGAGCATAGGCCAGGTGTCCAACATAGCAATGCTGATGGGTTGTCCAGAATGTTTAACCGACCTGAACAAGAGACTCATCCAGGGGTGGATTAGTTCCCCCTGTCCATAGTCTGGGAGGGGCGAGTGTTAGGAAAGATTTCGTTATTGTAGGGAATTTTCCTTCCATGTGGCAACCCCTAAACTTTTTGCTATTGTTTTTAACCTTGTTCTTGACTTTGCCAGAGAAGTACAGCCTTCTGCCGCACTTCTCTGGGCTTTCGCTCCTTTCTTACGGGGAAACTGACATGCCCTTAAGACAGTCAGTACCAGGGAACGTGGTTTCCCGTAGTTTCTTTTATCGTGTCGCAGCTTTAGTGCAACACGACACAAGAGGGCACTGTAAGCTAAGTTACAGCTCTCTTGGGTCTCTAGCCTTCTACAGGCCCTAGATACTCTTTTAGGATGGTATTTGATCGGTGCAAGTCATTCAGGGACTCGAATGGTGGCAGCGATCGTTTTGTTTATTTTGAGCTCCTTTTGGCGTTCTGAGCACGTTTTTGCACTGAACCCAAAATGGTGGCCTGGCTCCCAAAATGGCCAGGCCGCGAGGCTCCTTTGTCTTGTCCACTGACCGTCTTGCTCCCTTCACCTTCCCCAGGTCCGGCGACCCGGGGCCTTCCTTATTTGGGCATGTACTTTCCCGCGAAACGTGGTTGCTTTCGCGGGCTTCTACATGTCGTTTGTGTGCCTCCAGGGTGTGGGCTGGGATGTCTGGTCCCAATACACATCCTGGGTGCCAGAGAGTCTAGGGTGGTGTGAATGCCTGGGACCACCGTGGTCCGTGATTGGTCCACGTATGGTATATGTTTTGATGAGCGGATCTCCCATTGGCTCCCCTCGTTTTGGCGCGAAGGGAACCGTGGATAAGAGGGGGCTGGAAACACCACTACCATGTCGATCTCCTGAGTTCTCACGAACGAAGGAATACAGGAGCCAAGTATCCTGCAACTACGAGGCTGGACCGAGGAATCGCTGGTGACCCGCTGAAGGAATCCTCCTTTGCACTGCTGTCGTCCGGAGAGCCCCTGTCCTCCTTTGATCGAACCAGAAGGCCTGTACTGGTGCTTCGATCTTTGGAATAGCAGGAACAGCTATTCCCGGCATCTTCAACCATCTCCTGCCAAGTAAGCCTTCGGAAGCGTCTCTGGGCCATCCAGTTGACTGACCAGCTTACCAAGGAGTTTGGCTCTGCAACCGCCGCCAGGTTGTGTTGTATTGCGAGTCCTTGACCCTCTCCCACGCTTCGTACGCTTGGCGTTCCCAGGTCTGAAGGGAGGAGGGTTCATTTGGCTCGAATACACACGGCCGCTCCGTTGTCCTGTGCGGCAACAAAACTGTGCTGGTTTCGTCGATTGGGACGTCTTTTTGCTCTACACGACTACAAAGCGTCTCCTGCTCTTCTGAACCTGCCAGCTGCTGAAACTATCGTGGAGAAGCCTGGGTCTGCTTGCTTCGGGGACCGGTGAGTAGTATATCTAGGATCTGGTCGCCCTCCTGCAGTATCCCATTGCTTTTCCCTGCTGTGTAAAAACAGCACCCTTTTGCCGCGCTCGCGCTCTGCTTCTGCCCGCTGTGGAGGCTGCGCTTGAGTTGCGGAACCTGTTCTTCTTCTGCTGTGCACTAACGTGAACCGCCTGACTTCCTCCGAAGAGCTTCCCCTTGTGTCCGTCGGCACCGGCGTGGCAGGTACTTTGAGCACAAGGCTCCACTCTTCGCAGGGCTCGGACTTCCATCTAGTTAGGTGCCTATGAAGGCGAACTGAGTCGAAAGCATTATCGCACTGCCTGTTTTCCTTCCCTGGCAGGTGGACTACATATTTCGTGCTTTAAACGCTTGCGACTGTGTATTTGTATATATATTGTGTTGATATGGTATGTGTTGGTTTAATATTGTGATATTGTGATTTTCTCGCTACGGTCATTATTTTAAAGGCCTTAAAATAAATGTGTATCTATTTTTGATATAACAACTGTTTGGAGTAGTTTGTTAGCGCTCTTGCTTTGTGTGCTCATTGCGGGCCTTCAGTCACCCTCACCCCTCTTGAGACCTAGTCTTGACCGCCGCGATCGCTACCTTGATTGGTCTGGCTTGTCCAGAGGTTACCCTGTTCCAAGTAATTAGGTTGGCCTTCTGAACTTCTGCGCCACCAGGACAGAGTTCAGAAATCCGTCTTAACAGTCCTCCGCCAAGGTCCTAATGAGGCCCAATATAAGAAAAGTAACTTTATTTCATATATATATACAATTATGACTGGGAAGGTGGGGCAGAAACGGAAACAAAAACAGGAGAATTAGGGATTTCTAGATAACTGGGATCAGGTGAAGAAGGGAAGGAAATCTTATCAAAACGCTTTGGTCCATAGACAGGGTTTGGGGTTAACTGCGTGGGATAGGGTGAGGGGGACAAGTGCAGGTTGGACAATGGTGTGCTGTTGGGGGTTTCACATAATTTTCCACAAAGTTTTTAAAATCCATAAAATTTTGCATAAGGTCGTCCATTTTTTGATTAATCTGCTGTAGAGTGATATCCTCTGATTGTTGTTGTGAGATGATTGGAATTTTTGTATGGTCTGTAATAAAAAAAAATGTATATGTTAAATGTATACAAAATAATATTTATTAATTGGTTAATATAGTAAAGTGTGTACCATTAGGTGGACTATTTTCTAACATTTCCTCTCGTGGGAAATGCTCCTCTAGCCAGTCGAGAGTACTACACATTTCTGTGAGAAAACAAAAAAGTAATATGTTTTTTTTTCTAATTTAGAAAGTTTAAAAATATATGAGTAAAAAGAAGTGCACTTACTATGTCTGGTGAGATATGTAATCAGTAGTGTATACGTCTGGTCTTGCTGTTGGTTGTGCAGCGTCTGTGAGGTAATTATGGTGGAAGCCACTTTATCTTCTTTTGGTATATTCCATTTTAAAACATATTGTATTTACATGAATGGTTAGTGTGTTACATATATGGGTAACATTTTTTAAGTATTACTACATATACTTTGTATGTGTGCTGCTTTGTGAATTTGTTAAATGTTCCTATGTTATGATATAACTATTACACATACCTCCCCAGAGTTTTTAGGTGGTGGTACTGTTGTCCAAACATGTCTGTGGACCGTCAAATTCAGTAGAAAGGGTTCAGTATGTTCCATATTATATGTACATAAAGTCAAAGTTATTATTGTTAAGTTGTGCTACTAAAAAACTATGAAATTCAGTAAAAAAAACTTTGTTAAAGGGACGTTATGGTTAAGTTGCGCTACTAAAAACCTATGAAATTCAGTAAAAAAACTTTGTTAAAGGGACGTTATGGTTAAGTTGCGCTACTAAAAACCTATGAAATTCAGTGAAAAAACATTGTTAAAGGGACGTTATGGTTCAAAGTAAAACCGAAAAACCCCTGAAATTCGGCAGTTATGGTAAGATAAGCAACCATAACTCGCGCTGCCACCGTGCACTGCTAACACTAACACCCAGGACATCAAAGATGACATCACAAATGTCATTGATGACATCACTGATGACATCACATGTGCATTTACCTTTCATGAAAAGTCTGTACAAGGGATTCTTAGTGTAATGTTAATAAAAAAAGTGTCAAAGATTATTGGAATAAATATCAAGTGCTAATCAGTGCATTAAGCTATGCATTGATATAAATAGCATTATATTATTAACTTCAATCCAGTATACTAAGGTACTCATGTAGAAACATAGGCATTGTGTGCAGCATACATGATGGAGGTGCAATATTCATAAGCTTTCCATGTTGAATATTGAAATGATAACTGTTTTCATATTAGAGTTTTGCGTACAGTGAAACTTGTTATAAGTAGGTAATAAAACCCACTTACTACATAATTGCATTATTATACACAAATCACAAAGAGACAACACCACATACAAATATGAATATATACAAGGGAATTAAAGTAGGAAAAAGAAACAGCAATAGTAGCAGAAAGTGTTCATAACCTAACTGATTACCTTTATGCAGAGAAATGATTGCTCTGTTTCAAAGCTGTTACTTACCCTATCTATATATATCACATGATGTGTCTGGACCCTAAGGAAAATAGTGTGAGTACAACATATAAATATATGAGCATATACAGGGAAAGTACAGTAATAAAAAAACATCAAAAGTATCAGAAAGTGCTGATAAATCTACTGATAATTTTAATGCACAAAAAGGATTGCTATCTTTCAAGGTTGTGACTTCTCCTATGTATATGTTTCATATGATATGACTGGACCATAAGGGAATTATTCTAAGAACATACTTGAAGGATAAGTCTACGAATATAGTAATTTACAATTTTTAGTTTCTGACTGTTACTGAAGAAAATCATGTGGCCTAGATATGTCAGCAAAAGAAAAAAGAGTGAGTCAGACATGTGATGTCACCAGTGATGTCATCAATGACATTTGTGATGTCATCTTTGATGTTGTGGGTGTAGTCTTAGCAGTGCACGGTGGTGGCACGAGTTATGGTTGCTTAGCTTACCATAACTGGCGAATTTCAGGGGTTTTTCGGTTTTACTTGGAACCATAACGTCCCTTTAACAAACTTTTTTTCACTGAATTTCATAGGTTTTTAGTAGCGCAACTTAACCATAACGTCCCTTTAACAACGTTTTTTCACTGAATTTCATAGTTTTTTAGTAGCACAAATTAACAATAATAACTTTGACTTTATGTACATGTAATATGGAACATACTGAACCCTTTCTATTGAATTTGATGTCCGCAAACTTTTTTGATGTCCGCGGACATGTTCGGATAACAGTACCACTATCTAAAAACTCTGGGGGGTATGTTTAATTGTTATATCATAACATAGTAACATTTGAAAAATTCACAAAGCAGCACACATACATATTATATGTAGTAATACATAAGAAATGTAACCCATATGTGTAACACACTAACCATTCATTTAAATACAATATGTTCTAAAATGGAATATACCAAAAGAAGATAAATTGGCTTTCAACAAAATTACCTCACAGACACTCCACAACTAAGAGCAAGACCAGACCTACAGAGTAGTCAGAACATATCTTACCTGAAATAGTAAGTGTACTTCATTTTACTCATATATTTATAAGTGTTCTGTATTAGATAAAAAAAAAAATTATCTTTTTTTTCTCACAGAAATGTCCAGTACTCTGGAATGGCTAGGGGAACATTCCCACATGAGGAGATGTCAGAAGATAGTGAAACTAATGGTACACACTTTACAATATAAACCATTTAATTATTATTATTTTATACACATTTAACATATATATAATTTTTTGTACCGAGCATACCAAAATAGAAAATACATCTGAAGAAACTGTTACGGATAACACTCTTGACAGCATAAAAGAAAAAATGAATTTATTGTTGACCAATTTTAATAATTTGAAAACTTTTGTTGAGGATCATTTTAAAACAAAAACCTCATACCCTTGTCCCACATGTACTTGTCCTCACTCACCATAACCCAGTCAATTATCTGCAAACCCTCTCCATAACCCAAAACGTTTTGATGAGACTTCCATCCCTTCTTCTCCTGATACCAATCATGTTGAAACCCCTAATTCTCCTGTTTTTGTTTCCGTTTCTGCCTCACCTTCCCTGTCATAAATTGTTAATATATGTTAAATAAAGTTACATTTTTATATTGTGTTGTAATTAGTTTCAGTTTTTTTAAAAGAAAACAATTTAGGTGTCCGCGGACAGCGCGGTTGTTCTGAAATGTTCATATATAAATGAAAATGGAGGTGTCCTGAAGAACACTATACCTGTCCGTACTGTTCGCTAGAAAGTTGAAACTGTTCTAGAACACACACAGTGTCCTGAAATGTTCGTAAATAAACAAAAATGGAGGTGTCCTGAAGAAAACTATACCTGTCCGTAGTGTTCGCTAGCAAGTTGAAACTGTTCTGGAACACACGCAATGTCCTGAAATGTTCGTAAATAAACAAAATGGGGGTGTCCTGAAGAACACTATACCTGTCCGTATTGTTCGCTAGCAAGTTGAAACTGTTCTAAGAATACAAGTGGTGTCCTGAAATGTTCGTAAATAAACGAAAATGGAGGTGTCCTGAAGAACAGTATAATAATAATAATAATAATAATAATAATAATAATAATAATAATAATAATAATAATAATAATAATAATAATTTAGCATTTATATAGCGCTACGAACCCTCAGGTATCTGAGCGCTGCTTATTATTACCCACGGTGTGTGGTGCTCATTTATCGACCTCAGAAGGATGAAAGGCTGAGTTTGGCCCTGCTGGGATTTATACCTGTCCGTACTGTTCGCTAGCAAGTTGAAACTGTTCTAAGAACACACGCAGTGTTCTGAAATGTTCGAAAATAAACGAAAATAGAGGTGTCCTGAGGATGCTATGTCTGTCCGTATTGTTTGCAAGGAAGTTAAACTGTTCTAAGAACAAACGGTTGTCCGTAACTGTTCGTTTGACGTGTGACGCACTTTTAATTACTTCAGGACCCGAACAGTGTCTGTAGAACATCAACGCGCATGCGCAAAACAATGTCCGTGCATTTGGTGTCCTGCGGATAGCCGCTTCCTTCGCAAACATGTTCACGAAGCGATCATGTGACTGCACCCATGCTGATCGCGTGTTCTGAATGCGGACACTGTTCGTGTCCCCGAACAATTTAAAAGTACGTTTTCAAGTAATCCATAATATTTCTCAATAAAAACTCACCATAGCACAAGTCCCACATACTAATCCTGAGTTTCTACATACTTTTTGAAAGTTTTTGAACCTTTTTTTGTGTTCGATTTGTCCGCAGACTGCGCGCATGTCCGCGAACCGCGTACAAGCACCCCTATAAAAGACCACACCCTAGAACTTATTCTCATTGTGTTTCTGGCTATTCTTCAGAGCACAGCTATTTTTCCTGCAACTTGCAGATTACACCATCATCGAGATGGCATCCATGGCTGCACTACTGCCACATGGTGCTGCACCTGCTTCAGCAACACACCCACCCACTCCACCACCACCACCTCCCCAAGGGCCAGAAGAGGGGAACAGGAGTGAGGATGCAGAGGAGGAAGAAGAGGATGACAAGAATGAGGTAGTGGAAATCCCTACTAACCTCACTCGGCGTGAGTCTTGGGTGTGGCGGTTATTTACCATTCATGGGAATGGTCCTAGGGCTTGTGCGAACCGAGTCACCTGCAATGAGTGCTACTCAGTTGCGGGAGGCATGGTTCGTACAGCTTTGGGACCACTACCATGAAGCGACACCTAAGGTCATTTCACTCTGGGGCCATTTGCAAGGTTGTACCTTGCGAGGAGCGTAGTAGGTTGATTTCCTCTACTTCATCCTCAGTTTCTGATCCTGTCACCACAAGGAACACCTCTGTGGGACAGCGTCTTCCTCAAGCTGCCTCACAGGCCATACATGATGCTGATGACCCTTACCTTTCGAGGGTCACAGTTGTGTGTATGTACTGCGACACAGTACTCTGCAGGGGGGAGTGACTTCGTAGTGCTTTTGAGACTATCGTCTCAGAGCACGAGAAGACCTGCTCACTACCCAAATAAAACCCACTCTACATCTTCCTCTCTCAGCTCACCCTTTCTTATACCTGTGGTTGGTGTCCCTCCTTATCCTCATTTCCCCTCCTCTCCTAGTGTGTCGTGCATAAAAAACCAAAAAAATATAAAAAAACAAAAATAAAAAAATAATAAGGCTCCTTTCAGAGCAGCCTTTCACAGTTAAAAAATAGAAGTGAAAATAATTGAAGCAGGGCCCTTTGTATTTTTTAGAAGTCCGCAGACAGTCCGCGGACATCTAAAATTTTGGGGTGCTACCCTATCATAACCATTGCAATTTTCTCTGTGAGGAAGTGGTGGCTCTGAAAGAGCCTTTGGGAGGTGTTTGTGTTTAAACAATTATAAATACTCAACACCTACTTCGAAATGGATGCTGTAATTCTAAAAAAGGTCACAATGCATTTTGTATGTTTCTTAGAAAAATCTGATTGCCAGCATAAGTTAGATGTACTCCATCTCTGCGAAAAATGTATGTACTACGAAACAAAATATTTTCATTGTGAAAGAGGACATGCCAAAATCTCTTAGAAAGGCACAAACAGCCTTATTGACATTGCGCCTTGCTTTCTCCATTTGTGAACCAAATGAAAAAGAACGAAGCCACATTTGTCTCTGCGCAATCCGTGAAAAAATTACTTGAGAATTTGGAAACATGTCCATGACCTTCCCAAGTCCTTCTTTCGTTGCAAATTGCAAAGAAATTCCAGACACATGTCATAAACTGTTCCCTCCACAATGAATTATAACTATATCTGGATGTTGCTCTGTCTCCAAAGTAGCACAGAGAGGTAATAAGTCCAACCACTTCATTCCACGTACTCCATGCCAGTGTACTTCCACATGTGAGAATCCAAGATCTACAGCTACTCCACAGGTTTCTGCATGCACCTTCAATCAATGTATCCACGAGTCTCCCAAACTCCAAACAATCAGTTTTCTGAAACACACAGCCATAGCTATCTGTTCTTCTCTCAGCAAAGAGAGTATCTGAGAAACTCTCTCGTGGCACAACACACCCACTAAACCTTCCTGACCAATCCCTCTCAGTGCTCATTCTCATTTGTATGACTTCTGAACCCAAAAATCCCCAGATGTAACACCCGATGGCCGCAAACTACCGCCATGTCCACGGACATATCGTAACATGAACAGCCCTTCTTCCATTTTCACTTCACTCTCTGTGCCATTCCCTCATTGGATGTAGCTAAAAAGTCACATGACCATCCACTTATCACATTCAAGACCTCTACATCTAACTGCATCATCATAGATCAGCACTGCAAATGTACTGTGAATCTCTCTGAGTACAAGTGTCATATCATTGGCAAGCACCATCTACAAGAAATACTGTACAAGTCTCCCAGATTTCTACTTGCAGCTCCATGCATATCCATATGCATGAACATAAACTACAGGTATGCATATTTTCTGTACAGTACATGAACACATTTTCTAACTGACTTTTAGCTTGTATAATCTGTAAAATGAATCTACTATCTTTTTTCAATCTCCTAAAATCAACTGTCTCTCACAAATCTTTATACTATTTAATTTCTTTGTACACACACACATACTCAAATCATGTTAAACTAACATTTTTGAAATTAAATATATAGACTGCATATATGTTAATGTTAATGTTAAAGGACATTTGTACCGCGCACTATCACCACAGAGTGGTCCCCTGGCGCTCTGGGGGCTCTGAAAGAGGGAGGGAGGGCGGGTGAGTTAGTGGGTGGAGGTTGGAAAAGTGCAAGAGAGCAGTGATGTACTGTTGGCAGCCTCAGCCCGGTGGGTCCGTCGGCTGGGCCTGGGGAGTATGCGGCCGTAGTCGTTGTGTACTGATGCGGGTCTATGTGCATTTATTGTTTTGTTGTTGCAGTGTGGTGAAGTTTGTGCGGTTTGTTGTGCTGGAGGTGTCTGGTTGTGTTTGGTTTGGAGTTTGAGAGGTGTATGCGGAGAAGGAAATTGTTAGTGGTCTCGGTTAGTTGGCATCTATATCCTGGTTGACAAGTTGTGCTTGCGTAATCTCGCTCGATGGGGTGCTTGGGTATCATGTGCCTCTGGAGGTTCGTGCTCGTTTTGTATACAAGGCCCCTTGAGCATCTCACTGCCTCTTCCGCCCGTTCTGTCAACAGCGTTGCATGCTCCCCACCCCCACCCACATGGCCAGTGCACCTGCCAGTGTCCATATCCTAGTTAGTGCGGTGATTGGTGGTATCTCGCTAGTTCCACAACCCAGTGGTACCTACTTGTAGCTATACGGCAGTTGGGGATGGTAAGAATTGGCTGGGGTTGTTGCTTCCGGTGCCTATAGTCAAACAAAATTGCATGCACACTCTATGTTGAAATCTCAAACAATAATACTTGTACAATTACATTTTTTTTAATTTCTTTATTTATTTAATTACTTACATTTATATAGGACAAGCAGCCCATGACATTGAGGCACTATTACTTGGAAGAGCTTGGTTACACAAATAATGTTATTCAGTGGTACATTATGAATTTCACAAGACATAGTAAAGATATTTTGTTTGCACAGTTAGTCATTGCAATACAATTTGTTCATTAAGAACATATCATATGTATTCAACTGGTGCGACGTATCTTATGTAAATAAGATAGTTTTAATGGTTTTGAGGAAGGCGCTGAGGATTTCAATTAAAAAAATCAATGTCTAAATTAAAAACAGTGCTATATACAAACAGAATTACTAATTTGTTTCTTTTACAATTGCAGTGAAGATCATTCTCCTGAAAAGAAGCAGCCGAATTTGAAGTACAAAGAGCAACTAAGAAGTAACCTGTTAATTTTAGAAAAAAAGTTAGTAGAATATCACCATAATATTTGTATTATTACTCAAATACACTGTAAGGTTAATTCATGCTATTTCTGTGCCTAAAAATAGAGATTCTGCACCATTCTGTCCAAAATCCCCATGTCTTAAACAGCGATTTACAGCCAGAATGGCCCACAAATTCCTATTTTTCAACACACAAATTACCCAACTCAACCGCTTTAATTTAGATGTTATAGAACAAACAACTGTTTTAATTGTATAGCATTAGATATACTATTTATAGGTCTCCACACCACTAGCTTACTTTTTTCTGTCATCTGAACCCCAGTTTAGTAACACATTAATTCAAGAATACCCATCCTTACTAGTTGTAGTTCCCAATGCACAATCACACACCATTACATACATCTTTATCATCTTACTCAAACACTCATGCACACAAAACACATACATTGCAGAACACCCCAACCCATACCTTCTTTATTTTTTTCAACAGACCCTAAAGAATGCCTACCAAAAATCAAGTCCGTAGAAAGCAACGCAGAAGTAGAGCAAATGAAAATAAAAGTGTCCAACATAAGCATCCATCTCTAGCACAATGTGTAAAAAAAGTTGAAACAAAACAGCTAATACAGTCATTTAGTTTCAAGTACAAAAACTTTGCATCCTCTATCAAAATGTAAAGCTAACCAAAAAACAATTAGCAGAAAATCAGCTATCACTACAGATAAAACTGCTTCTTTAAATCTTGATATAGTTCAAAGTAAGCATACCAAGAAAAGTATTTTAGCCAAAATGTTCCGTCACAAAGTCCTTCAAAATCTTATAAAAACAGGAGAGAAACCAGGTTCAACGCTTAAAACCTATCATAGGAAATTAATCTTAGAAGCGTTGATAGACAGTGCAATTCTTCTCAAAAGAAAGTTATTTACTTTAGTGTTAAACAAAATGAAACCACTAACAAAACTAATAACTAAATTACAAAAAAGACTTCTCAATAAACGAAATGTCAACAGAAAGAACTTCTTAAGTATCTGCGGAGGTGAATGGAGTCACACTACGAGCACAGAACCATACTTTAGTGAAGAAGCGTACAAACAAAAGCAAACAAATACAATTGCCATACATAGCAGTGGTCGAGGTTATGAAAAAGTTAATAATACCATAATGGAACAAGAAGTACTCCTTACAAAAATATTTCCTGAAAACTTAGAATTACCCCTCCATTCAACTGAATCACAACGTCTAGTGTACAAATGGCCATGCACGTCAATGTGGAACATTCCCAAACAATTTTTCAAGTCTTTACACCAATTCCTCAATCAATATGTGAAAAGCAAAGACAAAATCAAAATTAAACTACTGCAAAATATGGATACCTGTCCAGTACGCAAGTACACAGGACTACTAGAACATTCATTGGCCTGCATTACAGGACCTACTTGCAAAACCACCTTCCATGATATCAAAAGGATATCAACACATCATTCAACTATAAGACATCTAGTTTATAACCTGTACTATGGTAAAAGTCCTGTTTTAGCACTAGCCAATTTAAATAACATTCTTCTACATGGTACAGCAAAAGACCTACTAGAAGAAATCGACTATATACAGAAAAAATATTTTGAAAGTGAAACCCACTTACAGAATGAAATAGCTGTAAACAAAATTAGTAACAATTCTACACATGGCAACCTTTTACTACACACATACATAAAAGAAATACTAAAATTTAAAAGTTCATCAGCTGAAGTACCAAACCATGTGTGTGTATGTTGCAGCAGAACTTTTTATAAAAGTAACACAAAATCTCTTAGACCTATCATACAAAATAGAAGACAATGAAGATTCTAAATGGTTTGAATTAGCTCTCTACCTTATAGCAGAAAACAAATACGAAATACCTGACCCCGTAATACTTTCTAGTTACTGCACTACAAAACTTGACAACAACCAAACTCCTTCACGTGCTATCAAAAATAATTTGGAATTATATCCACTACCAAAACCCCTTCAACAACTTAATTTATATGAGAGCATCATAATTCAAACATTGCACCCATTTCAAGCAATAATACGCCTTCAACCAAAAACTGCAAAATTACCTCCCTCTGAATTAGTGAAAGGTATTCGTGGAAAAGTAGTGTATTTACCATTAAATCTAAAAGAAAATGTGCACACTCTAGGAGTGCAATGTCCAATGCAACAATCTTTAATTATCTTGGTACCTACAAAAGACAAACAAATTGGCAACAGCTGGTAGATTTACATAAATTAGAGAAGACTTGCAATATCTTAAAGAGAATAATGAATATTACAAAGAAATTAATATTGAAGAAAACTTGAAGGATACAACTGAAATAATTCAAGAGACACAAGAAGCTGGTCAATTTGAGCTCCTAGATCCTGCTACAATATCAAACACTTTAGACCATTATACAATTCATCCATTGCACTCTAATGACACCATAGAAGATGCACTGGAAACGTACCAAATGCGTCAAACAAAAGGATCACCAATCAGCATATGGTAAAAAAGTATAGAAGCAAGTGCTTTCCTCTACTCTTTCCTACTGGCAAAGGAGGAAGGAACGATTATAGACCTATTCAAATATCAACATCAGAATACCGCTCATTACGGATGTATTCTGAAGATCCCAGATTTAGACAAAATGTGGAATACATATTCCACCTACTCTTTGAAAGTGAACTAGCAACTTTATGTTACAGAGTTGCACACATATTAAAATCAGGATCACACTTTCAAAATATGACAGCTACACAATTATTACAAAAAGTGCAACAAAAAGATGAGGTTTTACAATCAAATATTACAAATCTATTAGCAAATATACGTGGTACTAAAGAGTACTGGTTTCGACGTCACGGAGATGTACGTTGTATGATCAGAAACCTTGGCCCACCCACTTGGTTTGTTACATTAAGTTGTGCAGAATATGCATGGGAAGATTTACATGATTTCCTATGCATATCAAACAAAAACAAACCAAACATAGATATACTAACACCTGGAGAACTTTGTTCTCTGGCTCCTGTTAATGTTTCAAGATATTTTCACCATCGCTTCATTGCTATGCTACATTTTATTTGTAATAAAACTGTTCCTCCCCTTGGAGAAGTGCAGCACTTCTTTTGGAGAAAAGAATACCAAGCCAGAGGAGCACCACATATCCACATGCTTTTATGGATTAAAGATGGTCCTAAATTTGGTCAAGACAGTGATGCCACTGTTTTATAGTCTATTGAAAAATATGTCACTTGTGAAATTCCATCGGAATCCAAAAATAGTGATCTTCATGCACAAATTGTACAATTTCAAAGACAGAAATGTGGCAAATATTGTCGTCGCAAATACAAAAACAAAGGGAAATACTACACCAAATGCCGATTTGGTTTCCCTAGACCAGTTACAAATACAGGTCAAGTGAACAACCTCATGTCTTCAGTTACACATAGTGTTAAAGGTAAGTCACCTAAAAATACATATTACATAAAAGGAAAAGAAGAAGAAAAATATATCAATTATTACAATGCAATCATTGCCCACTTATGGAATGCAAACATAGATGTGCAGTACATTGCAGACAATTCTACTGGAGTTGCAAGATACGTCACAGCATACTTAACCAAAGCAGAAAAGACAGAGCTGAAAGACCTCTGGAATGACCTGTCATCAGATAAAACAGTGTCTCAAAAATTATACAGCTTGGGAATTAAAAATGCTGTCACATAGAGAATGTGGATCCTATGAAGCAGCTGATTGTTTAACTGGTACTGCACTGTATGGTAAATCTGAAAACATAGTATGGCTAAGTTTTGGTCCAGCTAAATCTAGAAAAAGAGTTCTAAAATCATACGAAGATATAGAAACAATAGCCAAACATGATCCCAACAGCTAAGACATTTTAAAAAACAATTTATTGAACACATACTACCCAAACAGGAGTACCACTTTGGAAACCATGTGTCTATACCACATAGCCCAAAACTACACATACAAAAATAATATAAAAACTGATGAAAAAAACGGTAAATACAGAGTGACAAACTGTGAAGGCAGCTTAGTAAAACTCACCAAACCAAATTTAATTAATCATATCAAATTATCATGAAAGACTCCTCAACATAAAGAAGTATATTACATGTCCCTGCTACAACTCTTTAAACCATGGAGAAAAGAAGAAGAAATACTAGATAACTATGACGCATATGAAAACGCTTTCAAAGCAAATGAAAGCACTATAACTGATGTAAACTTTACACAGTACAAAACAATGTTGCACAATGAACAGCAACATGAGGAAGAACTCGAGGCCCTACTAGATAAGGACACTCCTGACAGTAGTCAACCTTCTGTAACAGGAAGTCAAGAACCACTGGGAGAGCTACTAATTACAAATGAGGCAGAATTAGCTATGATAGAAGTAGAAAACACCATGTGTCATTATGAAGATACAGAAGACTTAACTATACTACAATCAAAAGTAAACAATGAGCAACGTAGCATTTTTCAAGAAGTAACAAAAGAAATTGCACATGGTGTACAGCATGAAAACAAAGAATGCACCTGCCAAAATTACAAACCTATACTTTTGTACGTCAGTTGTGAAGCTGTTTCTGGCAAAACATTCCTAATCAAAATCATCAGTAAGTTTCTTCAACAATTGACAAACAACAAACTGTCAGCTGTTGTCACTGCCCCCACAGGTTTAGCTACCTACAACATAGGTGGTGTCACTTTACACCGATTACTACTCCTGCCAGTAGAACACCAAAACAAATGAGACTATTACAAACTTTCTACAGAAGCTGCAATGGAACTACACAGAGTATTAAAACACATGAAAATTCTTCTAATAGATGACGTGAGCATGGTGTCCAACCTAATGTTGGCTTTGATTCACCTCAGATTACAAGAAGTACTCAAAACAAACTATGAAGAGTTCTTTGCAGGAAAACACATTATTGTTTTCGGAGATCTTCTTCAATTGACACCAGTAAAAGGTGAGCCTATTTTTAAAACATTAGGACACAAACTCTGCCGAAAAACTGTTGGCAGCATTGGAAATGTCAACCTTTGGCAACATTTCCAATACAGAGAATTAACAGAAAACATGCGGCAATCTGCAGATCTCACTTATGGCAACATCTTAAAAAGTATCAGAGTTGGTATACTTTCTAAAGAAGCAGAAGCAATATTGAAAACCTGGCACATTCATACACTTTATGGTGATAAGGCATGTGCTACAGATGTTATGGAACAATTAGCCCACAAAAATGTCAATTGTATGGCCTTAATGCCAACTCTTGCAAGCTGTTTCTAATTGAAGGAAATAATGTTAAGTTAAGAAATGCAACCAATAATGGAAATTAGCACCACAGACAAACTAGATGTACATGGTATGACACTACCCATGTGTGACCAAGCCACAACAAGACTAAATAGTTTAGAAAAATCAATCTCAAATACAGCAGGTTTGGAAAAGATATTAAAATTATCCTTAAATTGCAGAGTAATGCTTAAACGTAACCTTGACGTGGACCAAGGACTAGTTATTGGAGCACTGGGTACAGTTGTTGGCTTTCAAACATACCCGCGTGACAACAAAATTCAGTTTGTCAATATTCTCCTTGACAAACTTTCCGAAGTAAAAAGGATAGGACGCTCAAGAGCTCGACTCCTTCTCTTCAAAGACATGTATGTACGCAGAGAACAATTTTCTCTAACTCTTGCATACGCAGTCACCATTCATAAATCACAAGGTCTTACCCTAGACAAAGCAATGATAGACATTGGTAACACAGTCTTTAAAGAAGGCATGAGCTACGTAGCACTATAACGCTTACGTACACTTGACGGTCTATTTCTAATCAACTTTGATGCAAGTAAACACTGATATTCCTTGCATTTTAGAATACAATAGACTTCGCTCACTATACACACACATCTAAACACATATTCTATACTACAAAATGTTAAACGTTGTAAAAGAAAACTAAATCAAACAGAAATGCAACAGGATGTCACTGCAAATCCTCCAAAGAGAGTAAAAGAAACTAAAACTTCATCAAGTACCACAAACATAAAAGAACCCACTACGGAAAGTAAACCAGGTACTTCATCAAAGAAGAAAGACAAACTAAAAAAAAATCAATCAGATACAGAACTACCTGGTCCATTTAAACTCTCAAATATAGTTGGAGTAAGATGCAACGAAAATGTAGCAATGAATATTCTATTTCAATTGCCACCAATTGTTGAGAACATTTACTTACACAGTACAGACCAATTGTGTTTGCAAATGTTAGTACTTCACAGAAATGCAACAAACAATCCTGATAGCACGTATAGTGTTTATGGAATAAGACAACAATTGGACTACTGTGCTGGAATGGTTAAATTCACTATAAACCCACAGGAAGATCCACAAGAATTTCTAATGTACTTACTACAAGTACTGGAAAATAAAAACATACCTATAAATGAAATCTTCCAGATTTCATACATGTGGAAACATACATGCACTCTCTGCAACAATGTGACACAAGAAGAAATCCCCAATGAAGGCTTCATATATATATCAATACCTAATTGTGAATCCATTCCATTTCAGCAACTTGTACAAAATGCAAACCATGGTAGATTATGTTCTACCTGCAATTCGGATAATCGCTCCACATTACTAATACAAACACATAGTAAATACATAATACTAATGCTTCTACGTTACAATGTAGATGGTACCAAAAACAACTGCAAGCTGACTGGATTCACACATGGTCAAATATCACTTGGTAAGAAAACCTTCACAACAATAGGTATAATCTACCATGCAGGAGCCACAACCAATTCAGGGCACTACACTGCATATATAAAAAAGAAATGTGGATGGTTTGAATTTAATGATAGTACCATTACTCTAAAGCAGAGATTACCAGCGAATCTTACAAACGCTTATTTAATGTTCTTAAAACCAAAATTTGATAACTAAACTGTACTTAAACCTTAAGTAAATTTATAGTAAAATAATATAAACTGTTAGAATATTCCAAAAGCTATCTAACTGCACAAAGATTCTACAACTAATCAGGTAAATGAATACCACTAAATTAGAGTAAAAAATAGACAGTTAGAATACGCCAATTGGTATCTAACTGTCCCAAAATGTAACAATATCCAAACAGATAAATCAATACCACTAAAATATATAAAAAAATATACAGTTAAAATACGCCTACTGGTATCTAACTGCTCCAAAATTTTACAATATCTAAACAAATAAATAATATGTTACTGCTCCAAAAAACTGCAACAAGCCAATGTATAAAGCATTAGCCAGAAACAACAAGTGAACACTGAAAATAAACAAACAAGTAAACTGTAGCATAACAGAAAAAGGTTTTTTTTTTTAATCCAACTTGGATTTTTTTTCTCCCACAGACCCAATGATTTTAGCAACAAACACAGAAACTGAGCAAATTGCACAGTACTCTGGTTTGTAATCTACTAAATGTGAGGGTCCAAAAAAAAATAATATTGATTATACAATGTAATAAGTCATTACAAAATACTAATACTAACATGCTATTTTCTTTTATCACAGAAATGAACAAGAAATACATGTACTCCAGTTACTAAACCAAACAGTAAGTATATTACAAGTACAAATATCGCAAAGTTATAAGCTGTGGTGGTTGTGATGAGGGCATAGCCAAATGGCCATGCACCCAACACTTTATGCCCTGGCCACAACCACCACAGCATATCACACCCATAGAGTCAAACATTTCAACTATGGCCTATGGAAACTTTTAATGTCCGCGGGCATCATGAGTGTTCTTAGAACACTTTCAACTTGCCAGCGAACAATGCGGACAGCGTCCTCAGAACACCCCCATTTTTTTATTTGCGAACATTTCAAGACATCGCGAGTGTTCTTAGAACACATTCAACTTGACGGAGAACAATACGGACAGCGTCTTCAGGACAACCCCTACGAACATTTCAGGACACCGCGACAGTTCTTAGAACACTTTCAACTTGACAACGAACAATATGGACAGCCTCCTCAGAACACCCCCATTTTGTTTATTTGCGGAACATTTCAGGACACCGCGAGTGTTCCTAGAACACATTCACCTTGCAAGAGAACAATACGGACAGCGTACTCAGAACACTCCCATTTTTTTTATTTGCGAACATTTCAGGACACCGAAAGTGTTCTTAGAACACTTTCAACTTCACAACGAACAATACGGACAGTGTCCTCAGGACAATCCCATTTTGTTTATTTGCAAACATTTCAGGACACCGCTAGTGTTCTTAGAACACATTCAACTTGCCATCGAACAATACGGACAGCGTCCTCAATATACCCCCATTTTGTTTATTTACGAACATTTCAGGACACCACAAGTGTTCTTAGAACACATTCAACTTGCAGGAGAACAATACGGACAGCGTCCTCAGAACACCCCCATTTTTTTTATTTGCGAACATTTCAGGATAGCGCAAGTGCTCTTAGAACACATTCAACTTGCCAGAGAACAATACGGACAGCGTCTTCAGGACACCCCCTACGAACATTTCAGGACACCGCGAGTGTTCTTAGAACACTTTAAACTTGACAACGAACAATACGGACAGCATCCTCAGAACACCCCCATTTGGTTTATTTGTGAACATTTTAGGACACCGCGAGTGTTCTTAGGACACATTCAACTTGCCATCGAACAATACGGATAGCGTCCTCAGGACACCCCCATTTTGTTTATTTATGAACATTTCAGGACACCACGAGTGTTCTTAGAACACATTCAACTTCCCATCGAACAATACGGACAGCGCCCTCAGGACACCTCCATTTTGTTTATTTACGAACATTTCAGGACACCACGAGTGTTCTTAGAACACATTCAACTTGCCAGCGAACAATACGGACAGCGTCTTCAGGACACCTCCTACGAACATTTCAGGACACTGCGAGTGTTCTTAGAACACTTTCAACTTGCCGGAGAACAATACGGACAGCGTCCTCAGGACACCCCCATTTTTTTATTTTCGAACATTTCAGGACACCGCAAGTGTTCTTAGAAAACATTCAACTTGCCAGCAAACAATACGGACAGCGTCTTCAGGACACCTCCTATGAACATTTCAGGACACTGCGAGTGTTCTTAGAACACATTCAACTTGCCATCGAACAATACGGACAGCGTCCTCAGGACACCCCCATTTTGTTAATTTACGAACATTTCAGAACACCGCAAGTGTTCTTAGAACACATTCAACTTCCCATCGAACAATACGGACAGCGTCCTCAGGACACCCCCATTTTGTTTATTTACGAACATTTAAGGACACCACAAGTGTTCTTAGAACACATTCAACTTCCCATCGAACAATACGGACAGCGTCCTCAGGACACCCCCATTTTGTTTATTTATGAACATTTCAGGACACCACAAGTGTTCTTAGAACACATTCAACTTCCAATCAAACAATACGGACTGCGTCCTCAGGACACCCCCATTTTGTTTATTTACAAACATTTCAGGACACCACGAGTGTTCTTAGAACACTTTCAACTTGACAAAGAACAATACGGAGAGCATCCTCAGGACACTCCCATTTTGTTTATTTGCAAACATTTCAGGACACCGCTAGTGTTCTTAGAACACATTCAACTTGCCATCGAACAATACGGACAGCGTCCTCAATACACCACCATTTTGTTTAATTACGAACATTTCAGGACACCACAAGTGTTCTTAGGACACATTGAACTTGCAGGAGAACAATACGGACAGCGTCCTCAGAACACCCCCATTTTGTTTATTTACGAACATTTCAGGACACCACGAGTGTTCTTAGAACACATTCAACTTGCCGGAGAACAATACGGACAGCGTCTTCAGGACACCTCCTATGAACATTTCAGGACACTGCGAGTGTTCTTAGAACGCATTCAACTTGCCATCGAACAATACGGACAGCGTCCTCAGGACACCCCCATTTTGTTTATTTACGAACATTTCAGAACACCGCAAGTGTTCTTAGAACACATTCAACTTCCCATCGAACAATACGGACAGCGTCCTCAGGACACCCCCATTTTGTTTATTTACGAACATTTAAGGACACCACAAGTGTTCTTAGAACACATTCAACTTCCCATCGAACAATACGGACAGTGTCCTCAGGACACCCCCATTTTGTTTATTTATGAACATTTCAGGACACCACAAGTGTTCTTAGAACACATTCAACTTCCAATCAAACAATACGGACTGCGTCCTCAGGACACCCCCATATTTTTATTTTCGAACATTTCAGGACACCGCAAGTGTTCTTAGAACACATTCAACTTGCCAGCGAACAATACGGACAGCGTCTTCAGGACACCTCCTACGAACATTTCAGGACACTGCAAGTGTTCTTAGAGCACATTCAACTTGCCAGAGAACAATACGGACAGCGTCCTCAGGACACCCCCATTTTTTTATTTACGAACATTTCAGAACACCGCAAGTGTTCTTAGAACACATTCAACTTCCCATCGAACAATACGGACAGCGTCCTCAGGACACCCCCATTTTGTTTATTTACGAACATTTAAGGACACCACAAGTGTTCTTAGAACACATTCAACTTCCCATCGAACAATACGGACAGTGTCCTCAGGACACCCCCATTTTGTTTATTTATGAACATTTCAGGACACCACAAGTGTTCTTAGAACACATTCAACTTCCAATCAAACAATACGGACTGCGTCCTCAGGACACCCCCATATTTTTATTTTCGAACATTTCAGGACACCGCAAGTGTTCTTAGAACACATTCAACTTGCCAGCGAACAATACGGACAGCGTCTTCAGGACACCTCCTACGAACATTTCAGGACACTGCAAGTGTTCTTAGAGCACATTCAACTTGCCAGAGAACAATACGGACAGCGTCCTCAGGACACCCCCATTTTTTTATTTTCGAACATTTCAGGACACCGCAAGTGTTCTTAGAACACATTCAACTTGCCAGCGAACAATACGGACAACATCTTCAGGACACCTCCTAAGAACATTTCAGGACACTGCGAGTGTTCTTAGAGCACATTCAACTTGCCATCGAACAATACGGACAGCGTCCTCAGGACACCCCATTTTATTTATTTACGAACATTTCAGAACACCGCAAGTGTTCTTAGAACACATTCAACTTCCCATCGAACAATACGGACAGCGTCCTCAGGACACCCCCATTTTGTTTATTTACGAACATTTAAGGACGCCACAAGTGTTCTTAGAACACATTCATCTTCCCATCGAACAATACGGACAGCGTCCCCAGGACACCCCCATTTTGTTTATTTATGAACATTTCAGGACCCCACAAGTGTTCTTAGAACACATTCAACTTCCAATCAAACAATATGGACTGCGTCCTCAGGACACCCCCCATTTTGTTTATTTACGAACATTTAAGGACACCACAAGTGTTCTTAGAACACATTCAACTTGCCAGCGAACAATACTGACAGCGTCTTCAGGAAACCTCCTACGAACATTTCAGGACACTGCGAGTGTTCTTAGAACACTTTCAACTTGCCAACAAACAATACGGACAGCGTCCTCAGGACACCCCCATTTTTTTATTTTCGAACATTTCAGGACACCGCAAGTGTTCTTAGAACACATTCAACTTGCCAGCGAACAATACGGACAGCGTCTTCAGGACACCTCCTACGAGCATTTCAGGACACTGCGAGTGTTCTTAGAACACTTTCAACTTGACAACGAACAATATGGACAGCGTCCTCAGGACACCCCCATTTTGTTTATTTGTGCACATTTCAGGACACCGCGAGTGTTCTTAGAACACATTAAACTTGCCATCGAACAATACGGACAGCGTCCTCAGGACACCCCCATTTTGTTTATTTATGAACATTTCAGGACACCACGAGGGTTCTTAGAACACATTCAACTTGCCAGAGAACAATACGGACAGCGTCCTCAGGACACCCCAATTTTGTTTATTTACGAACATTTCAGAACACTGCGTGTGTTCTTAGAACACATTCAACTTCTCATCGAACAATACGTACAGCGTCCTCAGGACACCCCATTTCAGGACACTGTGAGTGTTCCTAGAACACATTCAACTTGCCAGTGAACAATACGGACAGCGTCTTCAGGACACCCCTACGAACGTTTCAGGACACCGCAAGTGTTCTTAGAACACTTTCAACTTGATAACGAACAATACGGACAGTGTCCTCATGACACCCCCATTTTGTTTATTTCCGAACATTTCAGGACACCGCAAGTGTTCTTAGAACACATTCAACTTGCCATCAAACAATACGGACAGCGTCCTCAGGACACCCCCATTTTGTTTATTTACGAACATTTCAGGACACCACCAGTCTTCTTAGAACACATTCAACTTGCCAGAGAACAATACGGATAGCGTCCTCAGGACACCCCCATTTTTTTTATTTACAAACATTTCAGGACACCACGAGTGTTCTTAGAACACACTCAACTTCCTATCAAACAATACGGACAGCGTCCTCAGTACACCCCGTTTTGTTTATTTACGAACATTTCAGGACACCACGAGTGTTCTTAGAACACATTCAACTTCCCATCGAACAATACGGACAGCGTCCTCAGGACACCCCCATTTTGTTTTTTTACGAACATTTCAGGACACCACCAGTCTTCTTAGAACACATTCAACTTGCCAGAGAACAATACGGACAGCGTCCTCAGGACACCCCCATTTTCTTTATTTACGAACATTTCGGGACACCACGAGTGTTCTTAGAACACATTCAACTTCCCATCGAACAATACGGACAGCGTCCTCAGGACACTTTCATCTTGTTTTTTTACGAACATTTCAGGACACCACGAGTGTTCTTACAACACATTCAACTTGCCAGAGAACAATACGGACAGCGTCTTCAGGACACACCCTACGAACATTTCAGGACACCGCGAGTGTTCTTAGAACACTTTCAACTTGACAACGAACAATACGGACAGCGTCCTCAGAAAACCCCCATTTTGTTTATTTACTAACATTTCAGGACACCAAAAGTGTTCTTAGAACACATTCAACTTACCAGAGAACAATACTGACAGCGTCCTCAGGACACCCCCATTTTGTTTATTTACGAACATTTCAGGACACCGTGAGTGTTCTTAGAACAGTTTCAGCTTGCTTGCGAACAAAACGGACACATATTGCCTCCTCAGAACACCCCCCATTTAGTTTATTTAGAACATTTCAGAACAGCCGTGCTGTCCGCAGACAAATTGAACACAGCAAGAGCGTCTACCACATAAAAAAACACAACATTTAACCTATCTCATACTCACCCACCCTCCCCAAACACTCTTACACACAAACACACTCTACTAAATACAAATTTTAAAACAAGTTTCACTGCGCTGTCCGCGGACGTCCGCGAATCCAAGAATCAGCGAACACGTCGCATATCCGCAGACATCACGGAAGCCGATTGGCCAATCAGGACACTGTCTGCGGAGTGAACAGGGAAGTGTGTTCGCGGACCGTACACAGATATCACTAATTTTTTATGACCTACTTTTTGTTCATTATTAAAAAAACTACTGGACGGATTTTCACCAAATCTGCAAAAGCACGCTTTTGGGACCAATCCGCTACTCCTGGTTCAAATTTGTTGAAAATCCGTCCAGCGGTTTGGACTGTAGGCATGAGCAAAGTTTTTTCCCCATTCAGTCAATAGGAAAAAAAAGTTTTGGAACCCCCTTATAACTTTGCCCCCCCTGGACGAAGTTATAAGCCGCCCAAAAAGTGCTCCTCCTATGGAAACACCAACTTAACCATAACTACATGGCCACCACCGTGGCCATGTAATATATATATATATATATATATATATATATTCAGTGAAAAAAACTTTGTTAAAGGGACATTATGGTTAAGTTGCGCTACTAAAAACCTATGAAATTCAGTGAAAAAACTTTGTTAAAGGGACGTTATGGTTCCAAGTAAAACCGAAAAACCCTTGAAATTCGCCAGTTATGGTAAGCTAAGCAACCATAACTCGCGCCACCACCGTGCACTGCTAAGACTAACACCCAGGACATCAAAGATGACATCACAAATGTCATTGATGACTCCTAAAATCTTCACATAACCTTCTCCAAAGCCACCCTTACATTCCAAAATAGAAAGGCATTTCCCGTAAAAGATAAAGAAATGCCATCTTCTTTAAAATTAACAGCATTACTGGCATCAATATTCTCATTGTTACAGAAGAACATACCAGCTCTAAGCATGAAGGCACACATGCCGCGGTTGATGACACACCTAGCAATATTTTGCTGAGGACAAAAAACTGAACTATTGTCCCATATTGCCCTAGGTAATAATCCAGAAAAAATTACTTTTGCATTTGGAAGGATCTTCATTACTGCTTGAACCAAGCGTTCCAAATCAGCCAACAAAGTAGGGGCACTGATGTTGCCCAAATGGAAAGCACCATAGTGCAAAACTACCACATGCGGACTGTTCATCGTGGCCATATCCTCACAAACTTGTACAATTCCCTGTACATTGCAATCAGGCACACTGCTCCACACCACCTCCACTCCTTTCACATCAAAGTTCTTTGCAACATGCCTGCATTCAGCGTACTGCTGTAAACCATGCACAAACATATCTCTGAGCACCAACACCCTGACTTTCTCCACTTCTGCCATCTTCACCACACACAGTCTCTTTCAACACAAATCCACAACCTCGACATCTGATTGGCTGATCCGTACAGTCTTCTTTCCATGTTGGATTTCCTGGAAAAACCCGGATGTAGCACGCCCTGCCCACGAACAGCCGCGCTGTCCGCGGACGGCGTCCACTTTACTCTCTGTGCCATTCCCTCATTGCATACAGCTAAGCAATCACACAATACGAATAATGTCCTCAGAACAACCCCATTTTGTGAATTTTCGAACATTTCAGGACAATTATTATTTCATTATTCAACATATTAACATTACACATATTATACTTTCATCTTGTACTCTGCACACAATGCTATGTTTCTTCATTAGTAGCTCAGTGTACTAGATAGAATCCCATAATACAATGCTATTTATATCAATGCATCGTTCAAAGCACTAATAACGGTATGATATTTATTGCAATATCCTTGACACTTTTTTCGCAACATTATGATAAAAATCCCTAGTACACAAATTCCATGAAAAGTACATACACACATGATGTCATCAGTGATTTCATCAATGACATTTGCGATGTCATCTTTAATGTCCTGGGTGTTAGTCTTAGCAGTGCACGGTGGTGGCGCCAGTTATTTTTCAAAGCTTCCCATAACTTGCGATTTCCAGGGGTCTTTCGGCTGTACTTAGAACCATAACGTCCTTTAAACAAACTTTTTTTAATATCACGCAAACAATATACAAACATGGCGTGCAAAAACCAACTTCTACAGATGGCTTTACACTGAATGTTTCAAAGTAAGAATTTATGCTCGTTCACAGTGAAGGTCAGCTGCTTCCACAACTTCTACAGATGGCTTTACACAGAATGTTGCAAAGTAAAAATGTATGCTCGTTCACAGTGAAGGTCAGCTGCTTCCATTTTTTTCTCGGGCCCCGGAGAGGCTCACGAAGCGGACTATAAGGTTGTATTGTGTTTTGACCTTGACAGACAGAGATTGTGATGAAAGACTTCTCTTGAAGGAGTGTTGCTAAAACGTAAGAGAAGATAAAGATGAAATTTCTGAAACGAAACCACTTTTATATATTATATCACTATGCGAAAGATCGTTGGCACACGCGGAGTCGTATTTTGGGACTGCACTACTCGTAGACAATGGAAATTGCAATTGTACTGTAAGTAACCCTTTAGATTATTTTATACCAAATATAATTACAATAGCGTAGCATTAAAGACCGCTCAAGTTGAACTTGTTCGCTGAAAATGGCATAATGTTTTCTACCGCGCACTATCACTGCCGAATTGATCCCCTGTCGTTTAGAGGGCTCTGTAAAAGGCAGACGACACAGGGTGGGTTAATAGAAATAATTTAACCGGTCTATAGGCGGTCAACCGCTCTACTCGCTGTGCCACTTCACTGTAGCCTGTCAAGTGGCACAGCGAGTACAGCGCTCGCTTTGACATCCGTGCACAGCTTGCTAACGCAAGTTTGAATCCCGGCAAGGCCAAACTCAGCCTTTCATCCTTCCGTGGTCGATAAATGAGCACCACACACCGTGGTTAATAATAAGCACCGCTTAGATACCTCACGGTTCTTATTTTAACATACTCTGTTAGCAAATATTTTCACGCCCTAATAAATAAAATGATGATTTTTAATGAAGATCGGCTGGTGAGACTAATTTATGTTTTTTAAAACAGGTATGTGGCTCCATTTTGCCTATGTCACAATTTACAGACTCCAGCGGATGGGGTCTTCAACTGCCAGGTGCAGGTCCAAATATGCAACTTCATGACCCTCACCATTTTATGGGACAATCGCCAAGGACCAATATGCCCTTACGCAGTACTAGCGGCTACAAACAACATACCAACCAATAGGGTGGTCTAATGGCTCGTTGTTGGAGCAACCTTCCGATTATCAGAGCGACCATTTACTGCTTTTATCATAAACCAACAGCCTGTCTACCGCAAAGGAACAACGCGTGGCTCCAAATAAACTTTTGCTGATGGACAACAGAGACAATAGCAAATCGCTGAATATTCACTAAACATTTCATGTGAAATAAATGTACTTTACCAAATGTACAATCCTGCTGTTTACTTTTAAACCACAGTTTCATATTCCGAATTGTGGCGCACTGAGTTGTAAGCTGATCTAACACTCTCTGTACCGCAAAGGAACATCGCGTGTCTCAACATGAACTTTTGCGCATCGACAACAAAGACAAATGCAAATTGCTGAATATTCTCTAAACATTTGATGTCAAATAAATGTACTTTACAACATTTAGAATCTTGCTGTTTGCTTTTAAATCACAGTTTCATATTCCGAATTGTGGTGCGCTGTGTTGTGACATAATGTGTGCTGTCTTCCGGGTTCTGTGTAAAGTCGCGTAGTACTGGAGACGACTGGGAGCGTTTCATTACGCACCCTCTAACGTCACGGAGAGAGGCGGGGAATATGAATGCTTTGATAATATCAGGCTTAGTGGTGGGAGATATGATTTAGTGTCGCAAAAGCAAGTCAGCCAGGTCAATAGCGCCAGTCATAGAATTATCACATAATGTCGGCACACACCAGCCGGATTTATCGTTTCTTTAGTGGACAAAAAGTCGGTTGACGCCCCTAGGAAATTGTACTATTAGCGGACAAAAGGAGTGCTCTTAAAACACTTTCACCCTGACAACGAACAATACAAACAACGTTCTCAGAACACCCCCATTTTGTGTAATTGCAACCATTTCGGGACACTGCGAGTGTTCTTAGAACACATTCAACTAGACAGATTACAATACGGACAGCGTTCTGAGGACACACCCAGTTTGTGTATTTACGAACAATTAAGTACACCGTGAGTGTTCATAGCTCATTTTTACTTTCCTTGCGAACAAAAATGACACATACTCCGTCCTCTAAACACCGCACCATTTAGTTTATTTACAAAATGTCAGAACAGCCGTGTTCTCCGCGGACAAATCGAACGCAACAAAAACGTCTAGCACATAAAAAACAAAACATTGAACCTATCTCATACTCCCCCACCCTCCCCAAACACTCTTACACTCCAACACACGGCACTAAATACAATTTTTTATCCACGTTTCACTGCGCGGTACGCGGTCGACTGCGAATACAAGATGGCGGGCGCCACAGAAAATCTGACGCGCTCCACGCCCCTCGCCGTCCAATCAGCAAACACGTCGCATGTCCGTGGACATGACGCAAGGCCATGGGCCAATCGGGGTGCTGTCCGTGGAGCGAACAGGGAAGTCCGTCCGCGAAGCGAACGCAGATATCACTAATTTTTTTGCCTTACATTTTGGTCATTTTTAAAAAAACTACTGGACAGATTTACACCAAATTTACAAAAGCACGCTTTTGGGACCAGGCTGCCGCTCCTGCCACATATTTGGTGTAAATCCGTCCAGCGGTTCGGGCTGTAGCCGTGCGCAAAGTTTTTTCCCATTCAGTCTATGGGAAAAAAAAAAGTTTTGGGACCCCCCTATAACTTTCCCCCCCCTGGACGAATCCTCACCAAACTTTGCAGAAAAATTCAGAGTGATCCAACTACTTTATTTGCAAAGTTTGGTGAGGATCCGTCCAGGGAGAGCGAAGTTATAAGCCGCCCAAAAAGTGCTCTTCCTATGGAAACAGCAACTTAACCATAACTACATGGCCACTACATATATATATAACGAAAACGCACAGGCCCCTGCACGGTTGTAACACTTCAAAAAACCGCTCAGGCAGGCATATGCAAAAAATATTCCAGCACACAAGACTTTAGCTATTCTAAAATGTCATTTTATTTAGGCATAATACAGCTCATTGCAAAAACAGGGATAAATAATGCATCCCTGTGACAGACGCAAGGTATCACAAAGCACTCACCCCACGGGTGGATGAAAAGTCACGCGTTCCGCCTGAATGCTCAGGCTTCCTCAGACCTTCTAAAATCCAAATGCGGCTAACACATCATGGAGTATAAAACCAAAAAGCAATTACAGAGCGCCTCCGTGCGTTACACATCACGTGCGTGTTGCGGTCATGTGACTGCTACTAATGTAAAAGTTAAAGTCTCTCCAACACAATGACCTCCATATTGGAATGGTCAAGTGTCTATAGAATAGATATACATGAAAGCATAATCGCAAAAGCATATCTTACTAGACACACTAGGACTATTTATAGGCTACCGCAATGAAAACTGCACGGAGGAAAAGCTCGAAACTGCTTATTTTTAAAAAATGTCATAATTATTTAATGTGTAACATCTGCGCACAAGTGTGCTCATATATCATCAAAATGACTCACAAAGGCTCAAATAGCCACTACTAGGCATCCGCCCCCCATTTGGGATAAGTGCTCCTAAGCCAAGAGACTATGAGCTGAGCAACAGCAACCTGATAATAAGAGGGCAAATGCCCTATTTTGTTCCAACTTGAATACATAAAAGAAGTGGATGTCCACTAATATGTGTATGTGGCAAATAATCATAGTATTCCAGGCAAGTGCCTCTACTCAAATCCATGTATAAACAGAGTATAAAAGGAGACCAGCTACGAGTTAATAAGACATGTAATCACTTCTTACAATGTGCAAATAACAAACAGCATTTCCTATGTCAGTACCTCAGTGCAAATCAATAGCAGCTCAATTTAGATGAATTATCATAAAGTGGAAAATGTAGATGATCCTATTTATATCCATTCCAACATGTAAATGACAATTCCTCTATATAACAACAGTTGGATAAAGTGCAGTGCAAAAATGTGTAACCATTACTCTTCACAATGTGAAGACAGCAAATCCTATGTTAATATCACAATACTTCTGCAAAAAGTGTAACAGGACTCTAAAATATAAGAATGTATAAAGGTATAAAATATCATCTCATTCCTAGCCGGCTCATATATATATGTTTTCAAAAGAACTGGCTGAACGTCAGTTATGCGAGGAGCACTCTCCTTCATACCATGCTTCAATAATCAGTCGGTAACCAGCAAATCCGTGATGGCTTCTTTATTAGTTAAAATACAGCATTCTAGCTTCCCAGAAAAGTCGACGCGTTTCGCGAGGTTACTTGCCGCTTGCTCACAACACCCCAGTGCTGCCACCATAGTGTTTAAATACATAAAACATGCCTGCAGACATAGAAATGGGACATGGGGATCCAACGACCATGAACATAAAAGAGGGGACTTAATTGTGTTTGTGCGGCTGGCGGACATCTTTGAACAGGGCTTAATCCCTACAAAGCTGAGCTACGTTAATCCATGATTAAATAATCATTTCGGGATTTACTCTTCACTCAATATGGATTGTCCAACCAACTAATCCATTACATTAGTTCCAAAAAAAGTCCCTTCTTTCAAACACGGTCCAATCGCTATAATGCCATATGGCTGACAGCGACAATTGCACAATCTCTTTATATAAAGTGCCTTGTGCCTTTATACATAAAGTGCATAGTGCATGAAAAAGTGCCTAGTACTAGCAGCTTGCTAAAGTGCCTAGTGCTTTAGTGCATATCAACCTCTGATTATCATAAAGTGCTTAGTGCTTTCAACTTCAATTCAATATAAAAATCTAAACTGAGTTGCATCCCCGGTTTTTCTTCAATGTCTCTAGTCTGCAGTGATGTCTATTCACAATAACAAGAATAAAAACAAAAATTCATGGTCACTGATAAAAAAGTGCATAAAAAACCAAAACACAACAACATATTATCAAAAAGTGCAGTTAAAAATACACAACATTAATGGATTTTCACTTATTAAAACCAAATTATGAAAACACTTAATATCAGTCAGTCCTTGTTGGTAAGAAGTGCCAGATTTTGTGTGTGATGATACTCATGCTAGTGCCCTAAAAAAGTGTATAATTATTTGTCTATGTTGTGGCCTTTCGGTTGTTTTGTTTCAAAGTCCAAGATGCAACGGGTTTCTTGTTGTCGGAGCTTTTTTTCTCGGTCTCCCACTCTCGGGCCATTTTCAATTGCATGAATTCCGAAGAAAGCAAAACTGTTCATTTTGCTTTCGTGGCATTCAGTTAAATGTTTTGCCATCAGATAGTTGGCATCTTTGTTTTGTATGGCTCTCACATGTTGTTGTACCCTTATTTTTAATTTGCATTTGGTGCTGCCCACATACCACTTTTTACATTTGCACATCAGAATATATACTACGTATTCAGCATCACACGTGATTTTTTCATTGATATATTCAGTTAATTTTGTTATTGGATGCTCAAAAGTGGTGCAGTTCTTTGCATATTTACACATATTGCATCTTGTGCATTTGTTAAAACCTTTCTTCTGATTGGTCAACCAGGCACTCGTGTCCTTGGCTACTTCTTTATCCATAAAACTGTGAACCAATTTATCCTTGATTGAAGTATTTCTTCTGTAACTGATGTCTGGATGATTTTTTAGCAAGCCACCAATGTCCTTGTTAATAGTTAAAACTTTTCAATGTATCTGTAACACACGTTTCACTTCTGTAGTTTGGCTGTCATACGTTAGTATGAGTCGTACTTCCTCGTTCTCATTACTCATAGCTTTTTCTTTGTCTGCCAAGAGGATTTGTCTATCATGACTTCTGGCTTTTAGATATGCTCTTTCAGTGACTTTTTTAGGGTAACACTGTTGTCGAAATCCTCTTGCTGTGATTTTGCTTTCTGCATCGTATGTTTCTAAAGTTGTGCTGTTCCTTCTTATCCTTACGAATTCACTATATGGTACACTCCAGATCAAGCTCTTTGGATGCCCGCTTTTAGTGTGTAGTGGTGTATTTGATCCTGTGGGTTTTCTGTGTAGTTCACACGTTAGAGTTTGCTCCACTATTCTTAAATTAACATCCAAGGAGGTTATAAACGAATAACTCTGAGTTTCTGTGAATCTTAAATTGTTCTCATTTTGGTTCAGAAGCTTTACAAAATCATACCAACCATCCTCTGTCCCTTTCCAAATTACAAATAAGTCATCTATATATCGAAGTCAGATAACCACATTTTCAGTTAATTCATGATTCTGTTCTGTCCATACTTCTGTAGCTTCCCAGGCACCATAGTCATATATATATATATATATATATATATATATATATATATATATATATATATATATATATATATATATATATATATATATATATATATATATATATATATATAAAATGTGTTGTTCTTAAAGGCTTGTTGTGCAGTAACACTGCTAGCATTGTCATGTGTGCATGGAGATTAGAATAAAGAGCGCTGTGCATGTCAAATTTATTTTTACCATCAGAAAAGTGTTGCCGGTTATTCAAAGTAAACCCCATGCAAAGTATATTGTGATGTTACATTGTTTTGTCCAGTCCAGGGCTCTGCACAATTTTGTACATTAAGTGAATTGTGTGAGTGACCCAGGTATCTAGGAAGTTGGACAGACCTTGTGTCTGTATTAACGCATTCATTTTCTGATAGTTTTAAAAATGTTAAACAAAAGGTTTGTTATAACAGTTTATAGTCTTTGTTTATATAAATGTGTCTTGACATCATTGGAACATTTTAAGAAAAAATGTTTATTTCAAAAGACACAAGCAGTTCACTGTCATCCAATGCATTTCATCTCTGACCATCTTCCAGGACCCAATTTCTACAAAATGAACAAACACATTTTGTAACTATACTTGTCTGTATTATATACACTTCAGTATAATTTGACACAATATTTTTAAGGTAAATAAATGGCATGATGACACCACATTTTTGCACATATGACACAGCAAATGTTGTATTCAATTCTACTGAAGTGTATATGTGTTCAATTCTACTGAAGTGTATAAGAGACCAAAATGCATTGGATGACAGAGAACTGCTTGTGTCTTTTGAAATAAAAAATATTTTCTTCAAATTTTCCGATGATGTCAAGAAGAATTTATATAAACAAAGAGTGTGAACTGTTATAATGAATATTTTGTTTAAAATGTGTAAAGCTATCAGAAAAGGTTTGTGTTAATACACACAAGAGGTCCATCCAACTTCCTAGGCCCTTCTACCTAGGATCCATTGTTCCACTAATATTGCCATACCTCATAGTGCAAGTGAGACTTGTTGGTACAGGACCACATATTCCATTGGAAATCAATTTTAAAAATATATACTTTCTAATGAATAAGCGGTGCCTGCTCACCTCATTATTCTCTCTTCCATATGTTTGCACAACTTGGGTGGAGGCACACAAACCAAAGAACAAGCATATGTCATACAAAGATATTGCAAGTTTGACAGATAGGAAAGCTGGACCAGAAGAGGGAGATGCTATTCTGTGCTTGGTCAGAGACCAGGCATAACCAATGCTAGTACTAACCCTGTTACAAAAATAAAGAATTTAGAGCACTTGATACAAAAGGAAATGAACAGAAATCTCCAAAAGATAACTCTCACTAAGTATTATTGTGCACAAGGTATACTAAGAGTGCTTCACATTCCTCTAAAACCGACACTTTGTAAGGGGAGCATTTGTTGGCAAATGGCAACACATTTGAAATAAATGCTATTTAGATTTAGTACTATTGACAGTACAAGAACTATCAAAAGAATTAGAGAGATTGCAGAAATACACATTGAATTGAAAAATGCTTTATCCGCAACTGATTTAGAGAACATCCTAGAGGACATCAACAAGAATCTGACTGAATATCGTATGGGACTAAGAAATAAGAGGCTACGTAAATTCAAATTAGACACCTATGATTATCTGAGTGATGTAGTTTACACCTGGATGGACAGGTACAAACAAAATCCCCTGAACTGTGGTAACATGAATACAAGCTCCTCAGACCCATGGAGCACAGACTCAGAGTCCACCAGCAACAATCAAAGCAGAGCAGAAACAGCGGGCACTAGCAGCGACCGCACTGGTACTAAAAGATCTAGGACCACTGCAGCACTTTTTTTAGGAAAAGGAGGGAGAGAAAAAGATGCTGGAGGGGACACAGAAGGAAATCAAAAATGACCAACGACATGACAATAACAAAAAATCCTACTAATTAACCTATTTAATAGACGTCTCACAGACACAGAACTCACACAGTTACAAAAAGGTCTCAATTTTGTACCGACATATAGCTGAAACCTCTTGGAAAGTAAGGTGGATTGATTTAAGTTCACAAGAAAATTGAGACGCAAAGCTTTTTTTGCCCAACCCAACATGGAAACCTCCAATGAACCATTAGAAGAAAAAGAATTCACTGAATTTAGACTGTGCAGTAAGTTCTTACCAATCACACCATACCCCATCATAGATTTGTTCCATATAATGGTCATAGAAGACCTACTAAAAAGACCCTATGGACACCCCAACCAAGTTGATTTACCCATAAGGAATCTGAAATAATGAAATCTTTATTTGCAGATACATCCTTAACTTTCACACCCAAAGACATAGGGGACGGACACGTTGTTAAGAATACTGAAGACTATGAGAAATAATGTATCAACCAGTAAGAAGATAGAAACATTTATGCTTCAATAGACACAGATCCCACCAATCAAATAAGAGACAGGCTCTGGGAGCAGAGGAGAGGGGTTGTATCTCCAATAGGACCCAGAACTACCTCACAACATCACATCCCTGGACACCTATATACTACAAATTACCTAAAATTCATAACAACATGTCACATACATCAGGATGATCAATATTATCTGCCACCAACTGCATCTTACAACCACTTGGCACATATCTAGACTCTTTTCTACAACCACTCATTCAACAACATAAAGGACACCACCCACTTTCTCAATATCTGGGTGTTTTAGATATACAAAGAAATAATGTACTCTTTACCGATGATGTATGCAGGCTCTATACTTCAATCCCCCACAACCTTGGTCAAGAGGCAGTAGAATGGCTCCTAGTTAAGAACGACAATGTGAAAGCCTCTGAAGAGTTCCTAATGACACCTCTAGAATGTATGGCACAGAACTCTTATTTACTGTGCCATGCAAAATAGTACCTTCAAATATCAGGCACATCAATGGGGGCCACAATGGTCCCAATCTACAGACAACTTTTTCATGTAAAAATTCAAAAGCAAACACATCTTACACCATCATGTCTGGTGAAATTATGTAAAATATTGGGGCAGATTTATCGATGACATTTTTGGAATTTGGACAGGTGCACTAGAAGAAGTCAACCAGTTCTGTACCTACCTCAAAAACATTGATGCGTGCATGCAATTCACGATCACCCATAGTGCCAACTGTGTTAATTTCCTAGATGTCACAGTTATACACATAGACAATAAGTTGCAAACCACCCTATATCAGAAACCCACGTTCAGAAACAACATTCTACGCAGACTATGTTTCTACTCACCCAGTAACATCATGAATCTTCCACACGGCCAACTCCTAAGAATTAAGAAAATTGCACAGAATGAGTCAGACTTTTTAGAAGCTAAGCATCAAATCTTGCAGATAAGATTTCATATCCTCAAAGTAATAGAAATAAGGTCAGGAGACTACAGCATTGCAACTTGTTGGACCAAAGAGAATTGTAATTATTTTATTTATTGTGCATTTGTTAGGCACTTACACAATAAGTCAATTGTGTTTCAAAGCGCCCACATGGCAGCAGGGAGGGAAATGGGATTGAAATCAATATAAACACCAGAGGATAAATATGAAGTACGCCTTGTAAGTATTCAGAACGTGCAAGTGCATTATACTGAATAGAATCACTGAATTCACTCATTCCGAACGATATAAATGAAGAATGCAATTTTGCCTGCATCATTTGAGACAGCATCCAGAAAGAATGTTCCCACAAAGAACAAGCTCAAGTAGTTGCACAACAAGGACATCTGACAATATTGTTGTGAATACACAACGTCAACCAAGTGAATATGCCAATAATGAATTGTGACATGTAGATAAATTACGGTTGCACTATTAGACATCTTGACCATACGTACCTAGAAATTAGCTGACATTTAGTACCCACAGATGTCAATTTCAGACTGTATATATTGCCACCTACCATGGGTAAGAATCATTCACAGATGGAACGTCAACAACATTTGTTATCCAATGAGTCAATATGTACAATATATTGTGTAATCTGTTAGAGCACTTTCAAGAAATAGAATAACCGCAGGAACACCCTTGATGGATCAATCTATCAATTGTTATGAGACAGAACGTAATGACACATAATTGGAAAGCTCTCTTCAAACAAAAAGGCTAAGACATATCTGCAAGTTATGAACCTTTTTTTTATTTGACAACCTGTATCTGTAAAAACGATGCACACATGTATAATGAATGTGTAATATTGTATAACCATTCCAGAACACTACACAAAATTTTAATTGTTAAACACAACCAATTGTAAGAAATGCCAAGATATGTAAGCAAGATGTATATACATTTGAATATGAATTTTGTAATGACTGAATATCAGATAGTACCATACTACTTTTCCTCTGCTATACACAATTTACTGTTGTAAAATGTTTCCAGATAAGACTTGCAATCGGAGCTAGAATGGTAAGTTCCTTTCAGAAATATCTAATACAAATAATATATCCAAAATGCCCACCGGCATGTGACGACGTCACAACAGCGATGGTGTCATCATGCTGATACTGGATGAGCCATTTCAAGTCAATGAAACTGTGCTGACACTGGGGACCAGCTTGCCCAAGCGATTCCTCCAGTATCAGATGGTTTGCAGAAAGAACTCTTGCGAATAGGATAATGAATGCCCAGAAACTGGCAAAAGCTATAAGCACAGACAATGGCAACCAGCTACTGACAGGGAAGTACCCTCATTGCAGGCAATTAGAAATATACCCAGGAGGACATCAATGACAAAAGAAGAACAGGTAGGATCTCCCAATTAGAAAATACATTTGATTTTTATAGAAGACTAATTGAGTAGACCCAGTAACATAACTAAGGGAGAAACATCTATATCTTTTAGGATTTGAACACAGATCCTAACTATGTAAGTGAGATGCTTCCAAGGAACCCATGTTGACACCACATTTTTTTCACATATGACACAGCAGACACAAAAATAAATGACACAAAAAGAAATGTTTACCTCAAATAAAATGACTTAAATTCTACTGGTGTACATACATTGTTTGTTGATTTTGTAAAAATTAGGTCACTGAAGATGGCCAAGAGACCGAAATGCATTGGACGACAGTGAACTGCTTGTGTCTTTTGAAATTAAAAATGTTGCTTCAAATTTTCCGATGATGTCAAGACGAATTTATATAAACAAAAACTATGAAGTGTTATAATGAACCTATTTTTTTTAATGTGTAAAACTATCAGAAAAAGTATGTGTTAATACAAACACACACACAAGGTCCGTCCAGCTTTGTAGGTTCTTCTATCTAGGATCCATTGTTCCACTAATATTGTCACACCTTGTAGTGCATGTGAGGTTTGTTGGTACAGCACCACATATTCCATTGGAAATCTACTTAAAAAAAAAACTCTATATACTTTCTGACGAATAAGCGTTACACGCTCACCTCATTTTTCTCTGACCAAGGTATCTGAACTATTCTATCGACCTGTGCTTCTATGTAACCAGGGTGGAAATAACCAAAGAAGGAAAACTGTACATGTTTTGGGGTTAAAGAGTCTGTGATCTGTGTTATCCTAAACAAACTGATGTTTTCAAATTGTGTTAAAAGTGAATTGTTAGGCTAGAAAAGCATTTAAGCCACAGAGTGAGGTGGTTTGACTTGTGATTTGTGCAAATATTAAATTCATATTCATTAATACATATATATTCTTTCTATGCACCGGCCTGACTCTTGGCTTATCTATGGCACAAGGTGAGTGCTGATAGTGGTATTACATGGTTCACATACAGGGCTATATTAAATTATAGAAAAAGGTATATTGATGTGGCACTTTTGATTGGGGGACACTCCCTGCAAATGTGGTTGCCCCATAAATATCTCCTACACCCTTAAGCTTGTTTGTGCCTCCCACATTCATTAGGGAGGAAGTCAGTTCAGGTGTTACTGGTTAGTAAAGGTTTATAACCTCATGGAATTCTGGTAGCTGTATTCCATAAAGGCAGCCCGGAACCAACTCTCCCTCCTATTAAATAATGTAAATCCCACAATGGGGGAGAGGAGGGAAACCCAATAGTGTGGCTCTCCGCAGTGGGGCATATGTCACCCTGGTGCTGCCCCTCGAGAGTCTGGAGCTCCCAAATATTGTTTGCAAACAAAGGGGGGGTGAGAGGCGCACTCTGGTTCCCAAATCATTCATCCTCTTACAGTCCAGATGCTTTTCTCCTGCAAGCACTTTTATCCCTATTGCACTCATCAGGGAGGCAGTCAGTTTGGGTGTTACTGGTTAGTACAGGTTTGTAGCCTCAGGGAATTCCGGTAGCTGTAATTCATGAATGCAGCCAGGAACAAACTCTCCCTTCTATTACACAATGTCAATCCCACAGTGTGGGGGGCAATAGTGCGGCTCTCCACAGTGGGGCATGTGTTGCCCCAGTGCTGCCCCTCTAGAGTCTGAATCTCCCATATATTTTTGCAAAGAAAGGGGGATGAGGGGTGCACTCTTGTTCCCAGCTCATTCAGCCTCTTGCAGACCAGATGGTCTGCTCCTCCAAGCCCTTTTGTGCCTCTTGCATTGATCAGGCAGGCAGTCAGTTCAGGTGTTGCTGTTTAGTACAGATTTGTAGCCTCAGTGAATTCCAGTAGCTGTTGTTCATGAAGGCAGCCAGGAACCAACTCTCCCTCCCATTAGATAATGTAAAATCTACAGTGGGGAAGAGGGGGGATAAACAATAGTGTGCCACCTGGGTGCTGCCATCTATATATATATAAATATAAATATATATATATATATATGTATATATATATATATATATATATATATATATATATATATATATATATATATATATATATATTCACTACAAAAAAAACGTTGTTAAAGGGACGTTATGGTTAAGTTGCCCTATTGCCCTATTAAAAACCTATGCCATTATGTAAAAAAACTTTGTAAAAAGGCTGTTATGATCACAAGTAAAATCTAAATACCCCTGAAATTCGGGAGTTATAGTAGGCTAATCACCCATTTTTCCCATGAGCACTCTCCACTGCTACCACTACCACCCCGACCACAACAGATACCACCACTCATGTCATTGATGCCATCACTGACGCCATCACTTCTTTAGCCCCTTTCTTTTATGTCAGCTAAGCAACCATAACTCGCGCCACCACCGTGCACTGCTAAGACTAACACTCAGGATATCAAAGATGACATGACAAATGTCATTGATGACATCACTGATGACATCAAATGTCTGACTTACTTCTATCGTGTCATTGAAAAATCAAGGCTAGGTGGTTTTCCACTTATAGAAAGATACCAAATCTGACAACATAGCGTCTTCATGTAGAACTGATCTCAGTAATTGGGGCATCTGGGTTTCAGAAAGTACCCTAACGGCACAAAAGCATAATAGATGGCCCTGAGCCTAACGTTGCCAAAGCAAGCGGTGTCCAATAGCGCTCTGGATAACGTACCTTGGCACCATAAATAAATGATTGCATAAAGGCTTACATAGCGTGATACGCCACCTATGAAAACACATACTACAACCCGCAACGTAGCATGGCAGATTATGAAGGGGAACGTGAAATGGTTAAAAAACACACTAACATGTGAGCAGTAGTAAGGGACTTTTATTTCACAATGCACAGTGTTAAATCATCGCCCTGTTCTCAGTTGCAAAGAATTTGGAAATTTGTGTCTGTGCTGCACAATTGAAATGTTAGTTTTGACGGTCACGTAGATGTTTTCCCACACAGTCACCATGCGTTGGCGCCACAGTGTTTAACACATACACAGTATGCAGTGGCGACACAGTAGTCGGTTTCCTCTCACATTCATTGTGAAGACAGCGTCAATCGCTGTGATGTAGTCCATCAGAAAGTATAGTATGTTACTTATAATGTTACTGGCAATGGTGACGTTTTGTTTAACCACACTGAAATTATGCGTTGTTGACACAGAAGGTGTATTCCTGTCACAGTGATTTACAAGGCAACATGAATGGCTGCGAACTATGACACTAGAAAAGATGGTATGTTGCATCTTACTGCTACAACCGCGTACGGACATAGAGGTCTGATGCGGTCATCCCATTCAATGATGACGCACATACAACCGGTGGCGAAAAGCTGCACTTGACGGTTAAAGAAACCGTCAGTCGGACGCTGAAGTCCATGACATTCGCAGTATGGAAGGAAGTAGCTGACGGTAAAAAAAAAAAAAGTATGAATACAAAGCCTTTGCGGAAATGTAAAGGGTAACACATTACATTTCTATAAACAATTCTTTTTATATGGGGAAATGCATAGACTCCTTAGAAAAGGCGACAATGTACAATCTGTATATTAGTTAAAAAAATATGATTGTCACATAAATGTCGTAGGTAATAGTGGAAATTGTAGTGACATAGTACAGACGGCGCTAATGTGCGATATGAATTTTGAACGGCACACAAACTTCTAAAAGGGCGGTAATGTGCAATATGAAATTTCAACGGAACACAAACTTTCAAAATCATTACTAGTAATACATATTTTTTTTTCAGACTAAGTAAATAATGGCAGGTTGGTGTACAGGCCTCTAAAATAAGCTTACATGATATGCACCGGCTCCATTTCGACCTCCACAGTCACACAGTAGTTCTTTGCTAGAAGACTTCCACGGGAACTGATATTTCATGTGCCTCACAAAACATTTTGAAGCATAAGTTATCAAAGGAATGTTTCACAAACTGTGACTCCCTACATTCTTTCTGTCTCTGTTCCCTGTATGTCAATGTCGAAAAACAATTGACACTTATGAGGTTTGGTGCGTGCGCGACCATACTGAGCGAAATGAGATGAACTGACCTTCACTCCGAACACAAATAAATTCTCTTTTTGCTACTACATATCAGCAGTCACTCATGAGAACCGTTACTCCCGACCACGTGCAGACGCGCTCTGTTTACGAAACCATGCAGGTGGCTGCCTCACATTCCAAAATATAGGACGCCAGTATAACCGCAGTAATGTTGGTGTTAGCTTCTTACAAAGACACAGTAAAGAATTGTAGTACATTGTCTACCAAGTTGCAGTGCACGGTACGATAGTGGTAACAAGAACAAAGTACTGTTTCACTTTCTACTGCCACTTATAAGTAATGCTTACCTTTCGACACAAGGTTCCATAAGGGTTTGTTTGCGGTGATTTCGGCGTACAACTCAAAAACTAAGTGACCATGGCGGCCGTATCAAAAGAATGCTACGCAACATCTTGACGTACAGCATGCCATGGATTAGCCAATAGAAATATTCTCCACTGAGCGAACAGGGAAGTGGGACTTCGGAGCGGACATAGATATCACTAAATCTTAAAGAGCTATTTTTTGATCATTTTAAAGGAAACTACAATAAGATTTTGCACAAAATTCACTGAAGCACGCTTAGGGGAACAAGCCCCAGCTGCAAAACTGATGACAATCCGTCCAGTGGTTTGGGCTGTAGCCATGCGCAAAGTTTTTGCCCCATTCAGTCTATGGGGAAAAAAAGACGTTTTGGGACCCCCCCTATAACTTTGGCCCCCCTTGACGAATCCTTACCAAACTTTGGAAAAATATTCAGAGTGGCACATATACTTTTTATTGCAAACATTGGTAAGGATTGTTCCAGAGGGAGCTGAGTTATAAGCCGCCCAAAAAGTGTTCTTCCTATGGAAACTGCAACTTAACCATAACTACGTGGCCATTACTGTGGCCATGTAATAAAACACCATTTATAAAAGCTATGTATCGCTATAAGGAGTATTGATCTTTTGTGAAATAGATAAATATAGCTCTGCACTGTTCTATCAATTTTGCGTAAATATGTATAACATCCTAAACGTAGTGGCCGGTGACTAAATAGCAAAATATTACTGTGAAATGAATAAGATGATAGCAATAATATGTATTAAATGTGAACTTTTTTATTTTATAGTTCAATATCAAACTGATAGGTTAGCTCTCAAAGTTGTATTTTTATATCAGATTAATTGAGGTTCTTAGCAAATTGGTATTGAATTTATATAACATTTATTGGGGGGTCATCAAATGTATTGTGTTCTTATAAAAATGTATATCAAATGTATATAAACATTTTTGGGGCATCATCCAATTCATTGGGGTTTGTATCAAATTGATATTGAATTTATAAAAAATGTATTCGGGTGATCAAATGTATTGGGGTTCTTCTCAAATTCATATAAAATTGATAAGAACCAAGACAGAACCTTGAAGAACTCTTCGAAGATGCTGACACCCCAAAACCTACACCTCAGCAAGAGATCGACCAGGAAGAAAACCCCAACACTGATCAGAAGATGACCTCAACAAGAAAGTCTAAACCAAACAACACATCCAAACTCCACTGCAATCTTATAAACGCAAGATCCATGTCAAAACACTCAACAGAGATCTTCGACCTACTCGATGACAACGGCATTGACATCCTGTTCATCACAGAAAATGGCTGGACGATAATTACAAACTCACAATCCAAAGCTGCCTTCCAACCAACTTCAAATGCCTTCAAATAAACAAGAAAAACAAAAAAGGAGGAGGCATTGCAATAGCATTCAAAGGACACCTGAAAATAAAAACAGACGAACCACTCAACATCCTCAACTGCAAAACCATGGTAATACACCTAACAGCAAGCCCAAAAATCAATGTCACGTTTATCATGGTGTACAGACCACCAACATATGATGCAACCTTCGTCGACAACTTCGTAGAAACCATCATCAACAGAGCCATCAACCACGAACACCTAATCATCCTGGGGGAATTCAACATCTGGTTTGAAGACAGTCACGCCAACTCCCAAAACTCACTGATTGAACAACTCACCACCATGAAATTATGACAACTAGTCAAAGGAGCGACACACTTGGCAGGACACACCCTCGATGCAATTTTCACCACGGCACCACCGATACAAATACTGTGGAGCGACCATCTCATCATCCCATTCGTGATCACTCTGCCTACTCAAGTCTGCATCCAACCCCCTAAACTCACAACCACCACAAAAAGAAACTGGAAACATGTTTAAGAAAGCAACCTATTCGAACAACTGGAGTTAGCAAACCCACAACTACAGAATTAGAGCTAGCTGACCTAGACAGGAAAGCAGAGATACTACACAAATGGATTGCAGACACAATTGACAAAATTGCCCAAGAAAAACCATTCACCCCATCAAAAAAAAAGAGCAATGGCTAAATGGTTCACCCCACTATTAAGGACTATGAAAAAGGAAAACAAAAAGATGGAACTTGAATAGAGGAAAGGAAAAAATACAACCCAGACAAAAAAACACTGTTGCAGAGACAAATCCGCGCATACAAGAAGGAAATTCAAAAGGCGAAGAGAAGGCATTATGATGACAGAATCACCAATGCCACCAACACACAAAAAGAAATGTTTAACATCATTAAAGAGATGAGAAACCCACCAGGCTGCGACAACACCCCTACCCCCTCGGAGAAACTATGCAAAAACCAGGCAGACCGCTTCAACAAAAAAATCGACGACATCCGACAAACCATACAAAACATACCAACCGACCACAACATACTACCAAGCGAGCCTATCACAGAACCTCAGCACAGTCTCAAAAACTTTCATGAAATATCAGCAGAGGCATTCGCAATGCTGGTAAAACACAGCAAAAAAGCTGGATCACCCATGGATCCCTGTCCCCAGGACATCTACAAATCAATCCTTACACAAGGAACGCCAGCAGAATACAACAGAAACCTTCTGAACCTATCACTAGCAACAGGAATTGTACTGAGGACCTTCAAATCAGCATATATCAAACCACTTCTGAAACATACAAGTGGCGACATAGAAGACCGCTCCAACTACAGACCGATTTTAAACATTCCCTACCCGGCAAAACTCCTGGAAACCTACATTTACAAACTAACCCAATAATACATAGAAAAACACCACCTGCTAGACCAAGCTCAAGTCGGTTTCAGACCCGCAAGAGGAACGGAAACAGCACTACTATCCATCTAGGACGACCTAAAAACTAACACAGACTCAAACACAACCTCAGCCCTCATTCTACTCGACCTCTCTCCAGCCTTCGACACAGTTAGTCATGACACCCTAACCAAAAGACTAGAAGACATAGGCATAACAGACACTGCACTACTCTGGACTAAATAATTCCTAGCAGACAGAACAGAAACCGTATGGAATAAACCCTTCAAATCCACTCCAAAAGTTAACGACTGTGGAGTGCCACAAGGATCCTCACTATCACCACTGTACTTCAACATCTATCAGACTCTGGTTATCAGAATCTTCAAAAAGTACAACATTACATGCTACAACTACGCTGATGATACTCAAATCATCTACAAAATAAAAGACACCCAAGCTGATTACTCAACCCTAATCGAGTATCTAAAAGAAGTCTTCAACTGGATGACTGCCAACAACCTGAAAATCAACCCCGGAAAGACAGAAATCATGATCATATCCAAAGACCAAGAGAACGATACGGCCATACCGTGGCCAACGGAAATGGGAACCGCACCATCACCATCTAAGGAGATAAAAAATCCGGGAGTCCTGATGGACAACATCCTAACCTTAGAACCACAAGTAAATGCAACAGTCAAGAAATGTTTTTTCCTCCTCCACATAGCAAGAAGAATCATACCTTTCCTCTCCTTCACCCACAAAACACTCACATTCGTCGCCCTCATCATGTCAAGAATCGACTATCCAATCAGGCTCTACCTTGGAATACCAGAATACCTCCTGAAGAAACTACAACTGATCCAAAATGCAGCAGCCAGACTACTCCTCAAACTATCAAGAAGAGAACACATCACTCCGGCCCTAAAAACACTACTCTGGCTCCAAATAAAACATTGCATCACCTTCAAAACAATGTGCATAATGCACAGGGCAATCAGTGGACAAGGAGCAGAGATCCTGCAAAAGAAAATAACAATCTACAAGCCAACAAGACTCTTCAGGTCAAGCAACGAAATCCACCTGGAACCAAAACCATACCTCAAGAAAAAACTTGGAGGCACTTCCTTCTACCACTTAGCTGCAAAAACCTGGAACAACATCCCAAAAGAAATAAGAAACAACAAAAATCACCTGAAGTTTAGGAAATTACTAAAAACCTGGCTCTTCAACACCACTGACACAAACTGAAAACCGAAAAAGAAAGGAAAAGGGATGACTAAACTGGAGCGGACACGGATAACCCCCAGAACCGACTGTGGACAACTCTTTATGTGGAGAAGCTACCATGGCACCTGGACGAAGGACGCCGGGTAGAGTGGAACACAGGCGACACACACGGAGACGGAGTCAACAACCCACCCTAACCCCACCCACCAGGTACCACAGTGTTGTGGAACTGTCGGGATATTGGTAATCACCACAATAGCGGAGCTGTGGAAATTGGCAGGTGCACTAGCAGTATGAACGGGAAGGGAAGACCGGGAGGGCTGCGAGGGAGGCTGGGGGAGGAGGGGGCAAGATGTGAAAGGGACCTTGAAGGCCGGACTGACCCGGATCAGGACAGAGGCACAGGGGCACTCCTGAACCCCACCTGGGAAATTACAGAAACCCAATGCCTCAATTCAGGATAAAGATGCCAACTAACCAATTGCACTAACAATTTCCCCCTCTGCATACACCTCTCAAACTCCAAACCAAACAGAACCACAAACCTACAGCACAACAAACCACACAAACTTCACTAAATTGCAACAACAAAACAAAAAACACACATAGACTCGCACAACTGTACACGACGACTACCGGTCTAAACACCCTAGGCCCAGCCAATGGACCCATCTGGCTGAGGCTGCCAACAGCACATCACTGCTCTCTTGCACTTTCCAGCTTCATCCAACTAACCCCCCTCCCCCTCTTTCAGAGCCGCCAGAGCGCCAGGGGACCACTCCGGTGGTGATAGTGCATGGTACAAATATCCTTTAACATTAACATTAACATTAACTTTGGGAGGTCTTCAAATAATTTGGGTTCGATTAAATATACAGGGGTTCAGGTAAATCTATATCAAATTTATTTTCAAATTCATTGGAATTCTTATCCAATTTATATAAAATTCATATAAAATGTCCATGAAATGGTTGAGGGTCATCAAATATATTGGGGTTAAGTAAATGTCCAGGGGTTCAGACACATCCATATCAAATGTTATATACACTACAGCAGGGTTATTATCGAGTTTATATCAAATGTATATGCAATTTTTGAGGGGTCATTACATTTATAGGGGTTCAATCAAATTCATAGGGGGTGTAGTAAAGGGGCGTGGCCACCTGTCACTTGAAATATCCTACTCTACTACTGCCCTGAAGGCATTGCATTCATGCACCTGCTCACTGATCTGTCTCCACCGTGCCTGGAGATGGATCAGAAAAAGCCTGACCAATCAGTCACTGTACTGGTTTGATTCTCTATCAGAGCAATTTTACTATAACCCGAAGGAACAATTAAGAGCACATTTCATTGGTGAACCTGATCTCAATAAAGACACATCCACTCACACACCATATATTGATCACATTATTGGACCACATATATTCAAAAATACATTGGAGATTTTTCCGCACAACATACACAGTTACTCTGAAAGGAGCTTGTATATGTGCTATGCATGCTGGCTCAGTAGAATCAGGATTGTTAATCACACCCCATGGTTTTGGTTACATGACATTACTGGCCAACACACTCACTCTCAAAATTGATACAGCACCCCTGGCTATAATAGGTTCCATCACTTTTGGACATTGTAAATGTCTGTCTGGGCTCAATCTATATTGCTTTACATGCATTTCAGAACAGAGGGGCCACACCACACGATCCTTCTCAGATGCTGCTGCCAAGTTGTTTTAACCTGTTTATCAATGCTGTGTTAGTGGAAGTCTACAACTCTTTTTACCCTGCCAAAGATAAGAATTAGACCATTTTTGCTATTTACTTAAAATCAATGATTCCCTTCTAGTAAGAATAGCGTTACTTTACTTCAATTTCCATATACATACATAGAAACTCTGCATTATAAAGTCTCCAAAAATCCTTTCATGTATATTCTGCTCTAAAATGTATATAGTGCTCTGATAAATGAGTGCAACTCACTTTCAACCTTGCTGCCTCCACACTAATGGTTTGGGTTTTTTCAGGGTGATCTTCACCATTCTGAAAACCTTTAGCGTCATGTTGAGCTGACTGCTCCAGGTGAAACTGAAAACAGAAAATAATAAGCATCTGTAGTCAACGGAAAAAAAAAAGATTGTTGACACATACATTCATGCGCGCATAGCATGTCCCACATTATGCACGGTGGTTGAGCAGAAGAGTGAACCTAAGCTTACATTTAACTTTCTTTATTGACAAAAAGGTACACAGTATTTTTAAAGCAGGTTTTCATAATATTAACAATGCACATGAATAAGTAAATTGACATTTTGATTAAGAGATTTGTAAAAGTATGCAGTCCCAATGTGCTCTACTTACAAGTTAACTGTGTCAACTCAGAGAAGCAAAGTTTACAAATTGCCTTGATTTAGCTTTGGGCAGTGGTGATCAAGCAACTAATTTTAAGAATGAATGGCTTTTGATCTTCGTAGAGCTAAGCAAATTAGTTATTGAGATATACCAATCAGTGCCCAGTGAGAACTCACATTAAAAGAAACATAGCTCTCTAAATCATACCAAGTGTTTATTTGGAATGGTTTGGGTGTAGAGCAGGTCTAGGGCTTTAGACTCCAGCTAAGAAAGGGCCACTAATGGTGGGATTCCGGGCCATGGTATGCTAGGCATTTAAGGTCTTTAACTTTTTTTAATTTAAAGTTTGAAACACCAAGTTTCAATATGAAATCTCTAAAATGTAAGTTAAATAATACATATTTTGTACACTTTGCATTGCAAGGTCTTTAAGTTAAAAAAATCTAAGTTTGAAAAGAGTTTTTACTTTGTGAATTTAATGTGTTGATGTTGTATTTTAGTGCTTTTCTCTGTGCAGCTCTTCGGAGATCCCCTTATCCTCCAAATCATCATCATTTTCATCATCATAACGTTTATTTCATGTAAGAAACACATAACACTCAACATAAAATCATATATATAACTAATACATTGACAGAATAGAAAATAAAGACATTTCAATACTGAGATTAAGTGTTTAAACTCTAGTAGCTACAAACAACTTTTTTTCTTAAAATAAATGCTTGTCTGAAATAATTATTCAATGAAAAATGATGCTGTCTTATACATCAGTGTCATATACATATTAAGGCATGTATGTTTGTAATGTGTGAAACTGCTGTACCTAAGCCTTGGGACAAGTGATTTTCCTAAGTTTAGTGTACGATGGACTGAAAAATAAAAAGAAAGGCCCAGAGTTTCAATCTAAACCATTGAGAAAAGGCAACTGAAAAGTTTGGAATTAAATGTGTCTCCTTTCCCAGCCATGACATTATGTGGTAGAAAATTGAAACTCAAACGAGTAAAATAAAAACTTTGTTTAATCGTGAGTTACCAACCAAGAGAAGGATATGATATGATGATATGATATGGCATTTATAACGTGCCTATACACAAGTGTTTCAAGGCATGACGAGGCAAGGGAGAGGGAACAGAGGGAAGACAGAGACAACAATCTTACTAGGCCAGGTGATATTGAGATTGTGCTAGTGCAGGGGAGGGGTAAAAGGGAAACGTGCAGGGGGGTAGGGAGAGGGGGCAGTGCAGTGCATAGGATAAACAGTAAAATAGTAAGACACTAATAAATAAAAAGTGTGGCCAGCTGGTGGCAAGTGCAAGGGTAAGTGCTGACATCAGGTGTCAAGTGCTGGTAGGGGGCTGTAGGGATACAGAAACAGTCCCTGAGTGCAAGGGTTGCCAGGGGGGCAGTGCAGGTGTGCAACTGGCGGGAAGGGGACCTGGGCCCGAGATCAGAGGGTGGCCGGATAACCAGTGCAGTTTCAGTTTCAGCCAGGAGATCAGCAGGGGAGAGGAGGAGAGAAAGCAGAAGCAAAGGTGAAGGTCTTGAGGTGCTTCGGGAACCGGAGATGGTTCTCCTCAAGTTTCAGAGAGGCAGGGAGGCTGTTCCAGAGAGAGGCCCCAGCAGAAGGAACAGATCTACCTCCAACTCGTTGCTTGGAGATGCGACTGACCCTGAAGGAGTTGCAGGCGTATGAGCGAAGAGCTCGAGAAGGAAGATATTTAGGAAGAGAGAGTTGAAGGTATGGAGGCCCCAGGCCACAGAAGGCCTTGTGGACAATGCAGTGGGTTTTTAACTTAATCCTCCCCACCACTAGGAGCCAGTGCAGAGATTTCAGCCCTGGAGAGATACGATCCAAGGGCTGGAGGCCAAGGACAAGTCTTGCAGTCCTGTTTTGGATGACTTGCAGAGGGCAGTCAGTAGAGGCAGTCAGATTTAGAAAGAGGCTGTTTCAGTAGTCCAGCCTAAAGAGAACCAGAGCTCTGGAGACAGTGAGCTTTTGGGGGAAGGAGAGTAAAGGAAGAATACCTCTGAGAGGGGCAGCTTGTAGTGTGACTTCTTAGAAACATCAGAGATGTGAGGAGAGAAGGAGAGTGTGGAGTCGAAGATGACACCAAGGTTTTTAGCTTCACAGGTGGGAGTAGGGAGAGGGCCAAGAGAGGCCGGCCAGAGAGTGACAGGAAAGGAGGGAGCAGGTGTGCCGATGAAGAGAATCTCGGTCTTACTGGCATTAAGGCAAAGATTATTGGCAACTACCGCTCCTGGATAGCAGACAAATAGTCAGAGATGAGAAAAGGAGAAGAGGTGGTTGAAGGGAGCCTGCAAATTAGTTGAGTGTCATCCGCATAGCACTGAAAGTTGGGACAGAGCGCGGCAATGCAGTGGGCAAGAAGTGCCAGGTATTGGTTGAACAGCCAGGGAGGGAGGTGAGACCCCTGGGGAACATCAAAGGTAGAGATAGAGATAGAGGAGAGGAAGGACCTAAATTGGACCTGGGAGGGTTGATTGGAGTGTAAAGAAGTCAGCCAAGCCAGGGCCTGATCCGTGATATCAAGGTTATTACGGAGACGGTTGAGCAGGATGGCATGGTTGACCATGTCAAAGGCAGTAGAGAGATCAAGTAAGATGAGGACACAGGGGGTGTTGGAATGAAAGTTGGAGAGCAGGTCTTCATGGATGTTCAGGAGATCAGTTTACATGCTCCTGGCAGCTCTGAAGCCAGACTGGTGATCATGGAGGCAACCAACAGATTCAGTGTGAAGATTAAGCTGGGAGATGGCCAGCTTTTCCAGGAGTTTGCCCAGGAAAGCAATGATGGAAATTGGCCAAAAGGTAGCTGGGCAGGAAGGGTCAGCAGAGGGTTATCAGATATATCAGAGTGGGGAATGGTTGTGTCAGGATGTGGGTCAGCCAATGCGGGGGGGGGGTGAGAAAGTAGCAGCGAAAGCCTCAACTGACACATGCTTCATGGGTTGGACAACTGAGAAGGTAGGTGGCAGTGTTGGTGTAGGCTTGGCCTGGGGGGAAGAGAGGGAGAGATGAGAGGAGAGGGGGAGTGATCACTCCAGGAGAGAGGAGTGGTCAGAGGGATGTAGAGGGGGAGGTCAGAGGAGATCAAAACATCAAGTGGGTGACCTGCAGAGTGAGTTGGGCCAGAGGGAAGGATAGAAAGGGAGAGGGAGTTGCAAAGGTCACAAAAGTGTACAGAGGATGAACAAGGTGAGTCTAGATGGATATTGAGGTCTCCAAGGAGGAGGAGTTGAGTGGTTGAGGCCAGGGGGCAGGAAGAGAGTTCCACCCACTCAGTGAGAAATGAGGTGTATAGATCATGAGGCTAGTAGATAGTAGTGGCTAAGAGAGAGAGAGAGAGACTGCAGACAAGGCATTCAAAAGAGGAGTAAGTCTGTGTGGGAATGATAGAGGCAGGAATCCACTCAGGAAAGATCAGGGCTGCACCCCCTATGGACTGAGAGGATCTGGGTGCAGAGAGGATTTTGTAGCATCTGGGAGGAGAGTGTCAAAGCTTGTGACAGAGCTGGCCGTGAACCATGTCTCGATAAGACCAAGGACGTTGAGGTCAAGTTCTTCAAAGAGGTGGCAGATGTCAGAGGAGTGTTTGACAGCAGAGCGAGAGTTGATAGTGGCAAGATGAAGAAGGTTGCCAGCCTTTAAGACCTTCCGGGGAGGGGTACAAATCAGAGGTATGCCCTGCAGAGGAGAAGGAGCCAGAGGTGGGGCAGATGAGGAGGAAAGAGAGGGCAAGGTAGCCAAGGGGGAGAGGAGGGGACAGCAGAAGATGAAAGAAAATTGATGAGGTGAGGGCAGAGCCTATCGAAGAGGAGGAGATTACCCTGAGGGCCCTGGACCATGACGTTGCCATTAAGGTAGACATTAATGATGACTTTAGAGGAGTCGAAGGAAGCTATGAGAACTTCCCAATGGGTGCCACCATTAATGGGAGAGGAGTAGACAGGACAGAGCACAGAGATCATATGAAGAGTCCAAAGATCTGGTGAAGGAACGACAAAAAGAAGATGTCGGAGAGGGTCTGTCTGGAGGAAAAATTGGAATAGATGTCAGCAATAGGGAGACCAGGGTTTGAGGCCAGGATATCCTTTTTGAACTTCTTCCTACCAGACTTAGTGAGAAGGGAAGGATAGTCCATGGAGAAGCATTTGGGTAAGATAGGAGAACACAGAAAGCACCATGGGAGGGGTGGGGAAGAAAGGGGGAGAAGCAGGGGTGTCGGTGGGGTCAGGGGGCAGGTAGGAGTGGAACAAATAGAGATGTGAAGTCACAGGGCTGGGAAATTATAGAGAAGTAACAGTTACAAGCAAAGTGCAGAGCAAGTTAGCGAAGTACAGCAAGATTTGACATTTAAACCAAAAAGCAAAAACAGCAAGATTTGAATTTTAAACCAAAAAGATAAAACAGCACGATTTGACTTTTTTACCAAAAAGCAAAAACAGCAAGATTTCACTTTTAAACCAAAACCCAAAAACAGCAAGATTTGACTTTCAGATTGGGTTCAGATATTAGCAAAGGGTCTAACGACGCAATGCAAATCAGAATGTAAACATGGGAGAAACAAGCAGAAGGGACAGTGAAAGTCAAAAGGGGGTAGGAATGATTCCAGAAAGATGGTACTAACCCATAGTTAAGGAGGTGGCAATGTCAAGGCAGTCCAGAATTCTTGGAAGAGTGAGGTGGCAGCATCATTGAAGTTAAAGTGCTAGGGTGCAGAGGGGACCCCAAGTAGCGTTCTGGTAGCAGACAGGGAGCAGACAGGGGCCTTCACAGTGGGCCTTAGTTGCTGGTGCCGGTCCCCACCTCCCAGGGACCCTGATTGGGTAAAATGGAAGTCACTGCCCAATCACAATGGGCCAGGCTGCAGGCACAAGGAAGAGCCAGCAGATGGAAATAAAGGAGCAGCCATCTTTGCAGATTAAAGAATACAAGGCTCACACCAGCTTAAAAGCCCCAAAAAGCACTGTGCCTCACACAAAACCTTGATTAAAGGGCTGTAGTTGTCAGGGTGACACAGTCACGTGTTGTGGAAGAACGGAAATATTTTAGAAATCAAAACGTGCTGTTTCGCGCCCTTGCAACATAAATTGCAAAGTGAATCACAAATTGTTCCAGAAAGTCTGGAAAAAGCAGGCAGGGTGGAAAAGCATAGAAACACAGTGTGGCCTTGCAGCTCTTCCTTACGTTATGCTGGTAGAAAGCCCCACAGCACTGCAGCCTTGTTGTGTGGAAATGGAGAAGGAAAGCCTCCTTGGACTCCAGGTGCACCTAGTTGCTTCTTGCATTCACAGGTTTAAAAAAAAATCATGTGTGTATATTGAACAATATTGGGGCTTAAATGCATCCTTGCTATAGTCCTCTAATTGTATCCACGATTTCAAACAATAACTGTTAAGAAGTTATCACATCTGACTGCCATTGTCCATAAGGAAGCAGTGATAATAAATAATATTCCAAATCATGTTCCCAATCCTTTAATTATGCATTCTATTTCAAAATTTATAATAGGAAATCCCCAGATCAATATCCTTTTTATTTGCTCACACCACTGCCACCTTTTTCCTGAAACCATGTATCCTGCCCTTTCCAAAGACTATTCCTTTTGACAGCACTACCACGCCTACCATATGCCTTGAACCTGATTATATTTAAATGTTGCTTCTATTTTTAAACTTGTTCAAACTTGTTAAAGCTTACTTTTTTTAAAGTTTATGTTTTCAACTTCTTTTTTCTATCTTTAATCTTCCAAATGTTCATAATTGAATATACAAACATTTACTATAGTTTGCAGTTTGTTTCTTGTTGAAATTGAAAGTGCACCCGGAAGACTTTGTTGATTCCCAAGTAAAAAATGTGCCAACCTTGGGCTTTTTCACATCACATGGATGGACTTGTGGGCAGAGGGACAAACTCTTCTTCAGTTTAAAGGGGCACCAGGTGCAGGGCACATCTTCTTTCTTGCCTGAGTTACTGATAATTGTAGTGTAGTGTGGTACAAGGAAATGACAGAGGCAAAACACCATTCTAGGTAAGACACCTGGGATGAAGTCTTCTTCCTGGTTACTTGGACATTCATCACATTGCATGGTGATAGCTATCCCCATGATAACGGGAGACATCAAAGAAGTGCAGTTGAAATCCCTGACCTTTCAATGCTTTTTTAGTTTGTTTATCCTTTCAACCAAAATCTTATTCATCACGTTTTTGCCTTTTCCTTGATTTCTAGAATATTTCCGTTAAGGGTTCCAGGCCCTTTCAGTTCCCCAATCGAATTCCAAGCATTAGATTGAACGCCTAGATATTTTAGTGAATGTTAGATTCACCCCACGTGTTACACATTCATATCCGCGACTCATTCACATAGTAATCTAGCAGCGAGTAACACGAAATGAAATCCAATCAATGATGAGTTCATCATTAGCCGTTGACAATCAGCGTACGTTACCTTCTTTTACAAGCTATGGGGGCATTGGCTCATTCCTTCATGTGTGAGTGTGTGGGGAGGGAGGGTGCAATTCGGCTCTGGACTAGTGGCAATTTATTTCAAAGATCAAACTGCATGTGTGGAGCTGTTTGTGGCTGTGAGACAGCCATCTTTGAAAAGCAAGGGGTTGTTGTAAATTCTAACAGATTCTAGATAAGTGATGGCAGTAGGTCAAAAAAGGATCGCTGGACTTCGATTTTTTATTAATAGCAAGCCGTTAGATTTGGAAACCACCTTCAATTACTTAGGGGGTTCACTTTGTTGCTAAACTGTCCTAGGTGTCAGGGATTGCGAATTTTAAAATTAAAAAAAAACAATCAATAGGTAATTTCATTCATTGATTTTAAAGTTGGGCAGATTTTCCTTTAAGACCGGTATTAATGTTTATAAGGCTACACCAACTTAACAGGCCTTCAGGGGTGAACTGGCCTCTAGGAGATTTCCCAGTAGGCCTCTGCACCCTGGCACTCTTTTGACCTATTTTATTTTCATATTTTCTCATAGGAAAAGAGTATGGCTTGCTGAAAATGTGTAATGGGGACACTTTGACAATGATTGCAAAAAAAGAAGTAGAAAGACATTCTAGTTCAAGGTATACTCTCGTCTTGCTCTCATGTAGAGCTGCTGTTGGTTGTACTGTTTATTCGTAGTTATATTTCAAATATCAAAATCATTAAACGTATTTCCAGTTTGCAATTTCTTGAAGGCAAAATGTGCATCCAAATAATCAGTGCCACCATTTGGGTTGCCAATGCATTTCGGACGGAGTCTGTCTTTAGGGCTAGGACACTGACTGTGTGGTTGTATGTCCGCTATGTGCACTATTGTCTGTAGGCGCATTCTGCGCTCTTGAGAGTTAATGGACCTTGTTCAGGAGCATGAGTGCTGACTGAATTATTTCCAGGGCCACTTTGAAAATTATTTCCAGGGCCTCTTTTGTTTCCTTCTCAGTCCACCCCTGCAAGCCTTTTATGGCGCTGTGATCAGTGGGCTAAATTTGAGGGATTGTTTTGACTCCCTAGAAACCAATTCATAAAATCACTCAGGGGCATGTGGAAGTCAAAAGCCAACGGCCCTCATTACGACCCTGGCGGAAATTGTGGCGCAAAATGCACCATGGAGCACGGCGGAAAGCTGCCGATAGCGCCATGGGGGTTGGCGGATTTACCGCCCCATTCCGACCTTGGCGGGGCGGTAAATCCCCATTCCCCATTTTACCCTTCCCTATTCCCATTTTTGCCCCATAGGGTATAATGGGAGTGGGGAAGGCGTTAATTACGCCACCGTAAAATACGGTGGCGTAATTAACAACAAGGTCCCGTAGCGCCATGGATTTCTCCGCCCGGAAAAACCAGGCGGAAAACGCTCCATGGCGCTACGGGAACTCGTAGTAGGGCGGACGGGTCCGCCGCGAATACCGCTGGCGTAAACCCACTCCGCCAGGGTCGTAATGAGGCCCAACATCTGTAAGCATAATTAAATTAATTTAGATTGCATTAATGACTGTTTGCCATCCCGTGGGTCCAGGGTGAGGATACAAATTCCCCTCTAGGTGTTTACAATGCATTAGCATGAGAGAAGAAAGAATTTGACAGATTCATTACTCAAAGCCGAGGTTTGGTACAACATTTGCAAGGACAGAGAGACACATTCTGACAATCATATCTGCCATATGTACAGTAACTATCATATTGACCATCATGATATGATAACTTATTACCCTTGCTGATTGCTCCGCAACCCACACCTATCTCCATTACCTTTGCAGGTGACTGTGGCGATCCCCATCTCCTGTGGCTGATGACACCTGTCCAGAACCAACGGAGAGCACAGGAGAAGGTATACAAAAATTCACACTTGTGGAGCAGGTGCTGCATGGAGTTCACCTTTTAGCCTGCTGAAGGAACAATTCAGGTGTTTCCATCACACGGGCGATGTCCTAATGTACAAGCTACAAAAAGGTGGGCAAAAGTTCTGTTGCGTGTGCCATCTTGCACAACATGCGCATTAGGAGACATGTCCCTCTGCTCCCGGATATCGATACGGTACCACCTGAGGAGGATTATGACACACATGCCACGGACCACTTGCTGCTATCTGGTAACCATGATGAAGCAAGGAAGGACATCTTGTGAGCCAGAAACGGATTAAGAATTCCTTTTGAGGACATTTGATTTCACATACCGCACACAACTGTATATAGTCATATAGTCAATCTGTCACACTCACTCAAAGATTAAATTGCTCACCTCTATTCAAATGTATTTTGAATTTATTTGCATTTCGAAAAAACACTCTTGCTTTCGCACCTCACTCATCCCCACAACTCTAGCCCTTCCACCTCCCTTATCTCCAACATATTTTCCCATCCACCTCCTTCTTTTCAACACTCGTTTGTTTGTTTGTTTGTTCATTTGTTGAGCGCACCCCACCCATAGGTATCTGAGCGCTGTACAGGAATATGCAGTTTCAGTAATGGTTACAGTAATGAGACATAGTATAACACAGCACAATAGTAAAACAAGAATAGTACATGATTATGGTAGAAGGATGATGCTAATTACAATGGAGAGGAGAAGTGTATACAATACAGAAGAATAAATTACAAAAACAGATATGTGTCGGTACAATTTGACACAAATAGAGAACCAGCTATATACAGGTTATAATACAAGAGAAGAACCAGCTAAGTACAGGATATAATGCAAGTGTGCGGATATGGGAGTCCAGCTAGCAGGGTATAAGGTCGTCTTTAGATGAGAGCCATTAGTTTAGTGTTTTTTTGAATTTCTGTAAGGATTGGTCAGATATTATGGTAGGAGGTAGGGAGTTCCATAGTTGGGCTGTCAGGACAGCAAAGCTGCTTCCCCCTGCTCTTTTCAGCTTGAACCTGGATGCTCTCAGACATCTAGTTGGCGGACCTGGTAGGTTGTGAGGAAGAGTGCTCTCCCGCCTCCCTCATGCCCAACTACCTTGCACTACTACCTCCCATCACATGTACTGAAGTCTCATGTGCATACCATTTCAGCATGCCATATTGGTCACACTGTGTCCATGCTAGTGTATGGGGATCGATGATAGGGACTGCCAGGTAGTGAGCCATCGGTGGGGATGACTGAAGTTGAAGGTTCGGACTCCTATCTCATGACATGCTGTAAGGTCAGGAGCAGGGAAATTTGCATAGCCCCAGCACCTGCAAAAAAGCTTCGATCAGCTCTGTGACCTTCTGGCTCACTGTAGTATTTGGTGTTGTTTGCTGCAGAGAAATGGCAGACTGTCTATTCAATGTCCTGGCATTATCCCTGCACCTCATCCCAAATTGTCTGCCTTTGTAGCAGTTGTTGTTCCACAATATTTTCTCTGTGCTCCTGGTGCTGCTCAATAGTTTTGAGCCACCTCTAGATCTCTCCCAGGGTGTACTGGGGCTCAATGTGAGGCGTGTGGACAGTTGTTTGTGTCTTACTCATGTACCTGTCCCACCGATCACCTGTATCCACTGATCCAAAGCCATCATCATTACTCACTGGGCGTGATTTCTGATCCTGGTGGCATTATATAGATGGAACAAGTGATCCGGGGAATGAGGGGCTAGGAGAGTGGTTGCCAGTCTCAACCCAATACTCGTGTGTAAAAACGAGCGGCTGTGCCAGTGGGCTACAGGTAAGTTATGCAACTACTCATCAACCCTCAGCACAGTCTGGACCAAACTTTGCCAGTTTACTAGAGGTCGCTAGTAGGTTCGAGTCCTGCAGTTTAGCGGCGCTCCGGCTCTTAGTGGCTGCGTTGTAGAAAAATCCCCATGGAGAATAATCCCCAATGGAGTCCACAAGACTCCATTGGGGATTATTGAAGCTATGAACTGAAGATAACTCTTCCACTTTACCCTAAAAAATTGCCAGTATTACCATCAGGTAATACCGGTGGTGTTATACCGGTAAACTTGTAGTTTGGCGGTGCAGGAAAAATTGAGGTAAATGGTAATAACTCCACTTTTTTCCCACACTGCCAATAGTGTGGAACACATAGCACTGCATAACTGTGCATTGTGCCTGTAGGGATATTAATAATAATGAACAATAACTTCGCCATATTTTAGTAGACCTCAGCCAGAGGGGTAGAGATGCCATTATAGTGCATTTGGCCATAGTTGTTACTTGGGAACACTCGATTGAATTTCATCCTGTCCTGCAAACAGACTGAGTGCTCAAGGGAAGGTGGGGCGGGCTATGAGATATTTGCCAGCTTACTGTTGCAAGGGAAGCGTTACTCAAGGGACGCATGTTCAGTTCCAGACAGAAAATGCTGTCTCATCATATAGGAATTAATATATAATGATTCTGAAGGCCACAGTGAGGGGTAGGGTTAGTTCTTAGGCAGCCACAATGTGAAATAGGCCAAATAATATGAAGAAATTAGCAGAAATTATGGTTCAGGAGCGTTGTTCAGCAGTGGACCTGTCACGTTTTTTCAAAGAATGCCATACATTGCAGGGAGGTTACTAGGAGCTGGTGTACCAGGATTTGCAACATGTATCGAGATAGGGAGCTACATTGTGAACAGGTGCAAACAGTGGAAATGGGAAATGAATAGAGAGGGTGTGTGCCATGTTGGTTTGTTGCTCATTGGTCCAAATGGGTGGGACTTGCGGCCACACTTGTCTGAGGTGGCTTAGTCCAATTAGAATGACGCTCTTTATCAAACTATTCTCTGAGATGAGATAGGTGCATTCCTTCCTGACAAAGGGGGGTGAGATCATGTTGAGTGGGTGGTGTTCTTTTTGTGACGAGAAGGCAACTGTCAGTAATTTTTTTGCAATGTATAGGGCTCTTTATGAGACTGGTGACGACCAGCCAATGATAATGTTAGGATGACATTTTTGTACATTCCTTTTGCATATGCTAATGTTTTGTTTCTGGGTATAAAATGTCCAGGCTGCTGGGGGCGTGTTAAAGTTGGCTATGTTCAGTTCATCTGGCCATGATTTATACACTTTGAGGTTTTTCCTGCTTGTGGTGCACTGTTTTTTTAAATTCTGTGTATTGTTTTTTTCTACTTCTTGTACCTGTCCAGGGTGCACCCGTAGCTCAACGTTGGGGTCTAAGTGTAGGGCGACAGAGTCAACTGGGCATGTCCACATCGGCCCCTTCTAAGAATGAGACTTCTTATTTACCAAATGACATCTGTTTTTTCCAGGGCACTTTCATATGAAGTGTCCTGCCTTACCACAAAACAGACATAAGGCTGCCATCTGGCCTCTTTCCTTTTTTTATTGGGTCAGTGGCTCACAGTCCCCACCTATATGCATTGGACCAGCAGTATTACCCTGCTTTGTTGAGGTCAAACGTTAAGTGGATGCTCTTGTGATTAAAGGTTGATGCCCACCACTTTGTTCAGACATATGAGAGTTTACTTTTAAAACCAAATACTGTAGATACAGAAAATCTCTTGGCAGCGCCAGATCCACTACAAGGGAATCTATTATTTATTCTCCAAAACCATGATAGATCAGGTTGTCTTTTTTTCTTCTGGAAAGGATGTTTCTGTGGCTAACTTGTTTAAACAAGCTGTATGTGACATTAAGATCTTTATGCATTGTGTTAACACCCGAAGATCATGATCTGTAGCATGCTTCTAATGACGGGGTATGTCAAAGATCCTAGCCATATCTTTGTTAAGAGCTTTAAAGTCATATAGCAGTGGTCATTCCTCTTAAGTAGGGTGTTATACTGGGCTGCTGCTACACAACCTATGTATGAAAAAAGAAACACTACCTTTGAAGTGGCTAAGCAAAAGGAGAAGGTCTACACAAAAAGTGTAACTTAGACTGGTTTAGAAATTGTCTGCATTCTATGGGATATCCTGAAAGCCTTAACAGGGAACAGGCACAGAAAAGTGCCAAAACACAGTACCCATAAATTCAGAAATCACGGATGCTGCCAATTGAGCAGCAGTGATTGCAAGACCCGAAGACATAGGCTGCAGTGGATGGTCCTGTCTCCTCATCTTTAGGCAGAGGATGCAGATTGGCCTCATGGTAATCAAGCTGGTTCTGTATCCCAGATATTTAGGTATGCAATACGGTCACACTCTGCATCCGGGAATCAACAGGGTAAGCGGGGGGGATATTTGGGATTCCAGGACATGGGTAACCAACTCAGAGTATTGGGAAAACAGGGAACAAATCTACTGTGCAGCTCAGGTCTAAGAACATAAGACCCTAAAGAGGCCAAGGTGCAAAAAGCAACTAGCAGTGCAAAATCCAGGAAAGTCCATAGGCTAGTACTTGCCTTGAGGTACTAAAGGAAATATTGTGGGTCTATATACATACAGGGAGCAATACGTTCTGGCCAGAGACCAGAAGCATTTGAGAAACAAATATAACAAGTGGCACTTTCAACAGGAGACAAGGCTGCAGGGCAATTACAGACTTTGAATTCTTATTGCAGTGGGTCATCCCTTCTAATTAGGGGCTTAGCCCAGACTGCTATTACCCAACCTAGGTATGAAAGAACACACATCACCTTCGAATTGGTGTTGGGGAATGATGTAGGTCTACACACAAAGTGTCACTTACATGCCTCCTTCTATCCTCATTTCCAGTGTTATGCCTATGAAACACAACTTCCCTTCAAACTTCCCTCTACTTCCCCCCTCTTCCTCCTCTCTCATCCTCATCCCCAAATGTCTGTCTGCCATTCACGCATGGTGTTCAGCAAATGATCTCTGTCTCAATGCCAGTAAGAAAGAGATTCTCCTCTTCGGGATACCTGTTCCCTCTTTTCCTGCTACCCTTTTGGCCACCCTCTTGGGCCCTCTACCCCCACCATCTTGTAAGACCAAAAACCTCAGGGTTCTCTTCAACTCTGCTCTCTCCTTCACCCCTCACATCATGGACCTTACCAAAACTCCCACTTCCGGCTCCATCTCGTCAGAGGCACTCTTCCTTTTCTCACCTTCGCCCAGAAGCTCAATGTCTCCAGAGCTCTGGTCCTTTCCAGTCTGGACTACTGTAACAGCCTCTTTCTCAATCTCCCTCTCTCCTCTCTGTTTGCCCCCTCCAGCTAATCCAGAATAAGACTGCAAGATTTATCCTTGGCCTCAAGTCCAGGGACTGTATCTCTCCAGCCCTAAACTCCCTCCACTGGCTCCCAGTGGCTGCAAGGATCAAATTCAAGTCCCTCTGCATCATCCATAAGGCCTTCTGGGGCCTGGGTCCATGCTATCTGCAAATTTCCCTCCCCAAATATCCCCCTGCTCAAGCCCTATGCTCCTCTAATTCCAACTCTCTGTCAAACGTTTCTCTAAGCAGAGAGTGGGGGCAGATCTCTCCCCACGGTTGGTGCTTCCCTTTGTTTCCCTTTGTTTGAGCAAATACAGTATACTAACTCTCCTTCAGCTGTATTTCCAACATTCTCTCAAAGCTGGACCACCAATAAGCTCCATTTAGTCTCAATTTAGCTCATGTATGCCTAAAAGGTGTCATGCTCCAAATAAATAATGGTTTCGTTACATCCACCTAAATAATAACTTTGGCATTTCAATATTCAACCTTCCATTCCTTTCAATTAGTTCATATTTGACTGTGCATTATTCACCAAAACCCTCACTCAAGCTTGCTTTGTCTAGCTACGTCAATATTACCATTCCTTATGTTTCACACAATAAACATGTGTTATCTGTCAATAGTGCCAAGATACCCCTCTGGGGGTAAACACACACTTTAAAAATATACCTATTATGTTACATTACACATCTCATTCTGTTTTTTGTTATAATTTCATCACTTGTCACAACAACAAGCTGGCACTCTCTAATACATTTGCCCGCTCATTTTTGGTGTTCTAGGCAGAACTTCTGAGTGCTGACCTTTGAAAAAGTTATTGTCATTTACAGAGATAGAAATACATATATGTAGTGCTAAAAAAACTATCATCAAAAAACTGTGAAACTAATCGCCGATAAAACTGGAGCAATGGTGGCAAATGTGGAATGAAGTTTCCATAACAAAAAGGAATTTTAAAACTTTGTATCAGATAGGTATTAGGAGGGGTTGTTAGATTTAACCATGGAGAAGGACAGTAGGAGACGGGAAAAGAGCAAAAATGATGAATCTTATTGTAATGTGCAATCACTTAGGAACCCTGCTTATTGCCAGCCTATTTAAATTCTAAATGACCAGGTAGGAGAACCCATAGTAAATTTAAAAATCATGACACTTAAAATGGACACTAAGCAGTCAAGTGCAGCATCCTTAAATTACCAATCTCACCAAAATATAATGTTCTCTAGTAATTAAAAATAGATGTGTAAGCTTAACACTAGATCTGACTATACCTCTTGCGTTATAGGTGTCCCATTTTGAGGACGATGTGTCAGGATTTTTCTTACACCTTGAGTAAGCAATGTATCAACACACGCTTTGGTATTCTTCTCTCTGACTTTGGAAGCAGATGTATTCTGTCCTCTTTCAAAAACCTGGCAAACAGAAAAGATTAACAGTGATCATTCAGTGTTTTTTGACAATTTGTATTTACAGTCTTCACACAGGGGGATTTGTTGTGTGTGTTATACATTGTAACTCTGAAGCTACCTTTCAGATTCCTTGGAATGAATATACCCAAAGACTTGCTTTTGCTTGTGGACATAATGGCTTAATGCAATCCATGTATGTACACTGAAAGGGAAGTTCTGCATTTACGCTGTAAAAGCAGTAGAAGGTTAACTCAAAGTAGTAAAAACACTCTTCAGTTGCAGCTTGCAATAGTAGAAAATGTCAACATCCCACGGATGGTAATTTTGCTTTACCTTTGCCTACCTTGAAATAAGAGACACATACACATTTTTACAGCTGACCGTTTGCTTAGTGTAGGTTTGAAAGACAGTGTTTTTAGTGCCCTGACACTGACTATTTTCTGGAGGGTACTGTCTCTTTTTTGACATTTCTAAAAAATGGCTGTGTCATTTTTTTCACCATGGCTTTCCTTTTGACGCCTATTGTTGGTGAAACCTCTTCACAGTACATTTTCATCAACATTTTTAATATCAGCCAATACTCAATGTTCACATTTTTGTGAAACGATGCTCTGCATCTTAGCAAGCCCCCATTGACACTTATTGTTACTGCTGTCTGGTAGTGTTGGCACTAGATGCCATCACCAAGATGGCAAAAAGTAACATACAGTGATGTGTTAACGATGATATACTCTTGTATGGACCTCACGTGCCATGAGGCTAACAAAATGGCAGTAATTACATGTTCAATAACAGCAAAATGATCAACAACTCACCATTTATCTGGAAGTCACTCAAACCTGTACCTGAAAAAATGATCAGCCTCTGCTCCTGTATGTAAGTGGTGAAGCCGGTTCTGGTAGAACATTCCTAATTAAAATAATCAGCATATTTTTACAAAACTTAACAAACAATGACATTTCAGCTGTAGTAACAGCCTCAACAAGTTTAGCTGCTTACAACATAGGTGATGTTGCTTTACACCGACTACTACTCCTACCCGTAGAACACCATAACAAATTAGAATACTACAAATTGTTAGCAGAAGCTGCAACTGCGATATGCAGAATTCTAAAATAAATGAAAGTGCACCTGATAGATGAAGTAAGCATGGATTCCAACTTCATGTTGGCTTTAATTCATCTCAGAATGCAAGAAGTCCTAAAAACGAACCACGAGGAACAATTTGGAGGAAAACATGTTATTGTTTTCAGAGACCTCCTAGAGTTGGAGCCAGTGAAGGGCAACTTATTTTCAAAACATTAGGACACAAAGAATGCTGTAATGCTCTTGGCAGCATTGGAAATGTAAATATCTGGCAACACTTTCACTACAAATAACTGACTCAAAACATGTGCCAGTCTGCAGACGTCCCATATGCTAACATTTTAAAAAGCATTAGAACTGGGCTGTTTAAAAAAGATGCAAAATCCATCTTAAATAGTAGACTAATCCATGAACTGTATGGGTGAAACACATCTGCTCCTGATTACATGGAACAATGAATGCAACAGAATCTAAAATGTATGTCCTTAATGCCAACACTTGCAAGCCATAGTCAATTTAATTAAACAATGTTAAGCAAAGAAATGCAAACTTTACTGCATATCAGCTCCACAGACAAACTGGAAGTGCACAGCATGACACTTCCTATGTGTCAACAAGCAACAGCATGACTGAATAGTTTAGAAAAATGTATCTCCAACACAGCCGTATTGGAGAAAATATTAACTTTGTGTCTAAACTGCAGAGTAATTATTAAACATAACCTTGACGTAGAACAAGGCTTAGTCAATGGAGCAATTGGTACAGTTGTTGGCTTACAGACATATCTGCATGACAAAACCATTCAGTCTGTCAATTTCTACTTTGAAAAACGTGCAGAGGTTAAACAAATTGGCCGAAAAATATGGTGTTTGCTTGTTTTCAAAGACATGTAGGTACACAGGGAGCAAGCTTCTCTGTTACTTGCATATGCTGTCACTATTCACAAATCTGAAGGTCTAACCCTAGATTAAGCATTGATTGACATTGGCAGCACAGTCTTTAAAGAAGGAATGAGTTACATAGCACTTTGAGTGTATGCAGATATCAATGGTCTATTCCTAGTTACCTTTGATGCAAACAAAGTAAATGCTGATATTTCTTGCATCCTGGAATACAACAGGCTATGGGCAATATACACCTCACATCTAAATATGTACCCTGTATCTCAAAAAAAGGAATATTTTAAAAGACAATATTAAGCAATAGCAGAGTGCCCAACAATACCACAAAATAAACAATGATATGATATGACATGATATGGCATTTATAACGTGCCTATACACTAGTGTTTCAAGGCATGAACAACTGCACAATACAACCACAAAACTATCTAGTACAAAGTCAAGATCACATCCATCAGAAAAAAAAGACACAAATGTCTCTTCTCCACAAAGATCTGCAGGTCGATGTAACGATCCACAAACCAAACTCTCTGGTCCATTTAAATTCACAAACACAACTGGAGTAAATTGTTATGCTAATGTGATACTGAATCGTCTCTTTCAATTGCCATCAATTGTTCATAACATTTACTTAAATGGCTCGGACCAATTGTGTTTGCAAATGCTGGTTCCTCACAGAAATGCCACAAATAATCCTGACAACCCTTAGTGTCTCAGGTATAAGGAAATCCTTGTAATACTGTGCAAGATTGGTAAAATGTACCATAAACACACGGGAAGATCCACACAAATGCCTAATGTACTTACTACAAGTATTGGAATTCAAAAACATCCCTATAAATGAAATCTTCCAGATTTCATATACGTGGAAACATACATGCACTCTCTGCAACCATGTTTCACAACACCAGATCCTTAATGAGCGATGTCTAGATGTATCAATACCAAATTGTGAATTCATTCCATTTCATAAGCTTCTTCAGAATGCAAATCATGGCATATTAAGCCCCTTTTGCAATTCAGACAATCGTTCCACCATTCAAATAAACTCACATAGCAATATGTCATACTAATGCTTTTAAGGTACAATGCAGATGGTACCAAAAATAACTGTAAGCTTACAGGCTTCACACACGGCTAAGTATCTCTTGGAAAGAAAACTTTCACAACCATAGGTATAATATACCATGCTGGTGCCACCACTTCAGGGCACAACACTGGATATGGGGAGAAAAAAAGTGTTGTTGGTGTGAATGGAAGGATACCTCTGTTACCCCATGTTAGGCAGAATTATATGCAGTACCCTTTGGGAACACCACACACAATTAAGACTACAAGTGACAGTACAAATTCACCTTTGGTACAAGGCATTACTACACAGTTAAAGTGGTAGTGATGGCTGAGCAGCCAGACTTATCTCAAGAGTAAGTGAGCAGTAGCAAATAGTTACACAATGGACAGCAATTACTATGATTCAGGCAAAAACTGACTCAAGGTTTTCATGTAAAAGAATATACATTTATGTCACTCTTCAGTTGCATAACAATACACTATTATAAGCAGTTTAAAAATCACACTCTTAATACATCACACAACTCCCAATAAGTTCCAGACAAGTTAAGCTCACAAAATGAGGTGGGAGCAAAATGGCACTCTAGCAATTTAAAAAGGAGGGAAAAAGAAAGTTAATAGAAATTGAACCACACCATCATCAAGTACTCAGGGCAATTGAGCAAGAGGAACTACAGTGATAGAATCAGGTCGAAAAGGCTTAGGGCCAAGACATGGGTCAAAAGTCTTTTTCTAAAGATCACACAGTTCAGGGTAGTTCGCGGTAAAGTTCATGCCACGGATTCCGGAAGAGGTTGGTTGGCAGAAAAGTTAGTTCAAAGAGAAGAGAAGGACAAGACCTCGGTTTGAAGAAAGATTTCAGACACTTTCACCGCGGCTGAACGAAACGAACAACCAGATTTGCACAGTACCTTAAAACGGAGAGGAAGCTGTAGATGAGGCGGACGTTCCTGGTAGTTCCTGCAGGCTCACGGTTCCTGAAGTGACTGTCAAACTGACAAGAAGTAGGAAGACTGGAGGGTCCTGCACTACCCAGGGAAGAAACCAGCAGCAGAGCAAAGCAACGAATAAAAGGTTGCTCCTTAAAGCCCAAGCAGGGTCCGACCTTCCTGACTATCCTGCCCACTGTAGCTCTGTACACCAAATTCAACCAGAGGAGGGGTCCTGGCTTGCAATTTGGCCGAACTGGTTGGTCCCACCAGCTCAAGGGAAGAAGTTTCCTGGAGGATCTTCTCTGTCGTCGGATTCTGAAGATACAGACATGCAGCAGGGCTTCACCGGGCAGTTCAGTCATTGTAGGAGTCCTCTTCCATCAGCTCCACATCGGTTCATTAATTCCAGTGGTGACTCTGCCTTTCCAGTCCCAGAGAACTGCTTTTTATGCAGTTTTCCCCCATTCATATAGCCTGGCTGTCAATCACACAGCATGGTGGCTGTCCTGGCAAGGACAGTCACCCAGCCAATCAAACAGGAGTGCGACTTGGGTTACCAAGGGAACCCATGGTAGGGGTCCAAAGACCCCTCCCTCACATCCTGCCTACCCAGACTTTCAGGCACCTTAAGGAGGGCTTCTGTGCAGAAGCCTGCAAAAAGACAGCAAACAAAGAGACCAAACCCGGTTTGGCGCGCAGCGTGAAACACGAGAAAGACATTTACAAAAAGAAATGGCGAATAAACCCAGCCGGAACCGTAATAAAATATATATGGTCAAGCGGGTTTATGTTTGAGGCTAATATAATAGCCTAAAACAATACCATGGTTATTTAAGATAACCACGGTATAAAAAATAGGGTAGTTAACACTGCCACCAGCCAAGTCTTGATGTAAAGGGAGCGAAACAATGCTCCAAGAGACACAGACAAAAAGGGATAAGAGTTAACCCTTTCCAATACTCCATGTAAGATGGGGTGTACTCGGTCTGTGGTTTAAAGTGAATAAAATAAAGTTAATGGCAACTGTACCTTTTCTGGGGACAGTAATCAGCCCCAGAAAATGGAGTCAGTGGGAAGTCTCAAAGACAACCCTGTGTCACTGCACTGAAGGTGCTGTGTAACACATATGTAAAATAGGAGGTCATGGAGTAGATGAGTGAGGCTCCAGTGCCCAAGATCACACAAAAAGTGAAAACGCACACAGCAAAACACATGCAAGAGTGGGGAAAAGGCTCACACTCTTACCAGGTGAAAAAAATAAACCCTAGAAATCCAGCAAAGCTGCTAAGGGAAATCAGCCATTTATGAGAATTCTCCCTAACACTCGCCCCCCGCCCCCCAGACTAAAGGACTCCTGGATGAATCTCTACCTCTAGTCGGTTAATAACATCCTACAGAGACCATCAGCATTTTGGTGGTGGCATCCTGCTCTGTGCTCAATGGTGAAATCAAACGATTGCAGGCAGATTGACCATCTTAGAAGTTTTGGGTTGTCCTCTTTCATTTGCATTAACCATCTCAAGGGTTGGTGGTCTCTCTGAATCACAAAGGTAGATCCATACAAGTATGGTCTAATCCTCTTCAGAGCCCACACAATGGCAAAACATTCATACTCTATGGTTGCCCACCTCGTTTCTGGTTCCTTCAGTTTCCTACTGATGAAGCAAATGGGGTGCTCCCTACCTGTCTCATCCAGTTGACTAAGGACTGCACCTATACCTATATTGGAGATATCTGTCTGCACAATGAAGGGTTGGTGGTAATCAGGAGCTCTTAGGACTGGAGCTTGACAAAGGGCTTTCTTCAGGTTTTCAAAGGCTTGAGTGCACTCCTCATTCCATCTAACCTTTTTAGGGAATTTTGGAGAGGAGATCACATTCATGGGAGAAGCTATGGACCCATAGTTCTCTATGAAATTCCTGTAGTACCCAGTGAGGCCTAGGAAAGCTCTCACTTGGGTTTGAGTAGTAGGGGTGGCCCAGTTTTCCACAGCTTGTACTTTGCTGGGCAATGGCCTTATCTCACCTCCTCATACCTCATGACCAAGGTAGACCACTTTGCTCTGACCAATTTGACATTTGCTTAGCTTTATGGTCAGATGGGCCTGCTCAAAAGCCTGCAAACCATATCCCAGGTGATCAGTATGTTCTTTCCATGTAGGGCTGAACACTGCATTGTCATCCAAGTATGCCATGCAGAAGTCCCCCATCCCATTCAGAACTTGATTAACCATCCTTTGAAATGTAGCAGGTGCATTCTTTAGTCCAAAAGGCATAGGGCCTCATTACAACCCAGGCAGTAAGTTCCCTACTTTACCACCATGGTGTAAACTCCGTTTACACCATGGTGGATGGCGGATTTACCACCCCATTCCAAGGTGAGTGGGGCGGTAAATCCCCTTTCCCCATTTACCCTTCCCCATTCCCATTTTTGCCCCATAGGGCATAATGGGAGTGGGGAAGGCGCTAATTACGGCACCGTAAATTACGGTGCCGTAATTAGCACCAAGGCGGGTTAGCGCCTTGCATTTTAACGCCTGCTAAAAGCCTGTACTACACAGTTAAAGTGGAAGCAATGGCTGAGCAGCCAGACTTATCTCAAGAGTAAGTTAGCAGTATCAAATAGTTACACAAAGGACAGAAATGACTATGATTCAGGCAAACACTGACTCAAGGTTTTCAAGTAAAAGAATATACATTTATTTCACTCTTCAGTTGTATAACCTTACACTATTATAAGCAGTTTAAAATTCACACTCTTAATACACCACACCACGCCCAATAAGTTCCAGACAAGTTAAGCTCACACAATGAAGTGGGAGCAAAATTGCACTCTAGCAATTTAAAAGGGAGGGAAAAACAATGTTAATAGAAATTTAACCACACCAACAGGTAAGTACTCAGGGCAATTGAGCAAGAGGAACTACAGTGATAGAATCAGGTAGAAAAGGCTTAGGGCCAAAGTCAATGAGTCAAAAGTCTTTTGCTCAAGATCACACAGTTCAGTGCAGTTTGCGGTAAAGTTCGTGCCACGGATTCTGGACGAGGTTGGTTGGCAGAAAAGTTAGTTCAAAGAGAAGAGAAGGACAAGCCCTCAGTTGGGAGAAAGATTTCGAACAATTTCACCGCGGCTGAACAAAACGAACAACCGGATTTGCACAGTACCTTAAAACGGAGAGGAAGCTGTAGCTGAGGCAGACATTCCTGGTAGTTCCTGCAGGCTCACGGTTCCAGAAGCGACTGTGGTCTGACAAGAAGTAGGAAGACTGGAGGGTCCTGCACTACCCAGGGAAGAAACCAGCAGCAGAGCAAAGCAACAAATAAAAGGTACGCTCCTTAAAACCCAAGCAGGGTCCGACCTTCCTGGCTATCCGGCCCACTGTAGCTCTGTACAGCAAATTCAACCAGAGGAGGGGTCCTGGCTTGCAGTTTGGGTGAACTGGTTGGTCTCATCAGCTCAAGGGAAGAAGTTTCCTGGAGGATCTTCTCTGTCGTCGGATTCTGAAGATTCGGTCCTGCAGCAGGGCTTCACCGGGGGTTTTCAGTCATTGCAGGGGTCCTCTTCCATAAGCTCCTCATTGGTTCATTCGATCCAGTGGTGACTCTGCCTTTCCAGTCCCAGAGACCTGCTTTTTATGTAGTTTTCCCCCATTCATATAGCCTGGTTGTCAATCACACAGCAGGGTGGCTGTCCGGGCAAGGACAGTCACCCAGCCAATCAAACAGGAGTGCTACTTGGGTTACCAAGGGGAACCCATGGCAGGGGTCCGAAGACCCCTCCCTCACATCCTGCCTACCCAGACTTTCAGGCGCCTTAAGGAGGGCTTCTGTGCAGAAGCCTGCAAAAAGACGGCGAACAAAGGGACCAAACCTGGTTTGCCGCGCAAAGTAAAACACGAGAAAGACATTTACAAAAAGAAATGGTGAATAAACCCAGCCGGAACCGTCATAAAATATATATGGTCAAGTGGGTTTATGTTTGAGGCTAATATAATAGCCTAAAACATTACCATGGTTATTTAAGATAACCACGGTATAAAAAATAGGGTAGTTGCCACTGCCACCAGCCAAGTCTAGATGTAAAGGAAGTGAAACAATGCTCCAAGAGACACAGACAAAAAGGGATAAGAATTAACCCTTTCCAATACTCCATGTAAGATGGGGTGTACTGGGTCTATGGTGGGAAGTGACTAAAATAAAGTTAATGGCAACTTTACCTTTTCTGGGGGACAGTAGTCAGCCCCAGAAAATGGAGTCAGTGGGAAGTCTCAAAGAAAACCCTGTGTCACTGCTGCTTAAGGTGCTGTGTAACACACATGAAAAATATGAGGCCTTGGAGTAGGTGAGGCTCCAGTGCCCAAGATCTCACAAAAAGTGCAAACACACACAACAAAACACATGTAAGAGTGGGAAAAAGCCTCACAATCTTACCAGGTGAAAAAAATAAACTCTAGAAATCCAGCAAAGCTGCGGAGGGACTCATTAAGTAAGGGAAATCAGCCATTTATGAGAATTCTCCCCAACACCCCAAAACATATGTTACCAGCAAATTTAACAAATGCCTACTTAATATTCCTTCATCCCAAATGTTGTCACTAAACTATAGCACAATTAACAGTTAGAATATGCCAGCAGGTATCTAACTACATCCATAATACTGCAAGAACACTTTTCGAAGCCAATCTAGTTATAATACGGCAACAGGTATCTAACTACTTAAAAAAACACCCTTTCTTGCAAAGCACTTAAAATACGCTATCTCAATTTTTATATGACAAAACATCTTCTATCCTTTATTGTAGTTAGAATACGCCGACATGTATATAACTATTTCATGCATTCTCTCAATTACAACATACTTCAAACATACTATCACCCTTACACTCACGTAACTGTAATCGTTTTTTTAGTAAAGATTTTTTTTCCAGTCATCCAATGATTATATAAAGTAAAAACAACAGCAGTGTGTCATACACTAATGTTGTAGCAAACATAGTACTTAGAATGTACTGTTTTTGAGGGCCTAAAATTGAAAATGTATATTGAAAACTGTATACCACAGCAGCTTTTGAACTATCATGCTTAACCAATTGTACTTTCTTTCAAGGAAAAGAAACCACAAAAGGCAGCTGCATGATGCTACAACACTAAGTAGCCACAGCAATCTTAATAAACTGCATATTCTTTGAGCACTATCTTTAATTGTGCTATACTCATAAGTACCGTATACAATTCATGACATAATTCCTCCATATTACAAACACTTTGTACTCCCACTACATTACATACAATTTATGTACACATATTCCTGGTGATTCTGGCCATACTCCTATTACATTAGCTATAATTACAATCCACATATTAATACTGTGGTGGTACCCAGTGCACATATTCTGGCCACTGACCACAACACAATTAACTGTATAACAAGTACGTATCAGACACAGTCAACCAATAAAATTCACCTCCATGCAATCGAAATGATGTCTGCGGACACCGAATTTGACCGCGTACCCAGTGGCATTATCAAACCCCTTTTACACCTATAAAACAGCTCTACCTTGCCTTCATTCTACTTTATATGCCCTCTTCCAACCATCAAATAACCCCAAATGTCTTTTCCAAGCTGTCCGTTCACCGCTCTGTCCGCTAACTACTGCATTGTTTACAGACAAATACAGCATCTGCCCGGCCTTTTTCAACTTACAAATATAGCCCCACATCATCTTCTTTCCACTCCCTCACCCTTCCCAGCCCCTCTTTCCACCACCAGATGATCCAAAATATATTTTCCGACCTTTTTCCCCACTGCGCTGTCCGCGGTCAGCTGCGGTTGTATACAGATCCAACATGGTGGGAGTTTCCCAAAAATCTGATGCACCGCACACTTCACCATCCAATCAGCGAGTGAGTCCGATGTGCGCGGACATCACGTCAGCCCCTGGGACCATTGGAGGTTCGTCCGCAGACCGAACAGGGAGGTGAGTCCACGGATCGGACCCAAATATCACAAATCTCTTGTGCCTACTTTTTGGTCATTTAAAAAAAAAAACTACTGGACGGACTTACAACAAATTTACAAAAGCACGTGGTAAGCTTTATGTGGTGAAAATCCGTACAGCAGTTTGGGCTGTAGACGTGATCAAAAATTGGTGACCATTGCGTTTATGGGAAAAACAACACATTTTGGAGACCCCCCATAACTGTGCCCCCACCCCCATGATGAAACCACACCAGTTTGTACTAGATAGTTGTTGTGCACTTACTGCGTATGCAGTCCCGGAGTCGCGCGCTCTGCAGGCTCTCCTTCATGCGCCAACTCCGGGGCTGCTCTGCTGCGCCTCCATTACCTTGGCGAGGGGTTCCGTTCTTCAGCGGTTCCCCCACACGGCATTCTCGTTCTCTGTTGCACTGTAACTGGCAGTTGCCCTGGGGCCTGAGGGGCACACTGCTGTTCCAAGGTTTTCCCCGCTCACGTGGCCAGCATTCAGTCACGTGATCTCACACTATCAGGAAGTCCCTATAAAAGCCTCTCTTTCTCACCTCTCGTTGCTTCCTTGCTGTTTTGCGAGTGGCGTTATCTTCTGAATTCTGTTTCCTGATTCCCTGTACCTGGCTTCCGACCCTTGGCTCTGCTTTTTGGATTGCTTTTGATTAACCCTTGGATTACTGGTGTTGTCTGGACTTTTGGCTTTTTCCTTTTGGACTGCTGCTGGATCTTCCCTCTGCATTGGTGAACTGGATATATTTTCTGTACTCTAAGGAACCTTTGGACTTGGTTTTGTCTGTGTTGGGTTTTGCTCCTGGATTCATCTAAAGAAAACTTGACTGGAACTTTGTCATCAACCGCACCTCACCTCTTCGGGGGAGGTGTTCCCTGCTTTCCGGGGTTCTTCCACCTTCCCTTCGCTGCTCTCCCTGGGCACCACTCTAGGTAGGTCTCCTCTCCAGTTTACCTTCCATCTATCCCAGTGTACGTGTACTTGTGCTAATCATTCCTGTTTCCTTCTAACTGCCTCAGGTTCTGCTGCTGCGGTTCCAGTCCAACTGTGGCCCCAATGACCGGTCAGGGAGAGGTATTACTTCTCTGACTGGGGTTTTGGGACAGAGGTATTTAGTCCACCTTGAAGATTACGTCACAATAGTTTTGAGTTTGTATTGTTTGATGCAGGAGTTGGTCGTTGTTTTTTTAGTGGCATTGTTGGGAAATCTGCTATAGGTTCTGTTTCTATTATTTTTCTTTTAAAAGGTTTCTTTTTTTAGGTACAGGGTACATATTTAGATGGGGGTGTATAGAGGCTGTCTCCAGTTGTATTCCAGGATACAAGGAATGTCAGCATTGGCTTTGTTTGCATCAAAGTTAAATAGGAATAGACCATTGAGTGTATGCAGATGGGAAAGTGCTACGAAACTCATACCTTCTTTGAAGATTGTGCTGCCAATGTCAATCAATGCTTGATCTAGGGTTAGACCTTGTGAATTGTGAATAGTGACAGCATGTGCAAGTCTAATGGTACGGCCAATTTGTTTAACCTCTGCAAGTTTGTCAAAGTGGATATTGACAAAATGAGTGTTGTTGCCATGCTGATATGTGTGGAAGCCAACAACTGTACCAATTTCTCCATTGACTAAGCCTTTTTCTACATCAAGGTTACGTTTTATAATTACTCTGCAGTTTAGATACAAAGTTAATATTTTCTTTAATTCGGCTTTGTTGGAGATACATTTTTCTAAGCTATTTAGTCATGCTGTTGCTTGTTGACACATAGGAAGTGTCCTGCCATGCACTTCTAATTTGTCTGTGGAGCTGCTATACAGTATAGGTTGCATTTCTTTTTTCAACATTGTCTTATTGAATTGACTACAGCTTGCAAGGGTTGACATTAAGGGCAAACTTTTAGATTTTGTTGATTTAATTGTTCCATGACATCAGGAGCAGATGTGTTTCACCCATCTAGCTCATGGATTAGTCTACTATTTAAGATGGGTTTTGCATCTTTATTAAACAGCCCAGTTGGAATGCTTTTTAAAATGTTAGCATATGTGAGGTCTGCAGACTGGCACATTTTTTGAGTTAGTTCTCTGTAGTGAAATTGTTGCCAGATATGTACATTTCCAATGCTGCAGAGAGCATTATGGCTTCTTTGTGTCCTAATGTTTTGAAAATAGGGTTTCTTTTCACTGGCGTTAACTCTAGGAGGTCTCCGAAAACAATAACATGTTTTCCTCCAAACAGTTACTCATAGTTTGTTTTTAAGATTTCTTGCATTCTGAGATGAATTCAAGCCAATATGAGGTGGACACCATGCTTACTTCATCTATCAGGAGCACTTTCATTTGTTTTACAATTCTGCATACCTCAGTTGCAGCTTCTGCTGACAATTTTTAGTATTCTCATTTGTTTTGGTGTTCTACAGGGAGGCGTAGTAGTCATGTAAAGTGACATCACCTATGTTGTAAGCAGCTAAACCTGTGGGGCTGTTACTACAGCCAAAAGGTTGTTGTTGGTTAAGTTTTGTAGAAGTGTGCTGATTATTTTGATTAGGAAAGTGTTTCCAGATCCAGCTTCACCACTTACATACAGGAGTAGAGGTTTATAATTTTTACAGGTACAGGTTTTACGTACATGTTTAAAACCATGCTCAATTTCTTGAGTGACTTCTAAATAAATGGTGAGTTGTTCATCATTTAGCTGAGATTCCAGAACTGTCAAGGTTTCCTCAGATTGTTTATATTGAAACATGGTATTTTCTACCTCAGCCATGGCTATTTCTGCTTCATTTTGAATGAGCCATTCTCCAAGTGGGTCTTGGCCTCCTGTAAGGGAAGGTTGACTAGCCTTAGGAGTGTCTTTGTGTAGTTGAGCTTCAATTTCTTCCTCTTTTTGGTGTTCCTTGTCAAACATTTCTTTGTATTGTTTGAAATTGTCATGTTATACTGCTTTCATTTGCTTTAAAATCAGCTTCAAATGAGTCATAATCACCTAATAATTATTTTTCTTTTCTGCAAGGTTTAAAAAGTTGGAGTAGGGCCATGTTATACAGATCACTATGTTGTGGAGTTTTAAATGATAACCTTACATGATTAATCAGACTGGGTTTAGTTAGCTTTATTAGGGTTCCTTCAAAAGTTGAAACAGACTATTTGCCATTGTCTCATTTGGTGTGCTTAAGAAGGATTTCTGAACTTTGACTTGGTGGGCAGAGGTTCAGAAGGCCAACATAGATTCTTGAAAGAGAGTAATCTGCTGGAAAAGCAAACCAATCAAGGTAGCATTGGCGGTAGTCAAGACTAGGTTTCAGGAGGGCTGAAAGGGATTAAAAGCCCACAATGAGCACACAAAGTAAACAACACTACAAATGACTCTCAGTCAGGTGTATATATCAAAAATGCATATACATTTATTAAAGGCCTTTTAAATCAAACACAAAGAATTTATCAGCAGTAGTAACTAAAACAACACAACACTACTATTAAATATATTTACAGTTACAAATGGCCTAAAGGAATAGTGACCCGTACGGGTCCACAACCTGTAAAGAAAGGGAGCATACAGTGTGAATATTATTTAGGCAGTCCTTCATTTTTCAAACCCTAACTGAGAGTCAGTTCAATCCCTAAGTTGAGGCAGGCTTTGTGCTCAAAAGTACTTTCGGGTTCTGATGCACACGATTGTGCGGTTGGGCAAAAAGGGGTCTCTTGCAGGGGCTGTAGCAGCTCAGAAAGGCGGGTGAGGCAGTGAAGAATAAGTTCCCACTATTCGAGGAGGGTCTCGCCAAGAGGGCAAAATGGGATCTAACAGTTGGGAATAGCTTGGTAGTACAGGCTACCTCGATAAAGGAGAGTGGCCCTCAGGCGACACTCATGCGTAAAAATGGTTCATCACCACAGCTGGGTGACACAGCGACCGCATATGCTCAGGTTCAAGTGTACTCTCCTAATTCCAGACCTAGGAATGCTAGGTGCACGAAACTCTGCTGGAGAGTGCCTTTTCTTTTACCTAGAGTTTACAGTCTCCAAATGCTCAAGTGGCAACTCGACATGGCGGACCTTCCAGGGCAAAGATCCCATGTAAGCTGGTCAGTTCACTGGGAGATCCAGGAACACTTCTGAGAAGGATCGCTTACAGGTTAAGGTGGAGGTGCCAAGAATAGTCAGTCCCACTATTCCAATGGGTCGAAGCGCCTTTGCAGACCTTCGAAATTAGATCAGAAACAGGGGGTCCAACAGGACCACAGCAGGCTCAGGGTGTCAAACCTTCCAGCGGGTCACCACTGGTTCCTCGACTACGCTTCTTGGTTTCAGAATACTTGGCTCCTATCCTAAGTTCAGTGAGAACTCAAGAGATCGACCTGGAATGGGTGTAAGATGCCTTCACTTATCCAGAATTTCCTTTATGCCAAAATGAATAGGATCCAACGAGAGATCTGCTCACATACAGCCATCCCAGACATGGACCAATCATGGACCATGAGGGTCCCAGTCATTCCCAGCACACCAGACATCCTGGCACCCAGGATGTGTATTGGAATTAGACCGTCCAGCCCACATCCTGGATACACACACAAGGCATGCAGTAGCCCGCGAAAGCTTCGTTTTGCGTGGGGGTCTGCATGGCCGAATAAGGGTTTTCCTGGGTCTGCTCCACCCGGGGAAGGCAAATGGACAAGATGGCCAAAGGACAGAGCAAAGGCCCTCATGGCATGGCCATTTTGGGGACAGGCCACTGTCCTGGGCCAACCACTGTAATCTCAGTATGGACCACATGAAAGGGTTAAAAACATATGAATTATAACAGCTGCCACCAGCTCTGTCCAAGGCACATCTGTACATCTACAGCAGAAAATCCTTTGAGGCTGTATAGGGCCTTAAAAATGAAAGGAAGACCCCACCGCACTGTACTATAAGGTACTTTGTGCACTGATAAAGAACTAGCAACAAAGTGAAAGACTAAGGGAAACAAAGTCTCCCAGTACTGACTGTCTTTAAGGGCATGTCAGTTTCCTCATTACAAAGTGAGTGAAAACCCTGCGGAGTACAGCAGAAGGCTTGGTTCCACTAGAAAAAGTCAGGCAAGGATGGTCAGCCAACAGTAAAATGTTGGGGGGTTCACAACTGGAGGGCAAATGACACATAAATGGAAATCTTTCCTAACAATCGCCCCTCCCAGACCAAGGAAAGGGGGAACTAATCCACCCCTGGATGAGCTTCTTGTTCAGGTCAGTTAGACATTCTGGACAACCCATCAGCGTTGCTATGCTAGACACCTGGCCTGTGCTCAATGGTGAAGTCAAACCCTTGCAGACTTATGGGCCACATGAGCAACTTAGAATTCTCTCCCTTCATGTTCATGAGCCACTGTGAGTGGGTACCATAGAGGTAGGGCCTCAGCTTCCTCAGGGCCCACATAACAGAGAAACATTATTTCTCTACTGTGTACCACTTGAGCTCTGTGTCCTTAAGCTTGCGACTTATGAATCCAATAGGGTGCTCCTTAACTTTCTCATCTTCTTCCGATAGTACAGCACCTATCCCAGTGTCAGAGGCATCTGTCTGCACAATAAAAAAGTCTTTGGTAATCAAGGGCCCTGAGACATGGGCCCTTTTGAGGATGATCCATCTTATTTTGAGGACGGAGTGACCAAGTGTTGGGACCACTGAGTACCAGGGATCCCTGGCAAATCTGAGATGAAGTTTCTCGCAGCTGCTTCTAGTGATCCACATTGGCAACTCCGCCCAGCGATCATCCCAACGAGGGTTCTGGACCGTAGCTATGCGACTACGTTTCATCCTTTTGAAGAGCACCAGTCACAGATTTCGTTTGACGCGGCATTATTGTCCCAATTGAAATCAGCTGAGTTTGTTTCGAGTTAATTGTACAAAAATATTTTGCAAAATATTTGCCAGTTAAGATACAATTTTGTGCAAAAATGCCTGGGTTCAATAAAATGCACATTTGTTGGACAATGTTGTGCTGTTGTAGAAAACAACTCACTGGTTCAGAACATGGATAGCCTGCCCCACCTGAAGGTTCTCCCTCTTATGATATGTATATTAAAAATGGGTTAAGAACAGTTGTTTTCAATAGTCTTTGGCATAGCCAGACCAGACATATACCTTATTTACAATGGCCTGATTTTGGTTTGTTTGAACTGGCAAGGATACAGCATTTGGAGTCAGTTTTATTGCATAAAAAGACTAGACCAGCTGCTTTTGATGCGGTTCGGGATTGGAGCAAAGAAGCAACCCAGTTTATCAAATGTAGACAGAAGCAAACTCGCAAACATATGACCCAAACAGAAAAGGCTTTGTACATGACCAAAAACAACAGGAGGACTTTGATAGGGTGACAGATAGAGCAATACAGTTAGAGATATGCAAAATATACCCATCCAAAGAGCTGCACACAGCTGATAAATTAATAGACGCACTATTGAGTGAAAGATGAGAACGTCCGACTGCATCACCTCCCTATGTCCCAGTGTTGCCTCGACCAGTGCTGCGTGTGCCCGACACCGACTCCTGACCTCCTGCACCTCCCACACTGAACTACTTAAGGCTTTGCAACCTAGCTCCACTGCCACTTCCAAATCTGATACCCCTCTATTTCAATGTTCAGGCCTGCTTAATGATCAATGAGCAGGGCTTCATAGCGCACTGATGGAGGATAAATAGGCAAGGTTAGAAGTAACAGCAGTAGATTAAATACTGGAAGGGACAGAATTAGCTTTGCACATTCTTTGATTGACTACCATACCCCTGAATGAAAATATTTGTTAGAACACATAGGAAAAACACTTGCTCAAGAATGGTGCAAACTCACTGATACTGCAGTACCCAAAGAATTGCAACATTTTAATCATTCAGCATGCACCATCAATACACTAGAAGATGCACATCAGTAACTATCTGAGCTGTTCTCACATAAGGAGGAACTACATGAACTACAGATTGCAAAGCTAGATGCTTTAGGAATATCTAGTGTTTTAATAAACAATGCGTTCATTCAGAAGAACACTTTCCCCAAACACAGTGAAGATACTGCAGAAATGTGCATCATCTTAAGAGGTGCTTTTAGATGGATTTCTAATACATCCCTTTCCCCTATGGAGATCCATGACACGTTTAAGCAATACTCCCATCCTTTCAGAAACAGGTATTACAAATAATGGCTGAATACCTACAGGACGAATACATTAAAAGGAAATTGTGTTGTACAGCAGATGTTATGAAAATTCATAAGTGCACCTTCACAGATGACACTGCACTCACTTCCCTGTCCATTGACGTAGCTTTACTGTTCAACAAAAGGATTGAAAAGGCAACCACTCAGATGCCCATGAGGGAGGTGCCTCCAACGCTTATCCCACAAAGAGAGAAGCCATCCAATGGTGATGTGCCTGCTAGGACAGTTCCTGCACACTATATTAAACAATTTGTATATGTCCCCTTTTCCCGACAAGAAGTTAACATGATTAAGCTCTCCATCCCAGACATAAGGAAGAACCTCACCGGGTTCTATAAGGAAGTACAGTCGATTTTGGCTTCTTCAGTTGTTACCTTAAAAAATATAGATTTATTTCCTGTCATTTTACGTTCCGATTTATAAAAGCAAATCAGCAACATAGATGATAATGGGGAATTGGGAGGAACATTGCCAGAACTCATGGCCGCCGACATACAGAGAAAAGCAGGTCAGAAACCTCCAGAGAAAATATTAGCATTATCTAACATCATCTTTGCTAAACTTAAGACTTTAGTACCAGAGAAAAGGATTATATGGGACAAATTAATGGCCTGCATGCAAGGGAAATCTAAGGGGGCAACAGAGTATTTCAATAGATTTGAGCAGGTATTTGCTGACTACAGCAGACAAGATTTGAGCACTGAATCAGGAAAGAGATTGTTTGTTGACAAGTTTGTACGTGCTCGCTTGCCCGAAATTCAGTCTCAAATCACAGCTTTTGAGAGTGCCTGGCAAACAAAGACACCTTCCAAAATACTGCTGATGGCTCAGTATTATGAGAAAGAGTTAACAATGAGAAGGAAAGGATAGAAAAGAAGAAAGTAGATCTGAAGACTTGGGTGTTGTTATATCGGGTAGCTAGGGGATTGCGAGGAAATGCCCAAAAGAGGGGACAGGTCATACAACACACTCGAATAGTGATTGAGAACCAGTGCGTCTACTGCAAACAGGATGGCCACTGGAGGGCGCAATGCCCAATACTCCAGCAAAAGGGAAGCAATATGTACGCACGACAAGGAAGAGGACATAGTAATGGTATGCAGGGACCGAAGAGAAACCAGTTTTGACAGCCTTCACAGTACAGCAATAATGCAGTAAATACACCGCCACGTAACACTATACTAAGCCCATCAACATTTTCGATAACACACCCTCACAGAATTATTTTTCCAAGAACTACACATCTGACGACATATTCCTTGTCTAGGACAGACTGATACAGAGGGTGGAACCTACCCCTATCACTTTCAATCACAAAGGACCCTATGTTACAATGAAAGATGGGGATAGGCCACACACATTTCTAGTTGATACTGGTGCACAGAAGTGCTCCATTGATCATCTGTCGGTTCCAGATATTCCTCTGTCATGGTAACAAAATATTTCTGTAGGGTTTGCTGGCACACCTGTAATAAGTCTGGTCTCCAAACTGGTACCTATTTCTCTGGGACTATTCACTGATGCATGTCCTTTTCTATTGACAACAAACTGTGGTGAAAACTTGTAAGTGTGAATTTACTGAAGAAATGATATGCTGTTATTTACTGCTCACCCTATGGTGTATATTTGACTATTTCCCCGCAGCAGACTTCTACATCTCAGTTGCTAGCACTCCCACTGCATAGTTGATTGCAAAGTGTATTGCTCATTTATGGGCCCTAAGCGATAATGACGTGGGAATACTCGATGTTGAACCAGTACGCATCCAGTTAAAGCAAAATGTCACATTACCGCACATACCATAATTCAAGGTTTCAGTGAATGGAGAAGCTGCACTGAAAAGGATAATTTCAGATCTTGTACATCTAGGTCTCATTGAACAGATTATGGGTGCACTTTTAACAGTCTCATACTGCCTATATACAAGAAGGGTGACAACATACTGCCTTACCATTTTGTAAATGATTTGCAGGCCATCAATAAAATTGCTACCATTGTGCCTGACATCACGACTATTTTGACTATGATTCCTGCCCAGGCCACTCATTTTTCTGTGGTAGATTTGAAGAACACGTTCTTCAGCATACCAATCCATGCTGACAGTAGGTACTTATTTGCCTTTACTCAGGGGGGGGGAGTTGTTGTTTACATTCAATAGAATACCCCAAGGATACACTGAAAGCCAAAGCATGTATAGTAGGGCTCTTGAGGAACAACTAGACACTTTAAAAATGCCTTCATCTTGCACACTGATACAGTACATTGCCAACCTACTTATTGCGCAGAATCTGAGGAAACTTGCAAGAAGGGCACTGTGTTGTTGTTCATGCACTTGGCTAACAATGGTCACAAGGTTTCTTTGAAGAAATTCCAATATTGACAACAGGAGGTTTCCTATTAAGGATACCTCCTGTAGAAGGAGGGTTGTCATCTTAACCCAGAAAGAATACATGCTATCTCTGACATGGCAGTTCCAAACACACAAACTGAGGTTAGAACCTTTATCGGGATGACTTACTATTGCAGGCATTGGATTCCGAATTTCACACTTTTTATTAAGCCATTGTTAGCACTAATGAAACAAGATGTAGCTCTACCTCTACCTTGGGATGCAGCTTGTCAAAAGGCTTTTGATATGCTCAAAACTGCTCTGTGTTCCGCTTCAGTTTTGGGCACACCAAACTACACTAAGAAGTTTGTGTTATTTGTGCATGAAAGAGATTGTTGTGCTTTGGCTGTTTTAACGCAGGAACATGGGGGAAAGAAAAGGCCTTGCCTTGTTTTTTCCTCCCCTTTGGACCCTGTTGCATGCACCTTGCCAAAATGTCTTAGAGATGTGGCTGCTGCCGCTGCATCCGTAAAACAGAGCAAAGGCATGGTTTTTGGTCACCCCTTAACCATCATGGAGCCTCACTCAGTAGAAGTATGGTTACCAGACATTTGGTCGAAAAATATTGGTTGACTGGACAAATGGTCGAACCAATTTGGTCGAAAACCAAATGGTCGAATTTTAATTTTTTTTATTTTCACCCCCTTTTTTTGGGGGGGGTCCCCCCCAACCCCCTTTTTTTCTAAAAAAACCCTTTTTTCCCTAAACGAAAACCAAAAAAATACATATATAAATAAAAATTCGACCATTTGGTTTTCGACCAAATTACGTCGACCATTTGTCTTTCGACCAATTTACAGTCGACCACTTGTCTGGACAGCTAGAAGTACTATGGTACAGAATGCAAACCCAGCATCTCACATCTGCTCGCATCACTAGATATGAGCTCATTTTGTTTGCACCTCACATCAAAATAAAACAATGTAACACATTGAACCCAGCTAAACTGTTACCTCCCCTAGAGGAGAGTAGCATTCCTGATACCAAACACGACTCAATTTTTATCACTGAAATTTAAACAAAAGGGAGAATCGATTTGACTGGCAAACCTCTAGCATCCTCAATCATCACACTAGATGCAGTGGTAGAAACTAGCAGGATTCCTTACAACTCCGCTCAAGCAGCAGAAATAAATACCCTGACTCTATACAGACAGCCGGCACGCCTTTGGTGTAGCTCACAATTTTGGCAAACTATGGGCCAAAAGAGAATTTCTGACATCCTATGGCACCAAGATTCAGTGTGGTCCCTTGATAGCAGCACTAGCATTACCTGTACAGCTAGCAATAATGAAATGTGCAGCCCACCAAAAAATCACTGATAGTATTGGGAAAGGCAATGCTTTCACAGACTGAATTGACAAACGAACAGCCACAGACATTCAGTCTGGAATGTACAAATTGGGTCCTGCTAGATGGGTTGCCAAGAGTAGGATGATAGAAGAGGGCATTAGCAATGTAAAAGAGATTCAGGCTGAGGCCACAGCCAAAGAAATCAAAGCGGGGGATCAGGACCAGTCCACGTAGATGAGGAAGGTTGTTGGGTTGACCATGACAAACAGAGATGGATGTTACCTAATTCATATGTACAAGCTATGGCCCAGCCCACATAAGCGCAAAAGGCATTTGTAAACACCTAGACCTGGTATGGAGGAACTCCAACATACGCAAAATAGCAGATCACCTGGTCAAAAATTGCATGATCTGTTTACAGCATAACATTGGGAAAGGAACACCAGTACCTAGTGCAGCTTTGGTTCACCGTCAATGCCATTTGAAGTAATAAACTCTGATTTCATTGAAATGGATAGATGTCAGAATGTTAACTACGTTCTAGTGGTATTTTGTGCATTTAGCAAGGGTGATCTGGTCTGACAATGGTTCGCACTTTATAGCATCAGTCACCAAGCACATGTGTGAGGGATTACAGGTAAGAAAGAAATGTCATTGTACGAAAATAATTAATCAGAGCGGTTATAATAAATCTATATCCTGTTCATGCATCTCGTTGGTATTTTCAGTTGTATTGCCTTGTTAGCTAACCTATCAACAAAACCGATTTACAGGGTTTAGAAGCCAAGGTATTTAATTTCCTGCACCACCTCCAGTTTCACATTTCCTAGTTTCCAAACAAAACCATATTTCCACTTTAACCTAGATAATCAATTTTTTTATTTTGTCAACGTTAAATTCCAAGCCATTTTTCATGGCATATGAATGGAATTGAGTGATCAGCCATTGCAGTCCAATATGGGTGTAATCCATAATGATCAAGTTATCTGCATATATTATCCAACGGATCCTGAAATCAGCCAATCTAGGGGAGACAAAGGCTCCCTTTTCCAAATATTCTCCTAAATCTGAAAGGTACAGATTAAAAAGAAAAGGTGTTAAAACACACCCCTGCTGGAAAACCCTTCAATGAATGGATTACCTTAGACAGCTCACTTTGCATGTTTAAACAAACTCTTATTTTCATGGTTATGTGCAAATGTATGAGAATATTTAGTAGCTCATTTGGATGTTTTGAAGATTTCAATTTATTACATAAATAGCCCCAGTCAACCATATTGAATGCTAGGGAAAGATCTAGGGATGCAACATAAAACGGTACATTTATTTTAATGCAGATATTTGACCAAATAACGCTATAATACGACAGTTTAGGAAGGTGCTAATTCCTCTCCTAAACCATGTTTGCAACTTAGCGAGTTTTCCAACTGAACCTGCCCATGATGCTATGTTTCTTAAGAGTAGGGATGCAAAATTCTTACTATCTGCGTCAAGCAATGCAACAGGCCAATAATTAATCAGGTTAAGTCTATCGCCCTTTTTGAAGATGGTGACCATATTTGAGATTCTCCCCGAGTCTGGAGTGGTCCTATCACGTAAAATAGTACTAAACGAAATGAAAAAGAATCGAGGACAAAGGGTCTGGATCACTTTTAAAAACTATATTGTTGAGCACGTTAGGATCGGGGGCTCTAAATTGCAAAGACTTTTGTATTACTTCTAAAATAGACTCATAACTCAAATCCAACCTCCAAAGAACAACTTGTAGGATGTCCTGAGGATCCTTGGGTGGGTCTTATAAAGCTTATTGAAGTGGTCTACCAAATTCTCCTCACTTATCAGATTGAGTTGTACTTCTCTCTTCTTATTTTCAACAGTCTGGACTAAAGTCAAGACATTAAGGGGGTAATTCATAGAATTCAGCGCACAAGTGGCGCACGCGGCTGGCGCACAGTGTGCGCGTGCGAATCCCTGCGCCAGCCGCGTGCGCTAAAATCCATTTCCACGCACAGCGTATTCATGGATTCCAGCCACCAAAACCAGCCGTGGCGCACAGTGGCGCAGCGACCCTGCAGCAGCGCCAGTTACACCCCCAAGAACGCCTCTCGCGCAGGGAAAAGCCATCAATATACCCAATCCAGCGCAAAGGGCTGCGCTAACCCTGTACCAGCACGGCAAGCGGGCTACGTGTATCACTGGGGTGCGCGAGAAGTACCTCACGCGATTGGCCCCGTGCGAGCAGGGTACGCATATTTCAGGGGTGCGCGGGAAGTTCCACACGCGATTTCCACAGGGTACGTGTATTTCAGGGGTGCGCGTGAAGTTCCACAAGCGATATCAGCAGGGTACGTGTATTTCAGGGTGCGGGGGAAGTTTCACACGCGATTTCAGCAAGGTACGTGCATTTCAGGGGTGCGTGGGAATTCCCACACGCGATTGGGCTCGTGCGAGCAGGGTACGCGTATCTCAGGGGTGCGCGGGAAGTGCCACACGCGATTTCAGCAGGGTACGTGTATTTCGGGGTGCGGGGCAAGTTTCACACGCGATTTCAGCAGGGTACCTGTATTTCAGGGGTGCGCGGGAAATTCCACACGCGATTGGGCCCGTGCGAGCAGGGTACGCGTATCTCAGGGGTGCGCAGGAAGTGCCACACGCAATTTCAGCAGGGTACGTGTATTTCAGGGGTGCGCGGGAATTTCCACACGCGATTTCATCATGGTACGTGTATTTCGGTGTGCGGGGGAAGTTTCACACGCAACATCAGCAGGGTACGTGTATTTCAGGGGTGCGCGGGAAGTTCCACACGCGATTTCATCAGGGCACGTGTATTTCAGGGTGCGGGGGAAGTTTCACACGCGAAATCAGCAGGGTACGTGTATTCCAGTGGTGCGCGGGAAGTTCCACACGCGATTCTATCAGGGTATGTGTATTTCAGGGGTGCGCGGGAAGTTCCACACGCGATTGGCCCCGTGCGAGCAGGGTACGCGTATTTCAGGGGTGCGCGGGAAGTTCCACACGCGATTCCATCAGGGTACGTGTATTACAGGGGTGCGCGGGGAGCACCACACGTGAATTGCACGTGTGGGTCCTCCCAGGTGTTCCCTCTACACCCTCCACGGCCCCTGCAGGTGGCTCACTGCACATGTCCTGCAGGCACCCCATCCACCATGGCCATGCCCCCCAGCCAACCCACATGTCAACTTGCACTACTTGCCACCAACGCATGTCCCCCTGCACCCCCAGCCACCAGGGGCACCCTCCACAGGCACCCACCCATGTCTCCCACCACCCCCCAGCAGTGCAGGGGCACCCTCCACCAGGCCCCCACCCATGTCTCCCACCACCCCCCAGCAGTGCAGGGGCACCCTCCAACAGGCCCCCACCCATGTCTCCCAGCACCCCCACCCCCCAGCCACCAGGGGCAGCCTCCACCAGGCCCCCACCCATGTCTCCCAGCACCCCCACCCCCCAGCAGTGCAGGGTCACCCTCCACCTGGCCCCCACCCATGTCTCCCACCACCCCCACCCCCCAGCCACCAGGGGCAGCCTCCACCAGGCCCCCACCCATATCTCCCACCACCCCCACCCCCCAGCACTGTGGGGCACCTGCCAGCAGGGCCCCACCCATGTCCAACTCATGTTCCCCACCCCCCTCACCCCCTAGCACTGTGGGGCACCTGCCAGGAGGCCCCCACTCATGTCCAACTCATGTACCCCTGTACCCCCACCCCCCAGCACTGTGGGGCACCTGCCAGCAGGCCCCCACCCATGTCCAAATCATGTTCCCCACCACCCCCACCCCCCAGCACTGTGGGGCACCTGCCAGCAGGCCCCCATGTTCTGACTTGAGTGTCGTGTAGATCGATGAGTCCTCTGTCCCCAAGTGACGCACAGGGGAACTTAATAGAAACCCGCTGTGCGACCTTTGAGGCCACAGGTGGGAGATGTCTTCCCAGATCCACGGAGCCTCTGGAACACCGATGCTGCTGTCGAGAAGGAACGGGGTTAAGTACCAGGCAATCACAACACAGTCAGATAAACAAAAGGATCTAAAATGTCTTACCTATCTGGTGTAAGGGTAACCCAGGTATCCTAGTAGAGAGGTTCGAGACTCAGTTGATGCGGCGGTCCCTGGAAAGGTAGAACCGCAGGTTAGCGTGGATGAAGGGCTAGCCACCTGTAGGAGAGAGGGCTTGACTTGAATCCCAAGAAGGGAAAGGGCGTAGAAGTTCAGCAAGGTAACAAGGGATGATCCAAAGGCAAGTCGAGGTGAAGTCCAAAATCCGGCAACAGGTCAACAGTTCCAAGCAAAGGTACAAAAGGGGTGTCCGAGGGAGTCCGAGGTAGAGTTCCGTGATCAAGATAGCAAGGAGCAAGTAGTAACGCCAAACAGGGTCTGAAGCCAGCTGAGAAGCAATGAGTGTTCTGTCTCTCAGACCTTTATACTGTGTGTCTGGGAGTCATGTGACGTCTCTGGATCATGTGACGTCCAACAAGGACACGTGACTCTGGATCACGTGACCGACGTGGTGACGTAACACCGCCCCTTCTGCCATACGCTCTCCAAGGCAATTGCCAATGCAGAAAGGGCTGCAATCGAGCCCGTACACCAAAGCTGGTACGGGGTTTCCGGTTCTTTGGGTTAACCGAATCACCTGAGCCTGGAACCGTGGGAGGGGATGGTGGAGATATGTGAGCATGGTCTGATGTGTAGCGAACTGGTGTGCAGAGGATCGTCTAACATAGCCCCCCCCAACGGCCCACGACCCCGTGGGCTGGACGGATGATCCTTATGGAAGCGGGTCACCAGCCGAGGGGCGTTCAGATCCAAGGCGGAAACCCATGAACGCTCCTCCGGGCCGTAACCCTTCCAATCCACCAGATATTGGAGCCTACCCCTAAACCATCGGGACCCTAAAATGGCCGACACCTCAAAGACATCAGGAGAGGACAGGGACACCGGTGCAACAGGGGTACGAAGGCGGACAGAATCGGGGCAAGGCTTGAGGAGGGACACATGGAAGACAGGATGGATACGCCAAGAACTAGGAAGCACCAGACGAAAAGCCACCGGATTCACTACCTGTGAGACTACATACGGGCCGACAAAACGAGGTAGCAGTTTCCGGCAACCCACTAGGCGAAGGTGACGTGAAGACAACCAGACCCTAGAACCCACCACCAGAGGGGGAGCAGCCAGACGTTTGCCATCCACACGGGCCTTCATGGCAGTCTTCGCTTCCGTGAGATGCACCACAGTACTAGCATGTACAGCAGACAGATCCCTAAGACACGTCGTGGCCGCAGGATTCGAAGAACTAGAAGCATCAGGGACTGGCAAGACCTTGGGATATTGGCCGTAGAGGGCGTAGAAAGGAGAATAACCTGTAGCTGAATGAGCCGCGTTATTGTACGCGAACTCAGCAAGCCGCAAAGCGGCCAACCAGGAGGTCTGATGTTGCAATATAAGGCAGCGAAGATACTGCTCCATAGATTGATTCGTCCTTTCGGTCTGCCCATCGGTCTCAGGATGATATGCCGAAGAATACCTGGTATCAATGCCCAACAATTTAGTCAACGACCTCCAAAACCGAGAGGTGAACTGTGATCCTCGATCGGATATAATGACCGAAGGGAGGCCGAATAACATGAACACATGTTCAAAAAACAAGTCCGCCAAGACCGGGGCCGAAGGAATACCTTTACAAGGGACAAAACGAGCCATTTTTGTAAACGTGTCCACCACTACCCAAATGGAGTCAAAGCCTCGTGATTTGGGGAGATCGGTAACGAAATCCATAGTCAGTGTATGCCAAGGCCTGGGAGGAACTGGAAGCGGAAGTAGCAACCCAACCGGTCGGCCTCTCCGATGTTTAGCCTGAGCACACACTGCACATGAATTGACATAGCAGTCTACATCGCGCCTCATAGAGGGCCACCAACACCAGCGCTTGAGAAGATCTAAAGCGCGCTCTTGACCGGGATGGGCATTAAAAGGGGCATCATGAGACCACTCAAGGGCCAGATTACGAGTGTCAGGTGTGGGAAGGAATAGACGTTCATGTACGAAAGGCAACCCATCAGAAAACACGGGGTCCCATTCTCGCAACTGGTCGGAGTGATTGCTAGTCCAAGATCGGACCGAGTCTAATAACGACAATGAAGGTGTACAAAGACAAATCACATGACTCTTTCCGAGAACAGTGTCAGGAAAGGTTGGCAACATGACCCCCCCTGGGGAACGTGACAAGGCGTCTGCTTTTCCATGTGCAGTGCCAGGACGATGCATAATACGAAAATCAAAAGAGGAAAAGAAAAGATGCCATCGGACCTGTCTGCTATTAATGCACTTCAATGAGGCCAGATCCTGTAAATTCCGGTGATCTGAGTAAACCGTGATGGGATGTTTGGCCCCCAGAAGATGATGGCGCCAAACACGAAAGGCATCCATGACAGCCAAGAGTTCTTTCTCCGTAACAGTGTAATGAGTCTCAGTACTGGAGAACTTACGGGAATGGTATGCCACTGGATGTAATTTGCCTGTTGTAGGACACGTTTGTGACAATACCGCACCAAGAGCAAAAGAAGAGGCATCTGCCTCTACTATGAACGGAAGATCAGGATTGGGGTGCTGGAGTACCGGTGCGGTAGTGAAAGCAGTTTTCAGAGCCTCAAAAGCCTCCTGATGTTCCCCGTGCCAATGATAGGGTACCTGAGGACTAGTCAGAGCCGTGAGCGGCGCAACAATTGTGGAAAAAGAAGAAATGAAACGTCTATAAAAGTTAGCGAATCCCAAAAAGGCCTGCAAGGACTTGAGTGTTTGGGGTACTGGCCAATCTAATACTGCTTTGACCTTAGATTCGTTCATGGATAACGCCCCAGGGGTGATATGGAAACCCAGAAACTCAACAGAAGTTTTATGGAACTGACATTTCTCAGGTTTGGCAAATAAGGAATGTTCTCTCAAACGGGATAGTACTTCTCGAACATGCTTTACATGGTTATCAAGATCACGAGAAAAGATTAAGATGTCGTCCAAATACACAACCATGTGAACGTCCAGAATATCCCTGAATATGTCATTCATGAATCGTTGGAATGTGGCTGGGGCATTACATAGGCCAAAAGGCATGACTAAATATTCGTACAAGCCGTAACGAGTACAGAAAGCCGTTTTCCACTCGTCTCCCTCGCGAACGCGTACTAAATTGTATGCGCCACGTAGGTCAAGCTTGGTGAAAACGGAAGCATGAGTTAAATGGTCCAGAAGTGGGGTGATTAACGGGATTGGATATCTATCCTTTTTTGTGATAGCGTTAAGACGCCGATAATCCACACAAGGGCGTAAATCCCCCTCCTTCTTGGGTACAAAGAATATGGGACTTGCTGCTGGTGAAGTGGAGGGACGGATGTGTCCTAAACGTAAGGCGTTCTGTACATACTCTTTCAATGCTTGTTCCTCCGAAGGGGACAAAGAATAGATCCTGCCCGAAGGGATAGCGGAATCAGGAAGTATTTCGATTGGGCAGTCATATGGTCTATGTGGAGGAAGTACCTCGGAAGAGCCCCGATCGAAAACCGATTCGAATGCATTGTACTCAGGCGGAATCCCAGACACCAACCCCCCAACAGTATGCGAATGAACAATCTCTGGATCATCAACAGTGAGTTGAGCTAATGCTCCTAAGGCCCGAGAAGGTGTGTCAGAGGCTTGATGGACCGGGAGACAGTAATTCTGACAGACTTCGGACTCGAAGAGTACAGTGCCTGACTGCCAATTGATCAGTGGGTTATGTTCACGTAACCATGGAATTCCTAGTATGATACCGAATTGGGGTGTGGTAATTAAATCAAAACATATGGTTTCTGTGTGTGTTTCTTGTATGTTCAACAAGAGGGGTGCAGTTTGGTGTCTAACAGGACGAGAAACCAATGCAGAGCCGTCTACGGCTTGGACATGTTCCGGTCGTGTTTTTACCACTAAAGGTAGGTTGAGGGAATGGGCCAAATCAATATCTATGTAATTACCAGTGGCACCTGAATCAATGATGATATTGACTGCATGAAGAAGGCCTGTAGAGGGACATAGAGTAGCCGTTACAGAGACGGGTTGGACACGAGCAAAGGCAAGAGAGGTACCCGGAGATGATGACGGGACACTCGACCTGTTCTCCGGATCTAAGGTCGAGCCATCCGAAAAACCTGGCTCTTCTTGGGACGTCGAGGGCACTCTTTCACAATATGCCCAGTGGTGCCACAATAAAAGCATGCATTGTCCACCCTTCTACGTTCCCTCTCTGATGTTGTGATAGGACTACGTATACCTCCCACTTGCATAGGTTCTTCTGTACTGGAAGCAGGAGTGCTAGCAAGAGTAGGATGGGAGGAGACCCCCAATTCAGCTCTACGCTCCGATCGTCGTGCATCTACCTGCAAGACGAGATCAACCAATTCCTGATACTGAGTAGGCATAGAAGGGATCACTGATAAAGCATCTTTCATGGTATTACTCAACCCCCTATAAAAGACCACCGCCCGCTTGTTTTCTGGCCATGATGTTTCTGCAACTAGCTGATTGAAACGGGTGATGTATTCTATCAAAGTCCTTCTACCCTGAGTCAGTTCCAAAAACTCCAAATCCCTAGACTGCGCCTTGTGTCGAGTATCGAATACTCGGGACATTTCTAGAACCAACAAATCAAAGTCGTAAAGGACTGGGCTATTATTCTCTAGCAGGGGATTAGCCCAAGCGGCAGCCGTTCCGGCTAAATGGGAGAGGGCGAAGGCGGCTTTAGTAGTGGAAGTAGGAAAAGCCAAAGGTCTGCATAAGAAGTGTAACATGCACTGATTAACAAAGGTTCTGAATTTCTTGGGGTCACCTTGATAGCGTTCCGGAGCAGCCAGGGGGGAAGGAGATGGGAGGATCATTGGAGTTGGGACTGTAGAAGTAGCCAAGGGAGGGGGTGTAGTGAAGGAGCTGGCATCTCCAAACTCAGGGTCTGCAGGAAGGGAATGCTGAACACTTTGTATGGAATCCAACCTTTGGTGGATCACTGTGTTCGCGGCTGCCATATCTGCCCTTAATATTGTAATTGCCTGGACTAAAGCAGCTATGGGTTCTTCCGTGGATCCCTGCATCGTCAAACACGACTATACGGCTTCTCAGTCTGTTCTGACTTGAGTGTCGTGTAGATCGATGAGTCCTCTGTCCCCAAGTGACGCACAGGGGAACTTAATAGAAACCCGCTGTGCGACCTTTGAGGCCACAGGTGGGAGATGTCTTCCCAGATCCACGGAGCCTCTGGAACACCGATGCTGCTGTCGAGAAGGAACGGGGTTAAGTACCAGGCAATCACAACACAGTCAGATAAACAAAAGGATCTAAAATGTCTTACCTATCTGGTGTAAGGGTAACCCAGGTAACCTAGTAGAGAGGTTCGAGACTCAGTTGATGCGGCGGTCCCTGGAAAGGTAGAACCGCAGGTTAGCGTGGATGAAGGGCTAGCCACCTGTAGGAGAGAGGGCTTGACTTGAATCCCAAGAAGGGAAAGGGCGTAGAAGTTCAGCAAGGTAACCAGGGATGATCCAAAGGCAAGTCGAGGTGAAGTCCAAAATCCGGCAACAGGTCAACAGTTCCAAGCAAAGGTACAAAAGGGGTGTCCGAGGGAGTCCGAGGTAGAGTTCCGTGATCAAGATAGCAAGGAGCAAGTAGTAACGCCAAACAGGGTCTGAAGCCAGCTAAGAAGCAATGAGTGTTCTGTCTCTCAGACCTTTATACTGTGTGTCTGGGAGTCATGTGACGTCTCTGGATCATGTGACGTCCAACAAGGACACGTGACTCTGGATCACGTGACCGACGTGGTGACATAACACCGCCCCTTCTGCCATACGCTCTCCAAGGCAATTGCCAATGCAGAAAGGGCTGCAATCGAGCCCGTACACCAAAGCTGGTACGGGGTTTCCGGTTCTTTGGGTTAACCGAATCACCTGAGCCTGGAACCGTGGGAGGGGATGGTGAAGATATGTGAGCAGTGTTCTGATGTGTAGCGAACTGGTGTGCAGAGGATCGTCTAACACCCCACCCATGTCCAACTCATGTTCCCCACCCCCTCACCCCCCAGCACTGTGGGGCACCTGCCAGCAGGCCCCCAATCATGTCCAACTCATGTACCCCTGCACCCCCACCACCCAGCACTGTGGGGCACCTGCCAGCAGGCCCCCACCCATGTCCAACTCATGTTCCCCACCACCCCCACCCCCCAGCACTGTGGGGCACCTGCCAGCAGGCCCCCACCCATGTCCAACTCATGTCTCCCACCACCCCCACCCCCCAGCCACCAGGGGCAGCCTCCACCAGGCCCCCACCCATGTCTCCCACCACCCCCACCCCCCAGCAGTGCAGGGGCACCCTCCACCAGGCCCCCACCCATGTCTCCCAGCACCCCCACACCCCAGCCACCAGGGGCAGCCTCCACCAGGCCCCCACCCATGTCTCCCACCACCCCCACCCCCCAGCAGTAGAGGGGCACCCTCCACCTGGCCCCCACCCATGTCTCCCACCACCCCCACCCCCCAGCCACCAGGGGCAGCCTCCAGCAGGCCCCCACCCATGTCTCCCACCACCCCCACCCCCCAGCACTGTGGGGCACCTGCCAGCAGGCCCCCACCCATGTCCAACTCATGTTCCACACCCCCCCACCCCCCAGCACTGTGGGGTACCTGCCAGCAGGCCCCCACTCATGTCCAACTCATGTACCCCTGCACCCCCACCCCCAGCACTGTGGGGCACCTGCCAGCAGGCCCCCACCCATGTCCAACTCATGTTCCCCAGCCAACATGTCATCACAATCTAAATCCCTGGTCCCTATGGTCAGCCTCCAAATGCGAAACACCCACCCGAGTATTGCATCCACCCACTCATAATTGGCAATTACATCACAGAACCCCAATTGCAAGTTCCGAAACAAACACATTTCCCTCACATACACCCAATGGGTGTCAGTGAATCTCAAAACCCATATCATGAAATGCATGAAACCAATGAGATGATACTACACATTGAAGTATGATAAAAAAATGTATTAAAGCAAACATAAATAGAATCAAAAATTAAGAATCATAAATGTGAATGTACAAAAATCCAAAGAAGCATGTCCGTGAAAAAAATGCAAAAACAAAAATCATATCCCAAAGTAATGGTGTCCAAAGTCACTGTCCACAAAACAAAATCCAATGGGAAATAAAAAAGAAAGCCATTGCTCCATGGTTAAAATGTGAAAGAAAAATACAATCCAACAGTGAACTATGTACATGGGAACAAGCCAGGGTCCATTATCCCAACAAAAGAAAGGAAACCTATCTAACTACACTAACTAATAAAATAAACTATATACAAAAATGTGGCCAATGTCCGAAAGGTCCAAATAAAATCCCAAAAAAAATGAAACCTAACACTACCTACATAACTATGTACAAGGGCAGCGGGCTAGTTTGACGGCTCACTTGTGGATGTCCCGGGCCAGGGCATCATCGAACTCCTGCTCAATGTCCCGGAGGCGGTCCTCCTCCATGGCCCCGAGGGTCCGCAGGGCCGTCGACGTGTCCACCTCCAAACCCCTGCGGATTGCCTCGAGGCACTCGGCCCGCCTCAGGGCCCTCCGCATGGAGTTCTCCGCCCTGACCATTGTGAGCCGTGCCTCTTCCGCCCGCTGCTGCTCCGCATCTATGGCGTGGCCCAACCGCTGCCACACGGAAGACACTCTCTGTCCTGGGTCCTCCTGCCGTTGCTGCTGCTGCTGTGCCTCTGCCCGTGCACTGCCTCCTGCTGCCTGCACATCCTCCGCCGGCTGGGGTGCAGTCGTTGATGTGGCCACCCCTGCTGGACGTCCGACTCCCGACTGTGGCAGGGATGCCTCCTCCACCAGCCTGGCCGCACCGTCAGAGGCAGCTCCACAGGGCACCCAGGTGACTGATGGGTGGGAAGATGGCACGGAGGACGACTGGCGCGTAGGGGGTCCAGTTGAGGAGGGGGTCGTAGCAAGCCCCATCATACGGAGGAATCCGGCCTGGGTGACCTGTCCCAGCAGGCTGACGTGGTCAACGAGCCATTCGAGATGACGTGCAGTCTCCTCATGAAAAGACTGCAGGTCACCTCGCATGGCCCGTTGTCGCAACGCCACACCACTCAGAACAGGTTCAACCCGGACCCGGATAGCCACGTCCGCAGGCAGAGGAAGGGCAGTTGACGTGAGCTCATCCCCTGCCTGAAAACGGGTCTGGACGTAGGCATCCCTGCTGGTGCAAGATGATGCAGGGACAGGATCAGGGACAGGATTGCACACAGGCACCTCCGCGGCGGCCTGTGCTGCCTCCTGTCCCTGGTCCTGCACTGCACCACTAGCACCAGTGGGATCCCCATCTCCAGACCCCGTCTCTGTTGCTTGCACCGCCTCCTCCTCCACCAAACCCCCCACCAACCTGGATGACTCCGTGGCATCTTCCCCTGTTGGGCCCTGTGGGGTCCCAGCTGCCCCTTCTGCTGCCGATGAGTCCAACTCCAACCTCAGCCTCTTGGACCTCCCCCCGGCAGCTGCGGCCTGGGACGCGGCACCGGACTCCTCACTCCCCGACGAGATCACAACATGGGAGGGGAGCTGGGCCTTGCGTCTCCGGCTGGCGGTGGGATCCCCGCCGCTGTGCTCCACAGCACCTTCTCCGCCCTCTTCATCAGTTGACGCTGCAGACAGGGAGAAATAAAACACAGGCATCAGGGCACTGTACAATGGACACATACACACATGACAGTTGTACATGAGTGGCATTGGCAAACCTCAGACATGTCATCACAATCCCCAACACACATGTAATTTCAACTCACACACATGAGCCATACCACAACTGCCAGCACCATCCATACACTTACAACAGCATGAGCAGGCAAAGGTGAGCCAGACATCACATGCAACACAGGAAGTGCACCACACATGTACACACACCACCACACTTGCATGCATGTGTACACCTCTGCCAAGTGTCGCAGTGTTCAGACGGGCATCCATGTCACATCTGCCAATCAGGCTTCCACATGCCGCTGTCACATGCATCCATGTTGCATCACTGTTGCACCCTTGTCAAATACACACGCATGCACATGTACACAGCGCTGATACATGCAGATGAAAACAACATACATGCATGACATCGCGGACATGTCTACTTACATACACATTCATCCAAACATGTGTGCCCACACAACTGCATTTGGCATGCAAGCCTACACACACAAGCACCATCCATGTCTCACACATTCCAGCCCTCGCATGTGTTAGCCCCACGGCCCTGTACACCCCCACCCATACTCGAACCTGCACACTACTGAAAAATCACCACACGCACTGCTCATAATCAGGATGCATGTACACTTACCGCTCGACACCAGATGGGTCTGCCTCTCAAGGACCTGGACATGGAGCACTGGGGATATGCATTCCAGGACCCTCGTCTGTTCTTCCGACAAGTGGCCCCGGCGCCCCTTGGCATCCGCTGCCTTCAAGAGGCGCCAGGCCTTGTTCAGGGTCCTGGACCTGAAGTCCTCCCAGCGCTTCTTGACATGTTGTAAGTCGCGGACTGCCACCCCCTCCGCGTTGATGGCAGTCACAATGTCAGTCCAGATCCGAGTCCGTCCTTCCTTGTCGGCGCGGGAACTTCCGAAGAGGGCATCATACTGCCCCAGGACTTGCTCCACCAGGACACCAACTTCGGTGGCACTGAAGCTGGTGCCCCTCTGCCTCTCTGGCCGGGGGTTGTCAGTGGTCTCAGATGGTGTTTGCCCCGACATGACAACCCCAGAGGCAGGAGTGGGTGGGCAACTGGGTCCTGGGGCTGGGCTGTGGAGCGCTGGAATCCCAGTCGGGAGTCTTCGGTTCCAGCAGGGGTGGTCACAGCAACAGCACCCCTGGCTGATGTGCAGGCAGCAAATGGCAGGGCACGTGGGCAGCAGGCAGTCAGGCAGCAGCAGATGGCAGGTGGGAGCGTGCTCGGGGCTCTGGGGGGCAGTAGTTCGGCCTTCTGGGCAGGAGCGTGGTCTTCCGTGTGCTTACGCGTGGCCAGCTTGATACGGAGTGATTTGGCACATGAAAAATCTGCACGTCAGCGTGTAATTCGAGGAAAGGCCCTTAGCGCGTAAGCGCGTCTGCACGCACACGCATTTTCATTGGACAGAAGGCCCCTCAAGCGCAAGCGCCCCTGTGACGTGACGCGTACAGGCCTGCATGGGCATTTCAGCGCGCGTGAAAAACTGCACGTCCGCGTGTAATACGAGGAAAGGGCCCATGCGCGTAAGTGACGTGACGCACGCGTGCGTTTCCCTCAGCACGGGTTAAAGGTGAGCGGGCCCAGCAGTTCGCTGTACGTGCCTTTCGTGGAGACCGACGTGTGTTGCTGCTTCCTGTTGTTTCGCGCGCCATCACAACTTCACAGCTATCAAGGACGTATCTCTTCTTTTGGCGGGGGTATTGGCTACGCGTGTTTTTCTGCATCGCGCTAGTCAGATGGAGAGTCGCGCACGCTCTTTTTCCCACTGCGGGTGCCCCTGTGTATTGCACCCATTTTCGATGTCATAGTAGCCTGCGTGTCCCACGCGTACGCGTTATTCGTGTTACTGGGTGCCACCGCGTACTGTGGGAGGTTGAATCCACGCATGTAGGCTGCAGGGTTGCGTGCATGGTTTTACTGCAGCTTTGGGGTGCCTGAGCGTTGCGTGACCCGTCACCACATCACCGGGGTCACATACAGCCTTGCAGGTGCAGGGGGGCTGTTAGCATCTTGCTAACCCACCCCCTTCACCCCAATTGCCCAGGTCAATTGTGGTGTACACCTCCCATTGGCACCACTCCATCTGTGCCAGCACTACTACATCTGTGCCATGGTTGGGAGGCCACCAAAGGTGAGGGGCGCCTCAGCTGGGCATCCTCCTCGTGGCGGGCGTGGTCGGGGACGTGGCCGTGGTGACCAGGGAGTAGGGGGACTCCAGGGTGTCCAGGGCAGCCACACAGGGGGAAGAGGCAGGGTGCGCCACTTGAGCACAATGTTGTGCCATGTGTCGGTGCAGCCATGCCACCACCCCCTGTGGTTCCGGGGGATGCAGCTCCTTCATCTGGCCCTGGCACCCGTACGACCCGGCAGTCCGTTCCATCGACTGCCACGGGCCCAAGGGTAGTGGTAGCTGCAGGTGCAGCTGTGGACACCGCCACCCAGGGTCAGGGTCTGCCAGTGCAGGCTGCGTTGGCACTTGAAGAGCCCTTGGTAGATCTCCAACAGGCCAGGGGGGAAACCATAGGGGCACGCCGGGCTGCTCAGACCAAGACACGTGTCCCTGGGGCAGTCATGTCATCTGCTGCCCCGAACAGCCGGGTGTTGGCAAGTGCAGGGGCAGATGCACCCAACAGCACCCCGGTTGGGAGTCTGCCAACCAGGACCGTTGCGGTCAATGACCCTGCCACAGCTGATGTTGCTGCGCAGGGTCCATTAGTGGGCACCCAGCTGCCACTGACACAAGTCAGGCCTTTGGTCATCCCTCCACCTGCCACTCCCTTGGCTCAATCCACCGAACCCACTGGCCATACTGGTCAGGGCGGCATTAGCCAGCCAGGGTCTGCGCCGCAGTCCAAGAGGAGGAAGGTTGCACCTGCAGCACAGGCTGGGACCTCACACACAGCCACGACCTCCTGCACGTCGAGGAAGAAGCCTTTCTGTAAGCAGGAACTGGACTTCCTCATGGACTACGTGCGGGGCCACAGCCGTGACATGCTAGTGGGTGCCAATAGTCAGACTACAGCTGCCCAACGTGACACCCACTGGAAGCATGTTGCGGAACATGTCAGTTCATTCGGCCATGAGGTGCGCACGGCGCAGGAGTGCAAAAAGCGTTGGAATGACATCAAGCGCAGCACTAAGGCTAAGCGTGCCTCTAATTACAACTTGACTCTGGTGACTGGCAGTGGGCCTGCACCAGAGGAGGAAGAACTCACTCCGCATGAGGCTCTCGTTGCGGAGTTCATACCACCTGAATTGGTCGAAGGAGTGGGAGAGATGCTGGACTTTGATGCCCAGTCCAGTGAGTGTTGATGCGTATTTGTTGAGGACATGTGTGTTTCACTTGTGGGATGTGTTGTGCATGATTGCTGCTACATGTGACGTGTACATGGTTCTGATGTGTAAGTAATGCAATGCTTCCGTCATGCATGTCTCCACTGCCTGCATGCGGGACTCCATGTGGGCATGCTCCCTTGCCCCTCCTCCGCCACTCTGCACCCCAGTTCCACCTTTGCACTGGTCTGCTTAAATCTTGCCAATGTGTAGTTTCTTGTTCATGTGTCCTGTGTAGATGCTAACTTCCAGCGTAGAAACTGCCAGACATATGCCGTGTGGTACAGCCTTAGTACTCGATGCAGGGTATCTCACTTGTACTGTGCATGGGTCAGATGTCCCGCAGGGACATGAGTGCCCATTCATGCTCCATGTGCATTGCACGCATGCCCCTATGTGTCCTTGACTGGATGATCACTGTAATATGAGTCCTTGGTTATACATTGCCTGCCATCTCATCAGCCTCCCCATGTCAACTGTGGCTCAGTCCTGCGTTGCACACATGTTTAGGCTCTGACAATCTGTGTGGCTCACAGGCCTCAGCCTGTTCAATGGCCAATGACTCTGTCCAACTCTTGTTGTGTCTTCTTCACACGTAGGTGGCCTACGGAGTTTTCATCATGTGTCCTGCCTACTGTCCCAGCATCATTTGCAGTGTTGTAATTTGAATCACATTAAGCTGTTGATGCCAGTCAACACTGCCTGTCAATACACAGGTGTATGGTCAGCCTTTTGATACCATGCTAGGCATCCCTGCTTTGGTACTGGGGTGGAGGGGTGCTTGGCTTCTAGACATGGTACACATTGAATGCACAATGCACGTGATGTGTGAATATGACATTGCACTGCCTTCACATTTCCTGGCACACACCATGGAGTGCTTGTACATGTAGGTAGTGAGTGGCGTACACATTTTCTGCACTGCATAGACCCACTTCCATGGAAACTGCCACCTTTCAACAGGTCTGATCACAGAAGCTATTCAAAGTAGACCCAGCATGCATGCCAGGTCGTATGTTGTGTGTCACATGTCTGCCGGATGCCTTTGCTGTCGGTGTGTGTGTGTGTCGTGTGCTTCTGACATGTGTAGTGACCTTTTTTCTCTCTATTTTTCAGGTGATGACGCAATGGAGGCGGAGGATGGTGTTGTCATGCCAGACACAGGGTTGGTAAGACCACATCAACCCGGCACTAGTGGGGGTCGTGGGGTGGTAGGCCACAAAAAACCCCAAGTGCTGCAGTCCATCTTGTCTCTGGCTGCCTATGAGTCCAGCCTTGATGACGACTCTGACGTCCATGTTGAGTTGGATGAGCATCAAGTACATGTGTCAGGGGTGAGTCATTCTGATGTGGACACTCCTCTGTCTGCGACACCTGCACTGAGGGATCAGACAGTCTTGGTTCCTCCGCCCGTGGTGGATCGGGACGCAGGGTCACCCTCCACACCAGTCACTGATGTGCCTGGGACATCAAATCGACGGGGGCATGTAGTCGTGCAGCCGCAGGCGGTGCCAACACAGCGAGGACCCACGGTCCTTGGGTCCCGCAGGGGTCAAGCCCGGCAACTCGGTCACCGCACGCAACCGCTGTATACTGAGTGGGAGCAAGACATGACTGCCAATTCCGAACGGCAGGGGGCAGCAATGGAGAACATCGCTGAGAGCATGGAGCGTGTGGCCCGATCTGTGCTCCCCCCTGCTAGGCAGGTGCTTCTCCAGCAGCAGGCGGCACGGTCCACGGCCAGCTCGCTCAGGCTGGGCATGGCGGCCTCAGACAGGGCACGCCAGGCTGAAATGTCGTCTCTGCGTCAAGCAATTGCTGCTCACGCAGAGGCGCACATGGATGCCCTGAGGGAGGAGTATGCTTCCCTCAGATCCACTCTGGGTGTCCTTATGATGTCCCAGAGGCAGCAGGCAGAGGAGAGGTTTGCACAGCTTGAGCGTACCATCTCGGCTGAGCTACAGGCTTGCCGGGAGGTGCAGCGGTTGTCCAGCCAGCCCTTGCAGGAGGAACTCCGTGTTACACATGCTACCTTGCAAGAGGAAGCACGTGTATCACGTGAGGTTCTGCATGCAGACCTATGTCACATCGCCACACAGAACCAGGCTCACCCGTCCAGCAGACTTGCTGTCGACGAGGGGCAAGCTGCGGCTAGGCATGGCCAGGCTACTGTGCCACGTCCTCCTTTACAGGATGAGCCAGACTCGGATGACCATCTATCTCCCACAGAGGTCGGGCTGTGCAGGCGTTGAGCCCATGGAGGTTTTTTTTTGGCTCAGCATCATCGCATGTGGATGTTGAGCAGCACCCTGTACCTCCCCCCTCCTGGGTGCCTCCCCTCCCCCCCAGGTCGTATGTGGCCATTTTTGATTTTTCTTTTAGTTTAGTTAGTTAAGTTTCTGTTTGATAGTTAGTTTAAAAAGGTAATGTAGGTTTTCCATTGTTAGTGTAATTAGTTAATAGTTGATTTAGTTTAAAATTGCTAGTCTATTGTGCTTTCATGTGACGGTGCAGTGCTTTGTGGCTTTTGAAGGCATCCACTGTCTGTTCCAGCTGGGCCCTTCATGGTTGTCTTGTGTATGTGTTTGCTGCTTGGGGTCCTTGACTCACATATGCCACTCCTGCCTCCCTTATCCATGGGCTCGCAAGGATGGTTCGGTGTTACAGAATATTACACAAGGGCTTTGGACTGTCATATCTGTGGCATGTCTGGTGCTGTGTGACTTGTGTTGACACCCCTAGTGGGGATGATTTTGGTGTTATTGTCCACTGTTCAGCTTTTGCTAGATGGGGTGTGTCATGATTAATGTGTACATTGATTGCTATGCATTGTGTAGTATGTTTCATATCTTTCCTGAACACGTGCTTGTTGCAATTCATGCTGTAGATAGTGTTCCACACTTTGGATGTGAAAGACGGACTGATGGTGTGATTTGTGATGTGACTCTCTGACATGGTCAAGTAATGAGATGCCTGATGAGACACACACAGATGACTTTGAAGCATTAATCATGTGTTTCATGCCCTTTCTGCAGGGGGATAAGCCTCCAGAGCACCTTTGCCAGCAGACATGGCCCTTTGGACGACGGAATTCTGGACCCGTTTGTTGGTGCCCACATGCACATGTGTGCACAAGCAGAGGCACAGTGATTGCAGACCCACATCCTAGAACTGCTGACATGTTCCAAGGAACTCCAGGCAAGGTGAGCATCACAGGGGGGCCACGACACAGCAAAGCTTGCACCAGGCGAGTTGCACATGCAGGCTTAGTCACAGCACTGAGGGTGAGCTTAGACGAATATTGGTGTTGAAGCACACAATGCAGCTCAGATGTGTTTGTGGACTGATGGCTGTTGATAGTAGGGTTGTCTGGGACACATGCAGGGGCAGTGGCACATACCCTCCGGTACACCAAGGTCCATTGAGGCACTTGTTTCAAACATGTAGCCTTCCGAGACATGGAAAGGGGCAGCTCACAGGGACATACAGCAAGGGACATACTCGGGTGCAGTGCATGTCTTTTCCATGTACTTCATGATAAATGCACTGCCAACTTTGTTTCGGTCATGGTGGTACGCAACTTGCTCTGTAGTCATGGCTTGCTATATGGGTCTGTCTGCTTACCCAGGGAACATTGCATGTTGTGTGAATTGTGACACATTGGTGTTCCATTTCCCACGCACCCTCCAGCGGCTGACTCACTGCATTGACTGTGTATGACGCGTCACAGGGGTGATGTTATATATTGGTACGAAGCATTGACCCCAGATTGTCTGTTTGTAGAGTAGTTTGTTGCTATGGGGCATGTTTGGTGTTGTGTTTTTGTGTAATTGGCACGTACAGGTTGTTGACTGTGGCTCTCTTTGCAGCATTGCAGTGCTCCTGTAACCGGTCCTGAGAGTGCGCAGGCAGGAGGCCAGCACTCAAAACCAGAGCTAAGTGTCTTGTTGTTTTTCTTTCGAACTGCTCTGCATAGGCTTGCTGGGGAGTGTACTAATGCATGGATGTATGTGTGGTTCAATTTGGTATGTTTTTTCTCCCTAATCACCCGTGATCCTATGCAATTTTGAAACCTGTACCCTCTACCCGGTGTTCCTGCTTCCCATACCTATCCAAGCAACGTTCCCTGACCCTCTTTCCCCGCTGGGGTTGCGGATGCCTGTGTAAGCCCTGAACTTGCAGGCGCCAAAACCCTAGAGGGGGTGGTTGGTTCGTACCACTCCTGAGCCTGGACTACAGAAGGCAATGACAATGATGTCCAAGTTTGTTTGGATTGTGTATGTGTTCATGCAGGTTGTACATTTTCGTGCATTCCCTAGTTTCATGTGTCATTCCTCCTCCCCTCTCCTGCCACTCATTCCAGTCATCCAGTGTGTCAACACCTGTCCCGAGTGCATATCCCTGAACCTCCTTCCCCACCAGGGTCTCAGGGGCTTGTGTGAGTTTGACCTTGCAGGCACCCGGGACATGGTGGGGGTGGTTGTTTCGTGACACTCCAGCGCCTGTACAGGGGACCTGTGACAGTACACAACCTTTCATGGTGCATCATCCTATGCCATGTACCACACATGTCTCACATCCTGTCGTGACATTGTTTTGCTGTGCTGCCTTGGTTGTTGCATCATTGTGGTAGTACTTGGCCTTTGTGTGGTACTGCTACGTCAAGTCATCTACTGGAGGGTGTTCTGGTTCGTTTTCCTGGCTTGGATTTTGTGATTTTGGACATTGATTATGAGGGTGCAGGCACCTTTTTACACACAAGGTGGGAGATGGTGACGAAGGGTAAAGGTGATCCTGTGGCCAGGTGGAATTGAGGTTTGAAGGCTCCATGACCCAGGTGCAGTTGTTCAGTGGGTCATGGTCATTTGTGAGGGAGGGGGGGTTGTTGTTGATAGTTGCCTTGCCCTGCAGTGTGATGGGAACTCTGACATTGTAATGGTGGTATCCTATGTACATGTTGTGTTCTGCTGATCAATGCCTGTTCATGTGTTGTGTTTTCCTTTCAGGTGCGAGGGGATAGTTGTGGTTTGACATGCTGGGGTGTACACATGGTGAATGTTCACATGTGATGTGTAGAGAACACTGATGGTCACTTGAGTGCACATGCATATGTGGAGTGCATGTCCTTGCAGAACCACACACTTGCACTCTGATGCACTACATGTACTCCCACCCTTGCATATCCACGTGTACACTGTTTGCCTTCTGGTGCCCACTGTGTCCCTGCAGCACATGTTCTGTGACCGATTATGGATCCAGTACATGCCTAATTTGCTGTTTGATGTGGTCTGTCACTTAGATGTGATGCTCAGGGTGTGCATCACACACAATGGCTGTTCACTGTGCTGTGCGCTGAGCAGTGTGTTGCAGGAGTAGGACACTGCACACATGAGCTGCAGTGTTGATTTTGCAATGCATAATGTGCATGTAGACAGGCATTCATTGTTATGTTACGTCTACGACTCTTGTAATGCATTTGGAAATGACTTATTTTGGGTGGGAGATTTTGTTGGTCTGTCATTTCATCTGATTCTGGGTCAGGCATCATTGTCTGATGCCACTGTACATTTAGGACATGGCAATGTGTACCTTATCGTTACTGTGTTGGTGTATGGGTATTGCTTGCCATGTCATGTTGTGGTTTGGGAGGGTTTGAGTGACATGACAGTGATGGCCATGGCCTGTTTTGCAGGTGTGTGTGATGCACACCTTGCATGTCAGGGTCATCCGCTTCTCAGAGCAACTAGCTGGGGGTAGATTTCTCTCCGCGGCAGGGCCCTCCCCCTGGAACAGACTTCCTGCCTGACTTGAACTTGAGGGGAACCATCTCCAGTTCTGGAAGCACCTCAAGTCCTTCCTCTTTGCTTCTGCTTACTCTCTGCCTCTCCCTTGCAGAATTCCTCACTGGAACTGCACTGGAGCTGCAACTGGGCCACTCTCACCGACCTCGGTCCCTGGCCCAGCCACTCTCCACTTGCACTGCCTCCCTGGCAACCCCTGCACTGCAGTACTGTCTCTCTATCCCTACAGCCCTCCCTTCCCAGCACTTGTCTGCACTTACCTTTGCAGTTGCCACCAGCCGACCTATGTATTATTTTTTTGGGCTACTTCCCCTGTACTGGACTCCCCCCCACCCTTCCCCTTGCACTTTTCCCTACCCCTGCACTTGCACGATCTCAATGACACCTGGTCTAGTAGTACCGTTGTCTGTCTTCCCTTGTTCCCCCCTCCCTGCCTCATCGCGCCTTGAAATACTTGTGTATGGGCCATATCATGTCATATGTCATATGTGTGCCTTTTGGTCACACAGGATAGCTTGTGTTTAAGTAGCTAGGGATGCAGACGATGTGGCACTTCCATGGCAACTATATCAGGGTGGTAGGGTTGTGACAGTTGACTGTCTCTTTGTCATCATCGATTGTCACCTGGTATGTGCCAGGCCTGTGTGCACTCCGCATGGGTGGGAGTTTAGGTGAAAAATGTGGCCACAAGCTGGGTCCGGGCTTCCTCGCCACGTGCCCTGTCCCCTCCCATGGGCAGCGCCTGTGCCTGTGGTTGGGGATGTGGGGGCACCACCATGTCCACCGGGACGCCCTGCCGTGTTGCAACATTGTACAGGACACATGCTGCCACAATGATCCTGCACACTACTGGTGGTGCATAGAGTAGTTGCCCACCAGAGCGGTCAAGGGAGCGGAAACAAGACTTGAGCACTCCGAATGTGCGCTCCACTATGCCCCTGGTTGCAATATGGGCGGCGTTGTATCTTACCTGGGGTGGTGTGGTGGGGTTCCGGATTGGCGTCATCATGTGGTTGCTCAGAGGGTAGGCACTGTCCCCTGGGAAGCTGATAATAGTTGAGATTATTAGGGTTTGGGTATTTGTCTGTGTGTGACTTGCATGCATGTGCAAGGGCATTTGTACTGACCTAGGAGCCATGTGTCGCCATGCTGCCCTGTAATGACCCAGTGGCCAAAAAATGCAGGACATTGAGCAGCTTCTCCAAGGGGCTCAATGCTTGGGAGCAAAGGGTGGGGGATGTAAGGTCATCTTCCCACTCCCTGACCAGGTCTAGGATGATATGGGGTGGAAACCTATACCTGCCGTAGACCTGGTCGTCAGGCATCCCAAAAAGGCTTGTCTGTGGTGCGAAAATGCGTGCCCTGGCTATTCTCCTCCTCCTGCGGTGTCCCACGATCAGTGCAGCGACAAATGGGGCATTCATCGTAGCTGTATATACGCGTTTGCTGTTTGCGCGCACTTTTATGCTGTGCGCGGGGACGCTTCCGCCTGCCTTCGTGTGGGCGGACGAGTTGACACCTGTGCACGTGTTTTGCCGTGCGCGGGTTTCCCGTATTCGGATACGTGGTAAGACTGTACGTCCGAGTGTCATCGCGTGTGATCGGAGGGGAGTGAGTGTACACGCGATTGGCCTGGGTACGTGTGTTTCGGGGTGCGCGGGAACTTTCACACGCGATTGGTGGAAATCCATGTGTGTTCTGTCATCACGTGTAATGAGGGAAACACCCGCGCGCGTCACGTCACAGACGCGCTCACACGCTAAGGGCCTTTGGTCCAATGAAATCGCGTATGCGTGCTGCCGTGCATACGCGCTAAGGGCCTTTCCTCGAATTACACGCTGACGTGCAGATTTTTCACGTGCCAAATCACTCCGTATCAAGCTGGCCACGCGTAAGCATACGGAAGACCACGCCTCTGCCCAGAAGGCCGAACTACTGCCCCCCAGATCCCCGAGCACGCTCCCACCTGCCATCTGCTGCTGCCTGACTGCCTGCTGCCCACGTGCCCTGCCATTTGCTGCCTGCACATCAGCCAGGGGTGCTGTTGCTGTGACCACCCCTGCTGGAACCGAAGACTCCCAACTGGGATTCCATCGCTCCACAGCCCAGCCCAAGGACCCAGTTGCCCACCCACTCCTGCCTCTGGGGTTGTCATGTCGGGGCAAACACCATCTGAGACCACTGACAACCCCCGGCCAGAGAGGCAGAGGGGCACCAGCTTCAGTGCCACCGAAGTTGGTGTCCTGGTGAAGCAAGTCCTGGGGCAGTATGATGCCCTCTTCGGAAGTTCCCGCGCCGACAAGGAAGGACGGACTCGGATCTGGACTGACATCGTGACTGCCATCAACGCGGAGGTGGTGGCAGTCCGTGACTTACAACATGTCAAGAAGCGCTGGGAGGACTTCAGGTCCAGGACCCTGAACAAGGCCCGGCGCCTCTTGAAGGCAGCGGATGCCAAGGGGCGCCGGGGCCACTTGTCGGAAGAACAGATGAGGGTCCTGGAACGCATATCCCCAGCGCTCCACGTCCAGGTCCTTGAGAGGCAGACCCGTCTGGAGTCGAGCGGTAAGTGTACATGCATCCTGATTGTGAGCAGTGCGTGTGGTGATTTTTCAGTAGTGTGCAGGTTGCACATCTGTTTGTATGGGGTCGAGTATGGGTGGGGGTGTACAGGGCCGTTGGGCTAACACATGCGAGGGTTGGAATGTGTGAGACATGGATGGTGCTTGTGTGTGTAGGCTTGCATGCCAAATGCAGTTGTGTGGGCACACATGTTTGGATGAATGTGTATGTAAGTAGACATGTCCGCGATGTCACGCATGTATGTTGTTTTCATCTGCATGTATCAGCGCTGTGTACATGTGCATGTGTGTGTATTTGACAAGGGTGCAACAGTGATGCAACATGGATGCATGTGACAGCGGCATGTGGAAGCCTGATCGGCAGATGTGACATGGATGCCCGTCTGAACATTGCGACACTTGGCAGAGGTGTACACATGCATGCAAGTGTGGTGGTGTGTGTACATGTGTGGTGCACTTCCTGTGTTGCATGTGATGTCTGGCTCACCTTTGCCTGCTCATGCTGTTGTATGTGTATGGATGGTGCTGGCAGTTGTGGTATGGCTCATGTGTGTGAGTTGAAATGACATGTGTGTTGGGGATTGTGATGACATGTCTGAGGTTTGCCAATGCCACTCATGTACAACTGTCATGTGTGTATGTGTCCATTGTACAGTGCCCTGATGCCTGTGTTTTATTTCTCCCTGTCTGCAGCGTCAACTGATGAAGAGGGCGGAGAAGGTGTTGTGGAGCACAGCGGCGGGGATCCCACCGCCAGCCGGAGACGCAAGGCCCGGCTCCCCTCCCATGTTGTGATCTCGTCGGGGAGTGAGGAGTCCGGTGCCGCGTCCCTGGCCGCAGCGGCCGGGGGGAGGTCCAAGAGGCGGATGTTGGAGTTGGACTCCTTGGCAGCAGAAGGGGCAGCTGGGACCCCACAGGGCCCAACAGGGGAAGATGCCACGGAGTCATCCAGGTTGGTGGGGGGTTTGGTGGAGGAGGAGGCCGTGCAAGCAACAGGGACGCGGTCTGGAGGTGGGGATCCCACTGGTGCTAGTGGTGCAGTGCAGGACCAGGGACAGGAGGCAGCACAGGGCGCCGCGGAGGTGCCTGTGTGCAATCCTGTCCCTGCATCATCTTGCACCAGCAGGGATGCCTACGTCCAGACCCGTTTTCAGGCAGGGGATGAGCTCACGTCAACTGGCCTTCCTCTGCCTGCGGACGTGGCTATCCGGGTCCGGGTTGAGCCTGTTCAGAGTGGTGTGGCGTTGCGTCAACGGGCCATGCGAGGTGACCTGCAGTCTTTTCATGAGGAGACTGCACATCATCTCGAATGGCTCATTGACCACGTCAGCCTGCTGGGACAGGTCACCCAGGCCGGATTCCTCCGTATGATGGGGCTTGCTACGACCCCCTCCTCAACTGGACCCCCTACGCGCCAGTCGTCCTCCGTGCCATCTTCCCACCCATCAGTCACCTGGGTCCCCTGTGGAGCTGCCTCTGACGGTGCAGCCAGGCTGGTGGAGGAGGCATCCCTGCCACAGTCGGGAGTCGGACGTCCAGCAGGGGTGGCCATATCAACGACTGCACCCCAGCCGGCGGAGGATGTGCAGGCAGCAGGAGGCAGTGCACGGGCAGAGGCACAGCAGCAGCAGCAACGTGGTGGGAGCCATGAAGGCTCGGGGCCTTCAACATCGGAGGGGCAGGCATCTGCCGGAGGGCCGGAGGACCCCGGACAGAGAGTGTCTTCTGTGTGGCAGCGGTTGGGCCACGCCATAGATGCGGAGCGGCAGCGGGCGGAAGAGGCACGGCTCACAATGGTCAGGGGTTTGGAGGTGGACACGTCGACGGCCGTGCGGACCCTCGGGGCCATGGAAGAGGACCGCCTCCGGGACATTGAGCAGGAGTTCGATGATGCCCTGGCCCGGGACATCCACAAGTGAGCCGTCAAACTAGCCCGCTGCCCTTGTACATAGTTATGTAGGTAGTGTTAGGTTTCATTTTTTTTGGATTTTATTTGGACCTTTCGGACATTGGCCACATTTTTGTATATAGTTTATTTTATTAGTTAGTGTAGTTAGATAGGTTTCCTTTCTTTTGTTGGGATAATGGACCCTGGCTTGTTCCCATGTACATAGTTCACTGTTGGATTGTATTTTTCTTTCACATTTTACCCATGGAGCAATGGCTTTCTTTTTTATTTCCCATTGGATTTTGTTTTGTTGACAGTGACTTTGGACACCATTACTTTGGGATATGATTTTTGGTTTTGCTTTTTTTCACGGACATGCTTCTTTTGATTTTTGTACATTCACATTTTTGTTTCTTTATTTTTGATTCTATTTATGTTTGCTTTAATACATATTTTTTTATCATACTTCAATGTGTAGTATCATCTCATTGGTTTCATGCATTTCATGATATGGGTTTTGAGATTCACTGACACCCATTGGGTGTATGTGAGGGAAATGTGTTTGTTTCGGAACTTGCAATTGGTGTTCTGTGATGTAATTGCCAATTATGAGTGGGTGGATGCAATACTCAGGTGGGTGTTTCGCATTTGGAGGCTGACCATAGGGACCAGGGATCTAGATTGTGATGACATGTTGGCTGGGGAACATGAGTTGGACATGGGTGGGGGCCTGCTGGCAGGTGCCCCACAGTGCTGGGGGGTGGGGGGTGGGGAACATGAGTTGGACATGGGTGGGGGCCTGCTGGCAGGTGCCCCACAGTGCTGGGGGGTGGGGGTGGTGGGGAACATGAGTTGGACATGGGTGGGGGCCTGCCGGCAGGTGCCCCACAGTGCTGGGGCGTGGGGGTGGTGGGTGACATGAGTTGGACAAGGGTGGGGGCCTGCTGGCAGGTGCCCCACAGTGCTGGGGGGTGGGGGGGTGGGGGACATGGGTGGGGGCCCGGTGGAGGGTGCCCCTGCACTGCTGGGGGGTGGGGGTGGTGGGAGACATGGGTGGGGGTGGTGGGTGCCCCTGCACTGCTGGGGGGTGGGGGTGGTGGGAGATATGGGTGGGGGCCTGCTGGCAGGTGCCCCACAGTGCTGGGGGGTGGGGGTGCTGAGAGACATGGGTGGGGCCCTGGTGGAGGGTGCCCCTGCACTGCTGGGGGGTGGGGGTGGTGGGAGACATGGGTGGGGGCCTGGTGGAGGCTGCCCCTGGTGGCTGGGGGGTGGGGGTGGTGGGAGACATGAGTTGGACATGGGTGGGGGCCTGCTGGCAGTGCCCCACAGTGCTGGGGGGTGGGGGGGGGAGACATGGGTGGGGGCCTGGTGGAGGGTGACCCACACTGCTGGGGGGTGGGGGTGGTGGGAGACATGAGTTGGACATGGGTGGGGGCCTGCTGGCAGGTGCCCCACAGTGCTGGGGGGTGGGGGGGTGGGAGACATGGGTGGGGGCCTGGTGGAGGGTGCCCCTGCACTGCTGGGGCGTGGGGGTGGTGGGAGACATGGGTGGGGGCCTGGTGGAGGCTGCCCCTGGGGGGTGGGGGTGCTGGGAGACATGGGTGGGGGCCTGGTGGTGGGTGCCCCTGCACTGCTGGGGGGTGGGGGTGGTGGGAGACATGGGTGGGGGCCTGCTGGCAGGTGCCCCACAGTGCTGGGGGGTGGGGGTGCTGGGAGACATGGGTGGGGGCCTGGTGGAGGGTGCCCCTGCACTGCTGGGGGGTGGGGGTGGTGGGAGACATGGGTGGGGGCCTGGTGGAGGCTGCCCCTGGTGGCTGGGGGGTGGGGGTGGTGGGAGACATGAGTTGGACATGGGTCGGGGCCTGCTGGCAGTGCCCCACAGTGCTGGGGGGTGGGGGGGTGGGAGACATGGGTGGGGGCCTGGTGGAGGGTGACCCGCACTGCTGGGGGGTGGGGGTGGTGGGAGACATGAGTTGGACATGGGTGGGGGCCTGCTGGCAGGTGCCCCACAGTGCTGGGGTGTGGGGGGGGTGGGAGACATGGGTGGGGGCCTGGTGGAGGGTGCCCCTGCGCTGCTGGGGAGTGGGGGTGGTGGGAGACATGGGTGGGGGCCTGGTGGAGGCTGCCCCTGGTGGCTGGGGGGTGGGGGTGCTGGGAGACATGGGTGGGGTCTGGTGTTCGGTGCCCCTGCACTGCTGGGGGGTGGGGGTGGTGGGAGACATGGGTGGGGGCCTGCTGGCAGGTGCCCCACAGTGCTGGGGGTGGAGGTGGTGGGAGACATGGGTGGGGGCCTGGTGGAGGGTGCCCCTGCACTGCTGGGGGGTGGGGGTGGTGGGAGACATGGGTGGGGGCCTGGTGGAGGCTGCCCCTGGTGGCTGGGGGGTGAGGGTGGTGGGAGACATGAGTTGGACATGGGTGGGGGCCTGCTGGCAGGTGCCCCACAGTGCTGGGGGGTGGGAGACATGGGTGGGGGCCTGGTGGAGGGTGACCCGCACTGCTGGGGGTGGGGGTGGTGAGAGACATGAGTTGGACATGGGTGGGGGCCTGCTGGCAGGTGCCCCACAGTGCTGGGGGGTGGGGGGGTGGGAGACATGGGTGGGGGCCTGGTGGAGGGTGCCCCTGCACTGCTGGGGGGTGGGGGTGGTGGGAGACATGGGTGGGGGCCTGGTGTAGGCTGCCCCTGGTGGCTGGGGGGTGGGGGTGCTGGGAGACATGGGTGGGGGCCTGGTGGTGGGTGCCCCTGCACTGCTGGGGGGTGGGGGTGGTGGGAGACATGGGTGGGGGCCTGCTGGCAGGTGCCCCACAGTGCTGGGGGGTGGGGGTGCTGGGAGACATGGGTGGGAGCCTGGTGGAGGGTGCCCCTGCACTGCTGGGGGGTGGGGGTGGTGGGAGACATGGGTGGGGGTCTGGTGGAGGCTGCCCCTGGTGGCTGGGGGGTGGGGGTGGTGGGAGACATGAGTTGGACATGGGTGGGGGCCTGCTGGCAGGTGCCCCACAGTGCTGGGGGGTGGGGGGGCGGTGGGAGACATGGGTGGGGGCCTGGTGGAGGGTGCCCCTGGTGGCTGGGGGTGCAGGGGGACATGCGTTGGTGGGCAGTAGTACAAGTTGACATGTGGGTTGGCTGGGGGGCATGGCCATGGTGGATGGGGTGCCTGCAGGACATGTGCAGGGTAGGCCCCTGTGGTGTGAGCCACCTGCAGGGGCCCTGGAGGGTGTAGAGGGAACACCTGGGAGGACCCACACGTGCAATTCACATGTGGTGCTCCCCGCGCACCCCTGTAATACACGTACCCTGATGAGATCGCGTGTGGAACTTCCCGCGCACCCCTGGAATACACGTACCCTGCTGATGTTGCGTGTGATACTTCCCCCGCACCCCGAAATACACGTACCCTGATGAGATCGCGTGTGTAACTTCCCGCGCACCCCCGAAATACATGTACCCCGCTCAATCGCGTGTGTAACTTCCCGCGCACCCCCGAAATACACGTACCCTGCTCTATCGCGTGTGTAACTTCCCGCGCATCCCCGAAATACACGTACCCCGCTCAATCGCGTGTGTAACTTCCCGCGCGCCCCCGAAATACACGTACCCCGCTCAATCGCGTGTGAAACTTCCCGCGCGCCCCCGAAATACACGTACCCCGCTAAATCGCGTGTGTAACTTCCCGCGCACCCCCGAAATACACGTACCCCGCTCAATCGCGTGTGTACCTTCCCGCGCACCCCCGAAATACACGTGCCCCGCTCAATCGCGTGTGTAACTTCCCGCGCACCACCGAAATACACGTACCCCACTCAATCGCTTGTGTAACTTCCCGAGCACCCCCGAAATACACGTGCCCCGCTCAATCGCGTGTGTAACTTCCCGCGCACCCCCGAAATACACGTGCCCCGCTCAATCGCGTGTGTAACTTCCCGCGCAGCCCCGAAATACACGTGCCCCGCTCAATCGCGTGTGTAACTTCCCGCGCACCCCCAAAATACACGTGCCCTGCTCGCACAGGCCCAATTGCTCTATGTTGCCACTTTTGTAATGCGCAGGGACTCTACCGCCTGCCTTCGTGTGGCGGACGTGTTTCAGCTTGTGCGTCTCTTTGGCTGTGCGTGGCTTTGCCCTATTCGATTCCTTGAATACGTGTGGTTCGAGTGCGTGTGGGCGTTCCGTCTGCTTCCCTGCAGTACATCCCCAGTTACGCCCTTATTTTCGCGCGTTGTTCCCCATTCCGCGCGTTATGCCCCGTGTCCCGCCCACTTTCTGGTGTATGCGCCGAGGTTGTGCGCTTTCACTGTGCGCATCGCGCACGCCTTTCGGGATGTTGCAGTGACTTGTGCGCCATGCACGGGTTTGACGCACATCCCGAGGTAAACACGCGCAGGGACTTCCATGAATCGCACGCGTGCGCGTGCGCCTGTTTTTTTGCGCTTGACCCTGCTTGCGTCTGCTTGCGCCAAGATTTTCGGCGCACGTTTGTTCCATGAATCGGCCCCTAAGTGTATCCTTTTTTAAGATAGCACTTAACATCTGTTCACCATGTCTTTAGAATAAAATATGCCAATGGCCTTTTAGCCAGTTTATATAATTCTGTGCAGTTTATGTATTCTTGACGCTCTGTCCTGATTAGAGAGAGTGGGGACTTACTAATATGTCAAATCTCTCTTCACAATTTCAATTGAACTTGATAATCAAACGCATGCAGTATTATGAATGGCAAATTCCCCTTCCTTTGCAAACTCGCCATTCATTCCAGAATAAGAAGTGGAAAGCTCTCCACAGTGAATTCTTCAACCTTTTCCTCCAATTACATTTTATTGAATTAATGCAAAATTCGAGTATTAAAAAAGCTAAATTATGTTGTTTCCATAAAATGACTTTCCTTTTTAAAATGTAGACATGAGCCGACCACCACCGTGGACGTTCTTCTCATCCGATTACAATTTAACGTGCCTGACAACATACAGTGGTCCCTCTGTTGAGTTTCTCCAACATGGAGGCTCAACACTTATTATATATGGCATGAGACACAAATATATCATCTATTATGGAGGTAGAAGGCCCTCTTTACCGTGTATGTTTGCTTGGAACATCCCCGTTTAAGGTCCCATTTAACATTCAACCAGACTTGTGTACATAACATTAATATTTGAACAAACATCATCCGGTTACTATGTGGGAGTCGTGAGGAACCCAAATAGGAGTATTATATCACAGGTGATTTAGAGAATGATCAGGTGTTATTTAACTCAGACTCATCATTTACCCTCATTATTTACGGGTCTTGGAGTTTATGAATAAAACGTTACACCACATATGCAGAACTATAACTGTGACTTGATTTAAGCCTCCGTATAATCACGAGGCCGAGCCTTTCAAGGACAGCAACTTTATTTTCGGACATTTCCAAAACACTGGTTGGAATTGGGATGAACCATGTGTTTTGGCATTTGTCAGTTTATTGTAATCACTGCACACTTCCATCTCCTCATGCCATTGACATCCTGGGGCCAGATTACCAGTGCAAGTGCAACGTTTGCACGGTATTAGCACTAGGGCAACGTGTGCCCTATTCTTAAAATCACTGGGACACATTAAAAAACCATTGCACCTGCACCCAAAGTGCAGTTTGGCATATTATTGGCATATTAAAAGCACCAGGGCTAAAATTGCCCAACTGCAAAAAGAGGCATTTTTACTACAGGGCAACGTTTACCCTAGTGCTAATACGGAATGGTATTAGCACTAGGGCAAAAATGCATTAAAAATGTATCTTTTTAGCACTAGGGCAATTTTAGCCCTGGTGTTTTTAATATGCCAAACTGCACTTGTCGAGGTGCAATGGTTTTTTAATGTGTCCCAGTGTTTTTTAAAAATAGGGCAAACTTTGCCCTAGTGCTAATACCGTGCAAACTTTGCACTTGCACCGGTGCAAACTTTCCGTAATCAGGCCCCTGATTTTGTGGGAATAGTTGGTGTATTACAACTTTTTAAATGAGACTGATGAGACTGACCATTCTGAATAGCATACAATCCCTATACAATACTAGCAACAATGAAATGGGCAGATCCAGCAAGTAGTAGTAGTACGTACCTCTTTATTGAGAAAGTAAAATTCCAAAAAGACATAACTAAGTCCATTTTATACATTAAAACAGTTGAAACACAAAATACATTAAACATAAAACTGTTCAAATAGGCATGGGTGTCGGACAACAGATATATATTGCATATTGACATTCATGAATACTAATAAAAGTTCATCAATCGCATAAAACAGCCAGGAAATAAAATAAAATAGACAAAGAAAGGCATATTCGATCACTAGGAGGGTTGATTCCGTAATCCTCATTATTTCCCAGATAAAGCATTTCAGGAGCCAACATACTCTACAGTCATTGGCCAGAACCAAATAGTGAAAGGCTTCCAGACTCTGTCTAAAACCAAGGGTCTTTAAGAGAGAAGTTAACACATACGGCGTGGAGTAATGTACCAAGGACAGAAGAACATGACATGCATATATATCTCTAATGTGGTGCTGTCACACTTGCAGGTTGCATCATTATGGTTAGACTAATGGCTTCTGTTGTCTGTGAAAGCAACTGGTTAAAACATATTTTTGTTTTCAGCTTCCTGGCTGCTGTGTTGTAAACGCAATGCAGGTTAAATGAGTTACTGAAATAGAAATGCGAAAATGGCAAACAAAGCCAGTCTGATAGCACAGCGAGTAGAGTGCTCGGTTTGGCATCCGTGTAGAGGAGTAGAGCGCTCGCTTTGACATCCGTGTAGAGCCTGCTGATGCAGGTTCGAATCCCGGCAGGGCCACACACAGCCTTTCATCCTTCCGAGGTCAATAAATGAGCAACACACAATGTGGATAATAATAAGCAGCGCTCAGATCCCAAGCGTTTGTAGTGCTATAGAAATGCTAAATAATTATTATTAGGCCTTGTGCATGCTTTTACCTCCTCATTTCATTCTCCCCAAGTTAATTATTTATTATTAAATAGGTCTAACACCTCTTTTTGTGAGGGAAGGACAGCACGTGAGTTCGTCACCAAGTTGTAGCATCCAATGATCTGTTGAACTTTGTGGAGGTAGTTGACCCAGCTGGATCTTCCCTAATTTCAACAATGATCAGGACAATGACTTAGCAGAGATGTGGGAACATAACTTGAATGGAAGCTCAAAGAAAATGGTGGAACTACTGATTGAACCCGTGACACGGGAAAATAAGAGAACAATAGTACTGATAGATAAAACTAAAAAAGAAATAGAGGAAAAGAAGTCACAAGAATCAACGAAAGAGAAGAATTATAATACAATGCATGATATTTTGAAAAATTATCAAGATGAAGTTAAACTCAGAAAACTGAGGAAGCATTACAGGGATGAGAGAGACTATCAAGATGATAGGGTATATACCTTTCAAGCAAAATACAACACACCAACGAAATTTGGATCAAAAATTAGTACACTACACCCAATACATCATCTGCAAGCTCGGATGCGGAATCAGAAGGAGAAACACAGAACACAGATGAGACACCACCGTAATGGATACGTCAGGGGCTAAAGAAAGTACAAGTGGAAGATCTACCTCTGGTTTTATGAATCAAATCAAGAGGTATAAAAAAGGTAACAGAAACCTCGCATCTAAACAGGTCCGTTTTCAGTTACCTCAGAACACCGGACCATCAATCAGTACACCAGGAGGAGAGGAAGGAGGGGGGGAATCAGATCTAATAAATCAAGGATTACAAGAAAATACACACAGAAGACCCACAAGAGTGACCTCAAAAGAAATAAACAGAGTGAAATAGGGCCAAATCTCATTCTCAACCTATCAAGTAGATTGATATCACCAGAAGAGAGCAAATTACTAAACAAAGGACTTTCATTCGCTCCATCAACAAAGCACAATGACACGGACTTGCATATTGATCTCTTCAAGTTCGTACGGAAATTGAAACTGAAGAAGTTCTTCATCACTAAAGCACCAGGGATGTATAAACAGCAGCAGAAAATTACTCCGAGTGCATTAAGCATTAAAGAAATATAAGAAATTCACCTACTTAGATCAATCACGGAACCAGAGGATTACACTATTACTAATGTACTGAAAGATCTTAACATGGAATCTGATATGTTGTCAATCAAGGAACTAAAACCAACATCTAGATTTATACCCCAATTTGCAGCTGATAACATCATCGATACCTTTTATAAGGCAGTATCGCAAGACCTCTATCAAACGGACCAAAGACGACTACACTCAAAAATTAAACCAAATCTCACCCCTAAAGAACAAGAAGCTTTACGCAAACTGCAAACCGACCGCTCAATAGTAATCAAAGAGGCGGATAAGGGGGGGAACATTGTTATCATGGATAGGGATAATTACCTGGAGATGGCCTGAAGGCACCTTAACACCCCAGGTCGCTATCAAAGATTGCCGGCTAATCCTACTAAGGGTATTGGACATAAATTGGAACTCAAAATTCATGAGTGGCACCGAAAAGGTTTACTCACAGATAATGAAAAGAGTTATCTCCTAATCAAGAATCCGATTATACCAATAATGTACTTCTTACCTAAGATCCACAAAGAATATGATTCAATACCGGAGGGTCGACCAATTCTAAGTGGAATAGGCTGGTCAACAGAAAACATCTCACAGTACTTAGACAATATTTTGAGACCTAGAGCCATGAAATTGAAAGCATATCTTAAAGATACAACCAATGTAATTATTAAACTGCAATCTTGGAATTGGATGAATGACTGTCTATTAGCAACCATGGATGTGAAAGTGTTGTACACATCAATTCAACACTCATGGGCCTTACAAACAATAGATCATACCTTTAAGGATGACTCAGCATCAATGTACCACCAAATTCTAATGATCAAGGAAATGCTAGAACTATCTTTAGAGTGCAACATCTTCAACTTCAACAACACATTTTATAGGCAAACCAAGGGGGTTGCAATGGGCACAAAATATGCTCCCGTCCTAGCAAACGTCTTCATGGGCCTCTTTGAGGATACGGTCATCTACCAGGATAAGGCATATCAGAAGGAACTTGTGCATTGGTTCCGATATATAGATGACGTGTTGCTACTATGGAAAGGCACAGAATTGGAGTTCATAGACTTTCAGAATAGAATCAATTGTAATGAAGTGGGTATCCAATTCACTGGTGTGTGTGACACAACAAGTTAAACTTTCTAGACCTCACAATATATACTGATCAGAACCAAATAAGAACATGCACATTTCGGAAACCTACTGAAGTCAACTCTACCCTACATGCAGCAAGCTGCAATCATAGACCAACAATCTTAAACATACCATCAGGGGAATTCTTAAGAGCAAGAAGAAACTGTCAGACCACAGAACACTTTGTCAAAGAACGCAACCTTCTGAAATCAAGATTCCCAGCGAGAGGATATTCGGAACAATGTATCAGTAAACAAAAAATTGTGGGAGATTACCTTTGTAGAGGTAACTGATATAGGACAGCCCGCGGCTGGAAGGTAAAATTTGGTTAATATCATTTTAAGCCTTGTATTTGTAGAATACCGACAAAATGGAAAACGTGAATACCCTCTCGTTTTCCGACAAATATTATCAGAGACTTATGGGTCTTCCGTCTATTGTTATAGTAGAAACTGCAGGTCCATCTGCACCTGCACAGACCAATGACCTTGATTTCTTGTTTCAAAAGAAGAAGAAATTAATTAGGACAGAATCACATGGCCAGATGATGCTGGCCTATTTAAAGGCAGGCATTATACCAGAAGGTTTACAAATTAAAAATGTGCCATGCATATTCACAGACAACCCTAAGTTTAAAGGGAGTTTCAGTGCTGTGGGAAACAAGTGTTCGAGAGATTTTTTAATTTTGATAATTGACACTGCTGCAGAAGAGTCTAGTAAACAAAAGATTTGAGATTGAGACTCTAGAAATTAAATTAAAAGGAGACCAACTCATCAAAGATATAAAAGAGAAACTAGAGAAACTAGAGAAAATAGAGGAAGAAGCTGTAAAATTTAAAAAATGTACCTTGGACAAAAATATATGGAAGTACAAAAAATATGCAGAAACATACAAGGAGACTAATACCTACCCTTACCTTGTCGAGTCATACTATGAAGATCAAAACAAATTAGTGAGAAATAGAGGGAAAAATTTCAACCGCCAGAGGAATACATTTGTAACCTTTTCTAACACTTCAAATACGACTAGTAGTGACTCTGACAGTACAAACTCGGGAGGAAACATTAATCCGAATAACCAGCCCCATTTTCAGAGAGGCCGCGGGAGGAAACCGCGCAACTGGCAGCAGGGGCACCCAGAATGCAAACCCGCAACTGGAGAGGCCCCCCAATTACATTGTAATTCCAGTCTTTAATTTGTCAAACCATCAACTAACTAATACTGAAATGCAAGTCCTTAAAAAGGGCTTAAGTTTTGAGCCCACGACTAAAGCGAAGGATTTCGAAACTCAAATAGAGCTACAGAAATTCTTTCAAGTGATTAGACTCCAATACTTCTTCAAAGATTCACCAACATCGAATAAAAAACAAAGCATAACAGGTCTAAAACCACCTTCCACCTTTATTCCCCTTAATAGTAGGGTATCCCCAGCTATATTAGCCTTCGAAAATAAAATCATGGAAGAAAGCAAAAAACTGATATCTTCTAATAACTGACACAAGGACAACATGAGTCAAGAAGAAAGTAAAGCTTTACTATCGTTACAAGCGAATCAGACTTTTCATATAAAACCAGCCGACAAAGGTGGAGGTATTGTCCTATGGGACAAATTACTTTATGATAGAGAGATCGAAATACATCTCCAGAATCCCCACTTTTATCGGAAGTTGACCGAGAACCTACAGCGCGCCTGAAAGACGAAATCAAAAGTTTGATGGATCATGCTATGTTAGAAGGATGGAAAGAAAAAGACAAACAATCTTTCTTGGTTAAAGCAAATCGGACTATCCCAGTTTTCTATTTATTACCAAAAGTGCACAAAAATACAGTCACACCTCCGGGCAGACCTATTGTGTCCACCATCAATTCGGTCATAGAGCCCCTTTCAATGTATTCAGACTGGTTCCTGAGGCCTTTCGTTAGAATGATGAAGTCTTTTTGTAAAAGACACCACAAGAATGGTCAATATCATCAACGATCTACCGTGTCAAAACGACAGCCTGCTCGTCACCTTAGATTTAACGGCTTTATATACGAGCATACCACAAGGAGAGTGTTTGAGAATCATGGAAAGTGTGTTAAATAAAAGAACATCGACTCTTGACCTAGTCCCCACTCCTTTAATCTTGGAGTGTATTCGTTTAGCACTTACAGAAAATGTCTTCCTCTGTGACGGAGTCTTCTTTCTGCAAATCCATGGAACAAGTATGGGGGCAACTTTCGCCCCAGACCTAGCACATTTTTACATGGACTATTATGAAAACACGTCCATATACCATGCCAACAACCCATTTAAAGAATAGATAGGACACTGGTAACGTTATATTGACGATGTGTTCATGATATGGAAGGCTGATGTAGCTATGCTACAAGACTTTTTGCTGTGGCTCAACAATCAGAGCATGTACATTAAATTCACCATGACATGGAACCCCTCATCCATTGCATTTCTTGACCTGCAGACTCTCAAATCTGATAGTGGTCAACTGTCGACCACTTTGTTTCGAAAGGCAACAGATAAGAATACTCTTCTTCAATTTAATAGCTTTCACCCGCTGGCCTTGTGCAAAAATCTCCCTATTGGGCAATTTCTGCGAATCAGGAGAAATTGTTCAAATATTGCGGATTATGTGAAGGAAGGAAAGGACCTGAAAGCAAGACTCAAGACCAGAGGCTACCCCAAAAGAATAGTACATGCTGCTTTCAGGCGAGCAAAACATGCGAATAGAGATAGATGCCTACACCCGGAACCAAGAACACAACAAGACAAAATGACATGTGTGACCACGTTTAGTTCAATTAGTAACCAGCTGAGACGGACTATAAAAAAGAACTGGCATATCTTAAAAACGTCTGACTTTGAACCAGTCACTCCACGTTTCGCTTTTAAGCGACAAAAGAATTTTAGAGACCTAGTAGTTCACTCGTACCCCAAAAAAGAGAAAATACCCACCAAGACCACTTTGTGGCAGCTGCCGCCAGTGGTTGGACACTTTAAATGTGGTAAATGCGTCGCCTGTTCGTTTACAAGTAACCTCAAGGAAATTGACCTGAATAGTAAGAACTGGGTGTTTCGCACTTTTACCAACTGTGGATCATCTTGGGTTATTTATGGAATTAAATGCCCTTGCAATTTGAAAATCTACGTAGGAAAAACTAAAAGATGCATTAGACAACGAATTTGTGAACACAAATCTTGTCTGAAGAATAAAGTGCCCAACAAACCGTTAGTCGCACATTATGAAATAAAAAAACACAAACACACTGATATATTTTGGTTTGTGTTACAAACAATTCCGGCAACTGAGAGAGGAGGTAACAGAGAAGTGTTACTCAGCCTCAGTGAACAAAGGTTGATTAATTCTCTGAACACAGCGAACACGGGTTTGAACACAGCGGTCGAATGGAACTCTCTGGTTGCTTTAATGTAACCTAGATAAGAACAGGTGATAAAGAATGCCCCACGTGATGGAGAGCTCCAACAACATGTGATGCCCAGTTATATTGCAGTGAGCTCTTGCTGTATGAGGTTATCCGTAAGTGGATGTGTTATACAGGTTGTTAGAACACAGGATATAAGTTGTGTGGAAATAAAAATCACATGGTCAAAAGGATCCATCAGGATCTTTTCCTCAGTGTGCGTCCCTCGCATATGATTGTTTGGGAAATGATTTTGATGTGCTCCGCACATGTGAAATATGCTGAACCCTGCACATTTGATATGGAGTCATGCAGTGCCGCGAGTCCCCGTTGCGTGGTGTGTCTGTGGAGACTTCCCGCGTGGTAACAGTGTCTCTACAGACACTGTGGCGTTGCTCGAGTGACAAGGGAGCGTGTGCTGTTGCTTTAATTGCCCTGAAGGGCTACGCACACAGAAAATGTCACATGAACGCAGATACCAGCTATAAAGCATTTAGGCAATCAACAGCGTGACACGAACACGAACACGAAGGTTCGGACGCTCTCGCGGGTTGATGCCAGAGCTTTACTCAAGAATTAAGGTAAGTCTGTCAGGCAGATTCCGTAGGAATGATTAAAAGCCGATATCGGGGGGACCCGCGGGTGAAATCACGCGTGTCCAAAAAGAAGGGTGGCGCTGCGACCGCTTGGGTGTTGCAGAGTTCCAATGTACTTTACTACAGCTAACTACCAAGGTGGCATTTTTACTTGCCTCATAGTGGTACAGACCATGAAGGGGCCTCTATAGAACAGATTTGCCATAAACATTTTTTGACAACCTTGGAGTGCCGCTCTGGTTCTGCGTTTTGTAGGATATCGAGTGAGACCCTCTACATACACGTTCTGTTTGATGGTGCGGACTTCGAGCTGTGAAGCTGTGTTGTGCTGTGGAGTTCCCCCACATAGGGAACCACGACGAATTGAACGCTTGTGTGTTGTGAAGGTTCATATCCAGTAGGAATTAAGCAAGTTGACTTCTTACCACTGGTGTCTACTTACCCTGACGAGCTCGAGTGCTCTGAATGCGTTCTATGTGTAGCTAAAGAAAGTGATAAAATTACTCAATAAATTTACTTAGTACAGGAGACCAACATATTTGTGGCCAATATATATAAAAATCTTGATATGCATACAGTGGTCCAATGGGATATGAAACAGAGTGAGAATCAGTATACCAAGAGTTAATTTGGTGTTCTGTTCTGTATTAAAACGAACTTAATGAGGATTTGGTTTTCATTTGTAAAATAGGTTCCTAACACAGTTTGGAATTCCCGAATAAACCAGAGTTGATGCGTGAATACTCGGGGGTAGGAATTAAGCCCAGCCACGACTAGGATTAAGCTAGCGTAAAGCTCAGGTCCAACCAGGATGTAAGTAAAGGCAGAGTGATTTATGGACAGAAACAATGTTATTGTGTGAAAGAGTTATGAATAAAATGAAAGATATTATGAGAATGCGATGCATTTAGTAAACAAGATAAAGAAAAAGAAAAAATGTTTTGTTGGAATGGAACCATTGTTTTATAATAGTGTGTAAATTTCTATATGTTTGTTTTTAGATTGTGCTTTACCTGTTACGGGGATTTGAAAGAGGTGCCCATCATCTGGAAAGAAATTGTCTGTCCTGAAGAAGGCCATAAAAAAACTTTCGTCGTAGAGACACTAGGGATAGTGTTTCATCTCCATAAAAGGCCGAAACATGTCGACACTTGACAATAGACTAGCCAAATAATATAGTCTTGTATCTGCAAACTACTGAAGAGAACATAGTGGTGTTTATTAAGGCAACGGACCCCACACAAAGTAGACTGTTTTTAAGAATTGAGCGAGAAGAATATGTCTTTTGTGATGTACCATGATTAATATATATGCTGTTGTTCTTTCTCTCTCTCTTTTTTTATTTTTCTAAATTGGTCTTAACACTTAATAAATTGACGTGGACTTATTGAAGAATAGTTATGTTGTTAGTGTGTGTTAATTGAGCGGGATAGTTCCATTCCCTTTCACAAAGTATGAGATATGTCTTGTATGAACTTGGCTTACTTAAGTTGAAGGTGTAAGCATTTACCACAATAATTCTGTAGATCACCACGCCTGTCCTGGTTGGACATAGAGTGGGGTAGCCAGTTGTCTCGCTTTAGTATTTTTCTGTCAGTAAAGCTTGGGACAAAAGTCTGTTAGTAACACAAGAGGAAACATTAATAAAAAGGAATAAAGTATTGGAACAACCAACTATTGTATTGGTTGTATCACCAAAATTGGTAATGATTACAGATACTTGAAACAAATCCTAGCCAAACACTGGCATTTGTTGAAACTGGATGAACACATCTCTAATTTTGTGGACGCAAAACCAAGGATTATTTTCAAGAGAGCACAGACACTAAAAGACAAACTAAGCCCTTCAAACCTACCAGACACAATGGAGGAACCATCGAACTGGTTAACATCAACCACAAATGGATTTAGGAAATGCGGGACCTGCACCATGTGCAAATATGCACATGAGAAAACAGAGTCATTCTCAAGCGGCAATAACAAGATTTTGAGAATCAAACAACCCATAAACTTTGTGGTCTTATGCAATCATCTGTGTGTGCAAATTGGTTTATATTGGGAGCACGATCAGAAAACTTAGGACCCGTATACGAGAACATTTATCAAAAATCGGAATCAAGATCCCAGACTGCCACTTGCATGCCATTGGCAAAAGAAACATCAACTGGATAACAAGGCAGACATCCAGTTCATTGGTCTTCAAAGAGCTACATTAGAAAGACGTGGAGGTGACAAAGAGAAGAAACTCAGACAAATGGAAGCAAAAATAATCTGCAAACTTAATTCTACAATTTTTGGTTTAAACACAGACAATGAAATGGTGTCCTTTTTGTAGGAACCTACCTAACATCCATACATTGCTGCGTGTGATCCCAATAACTCTCTTTCTATTCACATTTCCGAGTTACATATGGACAACTGACTACTTTTAGGCAACTACTAGTACAAGAAGTAGCATATGTTTGATATTGATCACCTGAGTGAATCTAATCCATTGTTACAATTCTATTTTTGATTGTTCATTTATGCACAACCACGCAATCAGTACACTGATTATCTAATCGGACAAGAGATTAGGCTTGTTCATCCACATACTCAGATTTAACTATTAAACGTTAGCCACCTATTACTAGTTTATGGTTATTGTCTGCTACATTATTGTACCGCGATTGTGAACGCTCGAAGTTCAAGGTTCTACTATTTTCCTTTGGCGGCCTATTTTTTACCGAGTTAACATAATATAAATGTATGAGAACAATTCGGACTTGTTACAGTCATTCTGAATCTTCTAATATTATTTTCATGAGCCCGTACTGTATCATATATACGAACGGACTCCATCCTAACATGGCCGCCAGAAATACATTAGAGTAAACATGGAGAAAGGACTGAGTTAGGGTGCTTGTCACCATAGCAACATAAACATTCACTCTGAGGATGCCTAATGGCGCCCCCTCGAGAATCCTTGTAACACGCGATTAGACGCTGCATTGTTACACCAAGGTAAGCGACCGTCTGTCATTTCACAGCCCCTTTTCACTCTGAAACACGTATAATTTTTCATATGCGATCGTGCGCACTCATCCACCCGACCTCTCAGTTACATATGTCACGCATCCCCCCTCTGGGATTGTTACGGAATTATGACATTTCTCATTGAGAAGATGACTTAAAACGAGACGGCTATAACTAAACACTATAAAATGCAATATTAAAAGAAATAATGTGAGTTTACTGTGTTTTAGTTAGAATCACTCTACTTACCCAATTACTTTTGACACTAAGGCGATTGTACCAATATCTTACATCTGTAGGGATCTAACCCTTTCATCTATGGAGGATTAATGCCAAATGTGACAGGGGCACAAAAGGAATTCAAGGTAAATAATTTCAACTATTTAAATGAGACTCACAACGAATACAAAGCCGATTTATACCGATATCAAAGTACTTTATCTAATAAGTGTCTTGCATTTATCTCCTTTAAAAAAACACCCCTTCTCCCACCACTCCTAATCCCCTCCCTATTTTTGTCTGGCATTTTATTTCAATTTGTATCTTCTCTGTTTATTTAACTCTACTCTTAATTTTGTTTTTTTTTCTTTTTCAATTATTATAGTATATTGATTGTGGACATATGTACATGTTTATCAATGTGAATGTCTCCTGAAACCCTTACGTTGAACCTTTTTGTGTGATAACGATATGGTGCAATGACAGATTAATAGCCCTGATTTGAGAAAGGTCTCTGTGAGACCGAAACACGTGTCATTACCTAAGGGCATTCGGAAAATAAATACATTTTCTTTGAACATTTGGCGCAGTACATACTAATAGTTTTTATTTAGGGCAGCTTTGTCATTTGTACGGATTGAAAGCCATAATGAAATGGGGGCGGATTGTAAATGACCAACTATTGTTTTAAGACCACTTTCGTGATATAATAGTTCAGAGGCTGCACCTTGTGTTGTGCTCAGTAGTGAATGAAAGAACTACTGCTCATATGCTGCAATGGAGGGCGAGTAAGAAACTCTCCAAACACTGGCACTAGAGCGAGCAATGGCACCTGCCATTGCCTAGTAGCACAGACATGAAGACAAAGGATCAGTGTTCTTTCAACAAATGAACATCACAAATCAGTATGTTTCCTTCCAGAAGGTGATTGTAATCATTCACAGTAGATGCCAGGGGATGAGCTGATTTCAAGAAGGAGTTTTAGTATGAAATCTGATGCTGTCATTTGTAAATTGGTATTGTCTCAAAGCACTTCAGGTTGAGCGCCATTGGGGGACCGAAGTTTAGGTATGGGAAATTCGTCAGAGGATTTTCAAATGTGTGTGTGCATTTTAGCTGATACGAAGGTAGATAGGGGTGGCCAAGTCCCTGCTAGCTACCCATACCAAACTGACATGTGGATGGGTGCTGTGAGGTAGTCTGGAGAGTATGCGAGAGCAGGGGAATCATTGTGTGCAGCCAGACCAATTTTTTTATGTGGGGGATAGCTGCATTGTTGTGGCAGAGATGTTGTGCAATGTGTCTTTGAGTAGTGTGTGTTAGCAGATGTGTGTGAATGGGTGGCCATGCCTTCTGCTATCTTTCATAAGCATGGAGGTTGATACGTACCAGTGTGTCCTGGCTGTTTTCGTAGATGCAGCTCAATTTAGAAGAGGGTGAATTCAAAGCACGAGTACATTCTACACATGGCTATATTCAAAATAAGGCTGAATAAACTTTCCGGCTATTCTCGAAAAAACTGCTACTACATATAGCAGAGGATATATAGTCAGAATGTAGCTAGATATAGCCCAGTGGTTGAACTCAAAATGCAGCTAAGAATAACACATACATATAACCCAGTGGATAAACTCAAAATGCAGCTAAGAATAACACATGGCTATACTAAAAAAAAAGAAAAAAACTACTAAATATAACACAATGACTATCCTCAAAAACAGCTAAATACAACACAGTGGCTATACTAACAAATGCAACTAGATATAACACTGTGGCTATACTAAAGAAAATACTGCAAAGCATAACACAGTGGCTATTGTCAAGGGCAGCTAGGTTTAAATGGGGGTGAGTTTTAAGCGAGGCTACACAGTGGCTGTACTCAAAGAATGTGGATAAGTATGACACCTTGGCTATACTCAAGAATGTAGCTAAATATGAGACAGTGACTATATTCAATGGGACTCATTACGAGTTTGGCGGTAGCCGTGCCAGTAAAACCGACAGGCTGCTGCCAAAACTCTGAAAAATTCCTGCACTGCGAATGGGCAATTAACGGGTCTTTACGGCCCTGCCGGACCCGGTAATTGCCCATTAGCGGGTGCCAGAATGGAATGCTCCCCATTCCCATTTGAGCCCCATAGGGCTCAATGGGAATGGGGAGGTTGGATGCACCGGCACCATTCAGAATGGTGCCGGTGCATCCGTCATGCTCTGCTCGCTGGTGCTGGTATGGCTGCCAGGTCAATCCTGGCGGCCGTAATGGCACCCGCGAGCAGAACTCGTAGTTTGCCGGTATGGTAACTATGGTACCGGCAAGCTTACCGGTACCATAGTTACCGGACCGGCAAACTTATAATGAGGCCCAATGTTTCACTAAGTATGAGACAGTGGCTACACTAAAACAAATGCAGCTAAATATGACACAGTGGCTTTACTAACGAAAACAGCTAAATGTAAGACAGTGGATATACTCAAATTACAGCTAAATTTAACTGTGACTATACTCAGAAAATGCAGCTAAATATGAGACAGTGGTTATTCTAAAAAATGCAGCTATATATGACAGAGTGACTAAACGAACAAATGCAGCTAAATATAACACAGTGGCTTTACTCACAAAAAGAAGTTACATATCACATAGAGGCTATACTAAAGAAAATTCAGCAAGGAATAACACAGTGGCTATGCTAAACAAGCAGCTAAATAGGACATAGTGGATATAATCAAAATACAGCTAAATCTAACAGTGGCTATACTCAAACTGCATCTAGATAGAACACAGTGAATATACTAAAAATGCAGTTAAATATGATACAGTGGCTATACGCAAAGATTTAGCTAAATAAGGGACAGTGGCTTTGCTCCAATTATGGCAAGATAGAAAACAGTGGCTATACTAAAACATGCAGCTAAATATGATGCAGTGGATATACTCAAAAATGTAGCTACATATGGGACGGTGGCTATAACAAAGAATGCAGCTATGTATGAGAGCGTGGCTATACTCAAAATGCAGCCAAATAAAGGACAGTGGCTATAATCAAATTACAGCTAGACAGAACACAGCAACTATATTAATAAAAGCAGATAAATATGATATAGTGGCTACACTAAAAAATGCAGCTAAATAAGGGACAGTTGCTACACTGACAAATGAAGGTAAACATGAGACAGTGGCTATACCCAAAATGCATCTAAATATGAGACAATATATATACTCAAAATGCAGCTAAAGGTGAGACAGTGGCTATACAAAAAAATAGAGCTAAATATAACACAGTGGCTGTACTAAAATAAAATGCTAAATATGAGACAGTGACTATACTAAAAAATGCAGCTAAATACAACACAGTGGCTTTACTAAAGAATGCAGCTAAATATAGCACAGTTGCCAAGCTCAAAAGGCAGTTAAATAAAACACAGTGGCCCTCATTACGACCCTGGCGGAAAGTGACTGACCGGACCGCCACAGCGTAAATAGCGTTTCCGCCATTGCACGATGGAGCAAAGTGCGGCCCATTCCGACCCATCGAGCACGAGCACCACGCCATGGCGGAAGTGCAAAGTCCGCGATGGCGGAAATGACCCCAAAACGGCCCACACCGCCGCCGTACGGCGCCCTAGGTGCAATACCGCCACCCATCATAGCGGACACCGCAGTGAGCGCCAACCGGAAAGTACGGTGACCGTAAATATACGGAAACGGAAGTAAAAACATGGGCCCGGAACGGGAAACAACACCCCGTACACCTATAAAACCACAAAATACACACAACCACTAAAAACACCACCCTGAGACACATCCCAACCCGTCATCCACCCTAGTGAAACCAAGAAAAATGGGAAAAGTAGCGAAGAAAGCGTGCGACCGCAAGCGGCAGGTCCACTTCTCCGTGAGGAACTCACCGTGCTTACAGAGACCCTCCAGGAGAATGCCGCCGCCGTCTTCTCCACGCAAATGACCAGGACGGCACTTGCGAACAAGAAGGCCATATGGGCCCTGGTGGCACAGCGGGTAAGTGCGGTGGGGACCGCACCCCGCAACCCACAGCAATGCAGGAAGCGGTGGGACGACCTGCGGATACGCGTCCGTAGCATACTTTCTGCCAACCGCAACATTGCCACAGCCACCAGGGGAGGATCGGAATCACCCATTAAGTTGACCCCCTGGGAAGAAATCTGTGCCTCCACCATTGGAATGGAGAGCATAGAGGGAGTCGGAGGGATGGAGAAAGGAGTGTAGACATCCGGAGAATCAGGTAGGTGGCCCAAATAAAACCATGCCAAATCCACAATGTCCAATCATGTGACTCACATGTGTCCACATAGCGCAACAGCAACACATGGCCAGGAGAACGTCCACACACATTGGCCTGATAGCGCACTTTAAAACTCACAATAAATACATAAATAAGTAAAAACCCCAAAAACACCCACTACACGTGCAGCAGGCACACCCTAACTGCAGGCTGCCAAACAACTGCACCCTCACTCCACACACAAATGAAAGCACCTCCAAGGCCCCGACCCAAATCACCCTCAGGTACCACCCCAATGCATGTGATACATTGCCATTCCAATTCCCACAGACCCATTAATAACGCTCGCCCTCCTTTACTCCACCACAGGGTCCGATCCAAACGACGAGCTCCAGGACACCCCTACCAGCACACCTGCAAAGAGGGCCAAGACCGACGGCCAAAGACCCTCCACCTCAGCTGCACGCATCAAGACACGGCAGCAGCACATATCAAGTGGCAGCACACAGGAGGGAACATCAACAGGCACCCCAGCAGCCAGCATGCCCACAACAGCACCACCACAGGTCCCCCCAATGGATGCCACAGAAGGTACTGCCTCTGGTGGCAGCAGCACCATAGGTGACACCCCATTAATGGCAGCATGCTCCGACACAGAAGACGGGGATGTCGAAGTCAGATCCATCCATGACCTGTCCCAATCCCCCTGTCTGTTCCATCCCGTACACCATGAGGATACCACGCAGGGGCACCCACAAGACGACGACTGGCCATCCCCCACAAGCCCTGTGGCAGGGCAACATGAGGCGAACAGCCCCTCTGTGACACCACCGCAAATGGCCATGGCCCAGCAGAGGCAACAGTCCCTCGACCAGTTAATCGTGCAACAGCAGCAACTGGCCACGCTCCTCAAGGACCATGCCGATGGATGTGGGGGCACTAAGGCAGACATAGAAACATCAACTGAGACACTTAGGGCACAAATGGAGAGTAGCACCGAGAGCCTGAGAGTCCAAATGGAGAGTAGCACCGAGAGCCTGAGAGTCCAAATGGAGAGTAGCACCGAGAGCCTGAGAGTCCAAATGGAGAGAAGCACTGAGAGCCTGAGGGGGGAACTGCATGCGACGTCCAAAGACGTATGTGCCGAACTTGCCGCAGTGCGCCGTGTGCTCACTGAGCTCTCACAAACCCTTAGGGACATGCATGGACGTGAGCAGGCAGAGACATCATCCGTTGCAAGTTCCGTCCAGGGCAGCCCCCAACGTAGATCTGGGAGGAACCTGCGCTCCACAGGCAGGGGTGCCCCTGATACCCGCAGAGGGGGCTTGCAATAGCGACTGCCCACTGACAATGAGCATCTTTGGACACTGGTGTTCGGGGGGGAGGTAGGAGGGTGGAGGGGGTGTGTTGGGCTCACTTGGGTGGCGGGTCGATAGGGTGTTCAACATGATATCACATATGCCATAAACAATGCACGATCAAACAATGAGATGTGTGGACAATGATCTTTGTGTACTAGGCCATCATAGGCGTACAGTCCATATTGTGCATGTACCAGACACACACAGTGCCACGAGTCCCGTGTCCATGTATCAGCCACCAGGCGTGAGTGCTAGAAGCATGCATCTATGAGATGCTGACGAATTTCACGGACCTCCTGTGCCTCGCAGACTCCTTGAGGTGCTGCCACATCCCCACCCTCATCATGACCATCTTCAGGTGCTTGCAGTTCTGCGTCAGGGGGCATGGGCACATATCTACGTACGCACATGTTGTGTAGCATGACACATGCCATCACCATCTTTGCAACCTTCTCATGGCGGTACAGGAGTGCCCCGCCAGACCTGCTGAGGCACCGGAAATGGGTCTTCAGTAGGCCGAATGCCTGTTCAATGACTACACGGGTACGTGAGTGGGCATGGTTGTAGTCCACCTCATGCTGGTCCCGTGGGTTCCGGACTGGTGTGAGGAGCCATCTCTTCAGTGGATATCCGGCATCACCTGTATGTGGACGATAAACGAATTATGTGGAATGCCATTGCTACGTACGCACCCCCCCTCCCCTTCCTGCCAGGTCATTGCCGCATCACATACCCCACATCATCATGCATGAAATGAGACTCACCGAGTAGCCAGGATCTGTTCCCTGCGTGTCGCTCCATGTAGCGTGGTATTGTTGAGTTCCTCAAGACCATAGAATCATGGGTTGATCCAGGGAATCGGGCACAACAATGTGTAATGATCCTGTTGGAGTCACACACCATTTGTACATTCAGTGAATGAAATTGTTTTCGGTTGCGGTACTGGGCCTCCATGGCATGTGGGACGACCAATTCCACATGGGTGCAGTCGATGGCACCAATGCAACCCGGTATGCCGCCAAGTGCATGGAATCCCACTTTTGTGTTGGTTATTTCCTGCTCCGAGCGTGGTAGAGAGATGTAGTCGTCTGCGTGCTGCAGGAGGGCATCGAGCACTTGCAATAGTGTCCGTGAGAACAGTGGCTGAGAAATGCCATGCAACTGTCCGACTGTGTGCTGGTAGGTGCCTGTGGCCAGGAAGTGGAGTACAGACACCACCTTCAGTAGGGGTGGGATGGCGGTTGGGCTATCTATCATGCTGACAAGGTCAGCCTGTGTCATGTCCACAATGGCGGCTATGGTGTCCCGGTCCAAACGGTAGAGGGTGTGGATCTGCTCATCAGTGAGGTTGAACGGATGTGCTCGGAGGCGTGGGATTGCGGGCTGCCTGCGTGGTGGTAGTGGCTGTGCTGGTGGGCCTTGCTGGCCCTGCCTTGCCCTCCTCCTCCTCCTGCGTCTCCTCCGTGCGGCCGGTTGTAGTTGGTGTTCGTCTTCTTCTTGGAGTTGGAGTACTTGCAGTGCTATCAGGTCCCCCAGGGCCAACATCGCGAGTCCTGCCGGTAGCATTTCGGAGTGGGTGTGGTTGTGGGAGGAGACTGGGTGTGCAATTTATGTGTTTTCAGGCTGTATGGCCTCCACCTGTGGTGATTCATTCCACCTGTGCAAGCTGCTCTCCCCTTTGGGCGAGCACGTCCCGCACACAACGCTGCAATTCGAGGAATGGCATCTTGCTATTACAATCATGTATTAGTACCCGATGGCCGTGTAACATTGGTTGATATGTTCATTCGGCTATGGTCCCATTGTTTCACATGCATTCTTTGCAGTCGCGAACAGACTTGTGAAGGGTCAGTGGAACGTAGTACTCGAGTAACGGTGGACCCTCATGCATCACTGCACCGAGGTTCAACGACGGGCGGGGCCTCCCATTTGTGAGTGAAGGCAGTTGCCATTTTCACACACAGCCGCACTAGATGGATTAATTTGTGATTTCAAGCGGCCACAGATGCCTTTCGACGTGATGTTGCAAATGAGGAATTCGAAGGGCGGCGCTTTCGGTCTTCAGCTAGCGGCGAGGAGATGCCCACAGGTCTGACTGCAAATATAACGTTCTATTGTTCAGTGTCCTTGGGACAGGGGCCATGGCGAGGATGCAATGATTGATATGAATAGTTTGGGATGCGCAATAGCGAAGTGGATGATGAGGCCGGACGTTCCCAAATACATGTTACTTCACAACACTGGAATTACGGGCTGGGGCACAGTGGATTTTGCAGGCTGCATAACGCACAGACTCAATGGAATTCTCACATGTTATGTGAGTATGGAAACAGGCGTTATCATTACGGGATGAGGGAATGATGAATGGATGCATGGACAGATGATTTGATACGGTGTTTGCCATGTACAGTGCTTCTTGGAATCTGTCCGCCTCCCCTGCGCTATGTGATGCAGGGCTGCCATAGTGGGACCATCGTCTATCTGGCCTTGTTGAGCCCTCCCTGTCTCGACGCGCCTTCAGACACTTGTGTCCATGCACGTTACCAATCCCATCTGATGGATTCTGTTTTCACAGACGCATGCACAGGTACACTCGTTTGTGATGGTGTTTTCACCTCGATATGGATAGTTATGAGTCGCAAGTGGTTTTGGGGTGGTGATGATCCTTTGGAGTGGGCTAGCATGCATATGGCTGTGGATCTAGTGTGATCATTGAAGTGAGTTGTTCGAATGTAGTTCTGATGGCCATTCTATTCTTTTTCTTTTCTTTTGGTTGACAGGTATCTCCTCCCCTTTTGCCACTGCCATCTGTATGCCACTCGTGCAGATGGGTTTTACTCCCAACACCTGCTGCTTCGTGTTAATCAGTGGAGCAGCATTACGATCTTATGGGACGATCGCCAATGGGCCACATGCCCTTACGCAGTACTAGTGGCTCGGAGCAACATTTCGGCCTTTCAGCTGGACTAGTGCCTCCCTATTGGGACGGCCCTGCGGTTCTAGGCGCTTCCATGTTGCCTTTTCGTACGAGAATGTAGCCCCTGTGTACCATGAAGGAACAGGGCGTCACACAAGAAGTAGCTGGTCATTTATTGCGGATGCAGCCCACAATGGTGAAATGTGTTTTGGAGTTCATGGCCTAATGGCTGTATGGGCTTGGTGAATTTGCTGTGCATTAAATTTCTATTCTGATATGGGCCGTGTAGCGTTCTTCTTTGCAAGTGATGTGGCATATTCCTATTTGGGGAGCGATGTATTGTGAGGAGATCTGCATTGGGTTCCAGCTTCGGAGTATAGTTGCGTGGTACTGTGCTGGGCGCGTTTGCCTACGAAGCCCAGTGAGGTCAGGGGTGAGGGCTGCCAATATGACTGTTTGAATGATGTCATGCTCAGGGGCGGGGGATTAGGTTTTGTGTAACAGATGCCGGTCAGCCAGGTGGATTGGTGGAATGATGTGATTATCGGAATATTGCTGGTCACAGGTGCCTGTGTTTGCGTGCGTTTCTTGGTGGGAGACTGAGGTCATGTCCATTGGTATAGCTTCTGTATTCGTGCCATCTGTGCCCTGCAGCTCCCATTGGCCCCTCTTGTGATTCTTTTGTTCGTTGGCATGCATGGGTGACTTGTACATTTCACTGGTTGCATTGTGACTTCGTTGCACCTACGGGGAGTTGTACTATGTGGCCAGGGAGCGGTGTACAGGCACTCAGTGGGGCCGTTTACGGTTGATTCGCGATGCCGTACTTCTCACCATGGCGGAATGGTACTTTCCGCCGTGCTTGATGGCGTTAAGTACATGTCCGCTAGGGTCGGAATTCGCGTACCCTTGCGCCATGGTGCTAATTACGGTTTGGCATGGTGCGCGCGCGCGTACTTGGTGCAGTTAGCGTTGGCGTTCACTACGGTGTCGCTAATGGCATCGTACTTTATGGTGACGGGTCATAGTCGCACCGAGCGCTATTCGATGGCGGTATTGCATTTCCGCCATCGTTTTTCGATTTCCGCCAGGGTCGTAATGAGGGCCAGTGTCAAGAAATCACAAATACAGAACTGGCCATGCAGCCAAATAGTTGTCTCTTACCTGGAAGTTGCAGCAGACCGCTCTAGAGTCCTGGCTGGGGCACCTAGGGCAAACGGGCAAACAGGCAATGGAGGTGTACTAGAGAGGTGCCCTTTGCCGTGGCCCTTAGGCTTAGGCAAGGGCAAGACTGCCCTGGGACTCACTACTAAGATTCATTCCTGGTGTGAAGAGCCAATCGGGGATGGGGAGAGGGTTCCATGTCATTTTGCCGACACCTGTTTTTCCGACCAGTGTTTTGTTGCGGGAATTTTTATGAAAAAACTCATCGAATTTAAAAAAAAATATTTTGTGGGGTGGTGGAATCCCCCATAAACCCCCCATCATTTTACAATTGTTTTTATTCTGTTCTCCCATCCCTTTATTTGCCCCCCCAAAAAATAATTTTATGAGGTTTTTCTTTAAAACTCCTGCGGCAAAACATCTGTCATAAAAACCGGTGTCAGAGAAAGGACGCCATACCGAGGAGGGTGGGAGTGGGGCAGGGAGATCATCTTGAGAAGCAATGGAGGAAGACGGAGTCCCAGAGAGCAAGGATAGCACCACAAAGCACAATGAGCAGGTCGGATAGGGTCTCTTCTTACCACGCAGAAACTCATGCACAGGAGCTGGACAGCCAAAGTTGTGCTCACAAGCACGGAAAACACAAAATAATGATTTTCAAGTAGCTTTCGGAAAGGTACATCTGCTTCCTGGAGCCAAGATCCAATCCGTGATGGGGAGGGCGGGGGTCAGATGGGCTGGGGAAGCAATGGAGGGAGAAGGGAGTCCCAGAGAGTGCAGACTGCTCCACAAAGCAAAATGAGCAGGCCTGATAGGGTGCTTGCTTGTCACGCCGAGACTCACACAGAGGAGCTGGATGGACAGGCAATGTAGTGCTCTCAAGCAGTGCTAGCCTTAATGGCAGCAGCGCCCAAGGCAGAAAAATAACAATTTGGTGTCCCCCTCCCGCCGTGCCCCTGGTTAATTGGGGGGTGGGGGCGCCAATGTTTCTTTTTGGGGTGGGAGAAATGTCATTTTAAAATTAAATGCGCTCGCGGGAGCTGGTGCATTTAACAACAATAGGGTGCTGTGGCACCCTATTAAGATGATTATCGCCTCACTCCTGCGGCGGATCAGGGTCGTAATTATCTCGATAGGGTGCCAGCACCCTATTGTTAAATGCGCCCGCTACCGCGAGCGCATTTAATTTCAAAATGACACTTCTCCAACCATGCCAGCTAAAAGTAGCCCTTAAAGGGCTCCCCCGAGCTGACATTCTGGGGGACTATGGCACCGCGGGCGGTCGCCCGGCCCGCCCTGCCCTAAGGCCGGCTCTGCTCACAAGCACAGAAAACAGAAAAAAACACTTTCCAGGTTGCGTTCGGAAGGTGCAACTGCTTCCTGGTGCCAAGAGTCAACCAGGGATGTGGAGGGGGTGTGGGGTGATGCCATTGGCTGGGGGAAGCAATGGAGGGAGAGGGAGTCTTAGGAATCGTGGATGACGCTGCAAAATAAAATGAGCAGGCCGAATAGGGTGCTTGCTTACCACACAGAGGAGCTGGATGGACAGGCAATGTTGTGCTCGCAAGCACGGAAACCACAAAATAACTCTTTCCAAGCTGCGTTCGGAAGGTACAGTTGCTTCCTGGTGCCAAGACCCAATCAGGTATGGGGAGGGTGGGGATGGGTAGGTGAAATGGGCTCGGGGAAGCAATGGAGGGAGAGGGAGTACCAAAGAGTGCAGACGGCACTGCAAAGCAAAATGAGTTGGCGAGATAGGGTGCTTGCTTACCACGCAGAGACTCACACAGAGGGCCTCATTACACGGTAGGCGGTAAGGGTTTACTGGTACCGGTATTTTACCGGTACCAGTAAAGCCTTACCGCCTTAATACGAGGTCCCTTTGCGGGTTGGGGATTTTAACGCCTGCTTTTTGCAGGCGTTAAAAATCCAACCCGCAAAGGGACCAGGGTGCTAATTACGGTACCGCAATTTGCGGTACCGTAATTAGCGCCTACCCCATTCCCATTATGCCCTATGGGGCAAAAATGGGAATGGGGAAGGGCAATGGGGGAAGGAGGAATTACCGCCCCGCCAACCTTGGAAAAGGGCGGTAATTCCCCTTTCCTCCAAGGCGGTACCGGTAAATTACCGGCATGAACCATGGCGCTAATAGCGCCATGGTTTACCGCCTACCGTGTAATGAGGCCTAGAGTATCTGGATGGACAGGCGATGTTTGTGCTTGCAACCGCTGAAAACTTAGATGTGGTCGTTTTATCAGTTCTGAATGACGTAAAGTTACCAGTTGATGAAGGTGGTGTCGGCAACATGATTTTACTAGACCTATTGACAGCCTTCCACACTCTCAGCCCTGGTGTCAGCTGTGGGAGTTTGGTGCACTCCATTCTATGTCCCTTCTACCTGTGCCTTGCTGAAACTGTTGAATATTAATTCTTAATGCATAATGCTCACCAGTGTTTTCTGTCTTCTTCCCTAGGACCGCGAGTACTGGGATTCCTAGCAGTGGAGACCCAAGTCTGCATCTGGCTAGTGGGAGAGAGACAGTGACAAGAGGAGCATCTGAAGAATGCTGCACGGATTACACTGCCAATACCGATGATCCATGATCTATATTCCAAACACATACTCTATAAATTGCTCTGTTTGCAGCAGGCCACCATTTCCAAAAGCAAGTGGACCTACATGTGAAAAGGGGGAAGGGCTAAAGGCCTGTTATGTGTCTCTGATGGATTTAAACCCGGCCCCTGGGGCAACGGAAACAAGAGGTTGGCCTGGGTTACCATGTGATGGAGGGAGCCAATGCAGAGGGCAGGAGGTGATACAATGTGGCAGGGAGTGCAGGGCAGTGTGGGTTGTTCAGGTGAGGTCAAGGGAGGAGAAGAAGTACAATAAAACCAGACTGAAGAAGTACGGTGCAGCAGAGTGTGGAGGAGAATTACAGATAACATGTGCAAGGTGAGGTATTGGTTTCTGAAAGAAAGTGGTATTTGGGTGTGAGAGTGCATGTAAATTGAGTGAGTAAGACTATGGGGGACGTGGGAGGTGAGAATGAGAGTGGTTGAGAATAGGGACTAAGAGAATTAATGGAAGGTGACTCTGGGAGATGGTGTGAGGGGAGTATTGTGTAGGGGGTGGTATGTGTAGCAAAGTGTACTGATAGCAGAGTGGGAGGAGTAGTGAGCATAGGGTGGAGCAAGGAAAGTGTAGTAGTGGAATGAGAGTTTACTAGTGAGTGGTTGAAGGGGGGTGTAGTAGAGAATAGTGAGATGAGAGGGTAGCAGAATGAAGGGGGAAGAGAGAGTAGTAGAGAATAAGATATGAGGGTGGAGGTCAGGGGTTAGGAGAGAGAGAGAGAAACATTGGCGGGACAGAGGATGGAGAGTAAGGTGCAAAGGGAGAGATGGTGGTAGGAAAAGAAGGGAAGGAGACAGAGATAAACTCATGATCAGCAAGTACAGGGGCATGAGAGGAAAAGGCAAGAAGAGCCTTGGTACTTGGGAGGCACTCAACCCGGTCACAAAGATCATTTTTGTCTCCGTGGGACCCCTGGATAGGATTCACCTAGGAATTCATAGTGGGTGTCAGACAGACAAGGTGATTGACTTTAGGCTATCGCAACCAGCAAGTCATCTTGTCGATAGTATGGGTTACCAACCTCTAGGGACAACCTTGGAGTTTAGAGATGCCTGGGTTTGGGATGGAAAAACACACAGGAGACAAGGGAGAGAGAGGGACAGACCTAAGAGAGGCCCATCTGCAGAAACCTTCACAAAAGTCATTGAAACCTCTATGAGAGTTGGTGTGATCTTCAGGCCATCTATGACAACATACAATCAACATGGCAGTGCTGTGATGCATTACAATACTCATATTGTGATTGGTGTGTAGCCTCAGAGTATAGGTAATGAAAAGGTGTGACTAAAGTAGACAGGTTTTCAGCTCTTTAAGGAACGAGAACAGGGGAAGTGGTCAATTTTGTTACTAGGATGGACATCCATAGTACCAGACCATAACAGGAAAATTACTAATCCCTAGTTTTCTCCTTACTGGCCTAGCTAGTCTCTAGTCTGTCAATGGCACTACTGGAAATATGTTGTGATCCACTGGAGGTGTTTAGCTTAGCCACCAGATAAGGTGCGTGCCTGCTGATACAGGACCCTGGCTGATAATGGTAACCAGTTTAGCTCATGTAGGGTGGGGTAGATACTTGCTTGCCCCGGTGATGAGGCATACTATTGCATGGTTTGCCACCTTAAGGGAGGGCAGATGTCTGGCTTTGAGCCATGCTATTAAGACATTTCTCCATCTATGTGAGAAATGAGCACGACCTGCACTACCGTTCTGAAGTTACGGGGTGGCAGGCAGTGTTTTATCTTGTCAAATAGGGTGATTTGGTGCTAGGACGTTTAAGCCTTTTTAGCTATGTATTGTTGAAAGATAGGTTACTCTCTCCAGTGAATCGGAGAGATTTAGCTATTGACAAGTTGGAGGGCAAATCTGTCCAAGTACATTCCATCCAATCACTTTTGCCAGGGTGCCCGCATGGCTGGGGGCCCTACTTATTTATTTATGTATTTATTGTTTGATTGTTAGGCACTTATACAGGAAGTAAATACTGTTTCAAAGCGCCCACAGGGCAGCGGGGAGGGGGCAAGGGGATGTGAAATTAAACAATTATTACAATTAAATACATAAGAACTATTAAATACCCTTGATGGGGCTCTGAACCCACTATGCCTTGTGAGTGCTCAGAACGTGCAAGTGCAGAAGGGAGGAGGAATGGGATAGATGCTGTGGTGCTCGTGGGTGAGCAACATGTGGAGTGCCATGTAGGGTAAGTGCAAGCCACCATGGAGGAGGCTGAGCCGAGGCAAGTGCTGAGGAAGACAGAAACTGGGGGCAATTTGGTGAGGGAGGTCACGGCGCTGAGGATGCATAAGAGCCCTGCACACCAAATACGCAACTGTGTGATTATCAGATGACAGTGAGGAGGTGGGAAAAGGTAAAGAGAAAAGTCTTGAGGAGCTTCCGGAATTTTAAAAAATACTGCTCAAGATGAAGAGGGAGGGGGAGTCTTTTCCAAAGAAGGGAACCAGCCAAGGAAAGCAATCAACCACCTGCCCTCTGTTTAGCAAAACACTTTACACACAAAGAGTTGGTGAGAGAGGAGCGCAGAGGTCTGTAGAGGGAATATTTAGTAAGAGAGAGTTGGATGGTACAGAGGGATTTGAATTTAATCTCTGAAGAAACCGGGAGCCAGTGAAGGTTTTCTACGGTAGGAGAGATGCGGCCCCTGGACTTGAGGCCAACAATAAGTCTTCTTGCCCTATTCTAGATTAGCTGGAGAGGTTGCAGAGTAGAAGAGGGGAGATTCAGGAGGGGGCTGTTGCAGTAGTCAGGCCTAGAGAGAACCAGGGCTCCATTGAACTTCTGGGGAAGTGAGAAAAGGTAGAATTCTTTTGAGAAGGAAGAGCTGAAAGTGGGACTTCTTGGCAATGTCCCGAGTGTGAGGGAGGAAGGAGAGAGAGGAGTTGAAAATGTCTTCAAGGTTTCTGGCTTCCAAAGAGGGAGAAGGAGGAGAGCCCATGTAAGAAGGCCAGAGTGAAGGGAAGACATCAGGAGCAGCAGTCACAATGGGAAGGATTTCCTTTTGCTGGCATTTAGGCAGAGATCATTGGAGGTGCACCAAGCCTGGATGGCGGAAAGGCAATCCGGAATGAAGGAGGGTGCAAGAGGGTCAGCAGGGATTTGTGTGTTGTCAGCATAACACTGGAAGCTGGGGGAGAACGAGGAGATGAGGAGAGCAGCTGAGAAAGGTAGATATTAAAGAGCCAAGGCGAGAGGACCCTCAAGGACGCCACAGGTGGAGAAGGAAGTAGGAGAGTAGAAGGTGGCCAGGATGACTTGAGAGGAGTGATCAGTAAGGAAAGAGGTCAGCCAGTCCAGTGCCCGCTCCGAGATACTCAGGGTGTCGTGGAGCCTTTGTGTGAGGATGGTGTGGTTGACCGTGTCAAATGCAGAAGAGAGATCAAGAACAATGAGGACAGCTGGTGAATTGGAATCAAGGGATGTGAGCAGTTCTTCACAGGTGTTCAGAAGAGCAGTTTCCGTGCCTCGGATGCTCGGAATCCAGATTGATGGTCGTGGAGACCACCAACTAGTTCAGTGTGAGAGTTGAGTTGGGACATGGCCAAATTCTCTGGCAGTTTCCCCAGGAATAAGTTGATGGAGATAGGGCGGTAGTTCGCCAGCCAGGTAGGGTCTGCTGATGGTTTTGTAGGAGGGGGCGCACAAGTGAGTGCTTGAGGGAAGAAGGGAAGGAGCCAGTAGCAAAGGATTGTTTGCAGAGATCAGAGAGTGCAGGGGCAAGAGAGACAATGTTGTCCTTGATGGTTCTGGAAGAGCAAGGGGAAACCTGTTTGGACGAAACCTTCATGGAGTGGATAACTCTGGTGACTTCATCAGGCGAGACAGGGGCAACGAAGGAGAAGGGTACAGGAGGCGGGTGAGTGGCCAAGGGAGATGTATAAAAAATAAATTGTAATTTTCGTTTTCTTTTTAACGCATTCCGAATGGGGTGGGCAAGATTCCGGTAGTAGTGATGCACTTCATTCTGCACCCTCCAGGCGTTCTGACTAGGAGAGGAGTCCTCCCCTGACTTCTTCTTCTCTTCCTGCAGGCTCGGTTGATGGAGGAAGAATTCTGTCTTGGTAGGATTAAGCTTGAAGTATACACTTCAGATCCATATTTGAATGATAGCAAGGCATGTTCGGAGGTGGGTGAGGAACTGGGCATTCTCTACATTTAGGTATAGCTGAGTCTCATCCACATATTACTCTATTGCGATGTCAAAGTTGGTTTGGAGTGCACCAAGGGGTTCCATGTATAGCCTCAATAAGACCAGAGAAAGGATGGAGTCCTGGGAGACACCACAAGTTACTTTGTGACTTGCTGACCTCAGAGAATCAATCTGGAAGCTGGTGTCTCCCAAATAGTTATGAGGAGAAATATTTTATGAAGGTTCATTCAAAGCCCATTCTGTGAATGAGGAGGAACTGTAGTGTGTCATGGTCGACAGTGTTGAATGCTGCTGAGAGGGCTAATAGACATGCAACACCTTTATCGGTAGATTGCAAGGCATCATCAACCATCTTGATAGCATCTGTCTCTGGGCTACATTTGAGGCAAAGCTGGATTGATCATCCTAAAGCAGGTGGAGTTGATCAATTTGAGTGAAGAGTTGATTGGCAACAATGTTCTCAGTGATCTTTCTAATGAGTGGGAGGCTAGTGATAGAATGGTATTTTGCCAGCACCTCAGAGTCAAGGGTGTTTTTTTCAGGTGGAGATGTAAACATCTGTTTTCAGTCCCTCTGGGAAAGTACCTATGCTAAGAGATGAGTTGACTATCCTTAGAAGGGAAGTCATGGTAGGACTGCTATGTTGTTTGAGGATGTCCACCAACATAATATCATGTGGGTAGTAGGTAAAACTCAGTCCACGGTGTTCAGGAATACAGTGGGATTGTGAAAAGGGGATGTAATTGCCTAGATGACTCAATGTGTGTCCTGGAGGTGTTGATTTTGTTTTTGGAGAAACCATTGTTGGTATCATATGTTTTTGTGTGATTCCGGTACCTTTGAGTCTGGCATAGAGTTATAGCATTGCTTGACAGATGAAAAGAGGGGTTTGCCCCTTTTTGGGACTGTTCCAACAGGGTTGGTGTAAGAGGCAACTTTGGCTTGGTGATGAGGATCCAACTACTGGATCTTAATGTCTTGAGGGCTAAGATGTCTCTGGCGTGTGTGCCTTGTGCCACTGTTCCCTAATGACCTTATCACACGTTTGTTATTATAGAGTTCTTGGGTGTACTGAGAGGGGTTTGTCCTGGCCCAACTTAGTTTGATTGGAGCATAGGTCTCAGCCAACTCCTTTGAGGTTTTGCAAAAGGAGTTCAAAAGGGAGGAGACATTCCCCAAGGAATGGAAGTAAGAGACATGTCCGTCCATGGTGTGTACTGGGAACACGTGGGAATGATGATGTGTAACTAACTATATGGCATTTATCCTGTCCTTTGGGGATTGCAATGGTGTGAATTAGGAAAAAGGGAATAGCTGCATGATCTGACCAGTTGTGTGCAACGGGGTTAGCACAGTTTAGATGGGACCTGGGAGCCAGTATTAGGGTATGCATTTTTCACCTTGATGTGTGTGGAGGAGAACACATGTTGAGTTAGAACTAGAAATTCCGCCAAAAAAGGTTTTCAGCAGTATTCTTTATTCGGTGGGTCCTGGGGAGAGTGAGGTCTCTGAGAAAGATGTTATTTGCGTGCAAGATTGAGGCTGTCAAGCTTAAGACCATGATCTCATCTAGGAAGGTACCGCCTATGCGAGGTGACTTGTAGATTAGGTGAACGGTGCCTGAATCTTTATTAGGGGGATCATTTGCACATAAACCTTTGCATTGTTTTAAGGGGTGGTTATGTATTCACTGAATATGGCCAATCACATATGTAGATGTTTCCCTTGTTGTACCACATGCTGAATGCTTTATCCAAATGGTATAATGACATTAAATATTTGGGCGGAAGTTGGCATGAGCCATGTTCCATGACGAAGATCACTTTGAGTTTGTGGTAGGTGATGATTTCTGAGATGTTAGGTGTACTTGCGAAAGCTGGGAGTGCATTTATCAGCATTAGGGCACCTGAGCATAGTGAGGATGTGGGCTGTTGGATGACAGGATGTATTTTGAGGAGATTAATCACAATAGGTATCCGTTTAGGGCACAAGCTTTTAATCAGGTGGAACTGGAGGGTGTAAACATGGTCTGTGGTGTAAAGAGATGCATGAAGATGTCTTCCTGGGGAGAGAAAATAGGTGTTTGGACCTTGGCTCTCCCAACCCCGAACAGGCACCAACAGGGATGCCCTTGTCTAATACGCCCTTTGCTGAGAATGCCCGGTACTGAGGATGCCTGTGAAGATTCTTGGTAAAGCCTAAGGTGGGCATAGCTGAGAATGCTGGAGCACGGTCGTGGTTGGCAAGTAGGGGGTAAGCAACGTCACATGATCTGCATCTTGCACTTGTTTCCAGAAGTGGTAAGCATTTATCTTCATCTACCCTTCACTCTGGATTCGTAAATGAGAGATGCACTGTTATCTAACGGGAAGGGAAGGGATAGGGTAAGCCGGTGGGTTGAGCATAGGCCATGTGACCTAGATCCATTTGACCCAGTTGATCAACTGCAAAAGAAAACAGGCTGCAAGGCTGTTTAAGTAGGGAAATAAAGGCATGGCAAACAAGAAAAAAGTGCAGCAAAACAGAAAGGCACAAACAAATTAGAAGTGATCAACATTTTCGGTGGGGCTGAGATATCGTGATCTAAATCCACTTGCACCAGCAGACCAACAGAAGCAATGCATTGGAGCCTTAGAAATAAATGTAAATGTCACAACCCTAATTGTGCCCTTTCTTCTGTCAAAATCTAACAAAGTTGCGCATTCCTTCGATCAAAAAGTAAAGATCAGGTGGCAGAACATTTTCGAACCAAAGCTCTGGAACTCTCTTTCTCTCTGTCGGTCAAAGAAATGTTGGGGATCTTCAAACTTTCCAACACTACTTGAAAATATTCTTATTGTAATCATTATCAGTAGTGTGATGCTTCATCATGCATTCACATTAACATGAGGCCACTCTAGGGGGGCAGCGGAGCTCAATAAATGCCCTATAAGGTAACATAACATTAGGATGAGAAAATCAAAGTACATCACTTCATAACATTGCCACCAAGTGAACTGCTGTTGTTAAAGGTAAAGAGTGAGCAATCCCAGGAGAAATTGGATGTTGGGATGCATATTTTGAAAGTCGAGCATCAGATGAAATCTTGTCAGCGTTCACACCTGTTCAGAATGTTTCAAAATGAAACGCTCTGTTTGGAGTAACACAAATGGGGGTTTACAGAAAAGCAAATTGTAATTCAACCCCTGCTGACTATAGTCTTTGCTGTCTTCTGTTATATAAGAGTATTTAAATATGTAACTGATCATTCTGAAAATCTCAATGCCTTTTTACCACTTGTGCATTTTGCATCACCTTAAATGACTTAGGCCCTCATTACGACCCTGGCGGATTTTTTCCGCCATCGACGGACTTTCCGGCCATGGCGCAAAGTCCCTTTACGCCATGGCGGATGGCGGACTTACCGCCCCATTCCGAGGTCGGCGGGGCGGTAAGTCCCCATTGACCCATTTACCCTTCCCCATTCCCATTTCGGCCCCATAGGGCTCAATGGGAGTGGGGAAGGAGTTAATTACGCCACCGTAAAATACGGTGGCGTAATTAACACCAAGGTCCCAGAGCGCCATGGATTTTTCCGCCCGCAAAAAGCGGGCGGAAAAATGACCATGGCGCTCCAGGAACTCGTAGTTGGCGGTAAGGGGTCCGCGCAGCTAACGCTGGCGCAGACCCCTTAGCGCCAGGGTCGTAATGAGGCCCTTAGTCTAATTACAAGTTCAGAGGTGCGGGTAAAATTGATGGTAAAGTGTTGGTAATTCCATCACCGCCACTTTACTGTTTCATTATCACACCTCTGTACTATGAGTTTGACTGTTTTGTGGAAGATTCATTTCCAGCACAATGCTGGAGGTAAATCTTTCACCTTTGTTTACAAAAATTGGTGTAATTATCAGAGTGGAATTACTGTTGGCAGTAATTCCGCTGAAATGCTCATGGAGTCCTAAGGACTAAAAAAAAAAATTGAGAATTACACCACCCTTCCACCACTTGTAATCCCATGGGAAAAATACTGGACTAAGAGGTGGTAACAGCAATCGAGTTCGGTGATAATTCTCTGTATTTGCTGACAAATTACCACCAAACTCGTAATGAGGCCCACTGGGTAGAACAACTCTACATACATAAATAATTGAGTTATACAAATTTAACAGCAATGTACTTATTGTCAATTCATTTGTTACTAAGAGATTGTATTTCTCAATTACACAATATCAGATATACATCTCCATAATCAAAACAATGTACGTGTTTGTATTCATTGCAAAGAGAGCTCTGTAATGTTTACAACATATGTATCACTAGATGACCGTATACCTTTTGCTTGACGGGTTCCTCATTTTCTGGGCGATGTGAAAGGTATGCAAGAGGGAGATTGTTCATGCCTTTCAGATAAGACAGTTTTTCTCTAATACTGTTCGGTCTGCCTTTAGAAGTAGTTGTATTGTGAACACCTTCTAATGCCTGGCAAATAGAAATAAGTAAACATTGTCACTCGCTATATTGTTGGCAGTGTTATTTCTCAAACACATGATATTGAGTGTCTTTTTCTCCTATTATCTATTCTACTTTAATGTTACTTTCCAGACTGGATTCATTAAATGGGCATTTGACAAAATCTTAATCTTGAAAAAAGAAGTACGATGATGAGCAAAGGCTTGCAGGTGCTATGCCCAAACTTCACCCACAACTTGGCTCTGAGATGTTTCAGTCAATCGAGTAAAACGAAAGTGAGTAATATAGCTCCTTGCCTCAATATGAGCAGCATTGGCCGAGGGCAGGCTATACACTCCACAGATAAGAGAGTCTGCAGATGAACTTCTAGAGGACAAAAGTGTGGCAAACATCAAAAAAGAAATAATGTGCAGGTAATGTATTGTTAGACAACCGGTTGCTACCTTAGGCTAAGAAGTCCATTTTTTTTTGTAATCTTTAGATCACTTCATCAGGCACACAGAGAATTAAGCTTTTGGAATAACTTTATAGATGTTGCATCTCTCTTTCTTGCACGCGTGATCTGGAGTACCAGTGATTTCACTCATGATGCCATCAATGATGTCAAATGTGAAATCATCAGTGATGTCATGTGTGATATCATCAGTGTGCTTAGGGGCCACGCAATGGGGGCATCATGGGTACAGTGGTGCAGCTTCAGTTTTTTTTCTGCATTAAATTGGCACTGCAACATCACTTCAACGAACGTTTTTACACTGAATTCCAAGGGTTTCGTTGCATCAGATTGTTCCACCTTAGCAATGCTTCAACTAAAGTGTTTTCACTGAATTTTAAAGATTTGTCACACTGAACTTATTCACCTTAACTATTCCTTAACCAAAGTTGTTTTCACTCAATATATATGTATTGACTGAAAACACCCTAGATAAGGTGCAGTTAAGTTGCACAGATTTAACGCAACAAATCCATTGAAATTCAGCGGATGTGGGAAGTCTTGACCAGCTTATCTCAGCTTGTTCCTGTTCTTCTCCCCCATTATGCCATTTTGTATGTCATTGTGAATCCCTTCTCCCATAATATGTATGTGCACATGGGCTTTGCAACCGGAACGTGCTGAGTTAAACTGGCAAAGACTTCCCACATACACTCAACTTCAAGAGTTTTGTTGCGTTAAGTCTGCGCAACTTAACTGCACCTTAACTAAGGTTTTTTTTCATTGAATTTAAAGAGTTTTGCTTTACCATAGTTTCTTTACAGGCCCCTAGCCATGATCTTCGGCAGTGTCCACTGTACATGTTCCACCAATATGTTTCTTTCGGGCCCACTAGGTGCCCATGGCATTCGGCCGTGGCCACAATAAATGCCTTTTTAAAGTACTACTGGGCCACTAGCCATAGCCTTCAGCCGTGGCCACGGCCTTCTGCCATGTTCATTGGTCATGTTCCCCAAATATGTTTCTTTTGGACCCATTAGGCGGCCACGGCCAGACATTTCTTTCGGGCCCACTGGCCACTATCGAGCCACTGGCCATGGCCTTTGGATAGTGGCTTGATAGAAACACCTGTGTTCAGGTGCGTTATAAATGACTTATCATATCATATCATGGCCAGTGGCCATGGCCTCCAATATGTTTCTTTTGGACCCACAGATGGCCATGGGCCTTCGGCCGTGGCCACTATACATGTGTTTTGGACGCACTGGCTACTATCAAGCCACTAGCCATGGTCTTTGGCCAGGGCTTTCTGGCATGTCCGCTGTATATGATACCCCAGCATGTTTCTTTTGGGCCCACTAGATGGCCATGTCCTTTGACCGTGGCCAATATACATGTCTTTCATGCGACTGGTTACTACCGAGCCACCAGCCATGGCTTTCAGCCATGTACAGTGGCCATGGCCAAAGGCTGTGTCCACTGTACATGTTCCCACAATATGTTTCTTTTAGACCCTCTAGGTGGCCACGGCTACTGTACATGTCTTTTGGTCCCACTGGCCAGGGCCATATTGCGCCCCTTGACATGTTGCCCCAATAGGTTACCGCCCACCTCACTGTAGCTGTAAAATTCTGCTTTTTATTTTATTAATCTCATTTTCTTAACTCTCTTTTCATATAACTCTGGTTGTATAGGAATGTACTACAAATAACCCTGAATACGTGTGATGCACTGGGTACCCCAACTATGCGAAAATGTTCGAACTCTGAACCTTGTGCACAGCCACTCCAAATCCCCAATTTCATGGTGTCCTCTTTCCCCATCCCCACCTCTAGCCTGATGCAAAGGTTCAGGAGTTGTATGCAGTGTGCAGGGAGGTGCGGGTTTGGGCATTTGATGGTGGTGTAGAGTTGGCACAAAGGGAGGAAACTATTTTGAATCACCTTAGGGTGGGTCATGCGGGGTTGGCGGGATGCAAGTGTATGATGGATAGAGTTGCATCCGTAGCGTGTGAGGCTTGCGGGTGCCCGGAGACGGTGTCTCATTATATGTTGGACTGTGTGAGGTTTCATGTGCAGTGGGAATCGCTCAGAGTCAGGATGAGTGGCATTGGTGTGTTTGTGAATGGGTTATCTGATCTGTTCAGTTGGAAAAGAGGGGTGGTAGATGATCAGTGTAGGTTCCTGCTTCAGTTTCTGCTGGAGATGGGGAAGTGGGACAAGATCTAGTGGGGATAGTTTGCTGATTGCTGCTCATTTTGACAAACATCATCTAATTAGTTGAAAATCGCCAGCTCCGGGTTTCTGGAGTCACCCTAACAAGAAACAAGAAGAAGAAGAACTTTGCCCTTTTTCTTCCTCCAAAAGGCATTTTTTCAACTTTAATTTTCGAATACCCGTGAATATTTTGCATCGGGAAACAAAATTGCAGCTTTTTTATTTCTGAAAAGCCACTCCGCTGCAAAGCAACATGGGAGAAAGGGCATCCCCTTCTCCGTCAAATATTTTAACATCTACTGGATGGAATAACCCCAGACCTGTCCCCCCCCCACACTGGAAATCGAGTCAACACTTTGTGCTCAAGGTATTTCGTACCTTGTTCAATTCCGTCCAGCATTTTTGGCTGTGGGTTGCAGCAAAAGTTTGTTGACTTTTCACCTATGGGAAAATGAATAGGGACTTGGTCGAAAAAGCATGTTTGTACTTTCTTAATAACTTTTTAATTTGTTTTTGATTTATTTTTATATTTATTTGTATTGGTATTTTCAAAATTACAAACAAACAATCCCCCCTTATCCTCCCATGCTCCCCATCTTCCCTCTCTTTCCCTCCTCCCCAGACCTGCATTTTAGAGCATCTGTGATACCTTTTCCCCGTGGCATCCAAACAAGTCATAATCACTACAGTATGTCCAGTATTTTCAGGCTTTGGGGGCACCATTGCATCATGTAATCCCCCCTTAGGTAGTCTAGTATCATTCCCCAAACCTGGCGGAACTTGTCTCTGTCCGCTTGTGTTCCATATGTGATCCATTCCATCACGACTATACCCCATACTTACCAAAGCCAGTCAACGTTCAAAGGGGGCTCTTTCTGTTTCCATTTCCTCGCTATTGCTGCACATGCCGCTATCAGTAGGATCATATACGCCTTGGGGTTTTGTCGAGATTTGGAATTCCAGGTAAAAGAGGCCGCACATCCTTTATTTTAGGGAGTCGATTGGGGGGCCGGTGTCTATTTTCTGGATCTGAGTTTTAACATCCCTCAATTCATTTTTCGGGGTTCCGCTGTATCTCGATACTTAACTTAAGTATAGTGCAGCGACCAAAGCACTATAATATGTATTCATATATAGGTTCAGATTGCTTGTACGATGTTAGCCAAGGGTTGAATAGAATGTTGATTCAAATGTAAACAAACAATGATCCCTTAGTCTAACAAAGTCATTTATTTTGCATATTTGTGAGCTTTCAAGGAATTCTTTCTCTTCCTCGGGCAGATATAGAATGAAGCCTCTGAAAAACATAACAGCATTACAACTTACATGGCCCGTCCTTCAAATACTCAGTTATATGTCCCTGTCTGTTTCCTGATTTGTAGGATTAATCAGAGAGGCAAGAGAGGCATGTATTAGATGTTGTACTTTCCCATCCATTGCAATCTTCAACGACTAAATGGTACACTGTTTTAAGTGGGGCAAGGGTCAGTGTGACTAAAGAGCAGAAAAAGAAGAGACGGCCCACCCTGTTAAAGCTCTCAGGAAGGCAGGACTGAATGGGTTGGTGTCATTCATAGTAGGTGCAGTCCAGTTGAGACTTGGCATTTCGGGGCAAGTCCTTTTGCAAGATCAGTGGTAGCGCAATAATTAACATATCAGGTTTGTGCCTCTAGAAGGCTGAAATATGGATACACAACTAGTTTTGAGTTAAACCTTTGACTCTTGGAGCCCAGTGTGGTAACTTTGTGTCAAATACCATCTCAGGATTGTGTTGCATCACAATCATGAGGAAAGGGTGCAGTTTGTCTAGAGAAAAAGGCGCTGACATATAGACTGACTTCACATTGTTTCAAGGCATAGTTTTTTTACGAGGTCTCTGTGTTGTTGAAGAACATTACTTTTCTTAATAACTTTTGAATGCTTGCACAAAATCTGAAAATATTCCAGAGTAATATTTCGAGGCAGCCGTCTATGCATGGAACATTTCAGATTTCTATGTTAGCAGTTTCTTAGTTTAATTTGTTTTACATTGATCACGTCTTGAACAGCAATCATTTTTGGCCCAAATATCTCTAAATTTCATGCTTCGATTTGCCTCATTTTTTGCAGTCATCCAAATTTTAGCTTGAATTGGTGAACTTAAAAAGAATTTTGAAATTTGTCCTGACCGATTTTGAGATATTAACATTCAAAATTGATCTATTTATGCTGCATGTGCAGTATGAATGCACATATGTCATATGGACTGTAAACGGAGCATTTGAAATAACAGACTACACACACCCACCCACACTGCATACAAAGTCTAACATACACTCAAGGAAAAAATACAGTATTCACACACAAAACACAACATACGCACCCACCCACACTTCATACACATCCCATCATACACTCAAGCAAGAACATACAGGATTCACACACAACATAAGCACCCACCCACACTGCATACACATTCCATCATACACTCAAAGCAAGGACATACATAATTCACACACAACACACACCCACACACACCCACATACAACCTACACTCTCAAGCAAGAAAAGACAGAATTCACACACAACATACACACTGCATATGCACTTACACCCAACATACAGACCCACACAAAAAACACACACCCACATATACACCCACACACAACATACCCACCCACACAAAACACACACATACACACCAACGTACACCCACACACAACATACACACTCAAGTACCCACACACACTGTGTACACTCACAGAACATACACACAACATATGCACCCACTGACACAGCATACAAGAGACACTACATAAGCACCGACCGACACAGCATACACATTCAAACACAAAGCATACAAACTTAATCACACTGCATATGCATTCCAACATACACACAAGCAACAATAGACATTATTCCAGGAACAATATTAATCTAACATTGGCATAACCACACACAACATAAGACATAATTCATACACAACACACACAAACAACCTATGCACCCACCCTCATGGCATACACTGACACGGCGTACACATTCAAATATAAACACACAGCATGCACACTTGCCCCCACTGCTTACACATTCCAACATACACTCAAGCAAGAAAAGACATACACCCTGAAAGAATATTCATTCAAGATTAGCATAGCAACACACAGCATATACAAGGAAATACATAATTTAGCCAAAGAAACACATAAAAATGTATTATCAAAAAAGTATATGGGCCTCATTGCAACCATGCCGGTCCGGTAACAACAGTGCCGGTAAGCCTACCAGCACTTTTGTTACCGGACCGACATAGTACGACTCTGCGGGAGGGAGCCATCCCGCCCACCAGGGTCAGACATGGCAGGCAGAACAGCACCCGCCCGCAAGTTTCACGGAAGCACCGGCATCGTTATTAACGGTGCCGGTACTTCCGTGATCCCCATTCCCACTGAGTCCTATCGGACTCCAATGGGAATGGGGATTAACAATTTACCTGTGCCTGACTTCCCGGAATGCCAGGGTCATAATCCCCCAATGTTTCCGGCAAACCAGGCGCCGGTAAATATTGCAAGTCCGGCGGACTTGTAATGAGGCCCTATGATTTAAAAAAAACAAAAGTAAAGCAGCACATTACTCTGAAACATAACGTAGACCTTCAAGAATACTGCCTACAAATAAACGATTCCCCTCCGTCAAATGTACTTGCTCCATCTGAAAAATAGCATCAATCTGACTATTGATGTTCTTGTGGAAAATAAAATGTATTCTGTGTTCAACAGAAAGTTTATATATGTATCTATTTACAATTGTGTGAGTTGATTTGCAAATTCCTGCATCCACACTTTACATGCTGTCAAACAAGAAAACATAATTTTGAATGAATTGTGCCCTCCCACGTATTCCTCATCTTTAGATATCTTCCCTTGCAGCTTTAAGCTGCTTCGGAAAAATCATTTTAGCACAGGGCACTGTGCGTTGATGCGGTCGACTCGATGTCCCTTGAAGGACTCTGTCCCGAGGTCGATATCATCACTGCTACATATAGCAGATGCAGTGCCCGCTAGCTTCAGTTCTGTTTTTCCACAATAGCTAACGCTTAGAGAATTACGGCGAGCTTCGGTTTCTTTAGAAACTGTGACATTTTGAAATGGCATCGTCAATGGCGTCATTGAACCCGAAGACGGGTTTAAAAAGTGCCATGATTGCAGCCCTAAAATGTCTTTCACTGATCCCCATTGAGTGTGTTTGGTGTGCCTTGGTGTGGAGCACAGGACGGCAGACTGTGGGTCTGGCCAGTCCATGACAGGTAAGGCATTGAAGGACGGTAAGGAGAAGTTAACCCCCTGCAAACTCCCCATCAATGACAAAGGCACTCTTCTGAAGATTCGAGAAGCAAATCTCCTTGGAGGAAAAATTCAAAAAACGCTCCCATTCTTGAAGCAGTTTGCACAATTGCTCATCTTCATCAAGAAAGATGAAGAAAATGCGCCATAGGTCTCCTTCCACTTCCTCTGATTTCTCGTCTGAGAGAAAAATAGCCTGCCCAAGTAAGTTGGTGACTCCTACCAAATGGGAGGTGTTCAGGCAAAAAATGCTAGATATCTTCAAGTGAGAGGCTCCGGCCCCCTCGAATGAGAAAACAAGAGGCCATGCTCCAGTCGCATCATCAAAAGCTGACAACAAAAGGGCTAAGGTCAAATCCTGCATGCCCTCGAGCCTGGGAGCAAGCCTAATGTCATGATGCCTACCCCCGGGCATCCGGATCAAGCCCATCAGCCCCGGGAGCAGGCATCCAGACATTTACAAAAACCCCAGCAGCCCCAGATAGGGGCTGTCTGGGTTCAGTCCTGGCGCCGTAGGCACCAGGCTCATAATAAAAATCAGTCCTGGCGCCATAGGCGCCAGGCACATAGACATTACTTACCTCATGCAGACCATGCTGCAAATAAATCCAAGCCAACGTGAGGCCTGGATGGGACTATTTTACTACAGGGACTATTTTTTACTCGGGTGTGATCCTGGGGAACTTCTTTCCCGGGACTACTTTGGAGGCTATTTAAATCACGCCTGAACAGCAGCACATGCTTCGTGTTATTCTGCATCCAGCAGCGTGACTCTCACCGTGCCTGCAGCCAGCATCCAGTCTTCTGCCACGCCCGCCTCGAATCCGGAGCTCCTAGAATAAAGAGGAAGAAAAAGACAAGGTTAGAAAACAAACTTATTTCAAATTCCTCACCTGATTCCGGATCCATATCATCTCCCGACCTGGAAAGTACATCAGTCCTGCACGCGTCGCTTCGCAAGCTCCAGCACGGCGCCATACTCACCAGTTCTCACAGCATCTTTTGATCCGGCACTGTCTCCATCATTTCTTTGCCGTACTCCGGCACCTAGGGGCACAAGAATAACAAGATGAGCCAAGGGAATCAACAAATACCTCTTACCACCATAGACTTACCTGATTTACCACCGGCAGTATTATTCTCCATATCTTCATATGCCGCATCTGTAAAGAGGGAGAACAACAACACGTTAACTCATGCAATAGTTACCGGACAGAGTTGGGTAACACAGACTCTTACCTGAACGCCAGCAGCAGCTATGAGACCTTCTTCTCACGAACTCAGTTGCAACTTAATGAAGGAAGGGGACAAGAGTGAACATCGGGCACATTGAACTCTTTGAACTTGATACTTACCAATCCCTCCTGGGACTTCAGAGTCAATGCTTACCGGAACTCTCCCAACGCCTTCAAACCAGTGAAGTAACTGGTATCTACGCGCCCCTGCAAGACACGCAGGATAGAGAGCTCATCTTTTACAAACATAAGGTGAGGTTACTAAGGGGATATCGGAGGTGATTAGTGGGGGAGAGCGAGAACAGTTGGGAGGCCATCACTAAAACCCACCGGTGGCTAATCCCTATCTCCACTTGCAGGAAAATACTTCTTCGGGTCCAGCAGACAAGACTAGGCGGGCCAGTCCAGACAGTCATCTCTGCACTACGCATCACGTTGACGGAGACCGCAGCTGTCCGGGTCCGATCGACACCCCTGTGGGGTCCAGGTGAGCGTAACACCTAAAACCCCTTGAGAACCATTGCGGTCCATTGGCACCAAAAACATTAAAGCCATTGGTGCCGTCAGTGTCAAAGCCTTCAACATCATCAGCGTCAAAGTCATCAATGCCATTACCTATGAAACCTTTAATTGCTTCAAAGGAGGTTGAAAAAACCTACATGCCACTCCCTAGGAAAGATTTGCTCAAGTCTTTATCCTCCATTTATGAGGAGCAAGAACCTTCTGACCAAGATACTCCTCCATTTGGCTTAGAATGTGGAACACTCAATGTTCCTGAGGCCTTTATTATGGAAGAGTCCAGAATAAAAGACCTATATGAGAACCTTCAGGCGGCAAATGGCATAGACACATTGCCAGAGCTTGAATTTGTCACGCTAGACCCAGCAGAGCATGCATATGGTTCATACAGACAACTTATGTCCAGATGTATAGACTTTTTGTGATGCGGCAGACCTGCTCCTCCATTTGAACAGGATGACGCTACAGACATTCTTGATATGGAACCTCAGAAGGACCCTGTAATACCATTTCATACAGCCCTTCATAAAAGGGTTATGGCAAATTGGGAGGCACCGGAAACAAGTCTGCCCATCAGTAAAAATCTCACCAAAAAGTACAGGCCCTCAAGTAGTGATGCAGACTACTTGTCTAAACACCCAAAACCATAGAGCCTAGCAGTTCAGGCAGTGACATCAACATCGAAATAAGCTGCATATCCAACCATACCACCAGATAGGGATGATAAGCATTTTGACGCTATGGCGAAAAAAGTGTTCTGTGCGGGTAGCATTGTGCTAAAATCAGCTAATGCCACTTGCGCTCTAGCGAAATTTTCATTCACCCTCTGGGACTGCACATCCATGGTGGCTGAGAACATTCCCGAAGGAGAAGAGAAAGATGGATTCTTGAACATTGTAAGAGACGGAAATGAGGTGATGTGTGTGTCTCTTCAGTCAAGATTGCACTCTGCAGACAGCATCAGCAGAGCCATGTCAGTGAGCACAGTGATACCAGTTTTGCGTGGCTGAGGAAGTTGGGATTTGCACCGAACATGCAGTCCAGACTCCTTAAAATGCCCTTTGACAACTCAGCTGTTTGGTAACAAGGTTGACGAGAGCCTGGAGAAGCTGCAGACCATGAAAGCGGCAGCCAAATCGCTTGCTGCTATAATCAGACAGCCACAACCATCACACCCCAGTGGACCTACTCGGAGGGGAAGGTCCTTTCATTACTACTAAAGAGCAATGCCCTTCTTTGCTTTTAACCCGTTACCTGGATTTTTTGATTTTCTGCAACTTCGATGGCTGCATCCCTTTGTCTGGAGTGAGCTGCCTTGGCCTGGCCTTCACTCCCTCTCCCATTGGTTGCCTTGGTCTTTATAGGCCAATTACAGCACCCGGGAGGGGGGAGCTGGCCCAGATCATCCAAGGCCCACGAAAGAGGGCCTGTCTGATCCCTGTCCGCTGCTGGTACGCTGTTAAAGGATTTCCTGCACTCCCTTACTTGTGCATTCATGATGTTGCTACCTTAGACTTCATAGGTACCAGACTACCATGACTCTCTCCCCTCCGTAACAATGGGTCAGCCCCCGCCTGCTGGACACATTCCTGCCGCTTTGTCTTTCACCTCTGTCTCTCCTTCTCACCTTATCTCCCACGCTTACAGCCTGTGATTGCAATCTGAATTTAGCTGTATTTGAAATCTAGCTGTGTTTTTGCATTTAGCTGTATTTCAGATCTAGCTGTGTTTTTGCATTTAGCTGTATTTCAAATCTAGCTGTGTTTTGCATTTAGCTGTATTTTAGATTAAGCTGTGTTTTTGCAATTTTGCTGCGCCCTTCGGTTGTATTGCGTGCCTCTCCTTTTGAACCTGGTTGGCCCAGTGATTGCATTGTGCTACTCTGCCCCGCTGGCCCTATCCTAACCCTCCCCCATACTTCACCCCGCCACTCTCACTACCTCACCTATGGCACTTTCTGTTTCTCCTATCTTCTCTGTTTCTCCATAGACTATCCTTCCCTTCTCACTAAGTCTGGTAGGAAGAAGTTCAAAAAGTCTACCTTGGTCTCTAAACCTGGTCTCCCTATCTCTGAGACTTATACCAGTGCTTCCTCCGGACAGACCCTCACCGACATCCGTTTTATCGTTCCCTCGACAGATCTATGGACTCTACATATGATCTCTGTGCTCTTTCCTTTCTCCTCTTCTCCCATTAATGGTGGCAACCGCTGGAAAGCCCTCATGGCCCCCTTCGACTCCTCCAAGGTCATCGTTAATGTCTACCTGAATGGAACCGTCTTGGTCCAAGGCCCTCAGGCCAATCTCATCCTCTTTGATCGACGCTTCTCACGACTCATCAATTGCCTTTCATCCCCCGCTGTCCCCCCTCTCTCTGCCTTGGCTTCCTTGCCTCCCTCTCTACTCCCCTTGGATACCTTGCCCTCTCCTTCTTCCTCTTCTGCCACCCTCAGGCTCCTTCTTCACCTCTGCAAGGTGTACCTCTGATCTGTACCCCTCTCCAGAAGTCCTTCCTCTCTACTCTCGCTCAGCCTTCAAACACTCCTCTGACATCTGCCGCCTCCTGGAAGAACTTGACCTCGATGTCCTCGGTCTCACCGAGAAATGGTTCACGGACAGCTCTGTCAAGAGCTTTGACACTCTCCTCCCTGATGGCTACAAGATCCACCCGGTCCACAAGGGGTGTAGCCCTGACCTTCCCTGAGTGGATTCCTCCCTCTGTCATGCCTACATAGACCTATTCCTCTTTCGAATAGCATGTCTGCCGGATTTTTCTCTCTCCTGGCCACTATCTATCACCCTCCTGGTCAGATCACCTCCTTCCTCTCCGAGTGGGTGGACCTCTCCTCTTCCATCCTGGCCTTAACCACTTAACTCCTCCATCTTGTTGACCTTAATATCCACGTGGAAGCTCCCTGCTCCTCCTCTGGACTGTTTTGTGACCTCTGCGATTCTCTCTGCCTTTCTATTCTCCCATCTGGCCTGACTCACTCTGCAGGCCACACACTGGATGTTATGATCTCCTCTGACATCCCCCTCTCCATCCCTCTGACCACTCCTATCTACTGGAGTGATCACTCCTTCCTTTCTTCCCATCTCGCCCTCTCTACCCCTCTGGCCAAGTCAACTCCAACACTGCCACTTACCTTCTCGGTCATCCTGCCCATGAAGCATGTGTCAGTTGAGGCTTCCGCCGCCACTTTCTCCCCCCCCCCTTCCTCCTCTGGCTGACTCACATCCTGACACAACCCTTTCCATGCTCTACTCTTCCATCTCTGATACTCTGGATGCTCTTGCCCCAGTCATGAGGATCTGCTTGAAGCCCAAAGCCAAGTGCAATTCTTGGTATGACTCTGATCTAGCTACCCTTAAATGTAAGTGCAGGGTGGCTGAGAGGAAATGGCGGGATTCTTGTACATCCTCTGACAAACTGGTTTACCTTCTGCTCCAAAGGCAATACTGGCTCCTTACCCTCACTAAGAAGAGAGCCGACATCAAAGCCTGTGTCTCTGCGGGATCAAACAACTTTGCCAGACTTTTTGAAATCTGCACAGAGCTGGACAACCCTGCTGCAGTCTCTACCTCTCCTGTCCCTTCCCAGACCCTTTGCACAGCCCTTGCCTCTCATTTCACCTAAAAAACCCAGGACATACTGTCCACCCTCTTGCCTGCTCCTCCTCTTCCCCCTTCTCTTTCTGTTAACTGTGTCCCTCCTGCAACCCCCCACCCACCCTCTTTCTCTTGATTTCCTCTGTTCTCCGCTGACCAGGTTTCTAGATAAGTGTAATCTATGAATGTCTCTTCAAAACAAGTTCTTCCCTGTTCTTCCAAAACCATCAAGGACCATATTGACACCCTTGCTCCTGCCCTGGCTGACGTCTGTAACCTCTCCTTTGCTTCTGGAGCCTTTGCCTCCTCTCAAAGCACTCTCTTGTGCACCCTATTCTCAAGAAACCCACAGCCGACACCTCTAGCCCGGCCAACTATTGCCCGAGTTCCATCACTCCTTTTCTGAGCAAACTCCTGGAAAAGTTGGCCATTTCACAGTTTAATCTTCACAACAATTTTGTTGGTTGTCTCCATGACCATCAATATGGCTTTAGAGCTGCCGAAGCATGGAAACTGCTCTCCTGAACATCTGCGAAGACCTGCTCTTCAACCTTAACTCTAACATCCCTTCTTTCCTCATCCTACTTGATCTCTCGTCTGCCTTCGACACGGTCAACCATTCCATCCTGCTCAACCGACACTGTGATAACCTGGCTATCACTAATCAGGCTCTGGCCTGGATGACTTATTTCCTCTCTGATCGACCCTCCCATGTCCAACTTGGGTGCCTCCTTTCATCTATCTCACTCTCTACCTGTGGTTTTGCCCAGGGTGTAACATCTCTCACTGGTTGTACAACCAATACCTGGCACCTCTCGCCCACTGCATTGCCACTCTAATACAATATTCAGTGCTATGCCGTTGACACTCAACTCATTTTAAGGCTTTCTTCTGCCACCTCTTCTCCTTCTCTCATCTCAGACTGCCAGTCTGCTATCCAGGAGTGGTGTGCCGCAACGATCTCTGCCTTAACGCCAGTAAGATGGAGATTCTCCTCATTGGCACATCTGCACCCTTCTTTCCTGTTACTCTCTGGCCAGCCTCCCTTGGCCCTCTTCCTGCCCCCACCTGTGAGGCTAAGAACATCTGGGTCATCTTCGACTCCACGCTTTTTCTGCTCAGATCTTTGACGTCTCTAAGAAGTCAAACTTCCTACTTTCCTAATTCACCTGCTCAGAGGTATTCTTCCTTTCCTCTCCTTCCCCCAGAAGCATACTGTCTCTAGAGCCCTGGTTCTCTCTAGGCTAGACTACTGCAACAGCCTCTTTCTAAATCTGCCTGCTTCTATTCTCTGCCCTTTGCAACTCATCCAGAAAGGACTGTGAGTCTTTTCCTTGGCCTCAAGCCCTGGGATCGTATCTCTCCAGCCCTGAAATCTCTTCATTGGCTCCCAGTGCTCTGTAAATACCTTCCCACTCAAGCTCTGCGCTCCTCCACCTGCAACTCACTCGGGTTCAGTCGCTTATCCAAGCAACGAGTTGGTGGCATATCTCTGTCCTTGGCAGGGGTCTCCCTCTGAAACAGCCTCCCTGCCACTCTGAAACTGGAAGAGAGCCATCTCCAGTTCTGGAAGCACCTCAAGATCTTCCTCTTTGCTTCTGCCTTTGCTCTTTCTCTCCCCTGCTGAGCTGTCTGCTTCGGCACCGTTCACCTGGTTACCCTTTGATTTCTGGCCCAGGTACATGCCCACGCTGCCATACACCCGCACTGCCTCCTGGCAAACCCTGAAATTGGATCTGTATCTGTAACGCTAAAGTCCCCTTATATGCACTTATCAGACACCCCATGTCAGTGTTTTAAAACTAGCACGTTCCACACTGCTGGCTGCACTATCACTTGTTGTTTATTTGTATCCTTTGCTCAGCACTTGCCACTTCTCCCCTCCCCTGAGCACTTTCCCCCTTCCCTCTACACTGCACTTGAACGTTCTCAATGTCACTGTGCCTAGTAAGATCAGTGTTTGTCCTCCCTTGTTCCCCTCCCATGCCTCGTCGCGCTCTGAAACACTTGTGTATGAGCGCCATACAAATAAAATACCATATCATATCATATCATACTCTTCTTTTGGTAGAGCGAGAGACTGCCCAGTCAAAAGGGCCAAATAAAATTCCCTCATAGCGGACGAGGGAGGGGTACTAAGTCCGCCGAAGCAACAGCTACTTTACCCTCAGCCATGGCTTCAGCCACCTTAAAACCTCTCTGAGGCCTTAGTCCACAAACCCTGGTGGGAGGTAGCCTCTCAAAGCATCTGCAAGAATGGTGGGGTATTACTTCAGATGTATGGGCATTGTAAACAGTACCCGAGGATTAGTGCCTCCTCTCTTTAAGAAGGCCTCAGGATCATCCACTGAGGAGCCACTCGTTCAAAGTTCGGGACCCATTCCTTTGGCAGTAAATCTTGAGCCTGAAAGAGAAAGGTGCTATAGAACCAATACTTGTGACGGTGAGGACAAAGGGTGGTACTCACCCTATTTCCTAATCCCCAAGAAGGACAGAGGATTAAGGCCCATCTTCAACTTGAGAAGCTTGAACAAGTTCCTCAGGAAGGACAAGTTCAAGATGGTCACCCTTTCTCAGATCCTTCAGGCCCTCCAGCTCCAGGATTGGATGGTGTCATTCGACCTTCAGGATGCTTACTTTCATGTGCCTATCTATCACAAGCACAGAAAGTACCTGAGGTTTGTTGTTGGCAGCTCTGATTTTCAGTTTCAAGTTCTGCTAATCGGGCTGACCTTCGCCTAAGGGTTTTCACCAAGTTGATGGTGGTGGTTGCAGCGAGTCTCAAGAGAGTGGGATACATGTCTTCCCCCACCTGGATGATTGGCTGATCAGGGCTCATTCTCCCGAACAGGCCCTGGAACATCTCAACATAACTTGCCACTCTCTCCACAGACTGGGTTTTGGCCCTCAATTTCGAGAAGTCTCACATGATACCATCTCAAAGGCTCCAATTCATTGGAGCAGTCCTGGATGTTTCATTGGGAAAAGTCTCACCACCCAAGGTGAGGGCTCCACACATTCTGCAGATGGTCACCAAATTCCAGAGTGCCCAGCATCTTCCGGCCTCTGACTTTTTGAGGTTGCTCGGCCTCATGGCAGCCTGCATTTTCCTGGTGCCAGCAACTCACCTGCGAATGAGATCCCACCAATGGGCTCGCAGGACACAGTGATCTCAGTTCTCGGGCAAGATGTCAGACCTGCTTCAGTTTCCAAAAAGGGTTGCACAGGATCTTGTGTGGTGGGCGTGCGAGGACAATATTCTGAAGGGACAACATTTTTGCCAACAATGGCCAGAGATAACAGTAGTTACAGATGCCTCACTCATGGGGTGGGGGCCCATTCCAACAATCTGAAGGTCAGCGGTCACTGTGGTGAGCCCATGCAATGATCTGACGATCAGCGGTCATTGGTCTCCATCAGAAGAATCCAAACGCATCAATCTTTTGCATCTGAGGGTAATCAGACATGTGCTGAAGGCCTTTCTGCCCTCTGTACGGGGATACAATGTCCTGATAATGACAGACAACAGAGTGGCCATGTACTACTTCAACAAGAGAGGAGGTGTAGGGTCATGACCACTGTGCAGAGAGGCAATGCATTTCTGGTTCTGGGCAATTCAAGAAGTAATCTCTCTATCAGCAGTTCATCTAGCTAGAGAGGAGAACATGGCGGCGGACGCTCTGAGCAGGCAGAACACAGTCTCCCACGAGTGGGAACTAGCTCAGGAAGTCCTTCAAGAGATCTGCGCCCTTTGAAGAAACCCTCAAGTCGATCTTTGCGTGACCAGTATCAACGGGAAGTGCAAACTGTCCTGCTCCAGGGAATTTCCCCCAAGAGGAGCTCTCAGGGACACCTTCATAGTGGACTGGGTGTTTCTACTCCTGTATGTGTTTCCTCCAGCCCCTGTCATTCCTCATGTCATCAGGAGGTTGAGAAAGTTCAGAAAATCCATGATCCTAATTTCTCTGTATTAGGCCAGGAGGACGTTGTACCCAGACCTTCTAGACATGTCCATCTGCCCTCCAATGCGTCTCACGAAAAGAAGGTAAGGTTCTCCATCCAGGGGTTAGGACACTCAACTTTCCCTCATGATTTCTGAGAGGTCAAGATATAAGGATTGGGAGCTCCCGGATGATGTAATGGAGATTTTGCTTTTGGCCAGAAGGCCAGCAAATGAATTCTTGTACCAGTGCCATTGGAACAAATTCTGCAGGGTATCAGGTAATAATGTCCCCATACATAATATCCCCATACATGTCACCGGGAAAAGCCACTGGTGACATTATATATGGTGACAATATGTATGAGGACAGGTTGCGGGGATGTTCCCTGCTCCCATTTTAAAAGAAAAGAAAAAAACAAGAGTTGCAGGGGTGTCCCCCGTATATTCAATGTAAGAATGTCTCTGCAAAAAACAGTGACTTTTTTGTCAGGGGAAATTTTTGCATGGACATTATTGCATGGAACATTCTGCAGCTGGTGCAGGGAAAATAACGTGGACCCTTTTCAGTGCAATACACCTATGGTGTTGTCTTTCATGTTACACTTGGCAAATCTGGGGCTCCTGGTTGGAACCATCAAAGGGTACTTGGCGGCACCCGATCTTCAAGCGTACATCAGAAGAGGTGTCATACTTCAAGATGCCGTTGGTTATACAATTGCTAAAGGGGCCCACTAATGTGTTCCCTCCTTCATCAGAGAGTTCCAATTTAGGATCTAAATCTCGTATTAAAATTTTGTATGTGTGTTCGTTTTGATCCGCTCCATTTGTGTCCATTGAGACTGCTGACTTTTAAGACAATCTTATTAGTCGCCTTAGCATCTGCCTGCAAGTTAAGTAAGTTACAGGCCTTATCTAGTAAACCACTGTTTACAACCTTCTACAAGGACAAGGTTGTCCTTAGAGTTAAACCAACTTTTCTTCTGAAAATTGTGTCAGGTTTTCACATATCTCAGAAAATTGTGTTCCCAACATTTTATCTGCCTCCACATCCTGCCAAGGAAGATTAAAAGCTACACAGGCTAGATCCAAAAAGGGCACTTAGCTTTTACATTTCACCAATGGATAAAATACGTCAAGATGACCAATTTTTTGTGATGTACACTGGTCACAATTTGGGACTGGCGGTCACAAAACAAGCATCCAGATGGATAATACTAGGCATTACGGAATGCTACAAGCTTGCAGTGAAAGATTCCCCCCAAGGCCTGAGGGCCCATTCCAAAAGGGACATCGCAATGTCTTCTGCTTTGCAAAGAGGAGTGTCAATAAATGACGTTTGTCCACAGCCATCGGGTCTACTATTCACACATTCACAAAATAGTACTGCCTGGTTTCATCTTCAGGCCAGGAAGGAGGATTTGGAAAGGCAGTCTTAGATTCTGTCCATGAAAAATCTGGAAAATAAACCTGAAAATGTTTACTACTGCCTCCAAAACTGACACTGCTTTGGGAGCCTATCTAAAGACGCGGAATACGTGGGAGGACACAAACCATTTGAAAAACAAGTTACTTACCCATGTTAACTTCCCATCAAGGTCTGATACTGTCTTGCACGCACTGATGCTGGTAATTCTATAAGAAGAATGCGTAAAAACAAAACTGAAGCTAACGGGCACTGCGCATGCTATATATACCAATGATGACGTCGACCTTGAGACGGAGGCCCTGGATCGACATCGAGTCGACCGCATCGACTGACATCTCCCTCTGCAGAAATGTTTTTTATTCCGAAGCAGCTAAAGTTGGAAGGTAAGATATCTAAAAATGAGTAATATGTGGGAGGAACATCCAATCGAAAGAACGTTACCAGGGGTAAGTAATTGATCTTTTTTTGGTTGCTAGAAATAATCCTGCTAGGCGCAGCAAATCAGTTTTAATGTTAAAACCAATTTCTGTTATGCTTTTGTTGCCAAAATTGTTCCCACCAGCGTGGATTAAAATAAAATCAGGCGGCTTGACAACACTGTCACAATAAACATAAGGTTTATCCAGAATTTCTTGCATTTTCCACCTCGAAAAGAAAGCCATTCCACCCTAACATCACCAAAGGGTAAGGGTAAAACATTCAGCACTTGCCGTATCTAATGCTCCAGCCAATGTACTCAGGAATATCCAACAATGAACATTGATTTTACCTACATTTATAAAAAACGGTTGAAATAACGCACATGTTGAAAATACATATAGAAATTAATACGTAACACAATAATGATCACGTGCATAAATATATAAACACAGGCATGCTAAATGTTAAAGAAAATAATTTGCCTTACATACAAAGCAAGATATGTGCATGCATGCCATATGTACAATATGCTCAATTCCAGTTACAAGCATGTGCATGTACACTGTATTAATGCTGCACTTACACTTATAATCACGTGACTTGAATAACGCAGCAACTCAACCATACACTTACAATACATATGTAGACAAATATTTATGTAGAAAACTTTCACAACTCAAGATTGACAAATACACATAACACATGGATACAACTTTCACTTACAAACTTACCTGGAGGTCCATTAAAAAAAAAAATGCACTTTGAAATTCTTCATTAAGAACACAACTTCTTCTTTAACAAACAGCATGTGCAAATAATAACCAACTGCGCAGACAGAATGTACATCAACCAATCAACATACAGAAATACTCTGGCATTCCTCGATCACAACAAACACACGTGCCATTTATATTTTAGACAACACCCTTTGGCACAACTTATTTGACCATGCCTATTAATAATATAAATCACTTCAATTGAAGATAGTGACCTGTGTGGATGCAAAGTAAGTGCCCTTTACAAATGAATATACATGTTTAATAATAATGTTCAACTTGTTATTTGAAAATTTCTTATTTTAAAATAAATGATGTATAACTATTTCATTTCAGCAAATTGGAAAATGTCAACAACCACTCCTTTCGAGCCTTCAACAGAGCTAGGATAGTAAATAATGTTTTATAAAAATCAAATTTTACTGCTGAATGCAACTATTGTTTCAATGTGGACATTGCAAATAATAAAACCTACACTTTTAGTTACACATTTCATAATGCAATATGGCAATAAGGCAGTAGCATGTAATTAATATCAACATATACAAAATTCTAATACATAAATTGCACAAGCATTCTATAAATAGTACTAGATAGAAAATGTTAATACAAATGTAAGCAGTAGCAACTAATCTACTCAATAAAAATGTAGCAACTTGTGTACTGTTCATAGCACGATATACAAAATGTCAATACAAATGTGGCCACTAGCATAGTATTAATAGCACAGTATACAAAATATCAATATGAATGTAGGCACTAGCATACTAAAAATATTGCGCGATAGAAAATATGAATACAAATGTAAGCAGTTGCATCTAATGTCCTTACAATTGTAACATACAGGTGGACAAGTCAGTATGCTTCATATGCTGCACAGCTTCAACAAAATTGAAATCTGTCAATGATAAATACAAAATTATATGCAGGTAGCTACTAGGGTATCATTAATAGCACTATTCCAATCTGCCCGCTACCTTTGTAAAATTATTTTTTAAGGAACCTGGGATTGGTAACCCTAGGTCTCCTGGGGGCAACCAGACGTGGTCTCCCTCTCACTGTGCTTAGAGAGGCATCAGCTTCACCTCACTGATGATCCCCAACAAGGGTGAAACACGTGTATGGGGTTGCTGGTGGTACTCTCGTTCAGATTGGAGTTGCCATTGTATTTCGGTGCTGGACTGCCCCTGGGCAGGACAAAGACTGATATGCAAATGGATATTTCCCATCTGTGAAAGGCACAGTGAGTAAAAGCAGTGGCTGCGAACTCTCAAGTGGTTAACAACCACTGAACAGGTTATCATGTCTGTTCTTGCGAGAGAGGGGCGCCCGCTACCTTTGTAAAATTATTTTTTAAGGAACCTGGGATTGGTAACCCTAGGTCTCCTGGGGGCAACCAGACGTGGTCTCCCTCTCACTGTGCTTAGAGAGGCATCAGCTTCACCTCACTGATGATCCCCAACAAGGGTGAAACACGTGTATGGGGTTGCTGGTGGTACTCTCGTTCAGATTGGAGTTGCCATTGTATTTCGGTGCTGGACTGCCCCTGGGCAGGACAAAGACTGATATGCAAATGGATATTTCCCATCTGTGAAAGGCACAGTGAGTAAAAGCAGTGGCTGCGAACTCTCAAGTGGTTAACAACCACTGAACAGGTTATCATGTCTGTTCTTGCGAGAGAGGGGCGCCCGCTACCTTTGTAAAAAAAATAATAATAAAAGGTTGCCTGGCCCACAAAACAAAAAAAGATAATTTAGCTGTTACTAATACTCCTTTAATTGCTACATCACAAACTTCAAAAACTGAACAAATATCACAGTTAAATGTTTGTAATACTGACAGTAGTCAAAGAATTTCAAGCGCTAGTACTAGCAGAAACAAAAAGCAACATCCCAAAAATATAACTACGCCTGGAACAAATCCATTTGGTAAATTAAGATCTTGGTTTTGAGACTACCTTGTAACTCTTGCACCAGATGACGTGCAAAATGTAATTGCAGTAATTTGCACCATCCTGCAAATCAAAATTAAAAAGGGGTTACCCTCAAAAATATAATTTGAGAAATTCAGCAACGTTGGCAAATATGCACAATAAACATGAGAAGATATATCTTAGAAATGTTTATATAAATTCAACTACCCAACAAACTTCAATAAAAAAAAACAGTTCCACTGTAGTTAGTACAACAAAATGCAAAATAATAAAAGAACACATATAGAAACTGTAACTGTAGAAAAAGGAAATTAACCGATGCTTCTAAAGTTCCTAAAACATAACAAGTTGGTGACTGTGTCACTTGCAAATTTACCAAGTATTGATCCAGAGTATGCTTTTTCTTTTTTAGGCTGCTTAAAATGTGGAACAATAATTGCAGTAGGATAAACAAATGCAGTTACTTATTTGCCAAATTTTTAATATCATCACGTAAGACAAGCTTTGAAAAAGTAAACACTTATTGAAAGAAATTTTTTTTTACAAAGTAGTATACATTTCATACCAATTAAAATAATTATTCCATTAAGATTAAAAATACACAAAACACATAATAAACTGGTTCATTTTGCTTTGTGCTGTAGAAAACATGAACACTCCAAAGAATTTTTACTAGTTATAAACATTTAAATGTACCAATCTAAATAAAACAAAATAAAATTCAGACTAATACATTGAGTCCGGCGGTAGCCGTGCCAGAAAAACCGGCAGACTGCTGCCGGACTGGCAATTCCATTCCGCCTCTGTCATTGCCGTAATCACCGGGGCATTACAACCCCGGTGACCCAGTAATTCTGGAGGCGGAATTCTGTTAAGCCCCATTCCCATGGAGTCCAATAGGACTCCATGGGATGGGGACCATGGAAAAACTGGTTCCGTCTATGACAGAGCCGGTGTTTCCATGTCCGCCTGCAGGGGGGTGGGGTTACTCCCGCCAGGTCAGACCTGGCGGGAGTGATACCTCCCGCCTGCAGGACTTGGAATCAGACGGTCCGGAAACAACTGTGGCGGCGGATTTACCGTCACCGTTGTTTCCGGACCAGCTGACTTGTAATGAGGCCCATTATTTTACTATTAATACCATGTAATTCTACTTTTGCATACTTCCTCAATTCCTACCCATGTTTGTAACAATACAGAGAAAAAATTAAAGAAGTCATGAAACGTATTCTCATGATAAATAGAAGAACCTTTAATTTGTATTTTTCTCAAAGCTATTCTACATGAATAAACAAATTGGAATTTTTCAGATTAGAAATTTGGTCTTTTCAATAGGGCACTTTTTGAAAGGTTTGTATTAAAATATGAGGTAAGGGACAGCTTTAAGGGATGATGTGAAAGCCATCACAAAATTATATTTTAATTGTCACAAATATACATAATTTCAATTTTACACAACTCCAACAAAAACACAATTACAACGAAACATATATTTAAATAAAATACATGAAAACACATCATTTCAAAAATAGAATAAAACATTAAAATATTTTACATACAAGTTCACAACATATATTATTTGAATATTAATATGTAAGTCTAGAGCCAGAAATTAAGAATATGCTTTTGAAGGCTGAGGATGGAGGATTTGTCCACCTCAACCTTCCTTTTTGGTGTGATTTGAAGGCATCTCTTTTTTTGCAACTTGCAGATAGATGTTGGGGACCTTCCCTTGGTACATGTCCGTTATTGGCTCCCTTGTTCCCAACATTAGGAGCATCCCTTCCGTATTTAGTGTGTCTGCAATCATAGTTTATGCTATGCTAGGGAGATATACACTTTACGCACATAGAAGATCTGTATATATGTGTGCGATGTAGTTCTAGATACTGACTTAGTTTGTTTACTACAGGAGAGACACAAACCTGTCTTTTGAATGTAGGTACTTGGGTACCATTGCTCAGTTTTGGATACAGGGTATGGAGATTTGGAGCACATCTGACCCGCAGATAGATCTTTGTTTATGTTGGACTGGAAACAGTGGTCTTTAGCCCCACTCTTTGGTACAGTTCCAACTCAATCATACAGAGTTCTTCAATCATGTAATTTATGTTTTGAACTTATGACATTTCACAATTATTTAATGCTGATTTGTTTTCATGTAATTGAGTTCTTTGGTTGTTTTGTTTGATTCATGTCAACATGTATGTAAGGTTTTTCTTTCCTTTTTTCTCCTTTCTTTTTCCCTCCTTTATGTATAATTTGGGTTTCAGTATTCAAAACTGATTATATGCACAAATGTATGAACAATGTTTAAATGATTAATAACATGTTTATGCGTGCACAAATACTTGGATTAAATCTGAATACTGTTGATTTGCAACAATTGTAATAGTAAAGACTGATTATTTTTTTGTTATAGCTATTTAATGGTTCAGATAATTGATATATCTGTGCAAAGTTCGTTATATGCCCTAATCTAAATATAGGTCTCAGTCTGTCCTGTTTTCTTTTGAAGGCTGAGGATGGAGGATTTGTCCACCTCAACCTTCCTTTTTGGTTTGATTTGAAAGCATCTCTTTTTTTGCAACTTGCAGATAGATGTTGGGGACCTTCCCTTGGTACAGACCTGTTGGAGTGACACCTCCCGCCTGCAGGACTTGGAATCAGACGGTCCAGAAACAACTGTGGCGGCGGATTTACCATCACCATTGTTTCCGGACCAGCTGACTTGTAATGAGGCCCATTGTTTTACTATTAATACAATGTAATTTAACTTTTGCATACTTCCTCAATTCCTACCGATGTTTGTATCAATACAGAGAAATGTATTCTCATGATAAGTAGAATAATCTTTAATTTGTATTTTTCTCAAAGCTATTCTACATAAATAAACAAATTGGAATTTTTCAGATAAGAAATTTGGTCTTTTCAATAGGGCACTTTTTGAAGGGTTTTTATTAAAATATGAGGTAAGGGACAGATTTAAGGGATGATGTGAAAGCCATCACAAAATTATATTTTAATTGTCACAAATATACATAATTTCAATTTTACACAACTGCAACAAAAACACAATTACAATGAAATATATATTTAAATAAAATACATGAAAATACATAATTTCAAAAATAGAATAAAACATTAAAATATTTTACATACAAGTTCACAACATATATTATTTGAATATTAATAATATGTAAGTCTAGAGCCAGAAATGAAGAATGTGCTACATAGCACTATGCAGGTGGGCACTGCTCGGCGTAGCAAAATTGCCTATGTTCGAAACAAATAGGAAAAGCTCACCGGGACATTGGCTGCAAAAATAGGCAATATTTTTTTTTTGCCATAAAACCAGGGAGAGTAAAACATCAAGATGTAAATGTACTTTTATATATTCCTCATATTCTGACAATTTTTATAATGATACCCAGAAAGAATTGAACAAGTACATAAAAGTATTCTTATTATAATTATGAGGACCTTTAATTGGTATTTTTCTAAAAGCTATTCTACATAAACGGTAAATGGAACTTTTTAAATGTCGAATTTGACAAGTTTAATTGGACTCTTTATCAAAGGTTCTTATTAAAATGTGAGTCAATGGATGGTTTTAAGGGGTGAATAACCAAAGTTACAAAGCAACAAAATAACACAATTACAACAAACATTCACATTCATTTATATTAACTCAATATATATAATACAATTAAATAGTACTTACACTATTTTACAAACAATTACACAATCTTAAAAGCACACAGGAAATGATTTAAAAAATATTTTACAAAAGAGTTCAAATTAAACCAACAAAACTTTTCCGTCTACAAAAATCTCCGAAATGCTAACATTAGGGTAAGAACATAATAAACTTTATTAGTACATTTAAAAAATACATATTATATTAATTGCAAATACCACAATGAAGAGGGGTGAGGGTTGCTCTAACAATGGGGCAACTGCACCCTCGGCACCCAGAGGTTACCTTCAGTGTGCATGCACATAAGAAGGGCGATAGAGCCTATAAGGCTAAATTCAAGCTCAACTAGGCTGTAATTAGTGCTGGTCTAATGATTGAGGCCATAGTCAGTGTGGGCACCCTAGAAAAGGTAACCCCAAGCCTACTGTGATTATCATGTTTGCACAGCCCTTGTATTGAGCTCCTGCCCAATCGTCATCAGCTAAACTAGCCTATTGTGATTATCTTGTGTGCACAGCCCTTGTATTGCGCTCCTAAGCCGATCGTCATCAGCTAAACTAGCCTATTGTGATTATCTTGTTTGCACAGCCCATTGCTGAGAATCAGCTGAACTATCCTACTATGATTATCTTGTTTGTTATGTTATGTTACTTGGCATTTATATAGCGCCTTACATATCATTGGTTTGACCTCAAAGTGCTGGTAGGTTGAACGCCCTCGGGAACCACAGTTCAAGTCAGTAGAGAGAGAGAGTGTCGTATGGTGCGTGGGCGCACCAGATATGTGTGTAGCTGGTGTGGTTGTTGCATGATAGCTGCTTCTTAGCGGTAGGTGTGGTGCTGAGGAAATCAGTTGGGTGTGTTCTGTCTGGAGGGTGGACACACAGACTGAGTTCTGGCTGCATTAGGCCTGAGGAGACGCCTAAGCTAGCAGGAATGTGCTCAGCTAGCTGTGTTTTATTAGGATGATGAGGTGTTCATGGGGTCATGTTAGTAAAGCACCTGCGACCAGGTACGAGAGCGGGACAGAGGGGCGTACATAGCGGCATACGTATTTAAAGCGACAGGTTGGATAGGGGTAAACATGTGATACAGATAACATGGAGAAACAGGTACATAGCACATACAGGAAATACAGATATGTACCATCTGCCGCGGCATCCGTACCGTCCATAGCACCCGCATCGTCCGTACCATCCGTAGCATCCATGCCATCAATAGCATCCGCACCATCTGTAGCATCCGCACCATCTGCAGCATCCGCAGCATCCGTAGCATCTGCAGCGTCCGCACCATCTGCAGCGTCCGCACCATCCAAAGCGTCCGCACCTACCAGAGCGTCCCCACCAACATTAGCGTCCGCACCATCCGCAGCGTGCGCACCATCCATTACATGCACTCCCTCCGTTACATGTACTCCATACATACCATGCACTCCATCGATTCCATCTGCTCCATCCGTTTCATTTGCTCCATCCGTTGCATCCACTACATCCATTCCATCCTCTCCATCCTCTCACCTGTTCCATCCGATCCATCTATTCAATCCGTTCCATCCACTCCGCCCGGTCCATCCATTCGATCTGGTCCATCCACTCGATCTGGTCCATCCACTCGATCTGGTCCATCCACTCCGTCCATTCCATCTGGTCCATCCATTCCATCCGGTCCATCCATTCCATCTGTTCCATCAGTTCCATGCATTCCATCCATTCCATCACTCCATCCGTTCCATCCACTACGTCCATTCCATCCACTATGTCCGTTCCATCCACTCCGTCTGTTCCATCCACTTCATCCGTTCCATCCACTTCATCTGTTCCCTCAACTCCATCCACTGTTTGCACAGCCCATTGCTGAGTTTCAGCTAAACTAGCCTACTATGATTATCTTGTTTCCACAGCCCATTGCTGAGTTTCAGCTAACTAGCCTATTGTGATTATCTTGTTTGCACAGCCCATTGCTGAGTTCCAGCTAGCTAGCCTATTGTGATTATCATGTTTGCACAGCCCTTTTATTGAGCCCCGATCGTCATCAGCTAAACTAGCCTTGTGTGATAATTTTGCTTGCATAGCCCATTGCCAAGTATCAGCTAAAGCTAGCCTATTGTGACTATCATGTTTGCACAGGCCTTGTATTGAGTATCCTGCCCCCTGTATGGAGTATCTTGCCCCGCTCGTCATCAGCTGAACTAGCATGCTGTGACTGCTCAGGCGCTCCACTGTGCATGTACTGTATCCTGTACCGATCCTTCCCAGTGTGCACCCCTCGAACTAGCCCATTAAGCTCCCCTTTCATGTGACCGCCCATTCCGCTTCATTGAACACCTCTTACTGCATCACTATGCAAATCAGCCCACAAGGACATCTCCTGTCTCTCAACCTGCCAGCTATTGTCCTACACACAGAGTGTTTTCACTCAATCAGAATACTGTGATACTCCCTGCCTCTTGCCTCGTATTGCGCAAGATCAACAGTATCTCTAAATCTCCCAGCTGTTTACTAGCGTCCAACCAGGCTCTGCCCCCATCAACAGAGTCACTTTGGCCATGGCCTCACTCCTACCTCTAGTCCACACAATCACCCCTACATATTTCCTACCACCTATCCTACCCATTCTCACTCACAGTCCAACCTTCGAAGCATCCATGGACATAGGAGCCATCTCCACACTCAACCCAATTGAATGGCTTCATCGCTACGCAACACCTCCCACTCCACTTATCCCACTCTCTGTACACATCAGGAACCTGAGACTACGCTCTTGCTTCCCAAACCACAAACTTCAGGGTTAATAAATCTACATACTCCACCTGACACAAGCAGCATCATTGCACACTCAGTAACCACACCTAAGTCGTCTCATCCTGGTAAACCCCCACTCTCCTCAATTGTCACTCGATCCCCCACCCTTAACCCACCTTCCACTTCTAGCACAAGCCCAAAAGAACCCAACCCCACTCTACCATCAACTGACATTAAAGGAGCACTTATCAATGCTCGCTCTCTCATAGCCCATGCCACAGAGATTGCTGACCTCATTCCATCCAACAACCTGGACTTCCTGGCCATTACAGAAACCTGAATACATCAAGCAGCAGGCCCAGTACTCTCCCTAGCCCTACAGAAGGCTACAATATTATCAGGGCTGACAGAAACTCTGGCAATGGTGGAGGTGTGGCTTTCATCGCAAAAACCCACCTGGCCCTCAGAACCTTACCCCTTACCAGCCTCCCCTCTGCAGAGCACCTATCGGTGAAACTTGCACTCTCACCCACTCAAACAATACTTATTCACCTCATTTACCGGCCCCCTGACACATCTTACTCCTTCGAGGATGACATTGTGAACCTCCTATCCACCAACACCAAACTCGGATCCCAAACTATCCTCCTAGGAGACATTAACCTAGGTCTTCAGGACCCCAATAACCCTCTTGCCCTAGCGGTGGAAAACTCCATCACAAACTTGGCCTTCATACATAGAGTTAAAAAACTGACTTACTTCAAAGGTTGAACACTGGACTGGGTGTCAGACCTCAACTGTTCCATCACCATCCTCCAAAACGACCCAGTAGTCTGGTCAGATCATCACCTCATTCTGTTCTCCATCCCAGGCGCCTCCCTAACCAAGGCCAATTTAGCCCCCCCTCTCTATCTAGAAATTGTCAGAACATCACCATTGACAGCCTCCAACCACTCATCAACAACATCCTCGACGAGTCCAAGTTCAATAGCCTTGATCCAAACAAATTGCTAGACCTTTACAACAATACACTGAAATCAGCCTTAGACATTGTGGCACCTCTTAAACTAAGAAAGGCTAAACCCATTGCACACCTCAACAAGTGGTTCACCACTGAACTAAAAATCCTCAGAAACGCCAAAAGATCAGCGGAATCCTCTTGGAGGAAATCGCCCACCAACACCAACAAAAGTGCTTTCACGTTGGCCTCCCCAACCTATAAAGTGGCTACCCTATCTGCAAAAAAAGAAGCTTATAACTCCAGAATCCACAATGACAAATCAAGCACCAAGGAGCTCTTCAGTATCCTAAAAGAGCTCGAATCCCCAGCACCTCCCACACAGGACTGCTCCAAAGATGCAGAATGGTGCTCGAAAATCCAGCAAACCCTTGCAATCACCCTACTGCAAAACAAGATTGAATCCAAAAAGGCTAGCCTCCCAAACGGCTCCCACTCCTCACCGACCTTAGCAAAAAATCTACAAACCTGCACCCCTTTCATGTTCTCACAAGTAACCCCTAAGGAAGTAGAAGATATTATAAAAAGTCTAAAACCCTCCCAAACATCCCCACAAATTACAGGCCCATCACCAACGTCCCATTTCTTCTATAAATCTTCGACCGGGTGGCCTACTTGCAAATTCAGAAACATTTAGAGGAAAATGAACCTCTAGGCCTCAGACAATCGGGTTTCAGGCCCAGACACGGAACCGAGACAGCTCTCTTAGACCTTAAGATCCAAATGATGATGCTGCCACCTCACTCCTCTAAGAAATCTGGACTGCCTTGACTTTGCCACCCTCCAGGACTATGGGTTAGTTACCTCCTTATGGACTCACTCCTACTGCCTTTGACTATCACTGTTCTTTCTGTTAGTTGCTTCCTAAAACCTTTTGCTAACATCTGATTCCAAGATTAAAAAAGTCAAATCTTGCTGTTTTTGCTTTGTGCTAAAAAGACAAATTTTGCTGTTTTTGCTTTGTGCTAAAAAGACAAATCTTGCTGTTTTTGCTTTGTGATAAAAAGTCAAATCTTGCTATTTCTTTTTGTTTTGTGGTTAAAAGACAAATCTTGCTGTTTTTGCTTTGTCCTAAAAAGTCAAATCTTGCTGTTTTTGCTTTGTGCTAAATAGTCAATCTTGCTGTTTTTGCTTTGTGCTAAAAAGAAAAATCTTGCTGGCCATTGCAAAATTCTCTGTATTTTGCTTGTATACTGTTTCTTCTCTGTAACTTGCCAGCCCAGTGACCTCACCACTCTCTTTTGTCCCACACCTACCTGCCTTAGCCCCTCCAGTATCTCCATCATCTCATCACTTGCACTCCAATGGCGCTTTCTGTTTCTCCTATCTTTTCCAATTGCTTCTCCATTGACTATCCTTTCCTTCTCACTAAGCCTGGTAGGAAGAAGTTCAAAAAGGATATCTTGGCCTCTAACCCTGGTCTTCCTATCGCCGCCACCTACTCCAATGCTTCCGTCAGACAGACCCTTACCAACATCCTCTTTGTCGTTCCTTCGCCAGATCTATGGACTCCTCATATGGTCTCTATGCTCTGCCCTATATCCTCCTCTCCCATTAATGGTGGCACTCGCTGGGAAGTTCTCATGGCTTCCTTCGACTCCTCTAAAGTCATCATTAATGTCTACCTAAATGGCACTGTCATGGTCCAAGGCCCTCAGGCCAATCTCCTCCTCTTTGATAGGCGCTTCCCTCGCCTCATCAATTTCCTCTCATCTCCTGCTGTCCCCTCCTCTTCCCCCTTGGCTACCTTGCTCTCACTCTCCTCCTCCTCCTCTGCCCCTCCTAGGGCTCTTTCTCCTCCGCAGGATGTACCTCTGATCTGTACCCGCCCCAGAAGGTCTTTAAGGCTGGCAACCTTCTTCATATTGCCACGCTTATCTCTCGCTCTGCCGTCAAACACTTCTCTGACATCTGCCACCTCCTTGAAGAACTAGACTTTGATGTCCTTGGTCTTACTGAGACATGGTTCACGGCCAGCTCTGTCACAAGCTTTGACGCTCTCCTCCCTGATGGCTACAAGAGCCTCTCAGCACCCAGATCCTCCCGGTCCGGTGGGGGGGTAGCCCTGATCTTTCCTGAGTGGATTCCTGCCTCTATCATTCCCACTCAGACCTACTCCCCTTTTGAATGCCTTGTCTGTAGGCTTTCTCTCTTGCCTACCCATTCTCTTACTGTGGTTACCATCTACCGGCCTCCTGGTCAAATCACCTCATTTCTCTCAGAGTGGGCAGACCTCTCCTCCCCCCTCCTGGCCTCTATCACTCAACTCCTCCTCCTCTGTGACCTAGATATACATATAGACTCTCCTTGCTCGTCCTCTGTACTCTTCTGTGACCTCTGCAACTCCCTCTCCCTGTCCATCCTCCCCTCTGGCCCGAATCACTCTGCAGGGCACACACTCAAAGTCTTGATCTCCTCTGACCTCCCCCTCTCCATCCCTCTGACCACTCCTCTCTCCTGCTCTCCTGGAGTGATTACTCCCTCCTCTCATCTCATCTCTCCCTCTCTTCCCGCCAAGCCAAGCCTACCCCAACACTGCCACCAACCTTCTCGGACATCCGGCCCATGAAGCGTGTGTCAGTTGAGGCTTTTTCTGCCACTTTCCCCCCCCCTCCGCCTTTGGCTGTCTCACATCCTGACACAGCCCTGTCTCTGCTCTACTCTTCAATTTCTGATATGCTTGATGCTCTTGCCCCTGTCATGAGGATCCGTTTGAAGTCCAAAGCCAAGTGCAATTCCTGGTATGACTCTGACCTAGCTACACTTAAACGTAAGTGTAGGGCAGCTAAGAGGAAATGGAGGACTTCCTGTTCATCCTCTGACAAACTGGCCTGTCGCCTGCTGCAAAGGCAATACAGACTCTCTGTCCTCACCAATAAGAGAGTCCACACTCAAGCTTGTGTCTCTGTGGCATCTACCAACTCGGCCAAACTTTTTAAATATGCAAGGAGCTGGCTAACCCTGCTGCAGTCTCTACCCTACCTGTTGCCTCCCAGGCTCTTTGCAATGCCCTTGCCTCTCACTTCATTTAAAAAACCCAGGACATCCTGTCCACCCTCTCCACCCACACCCCTCCTCTCCCCTCTCCATCTGTGCTTGCTGACCCTCCTTTAGCCACCCTCCCACCATCATTCTCGTCCTTTCCTCTTTTCACCCTCAACGAGGTCGCTAGACAAGTCCGATGTATGAAAGCCTCATCAAAATAGGTTCATCCCTGTTCCTCTAAAACCATCAAGGACCAAATTGACACCCTCGCTCTGGCCCTTGCTGATTTTTGCAACCACTACTTTGCCTCGAGATCCTTCCCCTTCCCTCTGAAGCACTCCTTTGTGCATCCTCTTCTCAAGAAACCCACAGCTGATCCTTCTTGTCCAGCTAATTATCGCCCAATTTCCATTACTCCCTTTCTTGGCAAACTCCTGGAAAAGTTGGTCATCTCTCAGCTTAACCTTCATTCCAATTCTGTTGGCTGTCTCCATGACCACCAGTCTGGCTTCAGGGCTGCCAGAAGTACGGAAACTGCTCTCCTGAACATCCGTGAAGATCTGCTCTCCAACCTATACTCTAACATTCCCTCTGTCCTCATCCTCCTTGATCTCTCTTCTGCCTTCGACACGGTCAACCATACCATCCTGCTCAACCGTCTACGTGAAAACCTGGGTATCACTGATCAGGCTCTGGCCTGGCTGACTTCTTTCCTCTCAGATCGACCCTCCCAGGTCCAACTTGGGTCCTCCCTTTCATCTATCTTCCTCTCTACCTGTGGTGATCCCCAGGGGTCTAACCTCTCGCCCTGGCTTTTCAACCAATACCTGGCAAATCTCGGCCACTGCATTGCCACTTTCTGCTCAAATTTCCAGTGCTACGCCGATGACACTCAACTCATTTTCAGGCTGCCCTCTGCCACCTCCTCTCCCTCTCTCATCTATGATTGCCTAACTGCCATTCAAGATTGGTGTTCCACCAATGATCTTTGTCTGAATGCCAGCAAGACGGAGATCCTCCTCATCGGCACACCTTCACCATCCTTTCCCCTCACATCTCTGGCCGGCCTCCCTTGGCCTTCCTCCTACCCCCACCTGCGAGGCTAAGAACCTCAGGGTCATCTTTGACTCCACCCTTTCCTTCTCCGCCCACATCTCTGAGGTCTCTAAAAAGTCACATTTCCGACTGCACCTCCTCAGAGGTACTCTGCCTTTCCTCTCCTTCCCCCAGAAGTTCATGGTATCCCAAGCTCTGGTTCTCTCTAGCTTGGACTGTTGTAGCAGCCTCTTTCTAAATCTACCTGCCTCTACTCTCCACCCTCTGCAACTAATCCAGAACAGGACTGCAAGACTTGTCCTTGGCCTCAAGCCCTGGGATCGTATCTCTCCAGCTCTGAAATCTCTCCACTGGCTCCCAGTGGATGCAAGGATTAAATTAAAAACCCTCTGCATTGTCCACAAGGCTTTCTGGGGCCTGGGTCAAAAATACCTTCAGCTATCCCTCCGCAAATACCTCACCTCTAAAGCTCTTCGCTCCACTACCTCCAACTCCCTCAGGGTCAGTTGTTTTTCAAAGAAACAAGCTGGGGGTAGATCTCTATCTTCGGCTGGGGCCTCCCTCTGGAATAGCCTCCCTGCCACTCTAAAACTTGAGGAGAACCATCTCCAGTTCCGGAAGCACCTCAAGACCTTCCTCTTGTCTTCTGCCTTTGCTCCCCCTCTCCCCTGCTGTTCTGTTCTCTCTTGGCACTGTGCACCTGGCCACCCTCTGTCCTGCGGGCCCAGGTACCTGCACACCCTGCCACCCTCCTGCACTGTCTCCGGGCCACCCCTTGCACTGGTGTCTGTATCAGTACCCATAAAGCCCCCCTTTTTCTTCCGGCACTTATCAGACCTACCCTGTCTGCTGCCTTAAACCTAGCACTTGCAAATTGCTGGCTGCATTACCACTGCTTGTTGCCTTTATTATTTTTTTTTTATATATAAATTTCCAACCAGATCACAACTCTGTGGGTCTATCTGGACTCAAAAATGTCCCTTAAAAAAAAAAGTCAGCAGTGTGGCAACATCTACAGCATACATCAACAAACTGATCTACAGCTGTAAATCATGTTTATCCACTAGCAGCTGTCTAACACTAGGCAGAGCATATGCATTGTCTAAACTAGACTACTGCAACACACTATTCCTAGGCTCCTCTGAACTTAACCTAAATAGATCCAGGTCCTCCAGAACAGCTCACTTAGAGCAGCACTTAGTCTACCCAGAACCAGTTGAATCTCCACCCCTCAAAATAACGTGAACTGGTTGCCTATTTGTGATAGAATCACACTACGCACCTTGGCTATCACGCACAAATGCCCATGAACACTGCCCCTAAATACCTCTCAGGTAAAATCTACAAACACCAATCGCCATGCACCACCAGATCGACTCATTCTCACAGCCTTGTGGTACCAAGGTACAACCTAAATACAGCTGTAGGAGCAAGTTTCCCAGTCCAAGCCGCCAAACGATGGAATTCCATTCCCATCTCTCTCAGGCACGAGCCCTCATTCCTCATCTTCAAAGTTAGAATAAAAAACTGGCTAAGTAACAAGTGCCTACATTAAGACGTTACCCACCCTTTTTGCTTCCTATTGCACTACCCCCATCTCCTGTTGCTCTGCCAAATACTTGACCCTATTATTTATGTTACTGTACAATGTTATGTTATTTATGTTACTGTACAATTCCTTTGCTGCCTGACCCATCTGTAACCAGGGTCCCTCGTCTGTCTATATATTTTTATGGCAAATGTACACTACTTCACCATGTATGTAACTCCTAAGTCTCTCAAGCGCCAAGTTACCCTAGGGTTTGGTGAGCGATATAAATAATAAACAAATACAAATAACTCTTGGAGAAAAGCTACTTACAGGACCCTAAAATGTTGCTCATCAGTTGCTCTGTGCCACAGTGTGGATATCAAGAAGTAGGTGGTACAGGGATGTGACTACAATGGTAGTGTAGAGTGAGAAAGGAAAGTTTGAGAAAGCTAGCCAATCAGTCTACCCTGACAGATAGACATGACACATTACTTGCTGTGGAAACATAATCAAAGTGGGCTGAAGGGCAGGTGTTGGAAGGGTCTGATGGACTAAAGCATTGACATGTTACTGCACCATCACACTGGGAAATCACATGGATATGTACTACACAGAAAGCATGGGATGAGGCTGATGATGTGAATTGTTAGGCTACATATCAGTCAGGCCTCATGAAGATCTAATAGTAAAATGTATAAGGTCAGTCAATTACATTTATGTTGCCATAAAATCACATACACATATACATAAAGCAAATAACAGATAAAACACTAGTAAAATAACTGAGTAGGATATACATAATGTAAAATACATTAATTATAATTATATACAATTGTTAAAAAGCATTCCTATAATAACAGAAAACCCTAATAACTTCACAGTTCAAATAAGTTAAAACTAATACACAAAGTAAGTTTTAAAATGATCAACCAGTATACCATTGGTGAACCGATAATGTTTCTTTCTAATTGGCTAAAGCTGCTCTCAATTAAGAAAGTAAGGTCCATGCAACAAGAGCTTAAACAGCCAAACGAATATAATACAATTGCTGTTGCAGTAGCTTCGCTAGCGTAGATTCTGGAATTTGGTACAATTGTTTTCAAAAGACACAGGAGTTTTTTTGTTCAAACTCTATGCAATATATTTTAAAAGTGGAGGACTTGACGTAATAAGCAATGTTTATTGCAGACATTAGTCGGGGCATATTGGCTACAAAACAAAGCTAGCTGTTCCACTGATTTGCATCTGGAAATGTTTGTGTGTTTTAATTACAAACAGACAATGAGACAGACAAAAGAAATTCAAAAATTACTTATTTGGCATCTGCAAACTACAAAAAAAAACGATTTGAGTACTACTTTGTAAACTACATTAGTGCTACTCCCAATAGGTGCTAAGATGACCAGAGAGTTAGGGAACTCACTCTGGAACAGGCCACATAAAAAACTGCCCATGTGAGAAGGTCAATCTCCGCTAAATTAAAGTCTGTCCCTGAGATGTGTTGATGATCATGGCAAAACAAACCTTTAAGGGGAACTAAAGTCTTTTTAATTCAAACAGATATTCTAAAGGTACAAGAGGTATTTTTGGTATGAACATGAGCTCCTGCTGGCCAGAACCGGTTAGCACCGTAGCCTCAATCACATTTCTGTGGAGAGCTTTCACTCACAATCTGGTGCCATTACAGAGCTTAGGTCGGTTGATGTACCGCGATAATATCACAGGTGCTCCCACTTTGAGAAGAAGTTTGTGTTCGGGAAGACCAGGAGGATTTAAAGTGTACAAGAATTCAACAGGGTTAGGGACTGCATCATCACTTTGAACCACTGAGTTTACAGATTTGTACTCTATTTTGAGTCCTCTGAAAAAATGTATACGTATCTTATTGATTATGGCCGCCATGCTGTACTTTGGCCTTAAAATGGCATGCTCACATAACCATTCTGTTGATTTCTCCATTAGATTGTTCATGTCAGGGTACATTTTGGATGTACGATTGTCTAGGGAATCGATGACTGTGCCTAGGTCGGAAGGGTTGACAATTTTTCTCTCAAATATGAGCTACTCTCTGTTACCAATTTTAAGAAGCAGTTTGGAAACTTACTTTTAGGATGAAAATTTTAAATGTGAATATCTACTTTTCTAAGATCTTCGGTTTGTGCGATATGAGTATCCCTAAAAAAATATTCACCGCCTTTTTCCACCTCCCTTAACTGGATTTTCGGAAAATGGTAAAATATGTGTTTCTCTATTTTTGAAGAAGAATCTAAGTACCGATTTTCATCTGTAACGTCTTCGGTTTTTGAGATATAGGTATCCTCATAAAATAATGCACCCCCCCTTTTACCTCCTATGGGACGGAATTTCCCAAAATCCTTCCTTAGTATGTACCTGCGTCATGAAAACAATGTACCTTCCAAATTTCACATTCCTAGGTTAAATGGCTTGAGCTGGGCGTTGATGAGTCAGTGAAACATTCATCCCCCTTTTAACTTTCTTATGGACGGAATTTCCCCAAATCCTTCCTTAGTGGGCGCTGTGAGAAACCTGAAGGTGTCTCACCTGCTAGTCCACGGGGATCTGTCATCCAGGTGGCCAGGACACGGCCATCACTTTTGGACCAGTGCGGGAGGATCACCTGGATGAGGGGTCTTCAGGGAGTAGAAGTGGGACACCGGATGGTGAGATGTGGTATCCCCTTCCTTGTATCACCTTTTCCCCATCCTACCAGGTAAGATACCTAGGAACTCAACCCCCCACCCTTTTCCAACACTAACACTTTCTCCCAGACAGTTCACCATGAGCGACAATGGACTAACACCAGAGCTGTATGCCTGAAATGTCCTAATACCATGGTCGGGCAAGGTCAGGCAATTGCTGATCATTACACACACTTGACTTCCACCCCACAAGGATAAAAGTCGGAGCATGAAAACACACTCTAAGAGAGGGAAAGCACACAAGGAAACGGCAGTTCCAAGATGGCAGTTTAATGCAAGGAGAAAGACAGCGAGACCAGAGAGGGTTGCAAGAAGGGAAGTGCCCTTGACCTTTACAGATATTTACTTTTGCGAAACTTGGAAAGTAAGAAGTCTAACACCAGGAACTAAAGCTGAGCAAACCTACAGTGTGCATCGAAAGTACCCAGGGCTCTCCCGTGTCGATAACAAGGTGGGGAGGAGCTATTACCACTATGGTACTGTCCGTGGCTCCTACAACAAAGCAGCACCATTAAAGTCAGCACAGCCGGTAAGTCAGAGAGACTGATAACAAAAAAGCTTGTGTTTGAACCAAGGTTGCAAGTGGCAACATTGTATGAAGAAATCCAAAAAGGACAGTGTATAAAATGCATGTGATGAGCAACCCGAATATAATTGGAAACCAAAGGAGTGAATGAGCGATGGGAAGCCAAGTGAAATACTGTATACAGAGTGGCCCGGCGGCACATGGGTGGTTATTTGAAGGTCTCTGTTAGGTATACAACTGAATGGCAACTCTATTGTGAAACAGAAGTCTGTATCAAAGTGGTCCTGCAATGGGTCAGGCCAAATCTCATGCACATTTGAAAGTCTTTGATAAACCAAGGTGAAATACAAATTGGTCCAAGCCCGGCAGAGGGAGACTAATTGGAAAAGGGAAGAATCTGAGCCTGGCTGGGAGGGATCCAGGGAGAACTGTGAGTTACCTGAGAAAACAAATATTCTCTGAACTTTGTAATAACAAGGATCTGAGCCCAGAAGTGGGGGATCCACAGTAACGATCGTAAAATAACAGGGATCTGAGCCCGTCTGAGAGGGATCCAGGGTGATGCACCAGAGTTGAATACTTGTGAGAAGAAAAGAAATGTGTATCTTCATTTTTTTACATCAGGACACTTGAATCAAGCAACTTTGATGAGAAAGGAGACTTGGGCACAGAAGGCCCTGTTGCTGGAAATAGAACTGTATCCTTGAGTGTGTGTTAATCGAGTGAACTATCTTATCGAGGTTGAAAATGTGGGGATGGGAGGCCAACGGCCCGAATATCCTGACATATCATTTGGTAAACACTTCTTTCTTTTTCATGAACATTACCCCACACTATTTGTAAATTAGCTGTAAGGATTGGCAATAGTATTTTTTTTTAGTATAGGCCTTTTTATTTTGACAATACTCCACTAGGACTGCATTATTATTATTTGATGGCTGCAGCTAGCTTCCATACATGGATGATTTAGGTATAGATAGGCATTTATCACACCCTTGTGAAAGTTCAATAAACTCCGTTGAACATTGAGCCTTGTGGCCACTTGTGTCTGCCTTACTGTTGATACCATGCTTCCTTACATAAGATACCATGCCTTCCTTACATGTGGTGTCAGAGTGGATGTGACTCAATTGAAACAAACAAATTGGGGAACCCTATAATTCCAGAAGCTTAGTCATAGAGCCTCCAACCCTTCTGTTGCCACAAAAGAATCAAAAAGGTTTGATATCTCTAGCAGTAGAGAGGATACTATCCCTCCTGTGAAAAGAGGAATGATTCACACAGACTTAGTTTTGATACCCCCTCCTGGGTGTTATATAAGATTGGCCCCAAAATCTGGCCTGCCTTGGAAAGTTCAGTAGAGATGTTCCAGCAGGCATCATCGATCCCCACTTCTGGGAGACATAAAGATTCTCTTACAGAACCATGGTGATTCCCATTTGAAGTACATCGGGGGGACAAAATGGGCCAAGAGATTCTTGAAAAAGGCTCTATTTCTTCATTTTAAAGAAAGTGAACCAGAAGTAATCAAGAGAGGTACCTTAGGCTTTGGGGAAGCTGATCAACCATCTAACACCAAAGTAGCAAAGAGAGAAGAGCCTACCATCTCTCCCGACCTGGCCTTCACCCAGCGAAATGACCCAGCTTCACTGAGGATTTTTTACCAGCGATTCCCGAACGAGAAAGTCTAGAGTAGGAGTTGTATTTCTGGTGGAATCCAATTTCCATGTGGTCTTGTGGGACCAGTCTGATTGTTTCATCGATGTGAGCCATATCACTGTATCTATTAGCTTTCCTAGTCCGTGGAATAGTTTCAGGAATGTGGATTGTCAATGTTCTTTGGAGATTGTCCCATTGTTGAGGGCACAGACAGTACTTTCCGTTATTGGGTGGCCTTGGACAACTTTTAAATTGCAGTTTGTGTGAGAGCTTGTGCTGTTTTGTATCTTAGAGCCTGCCTGGATAGTGCACTTTGGAGGACGTGTATGATTATTATTGTTATTATCTCTTTGTGTTGGAGTTGGCCTGTCAATTGTCCAGAAGGGGGTCTCGGGTGAGATGTTCCCCACTGATATAGCTTAGCTCTGGATTTTTCTAGGGGATACACATCTCGGCTGGGTGCATAGTCACTCTCACACATGACATTGAACTTGTTGGATCTTCTTATGCTTCCTGTTGGATCTTCTTGAGCTTCCTGTTCCTGCACATGGATGTCTTCTAGTGTTCCAATCACTCTCCTCTGTGGGGTGGTGTGGAGTTGTTGTCCCGGAGGTGGGTTGGACCTGATCTGTTAGGTGCTTTTGCAATGTGGGAGGAGCTGGACTTTGCAGGAATAGTACCCCTTCCCTACAAACTGATCTGAAGTGGTTCTCTCTCCCGTAGTTGGAGCATTGCTGCCCTATGGCAGGGTGTTGTGTTGCCCTCTGTGTTTGAATGTCAAACCACATCACTAGAAGAAACATGGTGTCGTTTGGCTCCTGTGGACTGTTGGTTGGTATAGTGGTGTCTGTGTGGTGTTCTGGGGATGTGTCAGTGGTCGGTTTTGTGTATGACCGCAATCGCATTCCCCTTTCTCCGGTGCTTCTACTGTTGCTGCCTGGATGTCGACCCTTTCATAGATGCATTCCAGGTCTAGTATTTCTTTCTGGTGAAGTGTTTTTTTCAGTAGGTGTTTGCGGAATACTGAAGAAGTGCATCCTTCTGTGATTCTGAGGCAGATTTCTTCATCATCTGAGAAGGTCGCAAACTGACAGTATGTGATTTTTGTCTTGTAGGCGGATGTCGAATTCGTCTATCATCTCATGTGGTAGTTGGTGGTAATGGTTAAAAGCGTATCTTTCATAACCGGGGTTAGGTTGTACTATAAGTTTCCTGCTGAGGGCGGTGATGATCATGTCGTATTATGTCCTTTCCAGGGATTGGATTGTGTTGAGGATCCTCGTGATTTCTTTCCCTGCAAAGATAGCAAAATATCTAGCAGGCCGGGTGACTTGTTATCTCCCACCGTCTTGATGAAGTCAGAGAATTCCTCCAGTCATTCTTCCCATCTCTGACCTCTATCTTGTTGGGGATGCTGCTGGAAAGGCTGGGGGCATCTGAGGAATTATGCTCCAGATGTGGGAATCATTTGCGCTGGACCCTGGGCTTCCTTTCCCCCTTCCAAGGTATGTCACTGGTGGTGTTGTGAGCAGTCATGTCAATTTGTCTCACCTCCAGTGATGACCCATTATCTTCATCTCTTGTTGGCCTCTCCTGCACTAAACCAGCATCCTTGTTGTGTTTGTGTGGACTGGCGCTGTCTGTGAGTTGACTTGGCCTGTGGATCTGCTGGAGGCTACTGGTCGTGTTCTGCATCTCGTAGAATAGCATTAGTGTGCTGTTAAGTATCTCTGGACCTCGTTGGTGGGCTGTTTAATGCTCTGAACCTGTTAGAGGTTGCCAGTTATGGGTTTGGGCTGACATATATTTGTAACAAAGGCTTCAGAAGCGTGGAAGCTGTGGGCATTTTCACTTGTCGTATTGTGGGTGTGATAGCGAAAAGAGCCCCTTTCTCCATGCTCTCTTGTGTATTGGCTCATAGTGAGAGTAGTCCTTGGTGGGCAGCGTGGCAGAGTCCTGCAGTGGAGTATCAGGAGAAGGCCCGATGGGCTCTGTGTGGCATCAGTGGCCGGCGTCTGCTCGTGCTGTTGCACCGGTTGGAGGAGGATGAGGAAGAGGCTCAGGCAGGTGGTGAGGAGGAAGCCCTGTGGCATTTACTCATACTGTGGCATGGGTTGAAAGAGGAGGAAGCAGGGTCAAGGGTCACAGTGAGTGTGGTGCTCTGTGCTGTGCAGACGCACCTTGGAGTGTGACTCATGCACAGAATAAAATTACCATAGTAAATGACCTCAGACCCAAATACCCAGACAGACTCAACGAATATGGCAAAGTACTACTTCATTGTCAGCTCAAAAAAAAGAAGGGTAAAATGGTAACCATACAAAATGCAGCTCATTTACTCCTGCTTACTTTTCTCTAACACAAAGACTTTATACTTAATGTACATCAGCTATGATGTCATCTTATGTGGCAAACAGTAAAACTTATTGAGGGGAAGGATTGGTCAGGGGAACACATATACCTATAGCATGTATAAGTGTTAATAACATGAGTGGCTGCCCCTTACCTAGTAGGCACGCCTCAAAATAGGTATACTACTGATTATAAAATAATAACAGCAGAATGATATGATATATGATATGATATTTTATTTATATGGCGCTCATACACAAGTGTTTCAGAGCGCGACCAAACAAAGGGAGGGGAACAAGGAAGAACAAAATAAACAACAATCTTATTAGGGCCAGTGACATTAAGAACACGCAAGTGCATGGAAAAGGAAAAAAGTGGGAAAGTGCGTGGAAGGGGGAGAAGTGGAAAGTGCGGAGAACAGAATAAATTATAATGGCAGTGAAAAGTGGTAGTGCAGCCATCAAGTGGCAAGTGCATGATTAGCCAGATAGGGTATATCTGATAAGTGCAGAAGAAGAGTGGGGTACAGATACAGATCCCAGTGCAAGGGGTGGCCTGGAGGCAGTGCTGGAGGTAGGCAGTGTGAGCAAGTACCTGGGCCCGAAAGACAGAGGGTAGCCAGGTGCACGATATCGAGAGAGAAAAACAGATCAGCAGGGGAGAAGAGGGACACAGGCAGAAGCGAAGAGGAAGGTCTTGAGGTGCTTCCGGAACCAGAGATGGTTCTCCTCGAGTTTCAGGGTGGCCAGGAGGCTATTCCAAAGGGAGGCCCCAGCCGAAGACAGAGATCTGCCCCCAGCTTGTTTCTTTGAAAAACGATTGACCCTGAGGGAGTTAGAAGTAGAGGAGCGAAGGGCTCAAGAGGGGAGGTATTTGCAGAAGGATAGTTGAAGGTATTTTGCACCCAGGCCCCAGAAAGCCTTGTGGATAATGCAGAGGGTTTTAAATGTAATCCTTGCATCCACTGATTTTCAGAGCTGGCGAGATACGATCCAAGGGCTGAGGACAAGGACAAGTCTCACAGTCCTGCTCTGGATTAGTTGTAGAGGCAGGGCCATCTTAAACACTTTTGGGGCCCTGGGCACGGCCATCTGTGGGGCCCCCTCCACCAAACCAAACTAATTAAGGGATCAAGAATACTGGTCACACCGCAAACCCCCACACGTCGCTCTCACAACCTATTGGTTGATATGCTGTATCGCAGCATAATAAGCATGTTTACTCCCTTTAAGTCCCCTTACCCACTTCATTCTTGCTCTAATCAGAATGATAACCAAGTAGCATTTAGAGACCAACATTATCAGTTTACGAAGAGGATACTGTTCTAGTACATACAGGATACTTTTTATCAATTGCATCCAGGAAGTTATGCAGCCTGGACCATTGATGCAGTACCGTATGTAAAAGGTACATGTAACCCATAATGGACAGAGAACTTACATTAGTGGCCGCACAGAGTGCTAAAGTGCTCAAGCATAGAGGGGACCAGCTGGAAGGAAGGAGAAAGCTACCCATACCGTAGCATGGATAGTGGAGGCAGATTAGAAGCTGCTAGGAAGGTGTTTCTATCCAGATACACTGAGATTAGAAGTGGGATATGGTTTTCAAATAGTGTTGCAATTAGATATATGACACGACAGTGCATGCTATGTACCCCAATAGTATATGATGCTACATTCAATAACTGGTATGGAAAACCATATTGTTGTGCGCGTGTGGTCTGCAATATAAATATGCTCACTATTAAAGTGGAAGCAAGTCTATAGCCAGTGAAACCATGAATAAGGCTTTTATGAAGATCATACCATGAGAATGAAATCACTCTGAAGGGCTGACAATTTTTAAAGGTTTATGGACTGGCAATATTGGGAGGTTAGGCAATACAAGATTTAATGAGATGCCCAGGATCACACATTGGGTAATGGGTGAACCTGGGATTTATGCCAACTCCGCAATTTCTGCATTTGAACACTTTCTTTTCCCGTTCTTACCATGAACTAAAGCAATCTCATTTTATAAAAACGGACTTGGAAAGTACACAAATCACATTACCAAACATGACCATTTTAACAAAATATTATAGAAGGGTGTTATGCAGAATGGGAATGATTCTAGCTTCATTCTCTCCATCAAGGGAAGTATATAAGTACCAGCATACCAATTGATGTGATTTAACAAATTTAATCTGGGTTTGGCTTTTGTATTTTAAAGCTTTAAATACTTCCAAAACAATGGCTTGTTACATTTTCATTTATAAACATACATAAAAACCTTTGACTTTTATCAAAAAACAAACCGTTTTTTATGTCATACGAGCAGACCTTGAAATATGCTTGCCTAAGGATTGCAATATCTGGTCCGCTTTCTTCTGTCTACCACTACTTCCACTCAAATGGCCTACATAAGAAGAAAAATCAAGTAACGGGCTAAACAATGCCACTACCTCCCACTACCTCACAGAAGCAGCACAGTAATTAAGAGATATTAGATGATTTGACCAGGATCACTGTATCCTCTGCTGGCAAATCCAGGATACAAGCATGAGCACTTTCGTTCCATAGTCTTCAATTTGGATACTTATTCACCTCTTGGACTAACAGTTTATGCCATTGTTGGAGGGGATTGCCTAGGTTTTACAACACCCCATCTGAACAAACCAATTTCTAGACCTTCACCATACGGCTGATATTTTAGTTTTTATAGCAGCCCCTTTGTGGTGCAGGTACATTGTTCTGCGTACATATACAGGCAGGTTTATAAACTTCAGACATAGGAAAGTCTCAGTCAGCCTTGCTGGAAGTGATATTCTAATTTTGCATATGAACACATATCTCTGCAATGGGTGCTTCACACACTGAGCTAACTTCTAAACCATTGTGGCACTCAATTTATCAATATGCATTTCACTGTTGCATATTGGACATAATCAACACAATTCCCACACAATTCCCACAGGAAGGAAAGAATTCTACAGAGTTGTGCTGCAAGGAACACACAAACTATGTATACCAACCACAGTGAACACAGAAAGCAATACATGATGAATTGATCAAGGCAGAATGTACTTGCCAAAACAGAAAGGCAATGGGTTCAGAGCCTCAGAAGCACCCCATAAAATATCCTGACATGTGCTGTTTAGGACTGGTGAACAATGAATTCTTACTTCTTTAGATCAGGCAGCCTTGGGGTGCCCCCTCCAAGGTGGGGGCCCTGGGCAAGTGCCCCTTTTGCCCTCCCCTAAAGACGTCTCTGTGTAGAGGACGGGAGAGTGGAGGCAGGTAGATTTAGAAAGAGGCTGTAACAGTAGTCCAACCTATAGAGAATCAGAGCTTGGGAGACAGTGAGCTTCTGGGGGAAGGAGAGGAAAGGCAGAGTACCTCTAAGGAGGTGCAGTAAGAAGTTTGACTTTTTAGAGACGTCAGAGATGTGTACAGAGAAGGAATGGCTTCTGCAACAAGTATGTCACTACATAGCCACTCATGATTGGTTGGCATACTCTCCCAACCTTGGACATTCGGCTTGCTAGCAGCATGTGAACAGAATGAAACCCAGGAGCAGAGACCAACTTTTGACCACTGCCCACTATGATCAATTAGCATATCTCTGATCAGTCAGACCATGAGCCAAGACTTCTCCTTTGTAGCTGACCTTGCTGACTGGACTGTTGTCTTCTCTGGGATTTTTAAGAGAGTCAAGGTAGACCACTATCTTCATCAGAGGCTTATGAATATACCTTGTTTTTGTGTCCTGCATCACATGTCAGTAGCTCATGAATTTGTCTGTTTTGACCTGCTATTTAAATGTAAATGTAATGGGTTATTTATAACACGCTTAAGACCAAGAGGTTTAAAACCTGTGTTGCACTGCGTCGTCTTGCTTCCAAGGCGAGCGTGTTGCCTCTGAGCTATCCTCACTACATCTATTTCATTTAATTATGCTGGGTGCTTGTTAGGCAGAATTACATGCAGTACCCTTTGGGAACACTACACACAATTAAGACTACAGGTGTAAGCACAATCTCACCTTTGGTATAAGTCTGTACTACACAGTTTTGTGGTAGCAGGGCTGAGCATCCAGGCTTATCACAAGAGGGATGTGAGCAGTACAAGGACAAAGGTCTTACAATCACAGTGGTTCAAACAAACACTTACTCTAGGTTTCTTGGTAAACCAATATTGATTTATTACACATTTAGTTAGAAAACATTCCACTAGTAATAAACAGCTATATATCACACTATAATACACTCCAGTACCAAACCAATATGTTTCTGAACAATTTAGGCTCCCCTGAAATGGGAGCAAAATGGCACTTCAGTAACTTTCAATAAGGGGTAAAAAGACAAAGGTTATAAGAATTAAACACAAATACTTTCTCTGGCAGGGCAAATAGTTTCAGTCACTACAAGAGGCAATTCAATTCAATAGGTCTGGGCCAAAGTCAATGGATCAGTGTCTTGGATAGCATAGCACAGTTCTTGTAGTAAACGGTTAAGTCTTTGCCAATGTTCTTAGAAGTAGTTTGCACGAAACGAGTTGTATGTCGGATTAGGAGCGAACAAGACTCCAAAGTTGGGAAAGTTTCACAAACTTTCAGCGCGGCAGAGAGGATTTCTCAACCGTGTTTGCACAGTACCTTTGTATGAAGAAAAGCTGTAGCTGAGGCAGATAGGATAGCACAATTCTGGTAGTAAACGTTAAGTCTTTGCCAATGTTCTTAGAAGTAGTTTGCACAAAAAAGAGTTGTATGTCGGATTAGGAGTGAACAAGACTCCAAAGTTGGGAAAGTTTCACAAACTTTCACCGCGGCAGAGAGGATTTCTCAACCGTGTTTGCACAGTACCTTTGTATGAAGAAAAGCTGTAGCTGAGGCAAATGTTCCTGGCAGTTCCTGCAGATCTCACTCTTCCTGGGTCTCAGTGGTGGGGACAAGAGGGAGGACGTCGGGAGAGTCCTGCACTGCACGGGGAAGGATCCACAAGCTTGGCAAAACGTCGGTTTAAGGTGTGAGTGCCTTAAAGTCCTCAAACTGGTATCCTTCTCACTGGCTATTTGGTTTTCAACAGCACTCTGAAGAAAATTCGACCAGTGTGGAGATGGTTTCCAGGTGGCTTGCGAGTTGGTTGCTCCCACTAGCTCAAGGGACGAAGTCGTCCTTGAAGGTGCTTGTCTGTTGAGGGAGTTTCAGGCTATTCAGACCTGCACCAGGGCTTCACCTGGCAAACCAATGATCCAGGAGTTGCAGCAGTCGTCTTCCTTCAGCTCGTCTTTGGTTCTTTCGTTCCAGTGGTCGACTCAGCCTGCCAAGTCCCAGAAACCTGCTTTTAAACAGTTTTCTCCCATTCATTCCTGCTTAGCTGTCACTCACCCAGCAGGGTGGCTCTCCTTGCCGGACAGTCAGCCAGCCAATCACGCCAGAGTACATTCAGGTCTCCTAGGAGACTAAGCACAGGGTTTTTCGGGCACCTCCCTCACATCCTGTCCACCCCAGACACTCAGGTGCCAGAGGGTGGCTTCAGTACTGAAGCCCACCAAAGTCAAATGAACAAAGGCACCAAACCTGGTTTGTGGCACAGAGACCAACACTAGAAGGAACTTTCCAAAAATAAATGGCATAAAAAGTTGATCAGAACCTGTTTTTACAGAGGGTGCTCAGAAACCATCTTGAAAAACATGGCTCTGGTGGATTTCAGCTACCGGAGTGTTTAAACCGGTCGCGGTCTGGAACATCATGGAAATACCACTGCCACCAACCATTCTGAGAGGAACGGGTAGCTTTTGAGGGCTACATGAGTTTTCTAGGCATAGGGAATACTAGGTATTCCCTCCAGCACTCTGCTGTAAGGCAGTGTGTGCTGGGTCTAGCAATTTAAAAAGACTAGCAAAGTCAATTTAACTTTACATTCACTGGAAGAAAGTAGTCAGTCCCAGAGAAGGTAGTTAAAACGTGGAAACCTGAAAGACATCCCTGTGCCACTGCACTGAGGCTGCTGTGTGACACACAAGAAAAAGATGATGCCTATGGAGTTGTCTAAAACTCCATATCCAAAGAACACAAAAGTAAAACACACATCAAACTACATGAAAGAGTGGGAAAAAATGAAAGTCCTAGAAATCCAGCAAAGTTGCTGGGGGTCTCAAAAGGTAAGGGAAATTAGCACATTTACGAGAATTCTCCCTAACAGTGCTATTCATTCTCCTGGCCTCTGGAGACTTGGTTGCTCTGTCTTACTTGTGCTTTTCCTCTTTTGATTGTCCAACACTTGGCACTTGCAGATGTTTTCACTTCTGCTTAATATGAGAGAAATGTGCCCTTCATTCATAGCTTATCCTAGTTAACTCCCTTTGTATGTTCCAATTATGCCTTGCTGTGTCATTCGTAGTCTTGGTAAAATAGATATTCTTTTTTGCTTGCATGAATCTATTTTCTGCAGCATTTCTGATCTGCGGCCCTGGTTTGTCTCAGAGGTAGTTTTGACACAATCCAAAATCCATCTTTTCAGCCGTTTCATGCATGTTATATTTTCTACTTCAGTAAGCTTCTATGTAGCTCATCTACCTTGCCTTTTTGCATATATACATTTGTTGAGCTTCATCTCACTTGTCTTCTCGGTATATAGATGAGTTCTTCATCTCTTTATACTTGATTACTTTGTTACTTGGGTTACACCTTTATTCTTTAAGTATTCTTATATCATTTCTGTGCATCTTCTATGTCTAATGGTAAATGCCGATATCCTTCGAGCACATCAGTGCAAGGGTACATTTGATGTGGTTATATGAGTGCATAACGTCTCTCATATCTTTGGTGCGGTATTGGGATGATACATGGTGCCATGCACAGAGTCTTCCTGCTTTGCTTCCAGTATGAAGGAGGTGAGTAGGGCGGGCACTAGAGTTGGCATCATCTGCTCCTCTACATTGCTCTGGAGGAAGAGGGGGAGGCTCTGGTGGGTGGAGTGTCATTGGCCGCAGCGTGAGATCATGTCAGGACTTATGGCCCTTCTTATTTGGGTGTGCAGGCTTGGGACATGGGGACGTCTGCTCCTCGTTGACAGTTGTTGCATAGTCGGCACCAGGGATCTGGGCCGGCTTGGAATGAGGGACTATGAGTCAAGAATACATAGAGCTGAATTGACTATCAACCTTTTTTTTTCTTCTCTTTCTTCTCTCTCCCCACTTCCTTACATTGCTCCTCCCCTTCCTCTGCTTGTCCTGGGCCGTACCCCTGTTCTAATTTCATAACGCTTTATTTCGACGATAAAGTCATAAAAGCAACATCCAACAAAACAAATCAATGTTACATAAGTCTCAGAAGTAAAAATCCATAAAACAATACATAAAAAAGTTGGGAATCACAACCATTAAACAATTTATAAACTCATCATAATATCAAGATGCCCTAGCTTCAATGTTGCAGGAACTTAATCGTCTTTGAGCTCACTCTCCATGCCCAAGTGAGGTACTTACATCTAGCATAAACTGGCAACATATCGCTGAAGTTGGGACAAGTAGAAATGGCCTCATTAGTTGTCCGACAACCTTGGGCCAAAAATAGTTGCCTTAAATATCGTACCCTCAGTGGGATTGTTTCTGGACATATCAATAGGAAGTAAACATATTTTCATTCGTATTTCCACACAATGGACACACAGCAAGTACATTTTCATTCCAACTGTGGCGAAGGCCTGCAGTCTGTAGTATTCCCAGCCATAGCTTAGTGTACAGAGACCTTTCTGATTTCGGGAAAACATCATTTTTGTAATTTTCATAACTGTCTATCACCTTTATATTGCAGTAACGTGCCAACAATGTAGATCTTGCCACCTTATTGTGATTGTCACGACCACGCATGGCCAAGGCAGCAACCTTTATCACTGCCTTGCTGGATTTGGTCATGCTGTTCGGGTTGACCCAGTACTCTTCCAAACCCAGGTCTCTTAGCAATCTCTTGACATGCACAACCTACGTCAGGGTTAAGACCCCTGCTTGATTAATCATGTCCATCAAGGCGTCTCTTTACTTTTGCAATTGACAATTTGACCACAATCGAACCCAATAGTAGACGGGTTACCATTGGCAAATTGGTTCTATCTGCTGAATCTTTATTTCTAAGAATTCAACAGATTTGGCATGGAAGATGGTAACTCAACAATGTTTTTAAGATATCTATATTCTACAACAGCAAGTGAACTGACACCTGCATACCCCCCACAACTCTGCCCCATATATAGCGGCCTGTCTCGCCTGGGCTTTATAGGCTTCAAGTGAGACACGCATTGCCCCATTGCCCTGTTTGGCCATGTATGGTGCGAGGGCACCACTATACCTGGACAATGTTATCCTTGACTTGTCTACATGCGCTTTCCAACCACAGGATGACATTACCCTCATGCCTAGATAATCGTATGACTCAACCTGTTTGCTCGAACCCTCATCCAGCAATGTCCAGCACCATCCTGGGGCCTCTAAGTTTATTTCTAGTCCTGCCACAGAAAACCATGGATTTAGTTTTGGACACATTAAGTGCCAGTCCATTTTCCCCACAGAATTTCCAAAAGATCCCCAATTGTTTGCCCTCGCCGGTAGGAGTTAATTAAAATAAAACTGCATTGTCTGAAAACAATAGGGATGGCATCTTATCGCCAGCTAGAGTGGGGGCATCAGTCTGGGAGGCCAAGAGCTCATTAACTACTCTGTTAATAAAAATGAAAAAAACTTGAGGGCCAGTACGCTCCCCTGGTGCACCCTTTCTCAATGTTAAAGCTTCTTCTAGTGCTGCCATTAATGCCCCAATGGACCACTGCTGTATTTCCTGAATATAGTATTTCTGTCCGCAGATCTACATAGGTCGCATAGACCCTAACTTTCCTGAGGACAGCATACTTATCACAGACCAATCTTAAACACAGACTCTGATGAACAGTACTCAACACACCACGACATCCCGTTTGGCGATGGTTAATGATATGATTATCTACAATTCAGGACTCCAGGTGGGCAAGTATGGCTCTTGCGCAAATGTTACCACCCGCATCCAGCAGCGATATTGGCCATAATTAGTGGGGAGTTCTCCTGCCCCCTTTTAATGAATTGGCACTATCTTGGCCGGGATCCATGATTCTGGTACTACATTTTATGTCCATATGGCACTACATAACCTGATCAAATAGGGTATCCAAATAACTGGATGGGTTGCATGTAAGTCTAGTGGGACCTTGTCCAGGACTGGGGCTTTCCCTAGCTTCTGGCTTTGGAGGGCTATACCGACTTCCTCGTGTGTAAGCACAAGCAGTGAATGATCGCGTACAACCTCATTTGGGCTATGAACCCAATCCTCTTTGGTACCATCAGATGGCATTCTCTATTCCTTATATAATCCCGAGAGATGTTCTACCCAAGTGGGTTCAGTGATACAGTCCAGGTAGTCAGTCAAAATCTCGAAACCAAAATATCGAATACAAAAAGACCGAAAAAAAAAATATCGAAAAAAAAAATATCGAATTTTTTATTTATTTATTTATATATGTTTTTGGGGTCAGGTAAGTAAAAAAAAGGGGTAAAATAAAAAAAAAATGAAAAAAGGGGGGTTGGGGGGGAACCCCCCCATTTAAAAAAAAAACACATTGAAAAAAAAATTCGATATTTTATTTTTCGGCCTTTTGTATTCGAGATTTTGGTTTTCGAGATTTTGGTTTTCGATATTATCACTATGAACCTACAGTCCAGCATAGTGTTGCACCCATTTTTATGATCCACCCCCGTTAGACTCCAAAAGCCCCTTGAACACCCTTTGCCTATCACCATTAGCAGGGCATCCCAACTACCCTCGCACCAGGCCCTTTTCTTATCCATTAGGAGTTTTCGATACTCTATTCTAGCTCCCCAAAGGTTAGAAGTACCAAGTGTACTTTGTGTACAAGCCTCACTTACCAGCTTACTTTTGCCATGCCTACACTGTGAGTAGTACCAAGTAGTCCAGACCTCCATAGATTTGCAAAATAGTTTCTGCGGCCTAGAGAAGAAGGGCCCCAGCTTCCCAGTCAATCCTTTTGTAGATTAATTAGGGAAGCAGGATCCTGTAAATTCCCAAGGGTGAACTCGTACAACAGTAGAATGATATCCTGATACACCAGGTGCAAGGTATAAGCCAGGTCGAGGTTTCCCCATTGTATAATACACCTTGCATGGCCACTAAATGCCAGTGGTACACCCTCCTCTGTATTCGAGTTATCGCCAGCATCCAGCGGCTTTACCTCCAGGACAGGGGGATGGTTATCGCTTTAAACCCTATGCTGAACACTAAAGTTTTTAATAAAGTGCCATGCCTCAATGTTTATCAGAATATAATCTGCTCTACTTTTGGCATATTGATTTTCAAAGGTAGGCATTGCTGGGTCATCCCCGGGGAAACGCCCATTGCAGGCCCTAAAATGGGCTGAAAAACGGTGGGTAGCCACTTCCTCAGCATTCCTATGCTGTGTCGTTGATTTCAAAGAGTTATGGCTACCTACCTCTCAAAGACTATCTTCTTTATTAAGGACTCCAAGGGCTCATACTGGACGTTCAAATCACCCATAACTAGGATCCTCATTGGGCCAGGTGAACTGATTCACCACAAATGAATGCGCTCAGTACCTTTTGCTATGAGATCTATAACTGCTGCAGGAAGACCTATGTTATAAAGATTTATTATGATGATCATGGAATCGTCCTTGATTTTTAAGTGCATTTCCAGTAAGTCTGGGGTATCACACTCCAGCACCTGTATCGATTTGAATAATCTCACATCCACCTAGGTCAATCATAAGCCCACTCAGACAGCCCTTTATTCCCTTTTGTGCTGGAATTACAAAGACAGCATACCCTTGCAAGTGCGGGGCATCAATCTCCCGATTTTCCTGCAGGCTTATAATCCCATGACCCCGGATAAAACTCAGACTATCATCATCAATCGATACTTATTCACACCAGCAATATTCCAGGATAAAACTCGCACCCCATGTCTCGGATGGTAAGTCTTCCAGGCCATTGGTGCGTTCCATGTTCCCCCACACTGCCACCTGTGGTCTCCAGTACCCTCACTGGTGGTACTGGGCCTTGCACTGGTCAGGGTGCCCATCACATCAATCCACAGTGTTCCAGGGAAACTCACAGCTTAATTCAATCAACCTACACTGGAGCCTAGTTTGCCCCTCCATATGGGGTTTTGCACTTTCACAGCCTGTAGCATGTGCTCTCGTATCAACCTGTTCTGGGGGTTTTGTTAGGATGAGCTGAGGTGGATACATTCCCCCCAATGGGCCATGGGGACTGCTCCATTGCAAGTATGTTCTGCACCAACTTTTTGATCTTTCATTCGAACTTTAATTGAATTCTCACCTTGCAAGCCTGCCATTCTCATGCAGGCAGCAATGTTGTTTCGAATGATCGATAAACATCCACTCCTTACACTCAACAAATGGGTTACCTTGTTGATTAAATTATCCCCCTTCTCAGGATTTATTTCCGAGGGATTGGGTACATTCACCAAAAAAGCAATCAGGCATTACATTCCTGCTAATGTCTACGCTTCACCTAGGGCGAGTGCACAAGAGGCTGTGTTCGGTCGATTTTATTTCATGACCCTGCTCAAAGAACCGCAAGGGTTTGCTTGTTTGAGTTTCAATAGCCCCCTGGGTGGGTCCCACCTTATTGCTACAAGAGTTCTTTCGTCACGCCCATTTGCTCCCCCTGCCATCCTCAAGACCCCTGTCAGCCATCCCTAACTTTGGCACAGCCTGCTCCTGGGCACACTGCTCATGCAGGACCAACCCCGCCACCACCCTATTGAGCTTTCTCAATTCAGACATCAGTTCCTCATTTTCCTTCTGCAACCGTGTCACTAAGTAAGATACCCGCTTGCAACCCCCACATGCCTCCATCCCTTTCTCCAGACCAATCGAGTCCTTGGTCTGCTGAGGTTGGAGATCAGGCGCCCTTGGTACAGAGGTCTCCTTTTCCCAGACCCCCTGTTCTCTCAGGATTTCAAACCTATTACTAATTTGGAGCTCACAGGGTACGTTATACATTGGGTTATATCTTTAACAGGCACACCTCCCTCCCCACCCACCGCTGCAACCCTCCCTTGCCCTCTCCCCCTCCCTTGCCACCATGCAATGGGACACTTTTTAATGGGGGGGGGCTTACATCTACAGGGACAATAAATGATTTCCCATCTTGCTGATTAGAATGATTGTGAACCTCATAGTCAGGACACATGTTCCCCACTTCTAATAGGGCAGCCATACTATGTTTAGGTGTTCCTAAGTTATTATTCTCTTTGTCACGCATCTCCTCTATATTACATTTTTTTGAGGGAGGATTTCTCAAACTTGAGCCTACGGGAGCACCCGCTACCTTTTCGGACAGGGAAACCAATTCATCCTTAACAACCACACTGCAATTTGAATCTATCTTGGTTGTCTTACGATTTCGCCCACCCTCCCCTTTCCCAAAACGAGTTGCCCCCCTAGTGGTAATACAAGGCTCCTTAGAATGCATATCATGCAGCAGCACAGCAATTTCGTTGTTCATAGCGTTAACCTCGTCATACGATCAACAAACTTCAAGGCTCTTTTCCCAGCAGCATCGTGAAGCGGTGGGCTTGCTCCTTCCACTTAGACATACTGCAAGGTGTTGTGTTTTACCTATCCTGACTATGTGGCTATTACCTGTATGTATGTGTGCCTGAGTCTGGAATATTTGGTATGGAGTGTTCTGGTTGGAATGTTTGGATGTGAGTGCCTGTGTTCCTGGATTGCCAGTTGGAAACTTAAGCTTGGCACAGGGGGACCGGTGGATGCTTCTATCCTATGAACTTGTCCTGTATTATACCTGATGTACTTACCTGTGTTCCTGTGGACTTACTAAAGATACCTAAACTGAACAAGGCTCATGAGTGGTTATTTGTAACCCCAAACCCACAACTTAACATTGGCGACGAGGATGTTTGGACACTGAAAGGAACAAGGAAAGGAGCAGTACAAAATAAGGACTGTTACCAGGACACAAGGAGGGCAAAGAGGTTGCCCACCAGTAAGGAGAAGGAACCACAGAGGCATCCACCGCCCCCCCCGGCCCCCAAGGTGAGCGCGCCCCTTGTTCAGCATGGCAGGAATGGCAGAGAGACCTGGAGTGATTTTGGGGGGCAGCGTTTTACACCCCTTATGATTAGCCATTTGGTAGTCTCCACTTGCCATATCTAGCGCCTGAAAGCTATATTGGAGAGCTGTGTTGCACCTGAGACAAAGCGAAAAATAAGGGAGCGGCAGCTTACTATTTAAGAGATTAGGGGCCGGGGAAACAATTGAGTGACTTTGTGGTCGGCAGTAAAAAAAAAAAAAAAATCAGTAAGAGTGTTAAGCAGAGGAGAGGCTGAAATTTTAAAGAGTGTACCTTTTGTGCAGCCATCGCTCGAGAATGCATGGAGATGTTAGTGGCTTCAGACACTGGCAGCAGTTTACAGCCCATCCAACCCGGACCAGAGCGTGAGGATGCAAGCTGGCGAATGGCTGGAGGAGACGGAAACTGGTGCTGACTGTGAGATGACCGTGTCATCAGTGAGGCTATAGGAGAAGGCCATGGCACCAGAAAGGCTTTGGAACAAGCCTGTGGCCCATCCATGGGCTAGAGAAGCATTTGGTCCTGACAGAAACATGGGGGTGTTTTGGGCACATTTTTCGGAGGGTCCCTGGGGGCCATGGGTGGCGCGCGCCCATTTGTGCCCCTGCATTGCAGCCATGTCGTTGGTTGGAACGTATGAAAAATGCCTGCGCCATCTGTTTTTCTTCGTGTTAGGAGCTCCGAAGTTTTGTGTTTCAAGAGGAGGCCCGCATCAAAGGAAAGGCCTTGGAGACGTGGGTAAGCGTGATGACGTGCCCGGAAAGAAAATGTATTCGTTTTGAACAGCAGGGCATGGAGATATGCCTCTGCAATGGAGAAAAGCTTCTGCGTTTGCTTGCGGTGTGATCGGGTTTCATGGGAATGGAACGTTATTGCCAGAAGACCAGAGAGCAGCCTTATTAGGCACAGCAGCCGTGCTGAGTGCGAGGCAGAGCCGGAAATATAAAAAAAAAAAAAAAAGGAAAACATTGCAGGCATTTGTAGATTACAGCCCGCATCATTGCAAGGTACTGTGGACAGTTTGAAGAGCGCGAATCTACGAGGTGATGTGATTCTTTTTATTATTTCGCTGCGGCATCTATTACGGCATCTAAGTGAACAATTAATACTCTCTTTAAATAGAAACAACATTTGGAGGAAAGGGCTTGTTTCGTGGCACTCAAAAGAAGAAAAAAGAAAAGGGGAAATTGTGCAAGTTTACAAGTGGATCAACTGTGTTAGCTGCCAAGGAGGACGAGCTTGTTTTTTTTTTGCACTTAATACATGTCAAGCCATCGGAGTGATGAGGTACTGTGCTAACGTTTTTTTTTTCCCAGGATCGGATGGCTATTTATACGGCGGAATTGCTATTACATCTAGTTTAATTGACATCACCATTATATATGGCCTATTGTTTAAATTGGTTAAAAGCAACATTTCACGAGCTCATGAAATTTTTATTAGTAATGCAAATGTCATCACAAAAAGAAAGATGTCATATTTCTGCAATTGTTGTACTGTTGTTGGATTGTTCTCTGGTATGCACCCAATTTGCAATGTGCAAGTGCTATGGCCTTGGTTGAGTTATGGTGTGAGAGTTTTAAGTGGATGTCATAGCCTCTGTTGATAGGGAAATGCAGTGGAGTTTTTTTTTTAACACCAGTAAATGTTGTGTAGTTTCGTTTTCTTAGAACAATTCCAGTTGCACAATTGTGGTTAATGTTTTTTTTACAGGTAACATCACAAAGGACTTTGTAGCCAAATATGATGAACTCAATTGATGTTTGTACACTTGTTTTTCAAATATTTTGTGCGCAAATTGCCAAGTGTGTGATGTGACTCTGTGAGAGAGTGGAGATGTGCAAATGGAAGGAGGGATGAGACTCCCGACACTTTTGGTGTCAAATCTTTGGGGGATTGTGATTCCCGACACTGGTGGTGTCAAATCTTTGGGGGATGGAGAATCCCGACATTGTTGGTGTCAAATATTGTGGGGGGATTGTGAATCCCGACACTGGTGGTGTCAAATTCTTGGGGGATGGAGAATCCCGACACTGGTGGTGTCAAATTCTTGGGGGATGGAGAATCCCGACACTGGTGGTGTCAAATCTTTGGGGGATGGAGTATCCCGACATTGTTGGTGTCAAATATTGTGGGGATGGAGAATCCCGACACTAAAGGTGTCAAATGATGGTAGGGACTTAGATTCCTGGCATTACTTTTAGGATGCCACGATGTAGTGGTGGAGTGGTGGTAATAGTAGTGCGTGTTTTGATTGCTCTATGGTGAGCATGGGATGCTCAAATGTGAGCATTCAGTAGCTCAGGCACGGTGCCTGGAGTGGTGGAGTGGAGGAAATGGTATTATGCTCAGTGCGAGCATTTGGTTTCTTTAGAGGGTGTTTTGAGGACACCCACAGTGGAGTGGAGTGGTGAATAGTACGCTTTAGGCAGATAGTAGGGTGAACCCTGTAGATTGTGTTAGCACATCTTGTTTTTGGTGAATGATGATGCAGGGTTATTGTTGTGATGTAGGTGGTAATGGTTGTGAATGAGATTGCGGGCTGGTTCCCTTGTAGCGAGTTCCATAATAGGCCTGTTATGGTTCTAGTGATTGTTTTGGAAGTGTGTTAGCTAATTGGCAGTTACTCTAAGGACTTGGTAGGGGATAGCTTTATGCTAGGAGCAGTTTGCCGGATTGTTGTTTAGAAGGATCGTTTTTTTATATATACTTACAGTTAGTAACACTGTTCCTTCTGTTTCTTCCTTTGATTGCATGGTTATGTATGGGGGGAGATGTGTTGTGTTTTACCTATCCTGACTATGTGGCTATTCCCTGTATGTATGTGTGCCTGAGTCTGGAATGTTTGGTATGGAGTGTTCTGGTTGGAATGTTTGGATGTGAGTGCCTGTGTTCCTGGATTGCCAGTTGGAAACTTAAGCTTGGCACAGGGGGACCGGTGGATGCTTCTATCCTATGAACTTGTCCTGTATTATACCTGATGTACTTACCTGTGTTCCTGTGGACTTACTAAAGATACCTAAACTGAACAAGGCTCATGAGTGGTTATTTATAACCCCAAACCCACAACTTAACACAAGGCTAGGGCAAAACTATGTAATTGATTGGGGGAGCGTAACCTATGCAGACAAGTTAACAAATGATTAGGAATAATAATACAAATAGCACAATAACAAACAATCCTAGTCAAAAGCAATTCATTAAACAACTTTTGCAAAATAGCAATGTGCAAAAAAGCAACAACCAATGTGAAAGAATCACCAATAAAACCTTTAAGATCTGTTTAAATTGTTAAAGGTTGTGATTCCCATCAGTAACTACTTGTGATTAAGAACCCTGGATCCTCAGCCAGGATCCAAGCCTGGTTATTCATCAGCCTTCTCTGTCTAAAATTCAAGTTTGCAAAGTGTGTTCAGTCTATCCTTAAAACGATAAAACAATTACACCCCCAATGTCCAACAATAATTGTCCTGCAGCACTGTTTACAAGTTGCACACTGTATGGTGCCACAGCACTGCTGTGACTATGGAGCTAATTGATCATTGGCACTGCAACAACAGCTTCCTCATGCCTGCCACACCCTACTGATACTCCCCTTATCGGTCGGCTCTGTTATGGGGACCGACAAGGCCACTTGAGCCGGCCCCAGCGGTGTTGGGGACAGCAGCACCTGTGTTGGAAGCACAGCACCTCGATGGTTGCCAGGAGTCATCGGGTCTTATTGAGAGGCAGGGCAGACCCTTGAAGGCCTGTGCAAACCCTGGTCACCTTGCTGACAAGAGGGCCCCACAACAACCTGGCATGCAGAACGTTTGCTCACACAGTGTGGGCATGCAGGCCTGAAATGAGACACAGACTCCATTCTGCAGCTGTTCTGAGGCACGTGCATGCATGAGCTCATTTTATTAGGTCGAGTCATGACGCAGTCATGGCCCGTCTTAAAAGGGCCACAAACTTGGGAGGGACCCACACAAAACACTCTTGAGTCCCACCTCCAAGCAGTGCTCTCTATTCACAATCAAGCCCTGGCCCTCGGGTCCCTAGCAACGCCCCCTCCCTGCCCCCATCTCCCCAGTCAGCAGACACCCATGAGGACACCAGCACCACGCGCCCTTTCACCCAGTGGCTTCCTTAAAGAAACAAGGTCCTTCATAGCAACACATATGTAATCCACTTTCACAGAAGTTTGATGAAGAAACACGATAAAATGAAATTTCTCACTCTCCAGTGCAGACGACACAGCAGCCAGGTAACAATAGTAACCCTCATTTCTACACCGAGAGCCAGCCCCCCCTCGCCCCTCCAACCCACCTCAGGCCCCTGAAATGTGAGCTGAGGGGAGGGAATGAAGCCCGATTAGCTCAATGGTGTTGCTCAAAATCGTTTTTTGTTAGTCAGAGAGGGGAAAGAAGCCTTTTCTGAAACAAGCGACTTTAAAGTGTTACTGTGTTCGTGCAGATAAATGTCTTTGCGCAAACGCATCAACTCTTTGAAGCTGCAAGTTTCAAGAAAGGCTTCCCTGACGTCCCTGCCTATCAAAAATCAAATGCACATATCAGCCCCCTTTCCACGGATGTGAGCGATGTTGTTTCACATCTGAGGGCAGGGGACTGATGTTCACACTTGCTTTTTGTTAGGCAGAGACGTGAGGGAAGCCTTTTCTGAAAGTAGCAGTGTTAAAGGGTGTTGTGTTTTATCTCATAATGTATGATTGTGTGCAAGGAGTGTGTATGTAATGTATGTGTGAATGAGTGAGCATGTGTGAATGAGTGTATGATGTATGTGGGGTTAGGAGCGCAAGTAAATGAGTGAGTATATGGTGAATGGAATGTTTAAGTGAATGAGTGTGTAATTGTGTGAATGTCTATGTGTAATCCTGGGCCGCTACCATTTGATAGGTGGGCCCCATGCCAGACAACGCTTTGGGTTGAACAGAGGGGGTGGAGCCTCCAATTTTGCCATGCCCAGTTTAGAAAGTGGCCCTTCCCATCACCAGTTAGCCCCCCCCCAAAATGTAGGTTTTGTTGGGCCCCTGCCGAGGACACATCTGCACATGCCTCCCACTCACACAGCATGGTTACTCTACCAAACATGGGGGCTTCCCTAGAAGGAAGACACCTGGCCTGCCCTACCTTCTGGCTTGGGTGGGGACCAGCATCTAGCCACGGGCTGCTGAACCAGGGCAGCCTGGACTCCTGCATTCTGGTACAACCACACTCGACCTGCCGCCCTCACTCTGCAGGAGGCACGAGAGCTCACCATATGGATTGGTGATATGTTCTGCTCAATTAGACCCCACACCCTGCAGGGCTCCAAGAGCATATCTCTTATTCCCCTCTCTCCCGCCCCCCTAGAGAAGAACATGGCGATTTCTAAAACATGTTAGTAGTGCATTATGGATAAATGGAGTTATTACACGTCCTTGTAAGGAGGTTAAGGGGCCGATTCATGGAACAAACGTGCGCCGAAAATCTACGCGCAAGCAGGCGCAAGCAGGCACAAGCAGGCACAAGTGGAAAAAAACAGGCGCACGTGTGCGATTCATGGAAGTCCCTGCGCGTGTACACCCCGGGATGTGCGCCAAACCCCTGCATGGTGCACAAGTCACTGCAACATCCCGAAAGGCGTGCGCGACGCGCACAGTGAAAGCGCACAACCTCGGCGCATACACCAGAAAGTGGGCGGGACACGGGGCGTAACGCGCGGAATGGGGAACAACGCGCGAAAATAAGGGCGTAACTGGGGATGTACTGCAGGGAAGCAGACGGAACGCCCACACGCACTCGAACCACACTTATTCATGGAATCGAATAGGGCAAAGCCACGCACAGCCAAAGACACGCACAAGCCGAAACACGTCTGCCACACGAAGGCAGGCGGTAGCGTCCCTGCGCATTCCAAAAGTGGCAACATACAGCAATTGGGCCTGTGCGAGCGGGCTACGTGTATTTCAGGGGTTCGCGTGAACTTTTTCACGCGATCGGGCATGGGGGAGCGGGCTACGTGTATTTCAAGGGTTCGCGTGAACTTTTTCACGCGATCGAGCCTGGGGGAGCGGGCTACGTGTACATCAGGGGTTCGCGTGAACTTTATCACGCGATCGGGCCTGGGGGAGCGGGCTACGTGTACTTCAGGGGTTCGCGTGAACTTTTTCACGCGATCGGGCCTGGGGGAGCGGGCTACGTGTATTTCAGGGGTTCGCGTGAACTTTTTCACGCGATCGGGCCTGGGGGAGCGGGCTACGTGTACATCAGGGGTTCGCGTGAACTTTTTCACGCGATCGGGCCTGGGGGAGCGGGCTACGTGTACTGAACTTTTTCACGCGATCGGGCCTGGGGGAGCGGGCTACGTGTACATCAGGGGTTCGCGTGAACTTTTTCACGCGATCGGGCCTGGGGGAGCGGGCTACGTGTACTTCAGGGGATCGCGTGAACTTTTTCACGCGATCGGGCCTGGGGGAGAGGGCTACGTGTACATCAGGGGTTCGCGTGAAGTTTCTCACGCGATCGGGCCTGGGGGAGCGGGCTACGTGTATTTCAGGGGTTCGCGCAACACCCGCTGTGAAGTAATAGCGTGTGAACCCCAACGGATGGAAAACACACGCACCGCATGAAAAGCACGTACAGAACAGTGTAAAGGCACGCGGGATCTCCAAGCCCTGCCAGGGCAACGCCCGTGCGCAAAACGTCACAGACGCGCTTACGCTGTAAGGGCCTTTGGTCCAATGAAATCGCGTACGCGTGCTGACGCGCTTACCCGCTAAGGGCCTTTCCTCGATTTTCACGCTGACGTGCAGGATTTTCACGTGCCAAATCACTCCGCATCAAGCTGGCCATGCGAAAACACACGGAAGACCACGCTCCTGCCCAGAAGGCCGAATTACTGCCCCCCAGTGCCCCGAGCAGCCTCCCACGTGCCATCTGCTGCTGCCTGCCTGCCTGCCTGCTGCCACCGTGCCCTGCCATTTGGTGCCTGCACATCAGCCATCTGCAGGGGTCCAGTTGCTGTGTCCACCCCTGCTGGAACAGAAGACTCCCGACTCAGATAACATTGCTCCACAGCCCAGCCCCAGGACCCAGTTGCCCACCCACTCCTGCCCCTGGGGTTGCCATGTCGGGCACATCCACATCTGGCACCAGTGGCAACCCCCGGCCAGAGGGGCAGAGGGGCACCAGCTTCACTGCCACCATAGTTGGTGTCCTGGTGGAGCAAGTCCTGGGGCAGTATGATGCCCTCTTCGGATCATCCCGCGCCAACAAGGAAGGACGGGAGCGGATCTGGGCCGACTGTGTGGTTGCCATCAACGCGGAGGGGGTGGCAACCCGCACCATCCAGAAGGTCAAGAAGCGCTGGGAAGACATGAGGTCCAGGACCCTCATGAAGGCCCGGCGCCTCGTGGAGGGGGGCCGGGGCCGCATGCGTTCCATCCAGACGGGGGTCTTGGAACCCGTACACCCAGCGCTCCACGCCCAGGTCCTTGAGAGGGAGACCCGTCTGGAGTTGAGCGGTAAGTGGCCAAGCATTGCTGTGTGAGACAGGGCATGTTGCAGTGTGCTGGTTGTCTGATACTTGCCTGTATGTGTGACATAGGCCATGTACGCATGTATGTGTGCAGGGACATCATGGTAATGCATGTGCGACCAGTAATGTGTGAACCGCACGGTTGTTGCATGTGTTTAAATGCGACATGGGGAGCCCTATGCAGATTGTACACATGAGAGCATGGCAGTCTCTGGTCCTGGACATGGGTGGGGGTGAGGGATGGGTGCTGATGCCAGGTACATATATGGTGTCCATGTCTGTGTGCCTGACCTGCGTGTCTGTGACTTGTGGATGCCATGGATGCATGACACATGTCTGTGACAATGTACAGATTCACTGATGCAGCCTAGTCATCCTTGTATCCACTGTGATTGGGGTGTACGGGGCCAGATGGATGTGACTGAGGTGAAGTGTGTGCATGTGATAGGCATGACCCATGATGCATGTGAGTTCCATTACATTGTATGTTTCGAGAGTCCATTGGACATGTATGGAAATGTCCATGACTGTCACTGTGTGTGTTTTGCCTGGACTGACACATGTGTTGTGGAGGGACATGATGGAAGTGTACTTTGACAGTGGCACTCATCTGCTATTGCTTCCTGTCTAGGGGACCATTGTACAGTACCCTGATGCTTGTGTTCTATGTCTCCCTCTACGCAGCGGCTAGTGAAGAAGAGGGCGGAGACGGCGCTGTGGAGCAAGGCGGCGGGGATGCCCCCACGGCTGCAGCGGAAGGGGTGGGTTAGCCCCCACAGGGGCCTGCTACGGCGGAAGACGGTGAGGAGCCATCCAGGTTGGTGGTTTCCACAGAGGAGGAGGAGGCCGCCACTGAGGCGCACATGGGGCCTGGTGGGGGCATCCCTGCTGGTGCAAGTGGTACAGTCCAGGGGCAGGGGCAGGAGGCAGCACAGGTCACCATGGAGGGGCCTGTGCATGTCGCTGTCCCTGACCCTGTGGGTGCACCACCATGCACCAGCAGGGATGCCCCGTCCCAGGCCCGTCCGCAGGTAGAGGGGATATCCATGTCATCTGACTCCCCTCCACCTGCAGACGAGGGGACCCCTGGCCATATGGAGAAGGTCCTGATTGGGGTCGCGATGCGCACGGCTGTGATTCATGATGCCGTGCGTGCTTCCCAGGAGGAGCACGCACGTCATCACGAAGAGCACCGTGCCGACGTGGCCCAATTGGGATCGTCCATGTTCGGGGGTTTCCTGCATGTGTCGGCCAATCTGGCGGCCCTCTCCTCCTCTGTGGAGACTATACGCCAGTCGTTCTCCTTACCGTCTTCCGGCCCAGATGCCACCAGGGCCCCCTGTGGACCTGCCCTGACCAATGCAGCCAGCTCGGTGGGGATCCCATCCCTGCCACAGTCGGGAGTCAGAGGTCCAGCAGGGGTGGACACCACAGCAACTGTACCCCAGCAGATGGAGGATGTGCCGGCATCATCAGGCAGGGCACGTGCACGACGGCGTCGGTGGATTCCATCAGCCTGGATGCCGTCGTGCTGGCAGAGGCAGTGGCGTCGGAGGCAGCAGCGGAGTCAACGTGGGAGGCATCATGGCTCGGGGCCATCAACATTGGAGGGGCAGGCATCGGCTGGAGGGCAGGAGGACCCAGGACGGGAAGTGTCTTCCGTGTGGCAGCGGTTGGGCCAGCATATAGGTGCGGAGCGGCGGTGGGCGGAAGAGGCGCGGCTCACAATGGTCAGGGCGGAGAACTCCATGCGGAGGGCCCTGAGGCGGGCCGAGTGCCTCGAGGCAATCCGCAGGGGGTTGGAGGAGCAGATGGCGTCGTCCCTGCAGACCCTCGGGGCCATGGAACAGGACCGCCTCCAGGACATAGACGAGGAGTTTGATGATGCCCTGGCCCGGAACACCACAGAGTGAGCCGCTGGACTTGCCCGCCGCCTTTGTATATAGTTCTTTAGTTTTAGGTTTCATTTGTTTCTTCTTATGATTTGGAGTCGACGGACACAGCTCCACTTTTTGTATATAGTTGCATTTTAGTTAGGGTTTTTTGTAGGTTTCCTTTGTTCAGTTGGGCTCATGGACCCTTGGATGTTTTGTACATAGTTCTTCATTGGATTGATTTTATTTTTAATGTGACTTTGAACAACTTTTTTTTCAATTTGGATTTGTAGTTTTGATTTTTTTGGACGGACATGCAGCTTATCTTTTTTTCATTGCCATTGTAGTTTGTTTCATTTCATTTGCATTCAATTTTTTTTAATACAATTTTGTTTTCATACTTCACTGTGTGGTATCATCTCATTGGTTTCATGCATGTCATGTTGGGTGTTTTCCCATTCATTTGCAACCATTGTGTGTGACGGACATGGGTTCATTTGCTTTATGAACATTGGGGGTGTAACATGTAATTTCCATTTCCATGTGGGTGAATGGGTTACTTGGTAGGGCCTTTTGGCTGTGGAGGCTGACCATAACGCACATGATTGGGGATTGTGAGGACCTGGGTGCAGGGGGACATGAGTGGGGGCCTGGTGGAGGCTGCCCCTGGTGACTGGGGGGGTGGGGGTGGTGGGAGACATGGGGGGGGCCTGGTGGCAGGTGCCCCACAGTGCTGGGGGGTGGGGGAGGTGGGGAACATGAGTTGGACATGGGTGGGGGCCTGCTGGCAGGTGCCCCACAGTGCTGGGGGGTGGGGGTGCTGGGAGACATGGGTGGGGGCCTGGTGGAGGCTGCCCCTGGTGGCTGGGGGGTGGGGGTGATGGGAGACATGAGTGGGGGCCTGGCCTGGTGGAGGGTGCCCCACAGTGCTGGGGGGGTCGGGGGGTGGGAGACATGAGTGGGGGCCTGGTGGAGGGAGCCCCTCAGTGCTGGGGGGGTGTGGGGGGTGGGAGACATGAGTGGGGGCCTGGTGGAGGGTGCCCCTGCACTGCTGGGGGGTGGGGGTGCTGGGAGACATGGGTGGGGGCCTGGTGGAGGCTGCCCCTGGTGGCTGGGGGGTGGGGGTGCTGGGAGACATGGGTGGGGGGCCTGGTGGAGGCTGCCCCTGGTGGCTGGGGGTGGGGGTGGTGGGAGACATGGGTGGGGGCCTGGTGGTGGGTGCCCCGGCACTGCTGGGGGGTGGGGGTGCTGGGAGACATGGGTGGGGGCCTGTGGAGGGTGCCCCTGGTGGCTGGGGGTGCAGGGGGACATGCGTTGGTGGGCAGTAGTGCAAGTTGACATGTGGGTTGGCTGGGGGGCATGGCCATGGTGGATGGGGTGCCTGCAGGACATGTGCAGGGTAGGCCCCTGTGGTGTGAGCCATCTGCAGGGGCCGTGGAGGGTGTAGAGGGAACACCTGGGAGGACCCACACGTGCAATTCACGTGTGGTGCTCCCCGCGCAACCCTGAAATACGCGTACCCTGCTCGCACGGGCCCAATCGCATGTGGAAATTCCCGCACACCCCTGAAATACACGTACCCTGCTGATATCGCGTGTGGAACTTCACGCGCACCCCGAAATACACGTACCCTGATGGAATCGCGTGTGGAACTTCCCGCGCACCCCTGGTATACACGTACCCTGCTGATTTCATGTGTGAGACTTCCCCCGCACCCCGTAATACACGTACCATGATGGAATCGCGTGTGAAACTTCCCGCGCACCCCTGAGATACGCATACCCTGCTCGCACGGGCCCAATCGCGTGCGGAAATTCCCGCGCACCCCTGAAATACACGTACCCTGATGGAATCGCGTGTGGAACTTCCCGCGCACCCCTGGAATACACGTACCCTGCTGTAATCGCGTGTGTAACTTCCCCTGCACCCTGAAATACACGTACCCTGCTGATATCATGTGTGGAACTTCACGCGCACCCCGAAATCCATGTACCCTGATGGAATCGCGTGTGGAACTTCCCGCGCACCCCTGGTATACACGTACCCTGCTGATTTCGCGTGTGAGACTTCCCCCGCACCCTGTAATACACGTACCCTGATGGAATCGCGTGTGGAACTTCCCGCGCACCCCTGAGATATGCGTACCCTGCTCGCACGGGCCCAATCGCATGTGGAAATTCCCGCGCACCCCTGAAATACACGTACCCTGATGGAATCGCGTGTGGAACTTCCCGCGCACCCCTGGAATACACGTACCATGCTGTAATCGCGTGTGTAACTTCCCCTGCACCCTGAAATACACGTACCCTGCTGATATTGCGTGTGGAACTTCACGCGCACCCCTAAAATACACGTACCCTGCGGGAATCGCGTGTGTAACTTCCCATGCACCCTGAAATACACGTACCCTGCTGATATCGCGTGTGGAACTTCACGCGCACCCCGAAATACACATACACTGATGGAATCGCGTGAGGTACTTCCCGCGCACCCCAGTGATACACGTAGCCCGCTTGCTGTGCTGGTACAGGGTTAGCGCAGCCCTTTGCGCTGGATTGGGTATATTGATGGCTTTTCCCTGCGCGAGAGGCGTTCTTGGGGGCGTAACTGGCGCTGCTGCAGGGTCGCTGCGCCACTGTGCGCCACGGCTGGTTTTGGTGGCTGGAATCCATGAATACGCTGTGCGCGGAATTGGATTTTAGCGCACGCGGCTGGCGCAGGGATTCGCACGCGCACACTGTGCGCCAGCCGCGTGCGCCACTTGTGCGCTGGATTCTATGAATTACCCCCTTAGTGTCATACGGAAAAACTGAAAAGAATGGCATCTGTGAGGCAGGTAGGGACTCAAATGTAAGTAGTGTGGGGATAAGAGGGATGTGGCGGTAATAATACTGGAGTCATGTTTAGGCTTCATCCAATCCCTTCAGGCTCACAATTCATATGGCATACGTTTGCAGATAATGTGTCATGTGCTGGTAGCCATTGCTGCTGCACTTGCATTTTATTCACTCTTTCTAAGGTAAATTAAGAGCTGCCATTAATGCACATTTTTTAAAATTGTTTTTTGATGCCATGTGAGTACCTATGTTAGTTTCTATGTCAGTGATATTTTACAATAAAAGTGATGTACTTCAAAGTTTATGCACTGTTTGAGCATTACCTACCCTACTTAATATACTGTACTTTTCTGTGTATATATATCACATCACTGCTAGGTTTTCAATCAATATACACAATGGCACCTTACCTTTTGCATCATAGCTGCCACATAACTCCTCTGGCATGGCATGAATTGAGATTCAATACATTGATTGCCCACAAAAACGGGGAAGCTTTTTGAAGCTTTTCTTCGATTGACATGTCCCTTAACATGGCCTCGGATCAGCTTTATGTTGGAACCCTGCAAACAGATGAAACAGTAAAAGAATGATTACTTTACGAAACAGATTTAAATGTACTTCTGCTGTAAAATCACAGTTAGACCAGGCCGCTGCTTTGCTCCATCCAGTAAGCACAGGGCCCTGCTGTGTGAGTGGTGAATCAAACAAGAGCTGTGATAGGGTGCAGTGAGGCCCAGGGCAAAACATTGGGTGCAGCCCGCTTGCAATTGCTTGCACTGTGCCAGTAGCATGCGAATAGGAAAGGTGCAAACTCTCCCTTTGTGTTTGTGTGGAGGGAATGGATATGTTGATGAGGATATCAGGATGCAGCTGGGCTAAACTAAAATCTTGCTGTTGGTCCATTGTCTTACCATTAAAAAGATTTGTACGGTACATCTTGCAAAGATCATGTCATGGTCGCCCAACATATGACATCTTCCACCAGTATTTAGGGTCATGATCCATGAGTCTATCTTGTACAATGCAGTCACATTAAATATTTGCAGATTGCAACTAATGTGAGCTGCAGAATGCCATTTCCAGCACAATACCCCCTGCCAAAAGCCTTCCTTATTTCACATGTGTTTTGGCTTTCTCTAATGTGCTAAATGCGCAACGGTACAATTGTAGATTTGATTTTGCCTGCATAGGCCAGGCAGACTGGATGATCCAGACCAAGAGCTTCTCATGTAGTGTCAACTTGATTGTTTTATGTTTCTGAGACGTATCATTTTGTGCATTCTCCCTGTTTTTATATCACTGTGGCCTAGATTCTTCTGTATGCAGGTATCTTGTTAATAGCATATCACAATGAGACACATCATGTCTGCCTCCCCATGTTTCTAAGCACTGTCAAAATAAGTGTTATTCCATCCAACTGGATAAATGGCTGATTCAGAAAAGTGCCAGCTGGCGCATGTCAGAGTTGAGCTTTGAAATCCCTGAGTTATCCAAATGTAATACAACACGTTGTTTAGTCAACTGTGCAGTTAAAAAGAAACATGTATCAGGTTACTTACTCACTACCCTGTCCTTTACCCACAAGTTCTATTTAAAACAAAATATAGCACTACTATTATCACGTTTACGAGTGGGTCATGACATGTTCCTCCTGTAACTAAACACTGTAGTAATAGGAGTTATATTAATAAGAAAAGTTACCCCTAGAGATATTGCATTAACAAATGCTGTGGTATCCACAGTTAAGCAAAAACATCATGTTAGATAACTCAGACAGTTAAATGCTTACTGCTGTGATCATTGTATAATCTATAGGTCATGAATCCTAGCAATGTTCACACGTTTATCCTTCTGAGGTTGACAAATGAGAATTAATTTTGGTTGGCGCGTAATAATAATTTGATATAAGTGTTTCATGTAATTATACTTGGTGAAAGTGGGGTATAATTATTATCAATGCCTAACTTTTAGCAACAATAAATCAAAGCGTAGATGAACATAACGTCCTAGTCTTAAATTAGTGTCCCTTTAAGTGTCACGTCTTTCACTCTTATTCACCTTAATGCATATCTATATACAAATATTTTTCAATTGTTTCTTTGCTTCCTTGAGATATGTGTGACTCTTATTTTATACTGACAGGTCTGAAGCTGAAGGAGACAGGGTTGTGAATTCATTGGACATGCGTTAATGGCACCATTACGCCCAATTTGCTGGGAACACAAATCAGATGATACCAATCTGTAAATCTTCTATTACTTTTAGACTTGTCATCCGCCTTTGATTTGCTTGATCATGATTGCCTACTGGATGCTCTGATGACGAGTGGGAAATGCTCTAAAGAGGCTGAAGACTGGATACACTCCTTCCTTTGCAACATGGAATCACAAATAATTTGGGGCAGAGCTGTCTCCGATTCAGAGAAAATAATATACAGAATCCCACAGGGAGCATGCTTACCACCGGCTCTATTCATTTCCTACATTAAACCGTTCTGTGACTTACTAACCAGCCTAGGTGTGTATTTTACAAATTATGCGGATGCCACACAGCTCCTGATTGAGCTATGTGAAGATCACAAGAGTGACTCAGATTGGCTGAACTCCATCTATGACTCAATAAAAGAGTGGATGTGCAGGAATTGTATGTGCCTCAATCCCTCAAAGACTGAGCTCATGATCTTTGGTTCTGTGCAGACAAGAATAAAACTAAGTCCTAAATACAAATCCATGCATCTGGAGGGAAACTGCATAGCCATTCTAGAGCTAGTTAAAACAATGGGTGTTTATATTGAAGCCTCCCTAATTTCTAAGGGGCACGTTGATGCAGTTGTCAGCAACTCTCACTACCATCTTAGAGTACTGAGACACGCCAAACCATTCCTATCACCACAAAATCGTGAAGTCCTGGTCCGAGCCCTCATCATGCCCTTGCTGGACTACTATAACACACTTCTCTTAGGAACCAACAAACAATGTAACACTAAGCTCCAGATGATACAAAATGAGCAGTTCGGATCCATTTTTATTTTCCTAAGAGGGAACACATTTTCGGAGCCAGAAGAAATTTACATTGGCTACCAGTGTCAGCCAGAGCACCATTCAGGGATCTCTCCGTGGCAAACAAATGCCTACATGGGAAAGCTCCTAGCTACCTTAGGAATCACATATCTCCATACATACCCTCTAGGTACCTACGATCAGGTACCCAATGACAACCTATTGTACCATGTTCTAAAAAGGCCAAAGGATGTGAGCACTCTTTCAATGTCCTAACACCTCAAGCATGTAATACACTACCTCTAAAGCTGCGCCCAGAGAAATGCCACTTGGCATTTAAGAAAAAAACGGAAAACCTGGCTGTTCAAATAATTACTATTCCCAAGTTGAACTTACTAGTTGGTCCTGTGTTGTTGTTTTAATCTTCCTGTCTGCGTGTTTATGTCTGACTGCGCCCTGATTCCTGCGGGTTTTGGTGCTATATAACTTTAAAAAAAATACAAACAAAAAATAGTTATATATTGTGTCAAGGCCAGATACCCGAAGAAAGGAGACATAGACTAAGTAGCCATCAGTGTTGGCCGCACACCCTCGTTTCCCACTAGGGGTTATTTTATTTCTTAAAGTTCCTTAAGTAAATAATAACTTGAAGCCTTTAGTAGATACCTGACCTTTCAAGAAAGGGTACGGACCCCTCTCAGCCTTGGGGGATGCCTACCAGGGTTTGCTGCAGAACCAGTAGTCAGGATGTGGAAGTTGGGAGGGCCCTTTTCCCTATCTCTCCCCCGTGCCCGGTTGGGTGACGAAAGTACCATTGTCTATCACTTCATGCCTGCATAGCACCAGTCTGGCAGGTGTCTTCCTGTTTGTCCTGTAGTATCTACAGCATCAGCAGTAGTAATGGGACAGACAACAGGTACCCAGAGAGAGACCAAACCAAGTGAACAAGAGGCAGATGATCAAACCGTTCAACAGTCTGAACAAAGCCGTAACATGACCCGGTACCATTGGAACAACACTGAAAACCTCAGTACGGAGTGCTCCAGCAAAATCCATCCACCATGAGACAGTGACCCATGCCAGTAAAATGCCAACACGAATTAAGGTGCAGGACACTTGCCAGATGCACATTAATAAAGACATTGAGCTTGCCTGCAAGGGAGTTGCGCAGCTGCGTTCTCACTAAGTCAGCATCCTTAAGAAGCCAGTAGACTCTCACATGAACTGACATCAACTGTTGCAGGCTGCCATTACTGGAGACTGGCGGTCCCATAGCTGGAAAAGTGGTGGGGCTTACGGCCACTTTTGAATGTTTACCTGATTGTAACCCCTCCCTGAGGAAGATGATAGTTAATTGGCTCGGCGAACCAGCAGAGGGAGAGAGCCAATGGAGAGGGCAGGTGTAGACTAAAAATGATAACAGTAAGCATAAAGGTGAGATCAAGGGAGGAGCAGGAGAACAAAGAGGCCAGGCGGAGGAAAGACAAAGCAGTGGAGCATGGAGAAAAATTCTTGAATGAGTGCGCAAGGTAAGCAATCGGTTGGTGGTAGAGAATGGTACTTGTGTATGAGTTTGCATGAAAGATGTGTGAGTGAGATTGATAGAGGTAGAGTAGGGAGTGAGAGGAAAGGTGACCAGGGAAGTGCAAGAAGGCTGCTCGAGGGTTAATCTGTTGGTGGAGTGAGTAGCAGTGTGGAGAGGGGTATATTAGTAGTAGTAAAGTGGAGAAGAGAGAGGCGAAGTAGTGGGGAGGAGAGAGGTAGAAGTAGTAGCGAGTAATAGCAGAGGGTCGAGGTAGTTACTAGTTAGAGGAACATCAAAGGGACATAGGAGGAATTGTCAGAGAGATGGAAGAGAAACGGTGGGAGGAACAGGAGGGAGGAGAGTAGGAGGAGGTAAGGAAGAGTGACAGCTAGTCATAGGGAGCAGAGTGGTCGGGCATGCAAGGGTAAGATCAAGTGGGGCGTGAGTGTCTGAAAGGCACAAATCCAAAATCTACATCATCCTGGAGGCTTTACTGCAGGGACCACCTAGATTGACCCCTGAGAAGACCTAGCTAGATAAGGCATTTTGCCTTTAGCTAAGACAGATTATTATGTAGCGACCATTGTGCAATTAAGGGATGTCTGGGTTAGGGAGGGAGAGAGGCGTTCCTTAGCAAGCCCCTTGACTACAGCAAAACAATAAAGTGAAAGTTTGTCAAAGTGTGATGCAGACCGATAACTTACTCTACACGTTGCTGCCTCGGAAGTAGAAAAAATCATAAATAACCTCAAACCGTCCAACTGCCAAGGTGACCCTTGCCCAGCACCTATCATCAAGGAAGCATCCCACGACTTAGCCCTGTCATCACAGCATTTATAAATGCCTCCTTCAAGTCAGGTGTAGTCCCGGATAACCTAAAGGATGCGTGGGTCATCCCACTCCTCAAAAAACCCTCCCTTGACCCTAACATCCCAACTAATTTTAGACCTATCACTACAGTCCCGTTCTTGCTTAAAATCCTAGATCATGCAGCCTACCTGCAGATTCAAGACTACCTCGAATCTAATAATCTCCTGGGATTAAGACAATCAGGCTTCCGTCCTAAACACGGCACTGAATCAGCCCTGATTGATCTGAAAACTCAGAGACACTAAAGGACAATGGGAAGTTAGCACTCCTCCTTCTCCTGGACCTCTCTGAGGCCTTTGATTTGGTCAACCACCAAATATTGTGCCAACATCTCAAAACCGCAGCCCACTTCTCTGAATCTGCCAATGCCTAGATCCACTCTTTCCTGAGCAACAGATGTATGAGGGTCTTCTCACCCACAGCTTCGGCAGACCCCTCCCCCATTCACTGTGGCATTCCCCAAGGCTCCTGCGTGTCCCCTACATTGTACAACGTATTCACGAAGCCCCTCTTCGATGTGCTTGACTATCTGGGTGTCTCCTACACAAACTATGCGGACGACACCCAGATACTCATCCCCATCACGGGCGATTACACCGCAGACACCAAAGCCGTGAATGATGTCTACTTGGTCATCCAGGCCTGGATGGCACATCACTAACTTTGCCTGAATGACGATAAGACTGAGCTCTTACTACTTGGATCAAACTATCATCTTAACAAACTAGATGAAACCTACAAGTCCTTCACCATTGACGGCAATGATATCAAGGTCTCCAATGATACTAAAACGTTAGGTGTCTACCTTGACTCCACACTCTCAATGAACAGACAAATAAATGCAATAAGGTCGGCATCAGCCTATACCTGTAAACCTATCACCGCCTGCAGACTCTTCCTAAACTCCATCAACTGCATCACCCTCGCCAGAACACTCATCATGGCCAAAATCGACTACTGTAGCGCTCTCTACCTTGGAACCAGTCAGTCCAACCTCAATAAATTGCAAACTGTACAAAATAATGCCATAAGGGCAGCCTTAAACATCCCGAGACGCTCCCACATCTCCTCTGTCAGAGCTGACTTATGCTGGCTCCCGGTAAAACAAAGAATTGCCATGAAAACCCTAGCCTTGACCCACAAATGCCTGAACAACATGGCCCCACCCTACCTCTCCTCCCGCCTTAAACCCCACACCTCCGCTCGACCCACGAGAGCAGCACAAACCCACAGCCTCACCCTACCCAGATTCAAACTCCAAAAAGGGGGTGGTGTGAGTTTCCCATTCTTAGCTTCCAAACTCTGGAACACACTGCCTACTACTATCCGAGCTGAACCGTCATTCCAAACCTTCAAGAACAACGCCAAAAATTGGCTATTCTCTCATGATCTATAAGGCTCCTCGCTTCAGACCTGCCTGCCACTTGCAATATAAGTTATGGGCTTACACACCCTTCTTTTGCATGTCTACCCTAATCTGCCTATGTATTTGCTGCTGTACATTTTATTGTATATATCTGTGTGTGTACATTTACTGTGTATGCAATGTCTACTGTACCTGCTTGTAAGATTATGCGCCCGGTTGCCTCAGGGCCTGGTTTGCGCTTTATAAATAAACTAAACTTCAAACTTCAAACAGCTGCAGCTCAAGACATATTTTTACTTGAGTGCGGAAATGTGCCTCTCTGCTGCTCATCACCAGCCAGCCCCCCAGGATTTCAAATAGGGAGTTATGCCCGAAGTGTGTGTAATAGTGTGTCAAAGTGTATTGAAGTCCGGCAGTCCAGCAGATGGTGTGTGGGATGTGGCAGCTTGGAGGGATGTTATGTAGTGAGCTAGTCCTGTTTGTCTCACTGGCCATGAATGTATGCCTACAGAATGTTGGTGTATGGATGATGTCAGCTCAGGGGAATGTTGAGTGAGTGTTATGCATGAGTGTTCCATGGATTGTCAGATGGGGGCCTGAGCTGGATGTATGAGGATGGTTGGTGGGTGTTTGTGTCTTCCCTGTCATTGGATGTTACTTAATCTACTTTCCATGTACTTTGTAAATACCCCACGAGTAACCGGAGTTCTATATATATATATATATATATATATATATATATATATATATATATATATATATATATATATATATATATATATATGTGTGTATAATAAAGTGACCTGGATTCCATGTACCATCAATGTCGGTATTTACTACAAGGGGGTTCCGGCAGCGATCTGTCGCCAGTAGTAACCGTTTATGCTTGTGTTAGCCCCCCTGGGTGTGTTTCCTTGACCTCAGAAGAGCAAGAGGTTATTGAAGCAGTTTTTGTGGATGTGGGAACTGTGGACATTCCTCAATTAGAGGGTGCAACTGCTGCACATTTTTCACTGAAACGCCCTTGCTGCTCCAAGAATGTTTCGGGGAGCCCCTTATAAGTACCCCTCGCCTGCGTATCAAGTGGAAAATCCTAGGAGTGTGGCACCCAGCAAAAATAAAGTATTGCAAGGTTCAACTCAAAAAGGGATCAAAGACGTCTTCTTTACGGCGGGGACGCGCATGGAATTGCACCCTATTAACAAATATAAAACACCTTTGCAGGGTGAAAGTAATTTCATTAGTGATGGTAGCCTACTTGAACTTGAGTAGATGAAGCTGCTGTTGGTGCTCATATGTATTCTAGGGCATCGGGGTGGGGTTTAATGAAAACACCATAGCTTCTGGGAAGGAATCTATAAATCTTGATGGACTTCCCTCTTTCATAACAGAACATCAACTTTCTGTAAATACTGAAGCAGTCTTGACAAATACGCCATCCTCTCAGCCGGGCCTGCATCACACCCTGACGGGTATAGAGGACCAGCTGAAATTGTCATCACCAGCAGTCTCTGCTTTACACCTGGTAGTTAGTTCTTTCGCCACGTTATATGACATTAAGTTAGAACTTAAGGTTCAAACCCTCCAGTTGAGTGAAATAAAAGTTGCAGTCCACTCTGTCCAAGGCCTCCCACAAGTGCAGGGGACGGTTGTGCCAGTACCCTCCACTGAGGTTGCAAATACATTTAATGTTCAATTTATTACTGAGGGATCCGCTCTACTCTACACCATGACGTGATCTCCAGTTGAGCTCAGTGGTGTTGCTAAGCAACCACATCAGACTTCTCGTAAAGCTACCAAAATATATATATGAACGGTAGGAAAAATGCTGGTAGGAACAGTGCTAGAAAATATTTGTGTAATTTACATACCTCTGTAGCTGAGGCAGACAAGCACCAGTCACGCATAGAGCTTGCCTTTAATAATGCTCCCTCTACTCAATCTTGCATCCCAGTAACGTATGCCGCGATTAAAACGGTCTGGCGATCCATCCACGCCCAAACCTCTGAGACTGTGGAACTGTTTGTACCTCCTCTTCCACTTGTCTCAAACACCTGAGGAATGACTCCTAAAGTCCTTAGAGTTGGCAAAAAGAGCACTGGGCCCTCAAATGACCAAATAGGGTTGCATTCAGATTTTTGTAATATGCCGAATAGATATGTAACTTCTTTGGTATGGAAAGAAGAAAAGAGTATTCAAACCTTGGGCTGGAAAGATGTATTTACAGTTTTTAATAAGCAATCTGTGGGGTTTTCTAACACCGAGCTTGACATGGTCATCACAGATCTGCTGTATCAAAGGGAAACTTCGCAATGGTTGGTCCCCAAGTATATTGGGGAACCACAAACTATGGGTAATGTTGAGAGTCTTATCTCTTCAACAAATATTATATTGAATCCCCTAAAATCGATTACTACCTCCATCCGCCCCAAAAGGTGCGCTACAATTTACCGTAAAAACCTATACAAGAAGATGGTGATATTGTAAATACTGTGACCTTGAAGCTCATTGTTCAACCTAAGGTGGAAGCTAGACTGACCTGGTCAAATGTCCTTGGGATACTACATGAAGTCCCCAGTTTGCATCTCTTGACTACGAAGGACATTGAATCTGTTTTCTTGCCCGACGACTATAGGACATATATTGTTGAGATTTGTTTTTCTTCTAAACTAGTGGCCACAATGGTGTTGAATGAGGCACGGTCAATATATCAATTGGGCTATGACATCCTTCTGAAAAAAAACTCTGGTTCCTTCAGCCACCACCATTTGCAATCGCATTTATCCTAAAGAGCTGCCATGTCTCGGGAGGATAGCTCAGGGGCAATGTACTCACCTTGGAAGCAAGATGACACGGAGCAACACAGGTTTTATCACCGGTTTGCGCTTAGAAACCTCTGGGTATTAAGCGCATTATAAATAACCAATCATATCATATCATATCATGAGGAAAAAATCCTGAAGATTACTTGTAAAAATGGGGAGGAAATGGCGCGTAATGTAATTGTGGAAAACCCTTTGAGAAGTGCTCCATCCAGTTGCTTGCATGATTGGAGCCGGCTCCCTCAAAGCCTCTCAAATATCTTCAAGAAATTGGGTGATAGGGGAATGGGGCTTTAGTCAGCTTGCAGCCAATGGATGTTTGTACCCTTTTGTCCTGGGACTCAAAGGGTTATTCAATAACCAGGAAATGTTAAAAATGTTTGAACTTCAAACTATTATCTTGCTCCAGGAGGTATGGCTTACTTCTCATATTTCAATTGAAAGTTACACTATTATCCAGTCATTAGCCACCAGCCCTAATGGGGGACACCTGTCTGGTGGTTTGTTAATTGCCATTAAGAATGCTCATTTATGCAAATGCAAAATAATTGTGGATGAAACTCGTGGTATTTTAGCGGCACAGATAACCCTAAAAGGTTTTCTATTGGAGCCCCTCGAGTTCAGTTTTCTGTGACTTTTTGGAGGTTTAAAATGGATTATTGGAGTCCTTCGTGAGCACCAGGGAGGACCCGAATATACTTTTAGCAGGGGATTTTAACTGTTTTCCTTCCTCACTCCAGTGGGAATAGTAATTGTGCAGTGCCATCCAAAAACAGAAAAAAGTGGTTAGCTCTGTTTAATAATTGTGACTTAAGGGTAGACAATGGCAATATTGACGTGGTTCCAGAGGCAGTCACACTTGGAAAGAATTGTCAATTATTTAGTCCTCTCTGCAGGTTTCTTTGACCGTTGTCAACTGTTCAAGAAAAAGAACATGATATCTTAGTGATCATGATATTCTTATGTTTATCTATAAAGCGCATTTATAGTTTGTATTTGATCTGGAGGCTGCACTTTCGTCTGATTAAACAAATCTAGTACCATCACAGAGGGGGCATAGGATTGCGAAACATCTTTATGATGTGAAGGGGACTAGCGACCGGCTAACCCGTTTTTTGCATTCCTCATTTTACACAGAAAAAAGGGAGGTGATCTCTGCCTCTAATTTTAGGCAATTCCTCTGGCAGGATAATACTAGTTTGAATCTAATCGAATACCTAGGAGACATTTCTTTGACCTGCATGTTCAAGAAAAGCAAAAAAGAGCTGAGAAGGGATTTAATGAGGTTAAAAAAAAACTCACAAACTGAGGCTATGTACACCTTTAAGGCAAACGCTTTTAGTCAAAAATATAAGAACTGGCAGAAAGCTCACAGGTTCTTGTTTTCTCAAAGAGGAGGGGGATGTATGCTTCATGAGGTCATTAGTAAAAACACACGTAACTGTTGTGCTTTGATCAATCAGCTCTCTACTTCCCACAGGGTACTGCGAAGTAATTCTGCTCCTGTGGAACTATAGGAATCTAATTTCCAGAAATGGTATAGTGACTCCAAAATTAACTGGCCCAATATTAGTAGGGATATCGACTGGGTCTTGGATTTCCGATATCTTAGATCTTGTGCAGCACATTGGGAAAATCTCTGGGTCTAGGGCTGCCGGCCCTAATGGACTGTCCAATTATATCTGCAGAAGTGATGTTGCATTGTGGGCAAATGTTTTGTGCTTACTATTTACAGATATTTTGGCTGTGTGGTGTACTCCCCCTCCTGAACGTTATCGATTAGTACTCCAACCTACAAGAAGGACAACAGTTCTTTGCTTGTAAATTAGAGGCTGATCATCGTTCTTGATGCTGATAGCAAGATCTTTGCATCTGTTGGTTTGAAGGCTTTTGAACAGTGGGCTGCCTCTGTAGGTGGAACGGGACCCCACCAGACTGGTTTTCAAAGAGGGATGGGGTTTATTATGTGCTGCCTCCAGGAGAAGGCTTGGCCAGGGATGCCCCTCCTCTCTATGTAACAATGATTAATTTCAGCCAAGCATTTCATACTGTGAACAGAGTCGTCTGTGGTAATAAATTGAGAATTCCGAATTTCCTTTTATATATCATTAGGTTCCTTCATGAATACACACGCCTCCAGGTGTGGCTGAATGGACACAGTGCTTTTTTGCAGGAATTCAGTACCTTAAGTGGATTGCACCATGTCTGCGTCCTGGCCCCAGGCCTATTCAACTTCACCCTCTCGGACTTAAAAGATCACTTAACCTCTGCAGCTTTTTGCTGACCTAGGATTGGTAGTTTAAATGTATCATGGTTGGTGTATGCCGACAATGTGGTTCGCACGGACCACACTCTGCGAACCCTTCAGCGTCACTGGTTGCATACGCTTCTTACAATGCGTTAGTGATTAGTGAGGCACAATCCCATGTGATTAGGTTTAATAGGAATCATAATAAGCCTTACATGGACCATATGGAAAACTATACTAACCCCACTAAACAATGTGACCTACTTAAGTTTTGAACTTAGTGCAACCTCAAATAGGAGTATCATTTTGAATCGTCTTAAATCCAGGGATGCCCAATTTGCTGGTCAAATGAAGAAGATCAATAATACGTATTACATGTTCACTATCCTTCCATTGCTTGAGTTTTATAACCTCAAGGTAGTACCTACTATTTTATATGGTTTAGAAATAACTCCAGTGGTGAGAACATTTCACTGGAATTGAATTGAAGGGTGAATCTGGAAGAAGGCCCTTAATCTTCCGCCCTCATTCCATATTGCAGACCTACGATTTGAGTTGGGCCTGATGTCTCTCAGAGGGTGGTTTCAATGGAAGGAGCTTTCTTTGTACCAGAAGGTTGTTAGTTCGGCCTGCAGCCTCAAATTTATAGAGCTGAATGAGATTATGCTCTGTGATATGTCGCAGGTTCTAAAGGAATTTAGATCGTTTGCTTGCAGGATTCTATTGAATAGTAACCACGCTACGGCTCTACTGATGGAGACCCCCATTCTTTTCTGGATTGCCACTATAAAGGAGATGCATGGCTATTCCCTGCATTAGAGGCGTAGCCTGGATTGTCTAGCATGTGGGGCCTTAAGCTAATGTAATTGGCCCACCACAGTGAAATTAACATCTGTAAATGCCCACACAGCGCTGCTGAGTGGACATTTACAGATTTTGCGTGATCCTTGCACGCTCGGGCCCTTCCCTGTCTACGCCTCTGCCCTGCATCAGAGTTTTTCGAAAGTTGATGAGAATTTAGGAGCCATGCCCCTTTATATCTGTAAATTTCGAGTGCATATTGGATGAATGTTTTTTTTCTTCACTTTATTCTCAATCTTTTAGCAACAGCAGAAATACAAGGGGCGCGCTCATTGAATAGGGAAATTACTAACATCTGGCCGCTGTGTATCTGGTTGTGCAACAGAAACCATAAAGCACCTATTGATTGTGTAGCTATACAGAATGTTAGACTTTTGTATTTGGGATAGTTTGTGTACAATCCTGAGTGGCTACTGATGGAGGAGTTCTGGAATTGCCTTTCTAGTGGGCATGAGAATTGTTTGTCAAATGCAGTTTTAAAGTGCTTATGCAAACTGGATTTCATTACTGTTGGATGGTATTTTTGTGTTCCTTGATTTAAAAAAAAAAAATGTAGTCTTTGTTTAGTTGGATTCAACTTTATTGATTGTTTGGTGTTTTTTGTGATTCTTTGCACTGTATATGAAAGGTTGCTTTGTACAACAGTATCATATTACAATAGAATTTTTTTTAAAAACGAACTGTTGTTGAGAGTTGTAGTGCACTTTAGGCCATCTTCGACAACATACAGTACAGACTGTGTTAATTTTATCAGCAAATGCATGTGACCATCCCCCAATATACCTCCTGGCAATACAGCTCTTTAGCTTCCCTCTGACCCCCCCATTCCCGCAAACTATCTGGTGCACATGAACGACATAAGAAATACTTAGAAAATAACTCCTCCGTTCACGCTTCCTACTGAAAACTAAATACGGCAGTTGGGGTGGAGGAGTTGTCACAGATAGGAATAAGGAAAGGAATTATGCAGGAAGCAGGCCATCCAGGCTGTCCAAGCAAGCTGCAGAGAATCCACGTGGCACAGAGTTAATCTCTATGTGCATGAAACAGCCAAGCATGGGACACAATAGGAGCTGCAGTCACACTTCTTTTGTAGCGCTGCACCCTGTCATGTCCCTTTTGGAGGGTGATGAGAGGTGTTAATGCCTCTCTGCGAATCCTGGAACAAAGTAGGGGCAATTCCGAGTTATCCCTTGAGGCAAAGAGGCCCAGCGAGGGATTCCTGAACCTCCGACTGTTAGATGGATTTCTAAAAGCTGGCATGGTGGACAGATTTCAAGAGGCCACTCTACTTATAGTGAAAAGGGAACTCTGAGAGGTTAGCCAAACCTAATAATGGTAAGCATGGACAGTGGTCAAGGCTTAGTCTCAGGAGTGAGTGTGGTCAGGGGTCCAACATGAGTCCACACAGTAAAGCATACAATAATTCCACCTAGACAGGCAAGCACAGAAATGCTCTATTTATTAGAGGCCCAAAACATACAAGAAAAATGAAACAAGCAGGTAGTTTTATCCCACAACATCCAGGTAGAAAACATATATACAGTTACCTTTGCTTTGTAGAAATGCATACAATTACTTGTTCAACACAATGCAAGTAAGTAGTAATGCAGTAAGGAAAACTAGTTCACAAGAATAATACTTTATAAGTCCAATCCCTATGCTGATGCCCAAAAGTCACAAACCTTCTTCTGTGGTGGTGAAAAACGTTCCAGAAGACGTGTCAACAATATTACAGGTAACAAAGTATTATGACATCAAGAAACCGCACCGGAGAAGAAATAGGGGAGGCATCAAAAAACCTGTGAGGAAACGCAACAGGAATGCTAACCAAATCCAAAAAACATGACCACAACAAATAGATTTGATTGTCAATCTCTCCATGATGCATATTAACTCACACCTCTCATCAGCCATCTATAAAGGCCTATCATTCAGCCCTTCATGCTCCTCAGACTATTTTGAAACCAATCTAGACATCTATGGGTTTTTTAGGCATCTGAAACTTAGAGAATACCATGAATCTGTACCGAAGAAAACAACTAGCTTGGACATATACCGGCTACCATCAGACTTAACAGTCAAACCCACTGAAGACAATATAACATTATTGAACCTACAAGACATGGAGGATGAATATACAATTGAACGATTTATGGAAGAACAAGGCATTGACATCAACCTCTCAGAGGAAACAACATTGTAACCACGCTCTGGTTTTACTCTGATATTACCAATTGACAATGCAATTGATCTTTTCCAAAAAGTGGTTTAAAAAGATTTAAAACAGAATTATCAATCCAACAAAAAATTGAAAATGCAGCAGAATTTGACCAACAAGGAACAACTAGCCCTCCAAGATATGAGAAATAACTCTCCTATGTACTCTATAAATGGCAGATAAAGGAGGAAAAATAATCACATGGAAAGAGAGGACTATGTACGAGGAGCAGAACACCATTTAGGTGACACTAAATGTTACAAAAAATTGAAACATAATCCACTTCCAGACTTAACTCAAGAATGGCAATTGATGAGAAGAATCTTGTGTGAAGAAGGACTCCTAACAGAAGATGAATATCAATTCATGAATATACAATTCCCAATCATGGCAACCATATATTTTGTTCCAGAAATCGACAAAATATTCTCGAAATTCCGACCTTGCAGACTAATAATCAATGGAATAGGATTGCTTATCAAAAGAATTTCACTATATATTGATTTACATTTACAACCCCTTGCCTCAAATTTAGCCTAATTTATAAAAGATACAAAACACATCATTCAACAGTAAATTACAGAATGGTAACATTAAATGTAACATCTCTTTACACAAATATCCAGCATCAAAGGGGAATCCTGTATACAATTCATTACAAACACTTGCCACAATTTGACGATGAATATTTTCAAAAGTACCCATGTAGATCCAGAATAATTGACAATCTTGTGTTTAAAAATGCAGTCTTTCTTTCATGCTGGCTTGAAACAGCGTGGAAAACCTCCATTATGGGATGACCATGGCAAGATTGTGCACGATGACATCAACGCGCACAAAAGCACAAGGACGTCATTGTGTTTGTCAATAAAAAGGCGCCATTTTCAAAAGCTGATACCTTCCGTGGGTCAGCGTTTCAAAACCACAAGGACTACTGTATCCTTAAGGATTTTCACCCAAAAGGTTATCAAGTCATAAAAAGAATTTACGGGACCATTCTGTCATTTTTCATTTTTAACCCTGACCCTAATGAATCCCTAGTGTGTACCAAGGAAAAGAACATTTAAGACATTATCCGCAACATACATTTTTTGTTATTTTTAGGAAACTCCATATATACAAGGAGCAACTTTTGAGAGAAAAAGTCTGAATATTTAATTTGCGAGACAACTTACAACAAAACAATTAAAAAGGGTGAGTTAGAATTAGTATATAGATTTACATATTTTCTAATGACAAGGGACAATATAAGTGCATTTTATAGCTGATGACTAAATAAAAATTGTAATTAGTGTTTACTTTATTTTTATTCCTTAGAAACATTCAAGTTGTGATTCTATAAAACCTCCCGCTGAACCACTGGAAGCACAGTGGAGAAACACGTGCTGAGGTCAAGAAATCCTTTTTGAAGCCATGTTGGATGACATACTGAATAGGACTCAAATACTCCAATCACCCTATTGACTAAAAGTGTTTATTCAAGTCTGCTAGCTGGCACAATAACAAATGCCCCCCTTGTGCAACTATATCACTTATTAGTATTGGGCACACAAAATACTGGGACATTCTTGCAGACAGCTACATGTTCAAAATACTAACTGAGATTCGCCAGTAGGTTGACTATTGCCTGCACTCTTTCCTATAAAATATGACAGGTACGTAAGATTATTTTCCTATTGCGAGTACTCACCCTCTTGACTTTGATTTTTCCAAGTGACTAGGCAGATTGACTGGGAGTCACTGGAGGTAGGTTTTCCTGACATTGGATCCAGTAGAAGATGCCCAGGAGCTGCAGTTGCAAAGGTTATTACGGTCGGGTCCAGGTGCTGAGTGCAACCCTTTTCACAAAGAAATGCAGTAGGCAACAGTGCAAGCCTCTTCTCAACAATCTTCCAGATGGAGGAATGCTGGTTTGGCGACAGTCACCACACACTGGTGACAGCAGCTGTCTCTTCAGTCACAATTGAAGAAGATCTTTCAGGACAGGATCTCTTGATGCTGGGAAGCTGAAACTTGTCAGGAAGTTGACTTGTAGCACAAGCTGGTGACCACTGAAGTTCCTCAGGAAATGCAGAGCGGTAATGCTTCTGTCGAGGTAGCCTACTGGAGAGCTGGTCGGTGCACTGCATGGTCCAGGGACAATTCTGAGTGCCCAGGATGTATGGAAGTCAAGAAGGCACCAACACAGGTATGGTCCCACCAGTCCAAGGGTTGAAGCACTGCAGAAGGCCTTCGCAGATCATGTAGTCCAGCAAGGCTTCACCGGGCAAAATGCAGGAAGGGCTGCTAGGGGTCTTCTGGAGTCGTCCACGGGTCTTCAGTCAATGGAGGATAGCACAGGGGCAACGTGCTGGTCTTGGAAGCAAGACCACGCAGAACAACAGAGGATCGAATCCCGGATCCGCACTTAGAAACCAAACTCAGGTATCGTATTAGGTGCGTTATGAAAAACCATTTATTAAAAATCTGGTCATCTACATAGGGTATTTGGCTCCAATGCTGATGTGAAGTAATGGCTGCAGGAGTCCTCTTCTTATCTCAAATCCTGGCTGGAAGCAAGTCCAAGCCCACCAATGGTAAGGATCTGCACCATTCAAACAGCTAAAAGTGGTCCAATCAGGGACTTCTGTGGGTTTCACTCATGCACACACCTCAGACTCTCTGGTACTGCAGATGTGGAGTGGGACCAGACAGTCCTACCCACTTCCTGGGTCAACACACAAATGGTACGCACTAGCCCTTGAAAACAGCAGCTTTTCTGGGCAAATGCATGACTATTTCTGGGATTTCCTGACCTGAGAAGACAGAAAGAAGGCCAAGAAACAATGTGGATTGAAGAACAAGTGAAAAATCTTGTGGCACAGCCATTTTAAGGTACTAGCTGTTAGGGAGAATTCTCATTTATGGCTAATTTCCCTCACCTAGTGAGTCCCCCAGCAGCTTTGCTGGACTTCTGGAGTTTAATTTTTTCACTTGGTAAGAGTGTGAGCATTTCCCCCACTCTTACCTATGTTTTGCCATGTGTATTTCTCTGTTTGTATGATTGTGGACTCTGAAGTACACCACTTCAGTAGCCCCCCTTCTTTCTGTGTCTCACCCAGCACCTTCAGTGCCATGGCACAGGGTTGTCTTTGAGACTTCCCCGAACTCCATTTCTGAGGCTGACTACAGTCCCCCAGAAAAGGGTAAAGTTGCCATTAACTTTACTTAGTCAATCTACCACGGATCCAGTAAACCCCATCTTCCATGGAGTACTGGAAAGGGTTCATTTGTATCCATTTTTATCTGTAGCTCCTAGAGCATTGTTTCGCTCTTTTAACATTTAGACTTGGCGGGTGGAAGTGGTATCTACCCTAACTTTCCTACCGCGATTATATTAGATAAACGTGGTATTGTTCTTGCCTATTATATTAGCCGTGAACATAAACCCGCTGGAGCAAATCGTCTTTCTTTTGGCTCTGGTTGGGTTTATTCGCCATTTCTTTTTGTTAAAGTCCTTCTTGTGTTTTACTTTGCGAGGCAAATTAGGTTTGCCTTCTTTGTTCACCGTCTTCTGGCAGGCGGGCTTCTGCTCAGAAGCCTCCACCAGGCGCCTGGGTGTCTAGGTGGGCTGCATGTGAGGGAGGGATGTAGTCAGCTCCTGCACAGCGTCTCCTAGGAAACCCAAGTCGCACTTTGCCATGATTGGCTGAGGTGGTTGTCCTGGCTGAACAACCCCCTGCTGGGTGATTGACAGCCTGGCTGTGTGAATGGGGGTTTTGCGCATAAAAGGCAGGTCTCCTGGGATAGAAGTCAGAGAGTCGCCACTGGAACTACAAGGAACTGAAGAGAAGCGGAGAGAACGACAGCTGCTGCAACTATCCCGTCCCGGTGAAGCCCTGCTGCAGTTCTGAGCTATCTACCCTTCAACATCTAATAGAAGATCCAGTCCGGAGTCTTCTTCCCTTTAGCCTGGTGGGGATAACCAGCTCATCTTCCACAGCCAGAGGATCCTCTTCCTTGGTTGAAATCGATGCACACAGCTGTAGTGGTCTGGATAGCCATTTGAAGAGCCTCTCCTGTTTTTAAGGAGCACACCTTTTATTCGTTGTCGCTGCTGCCGGCTTCATCCCTGTGTGGTGCAGACCCCCTTCAGACGTCCTCCTTCACAATGAAGCTCCAGGAATCGTGGGTCTGCGGGAAACCAACAGGAACAACTGCCAGGGCACCAGCTGCACCATTGGAATAAGGTACTGTGTTCTGCTTGAGGAAACTGGGTGAACCCCTTTTCTTCATTTCCAAGGCTTGCCTTTGTCTTCCCTCCTTCTTATAACTTTTGCTTCCGAACATTGACAATATCGAAGTACTGTTGCCTACGTTGAATCGTGAACTATCTGACTGTGTGATCTTCGGCAACAGGCCCCCGGTGTCACTTGACCCTGGCTCCGTCCTTTGACTTTTGAACTCTTGTCTCTGTGTGTTTCTCGATTCTGTCTGTCCAACCAAAATATTGCCTGTGATTTTTGCCTCCAACTCCCTCTGGGTATCTCAGGTGCTAAGTGTGTTTTTGCCCCAGTAGCATTTCATGCCACGGATACGCGTTTATTTAGTAGACCGAACTGTCAAAAATTGATCGCAATCGAATCCACTGTAACGTGTTTTGTTCATAACACTGGTTCATTCAAACACAGGGTACTTACCTTGAGACATACTGTACAAAGTGAATTGGTTAGTTGTAGTATATTTAGTGTATGGTTTGTGTTTAAGTTTCATAGAAGTGTTGTGTTTATAACAAATGGTTTAAAAATAAATGTACTTATATTTTTCTATCTGAAACCTTGAGTCAGTGTTTGCTTGAGTCACAGTAACTGTGGTCCCTTTGCATAATCTCTGCTACTGCTCATATACTCTTGAGATAAGCCTGGCTGCTCCACCACTGCTACCACTCTGGCATAGTAGTACAGGCTTGTACCAAAGGTAAAACTTGTATTGCCACCTGTGGTCTTAATTGTGTGTAGTTGTCCCTAAGGGCACTGCACAGGATTCTGCCTAACACTAGTAGTAAAACGCAGGAAACACGAATGCGCACACTGAAAAAACTGCTAAATGGTAAAAATGTATTTGCTGCCACTTCCGTGTCTTTAGGCACACATAAAAGTAACCAAAACATCCCCAGTGTAAAGGTCTAGGGTGATACAAAAGTATCCCCACTGCACTGCATTGTAAAATGCTATGTGCACATTTAAAAAGCTACCCACACAGGTAAGAAGTAAAAGGACAAAAGGGAAACATTTTTCCCAGTACTGATAATCTGAAGGACTGATCAGTTTTCCCATGACAAATTAGCAAAAGGCCGGGGAAGTGAAGCTGAAGGCTTCACTTCTCTTTAAATAGTCTCAGGATAGGTTAAAAAACAACCACTTGTGTTCAGGCGCGTTATAAATGCCATAACATATCATATCATATTAAAAGCTAAAAGTGTGGGGATCCATAGAATATGGAGGGAATGATGCCTTAAGAGATCTCTTTCTTAACACCGACATATCTCTCTGAACACCTCCGGGTGAAGAATTTATTCTGGGAGGGAGGAAACTCCCTGCTGAGACGATTCAAAGCTGAGTTGTCCGTTCCTTTTATGCGTAGTTCTCTCAGAGAAGTCTGGTTCTCCTCCGCCCATGGCCCAGACCGGAAGACAACCTCTGAGAGCATCCAGGACACGAAATTCCTTGCCATTTGGTGCAAGACATTGTGGTTATTTGAGTATTTACAGAATCGCTGACTTACCCCAAGCTGGTTTTTGAACCAAATAAGGGCTCTGGATGCTGCGTGGATGACATCAGAATTGAAACTTGTTCCCACTTTTCCTGGTGTGTTAGATGTTCAAAGGTCACCCCACAGTCCCAGGGGTTTTTACATCTGAGAAGAAGGCTGGCACCCCTACATTATGGGAGCAATGGAACTTCAACACCACCTTAGGAAGGAAAGAGAGGTCACACTTTAGGACTATATTGTCTGAATACACGGTCAGAATAGGAAGAATAGAAAGTAATGCCCCAAGCTCCCTCCCTCTTCTGAGCTAATGTAATTGCCAGTAGGAAGAATGTTTTAAGGGCGAGGAATTTGGGGCCCAACGCCTGTAAATATTAACTGAAGGGAAGAGCGTTCAGCAATAGAGGTAGCTTTGAAGGGGGGTGCCTTCAAGGGATATGGGTCTGCCAAGAATCATACTCTATGGGCCCTTTTTACCATAGCCTCTCCTTCCTCCATAATGGTCCTAGCAGCCAACCATTTGACCCTCAAGGCACAATACAAGCCACTGTGGTGATTTTGTTTGCAGAATAACAGACTTCCCCTGAAGCTGGTTTTGAACCACATAAGGGGTCTGGATGCCGATGCAAGCACTTTATTGTCCCCACTTTTCCTGGTGTGTTAGGTGTTCCAATGCAGCACCGCAGACCCTGCCACTGGTATCTGTGATAATAGTGGTCAAAAAACCACCACTCAACGGGAAACCCTTCTGAGCCTTCTCTGTATTGCTCTTTACAGTTCTGAAGTCACTGGGGTGGGTTGCTTTGAATTCCTGAAATTCAGAAACCCAGTGTTTCTGAATGTGCATTACCCAGGTACGAAGATATAATGTTGCCCAGGAGACTTTCTGGACACATGTCAGCATGTGCCCCTGCATCAGAAGGAACATTCTCACTGTACAAGCATTCTCCTAAGTGTCTGCCTCAGCAGTAGTCCAAGCTTCTCTGTTCTGTCCTGAAGGCGAGATACCTATTTCCCGATTGTCGAATAAACAGCGCTGTACAGAGAAGCTGCCGTGTTAGCCACTGGTGAAATTTCTCCTGATTAATCAGGAAGCTGAGAGAACATGCATACTGGCAAGTCCTTTCTATGTGAGCCACCAGGTGAATGAAGGCTGCACAAGACCATCACCACATCACCAACAAGTCATCTAAATACACAAAGGTTTTCATAACTTTTAGAAGAAATGCTGTGGAGCAGAAACATTTGTGAAAACTCTTGATACTGACTTTTAAGCCAGAACTGAAGCTCCCTTAACTGAAAAAGTTCCCCTTAGACCGCAAACCTGAGAAACATCTGTTCTGAAATCCTTATAGAGACATGCAAGTCCAGGGGACACCATAAAACCCCCCTGAGACATCATGAGAATTATGTTTAAAGGGTGTCCATTTTGAACTGTTTTCCTGCCATGAACCAATTGAGGGATTTTAGGTTGAGGACCATTCAATATACCTTGGACGGCTTCCTCACCATGAACACTGTATTCTTCTATCTTGTGCTGAGACTGGCTGATGACCCATTTGTCTATGGGGTTATGCATGACTGCTAATGCTGGAGTAGTCTGAAATTGTAAGTTTTAACCCCATCTGACCACTTTGAGGATCCACTGGTCCTGTATTGCTCGCTTCCATTTGTCTGCAAAGGACAACGGCTGAGGGCCCAGCCTGCTGTCATTGTCAGGGCTTCTGCTGCTTATTCATAGAGGTTATTTTCCTATGCCTGAAGGAGGACGATCGAAAAAGTCTATTATATCTAGTGAGCTTCAATTCGAGGAATCAGGTCTTGCTGCTTGCTTGCAGGATTTTCAAAGTTTATCTATGTGGTTGTCATTGCGAAAAACCCAATGTGCCTTATCCTACAGCTTGTTCCCAAACATAAGAAACTCTTCATCAAAGATTATCTGCATTGCAGTGACCTTCTGACAACCCTCTGGATGCCAGTCTCGTAAGTGAAGTGGCATCTAGATGAAACTAGTCCCGTGTGGTCATTGCAGATGCTCTGATACAATCAAATACCAGATCCAAGAGTACCTCCATTTGGCAGTGCATAGCTTCCAGAAAGCACAGTCTGCCCCTTCCTAAATTGGATTTAACTCTGGAATCCAATTAGGACTGTCTTCGCTGTGTAGCCTGCATGAGTGCCTGTATTTGTATTTTGTATTTTATTGAGATTAATATAGTGCTTTCATCAAAACACTGCACAAAAGACATTACATAATGAACAATGGTAGTAATGTATACATCTTTAGTTAGGCTAGACAAGAGAGAAAATGGAATTTTAAGAAAATAGTAAAAATAGTTAGGGAAGGAGAGACACTAATGTCAAGAGAAAGAGCGTTCTAGTGTTTAAGGGCTAGGAGTGGCAAGGATCTAAAGTGAGAATAAGCAAAAGGGGCTTTGGGGGCAGTGAGAAGCAATTGAGCTTGAGAGTGAATCGAACAAGAAGGTAGCTACAGGAAACCAAGGATGAGAAGTCGGGTCGCGCAAACCCATGAATAACAATGCAGATGAATTGAAAAAGAAGGTGAGACACAAAAGGGAGCCATGGGATAGAAAAAGTGGAAGCTGAAACAGAGGTGGGGGGAGAAAGATGAAAAAGATTAAAGCAAAACGGTATGGCAGTTTTAAAAAGAGGCGGACTTGATAGGCAGGAAGTGCAATTAGAAGGGCAGAGCAGTACTCAAGACATGAAAAAATGAAGGAAGCAAGAAGAAGCTTAGTTGCATGAATGGAAAGAAAGGGAGGAAATGTGTAAATATTTTAGAGATTAAAAAACAGGAGGTACAGGCAGTGTTAGAGATATGAGAAGAAAACAGAAAGAGCAGAGTCAAGCAGGACACCAGGTTTCCAAGTTGACGTCAACATAGGATGGGAGAAGGGTAGGGGAGGGGGAAGACAAGTGGGGAATGATAAAGGATTAGGAATTGAGGCAGGAAAATAGAGTTTCTTGGTTTTGGTAGAATTCGGATGAAGAGAATTCATCCAGACCTGGACTACAAGAATGCAGCTGCAAAAGGTGCAATGAATTGCATTATGGAGGTGACAGGTGTGTACACGTGTAGACCTTCTTCATGGCGCTATACAATTTCATATTAATTTGATCCTTGATGGCTGCCTCCTCTTCCTGTGAGGACGTTCCCAGGAAGTCAGGTAGTCATCTGCGGCCAGTGCCTGTGAAAGTGACTTGTCATCTCCTTTAAGAGAGTATAGTTTTGCCATACATATTGAGATAGACATTTTCTCTGGCTCCTTCCATTCTCAGCCAAATCCTTGTTGGCTGAATACTTCAACTGGTGAATATTTGGATCTTCCCTGAATCTGTAGAATCCAGCAATAGGAAACACATATATTTCCTCTACAACCTCTGTCTTCTCTACCCTGCTTACCAATTTTCCAACCTGCTTGTTTTCTTCTTCTGATGAGAAAGAATCTATGAAGGCGGAGAATCATGAGGAGGATGAGGAGGAAGTGTCTGTGTTTCTCCCCTTTCTCCTTCCTGTTTAATCGCTCAGGGTCTGCTTTACCAGTTTGTTCACCTGGGCTTCAGAAAATAAAATCTTATCTTTTTCTCCTTTCTTCTTGTCTGTCTGGGCTACAGGAGACCTCTCTGTAGTTGTAGCAGTAGCAGTAGTAGAAGTAGTAGTTTGTCATTTATATAGCACCTTTATCCCATTAGTATTGCCTCAATGTGCTTGTGGGGCTGAACGCCATTGGGATACCGGAGGATTAGGGTATGAGATTTCTGAGAAGGAATATTATGCGTGTGCGCATCATGGTGAGATAGGAAGTTAGATGGACTGGCCGTGTCCCAATAAGCTATGCATGATGGTCAGCCATGTGGATGTGTGCTGGCCAGGATAGTGTGCAAGTGCAATAGACTCGTTATGTGTCCAGTCAGACCAATTATTTTGTCGCATTTCGTAGCTGCATTCCGATGGCAGAGATGTTGTGATTTATGTATTAGCCTGGTCTATGGAGGCAAATGTGTGAGAGTGGGTAGCCATGCTGGCATTTGGTGTCCACCAGAGTGTTGCTTGCCTATGTACCTTGAGGGTCATATTGGAGTATTGTCTTTGGTATTTCTGAGTGTTTTGAGTCATCCGGTCTGCTCCAATAATTGCACTTTACCTTGCTCTGTAGGGTAAACTGTGGTGACATCGATTGTGACCATGTCTAGGTGCCATGAGGTAAGTGAGATAGGGAAGTTCTTCAGGTTGCTTCAGGGAACAACAATGTTTTCAGGGCCTTCCTGAAGGAGAGTTAGTCCTCATTGGGGAAGAGGTTCGGTAGAAGGTAGTTCCAGAGTGTGGGAGCTTGGATGGAGAAGGAGGATCCTCCAATTCTGGTGGAATTGAAAGGGGTGGTCACAAGGAGGAGTGCAGAGACGGATCTGAGGTGTCTGATGGGTTGGTAGGGTACAGACTTATGCTGACACATTGGTGGCAAACCATACTAGCTTCCTCAAACTCACCAGTTCCAGCAGGTTCTACCTCTTCAGCACACACCTTTGAGGTGGAGAGCATTTGTTGGGACAACACCCCCCACCCCCATGAGACAGGTGATGGGTACAACAGCATTTGGTATAGACCAATCAAAGGGTGGATCGCCAGCACTGAAGCCTGAAGAAGACTCAATGGAACCAGTTACCCCTGCAGATGTTTTGACCTACAACTCCCATCAGCCCAGGCCAGGATATGGAATGGTGAGAGATCATGAGGGTTTGGGGGCCAACACACCTGGTGGGTGACAAGTTGGATACTAGGGCCATCTCATCCTTTGGAGGTTGAGAAATTAACCATCAGGTTGGAAAACACCACCATCTGTTTAGTCGCTTAAAGACATTTCGTGAGGGATGCTGCCGAAACAGTAATTATTTCTTGTATATATTGCAGAAGGCACTTTGCCAACTGTCTCAGGGTTTCTTTTGCACATGTACCAAGCCACCTGCAGGATGCCCTCGTACCATCAACACGGGTTCTTCAACATTGTTCTTTGTGCACACAGACCCTGAACTTCAACCTGCAGCCAGCTGAAGTCCAATGTGCACACCTGCAGTTTGTGGACTTTCAGGTTTCTGTCTTGGGATGGTGTGACTACACCTTAATTACACCCAAAAGGGGGAAAACAAGGTGGCTTCTGTGCTTGGACTGTGGAAAAAGGTGGCAATGTGATGACACTAGGAGGGCAACCTATTATGACAACACTGAATATTAAGGAGGTCTGGCTCAGTCAAGAACCCCTCGTTGGGGCTAACAGTGATGCTGAGCACTGTTTTGTCCACAGCTGACACTTTTTTTTAATTAAAATGCATTTGGTTTACATCTTAATCCTTACATTTATCATTCACATTCAATCTACATTGTTTTCCTTATAAAAAAACGGCAACATCTTTGTCTTTTATACTTCTTCATTACTGTTACTGTTTTCCAGCATAATAGTTTCCCAGAAGTGAACTATGGTTGCAACCATCTTTCTTTTATATCCCATCAAGATTTGACTCCATATTTCTTCTTTTTCCATTTCTACTGTGGCACTAAGATATTTGTCGCTGAAGAGCAGTCTTTTTTGATTTAGTGCCTCGCATTCCATAATCACATGATAGAGAGTTTCTGTTTTTCCTATTGTTTGACAGAATCTGCAGTCGCTATTTGCACTTTTATTTTGGCTCCATTTCCCCTGAACTTCTCTTGTTGGAAGTAGGTTCAGTCTGAATCTTAAAAACATGTCTCTAATTCTTCGATCCGGGTATAATTGTAGGTAGTATGGAAGTTGGTTGAGTGATCTTGCCTCTCCCTCGCATTTCAGTGTCATTTTATATCAGTCTTTCTGCTCTTGAGTTTCGATCCAATCAGTTCGGCTCAGCTTCTTTTTTTCGATTTGAGGCATTTTCATCAATGTCTCCAATGTAATTCCTTTTTTGTTACATATACTCATAGACGCTTCTTTCCATTTGTTTAGTGTAGCATCATTAACTTGTTCTTGTGAAGTTCTTAGTATTTCCAATGCCGGTATCTTTTCTTCGCTGTTCATTTTCCTGAATAGATCTAATATTTTCCATTCTATTATTGATTCTAGTGATTGGAGGCCCAGTTCATAACGAATACGTGTCATTGGCATGTTCTGGGGTAGACTTAGTACTTTCCGCCAATAAATCGCCTCCAGTTTCATCCATATGGTTCTGTCATGGTTGATCATAGTTTCAGCACCATATGCAAGGATCGCTGTCACCTTTTGCTTGTAAAATGTTACAACTGGTATGAGAGAAAATTTCCCGAATTTCTTATGTATTGACAGACTTTGTCTGGCCAGCATTCTGGTTTTAGCTTTTAAGTGTTCTGCCCATGGCGCTTCTGTCAGTGATTGATTGATCCATATCCCTAGATATTTATAAGTTGTGACCTGGATCAATTTTTCTTCCTGGAGGTAATAATTAAAGGTTTTATTCCCTTTTGATTTCTTCATTGTCAGATACATAATTCTTGTTTTCTTGATGTTTATTGTTAGTTCATTTTTTTCAATGTATTCATGAGTTTTGTTTAGGGCTTTTTGTAATCTGCACAGTGTTTTTGCTAATAGAATAATATCATCTGCATATATCAACAAGGTACTGCCGTCGCATTTAATTTCGGCGGATTAATGCTCGGTGTACATATGGACTCTTCAAAATCCGACGTGAACAGACTGAACAGTGCAGCTGCTAGCAGACACCATTGCTTTAAGCCATGCCAGGTGTTAATTTGCTTTGTTATTATTCTGTCCGATCGCATTCTCACTTGTATTTTTGTGTACAAGAGTTTTATTGGTTCTAGGATGTCGCTAGGACATCTCCATTGTTCAAGTTTGTTCCAAAGCAAGTCTCTATTGATTTTATCATAGGCTAGGCTCAGGTTGACATACGCTGCTATATTATTCGTTTTTGTTCTTTCCGCTTCCTGTTTCATCAGATTTAAGATCATAAGATTTATATTTGTACCGACATTACGCACAAATCCTGTTTGTCGCACTGCTTGATGTTTTGTTTGTTTAGCCCAAATGTTTAATCTTGTCAGTATAAGGTTGGCAAACATTTTCCCTAACGGGTCCAGGAGCGCCAACGTTCGGTAGTTCTTTGGCTCCTTAGATGATCCTTGTTTATACATTGGGATTAGTGTTGCCATTTTCCAGGAATCAGGGACATTTTTCGTACGGTTAATCAGGTCTATAATTTTACCACTGAATTGTGCCCAAATTTCAGGGTTTTGTTTTAATGTGGCATTTGACATGCCGTCCGGGCCCGGGGCCCTTGATGTATTTAGTTTTTTTATTCTGATGGTAATTTCATCAATATCGTATCTTATGTTCCATGACTTTTGCGTGTGTTGCTGAATTTTATTCGTTACTGTTGGTCTTTCTTCATAGAGTGCTGTAAAGTACTCTACCCACGCGGCTTCTGGGACATCCACTATCATTGCATCCTCTGAGTTTTTATTCGATTTCAAGAGTTCCCATAAACGTCTGGTGTTACAATTTTTAAGGGAAGCCATCATAGATTCAGCGTTTTCTTGATCTTGCATCATTTTAGCATTTTTATGCCAGTTTTTGAATTTTTGTTTTGCTTGGCCAATTATTCTTTTTTTGGTTTGTGGAGATTCCTTTTGTGCTCTTTTAATGATCACTTTTTTTTTCCTTTTTCTTTTCTGCGATAACTTTGTTATAAATATATTTTCGTTCTGGCTTTGAGTAATGATTCAATCGCTGCTTCATTTGGAATTGGTTGGTTAACCATCCATAATTCATTTTATTGGAATCTTCTTTCTTTGAATTCGTTAATGTTTCTGTGATTTCATTTAATCTGTTATGTGGAATTCTCAAACGATTCATTCTATCTGATAGCGTCAGATTGTGTAAATGTATTTTGAGTCGTTCTCCTTTGTTCATTTGCCATGAGCGCTTTAGTATATAGTGGTCACTATGTTCGCTAAATGGATTTTTGGCTTTGATTTTAGCTTGAGTAATTCCCTTACTAGTATAGATATAATCAATAATTGATTTGGTTTTTCCTCTTGACCATGTTGGTATTGGTTTTGTTGCTGCATTGAGGGCATCCTATCTTTTCAAGTTTCTATTGCGTGTCTCTGTTATCCACCTTCGTGCTCTATGTTCCAGCAGTTGGTCTTCTATTGGTTCTCCTTTATCGTCAAATAGATGCAAGTTGAAATCTCCACATATAATAAATTCGCCATCTTGATACTCCTGTGCGATGTTGTCTATCTTAGTAAAGATAGTATCTATTACCGTTTCTTCTGGCACTTTCCTTGGATTCCAATATACATTCATGATGTTTAAGTGTTGGGTCCTTGTAGTCTCTTTATTACTCTGTGGTTGTGTCATCACTTGCATTTTGACTAAGGTGTTTTGCACCCAATTTCCTATGTTCTGATATTCGATAATTTCTGTTGCCAGGTCTTGACTGATTAAGGTAATAAGTCCTGCCGATGGTCTGCCTCCATTGTTGTTAATTGCAGGGTTCATGTGTATAAGAAATCATTCGCATACTGGGGGCGCTGTTAGCCATGTCTCCTGTAAGCATATCACTTCTACTGAGTTCAGCTCAGGTCGTTCCATTTGGAAAAGATGCAAGTGTCCCCTAGTATTCCATGAACATAGTGTTACTGTTTGTTTGTTGTTTCCTGTTCATTGTTATTGTCTTGGTTTTTTTGTTTCCTCGTGTCTACTCTTTTTCATACTAATTTCCCGCCAGAAGGATGATTTTTCAAAATTCCATCTGTTAGGTGTTTTGTCGTTGAATTGTCTTGGATTCGTTCTTTTTTGCTCATCCTTGTACCATCTTTCTTTCTCTTTTTCATTCCATCCTTTATTTTCATTGTATGAATTGCTTACAACACTACTGATGTCAGAGTATGTTCTGTTACACTCTTGCTGAGTCATGATGGATATTTCTTTAAACAGCTGACACTTTATTGTGGTAACATTTTGTTCCACAGTGGCGCGTGAGAAACACCATCTTGGAATCAGAGATTTGAAGAGTGTAGGAGGGGGGCTCTGAATTTCTAAGGGGCTATGAATTACAGGGGTGTGTTAGCTTATTATGCATATGTGGTGTTAGTGGGCTTATGTAGAGACAGGCAAATAGAAACACGTGCAAGCAGTGGCAAATGCAGCCGGCGCACACCGGTGGAAATGCACAGATTTCAGGAACAGAGAGCACATGTTAAAAATAATTTCATTTCAGGATAATATTCCATTTGACTGAATTTGCACCAAATTTTACAACTAATATGCACTAAAACAATTAAGTCATTGTGTCCCATTTAATCAAATGAACCCCATATCCTCAACATAGAGTGCCAATTAGTTCATGGAAATAAATGTTCTGAATTCAAATTTGTAATTCATGTGGCTTTGTTCAATGAGAGTTTTAAACGTGCAGCATAGCAGAGGCTGCCAATATGAAATATGTGCTCCTAAAAAGGCCATTGTGATTGGCAGGAAGTAAAAGGAAGAAGATGTTACATCTGTAGTTTAGCAGGACAGTCATTTTCAATGGGGAAAACACTGAGCAGGACGGATGAATTGGTATGATCTGGTTGAGGGGAAGGATTTCTTTTGACTGACAGCAGGAGATTATAAAAGACGCTGTGAGTGGGTGTAGGAGGCAGGCATCCTGTGACATCCAGGGAGAGACATTCTGGAGAGATCCTCGAGTGCTGGGCTGAGACAGTGCTGGCAGGCAGGCAGCCTGGGACACATTACTAAGACAGTGCTAGCAGGCTTCCTGGGGTTGTGACAATCCTTATTGGTGGGCAAACCAAGTAAGAGGGATTCCCATGTTCAGATGTGCCAGGAATCTCACCAATTTATAGGTAGACATAGGTCGAAGTGAGTGTATTGGATTTGCCTGTCCGATAGTCAGTCAGGGATAGGTAATTTCATGTGTAATGTTTCAATGTTATAAGTCCATGCTGAATTTATAATATTGCTTTACAGTTTGACTTTTATGGAGCTTAATTCTTGCCAAGTTCTTTGCTTTCAAGGTCGGGTTGCTAGGGCTGGTTACAGCTCGTTCTATTTTTAAAATGTGCCTTTTGCTTCTTTTTAAAATATTTGCACCAACCAATCTGTTCTATGCATAGTTGTTGCTATGTGTAATTTGTTCGGAAAAGTGTCCCCCAGGCCCTTAAAGCTCCACTTTGCCAGCTCTCCCCTGCCTGCACCCTCCTCCTGCACCAACACCCCCCCCTGCTCTGAATGGACCACCGGCCCGTGTTGCCTGGGTCTACCGACCCGTGTTTGCCTCTGCTCCCTTCTTATGCGAAGAAGAAGCAAGGTGAGTGATTGTTAGGAGCCTTAGTCCTTTGTGCCCAAATTTTAACGATTTGTGTGGAAAAGCAGCCCCCAGGCCCTCGAAGCTCCCCTTTGCCAGCTCTCCTCTGCCCGCACCCTCTTCCTGCTTCCCAACCCTCCTGCCTCCCGACCCCCCCCTGCTCTGATTGGACCATCGGCCCATGTTGCCTGGGTCTACCGACCCGTGTTTGCATCCGCTCCCTTCTTTTGCGAGGAAGAAGGGAGGTGAGCGTATGTTAGGAGCCTTATTCCGTTGTGCCCAAATGTGCCCAATTTGTTTGGAAAAGCGGCCGCCAGGCCCTCAAAGCTCCCCTTTGCCAGCTCTCCCCTGCCCGCACCCTCTTCCTGCTTCCCAACCCTCCGTCCTCCTGCCCCGGTCCCCCCCTGCTCTGATTGGCCCAACGGCCTGTGCTGCCCAAGCCATAACTGACCTTCCCAGGGCAGCCCTCTGCCCGTGCAGCCCTGCAGCAATGGGCCCCAAGGCAAAGGGCGGCTCCAACAATGGCGGCTTCAAAAAGTGTCTGCAGGTATCAGCAGTGGAAGCCAGGGACTAGCCGTCAACCAGCATCAACCACCCAAGAAAGTGTGGCATGGTTGGGGAGTAGAGCACTTAGATGGAATTATGACTGTTAGCCTGCGTCGATTCTAGATAGAAATGTGATTGTTATCATGTCCAACACTTAGGTAGAATTATAAATATTAGCATGTACCACACTCAGAATTGTAAATGTTAACATGTGCCACACTTAGATAGAATTGTGAATGGTAGCATGTGCCACAATTAGATTGAATTGTAAATGTTAGCATGTCCCACACTTAGATTGAATTGTAAATGGTAGCATGTACCATATTTGGACGAAATCGAGAACATTAGCCTGAGTTGCATCTAGATAGAAATGCAATTGTCAGCATGTCCCACACTTAGATACGACTGTGATTGGTAGCATGTCCCACACTTAGGTAGAACTATAAATATTAGCATGCGCCACACTCAGAATTGTAAATGTTAACATGTGCCACACTTAGATAGAATTGTGAATGGTAGCATGTGCCACAATTAGATGGAATTGTAAATACTAGCATGTGCCACATTTATATTGAATTGTGAATGGTAGCATGTCCCACACTTAGATTGAATTGTGAATGGTAGCATGTCCCACTCTTAGATGGAATTGTAAGTGTTAGCATGTGCCGCACTTAGATGTAATTGTGAATCGTAGCATGTACCACACGTAGAGATGAAATCGTGAACATTAGCCTGAGTCGCATCTAAATAGACATACAATTGTCAACATGTCCCATGGAATTGTAAATGGTGCACCAGAATGGTAGCATGGTGAATGGTAGCATGTACCACACTTAGATGGAATCATAACCATTAGCCTGCGTTGCATATAGATAGAATTGTACATGTTACCATGTCCCAGCTTGTCCCACACCTAGATGGAATTATGAATGGTAGCATATACCACACTCAGATGAAATCGCGAACATTAGCCAGAGTCGCATCTATATAGAAATGCGATTGTTAGCACGTCCCAAACTTTGATGGAATTGTGAATGGTAGCAGGTGCCACACTTAGATGAAATCATGAGCATTAGCCTGAGTCACATCTGGATAGAAATGTGAATGTTAGCATGTCCCAGCATGTGCCACACCTAGGCGGAATTGTGAATGTTAGCAGGACCCACACTTAGATGGACTTGTGGATTGAAGCATGTGCCTCACTTAGATGAAGTCACGAACATTAGCCTGAGTCACATCTAGACAGAAATGCAAATGTTTGCATGTCGCACACTTGGGTAGAGTTGTGAATGGTAGCATGTGCCACACTTGGATGAAATCGTGAACATTAGCCTGAATCGCATCTAGATAGAAATGCAAATGTAATTGTTAGCATGCCCCACACGTGTGTCACTGTTCCCCATGCTGTTGCTATAAATCTGTATACCCCCTCCTTTCACTGTAAGCCCAGCCTCCTGTCACTGTGTGTTTGTGTGTTGCTGTGTTCCCTGCCATCCTGTCCATGTGCCTGGTCTCCGGCGCTTTAAAGATAACCATCATATCACATCACTACGCTTACTCTCTACTATGCTACATCACACAACTAGAACATAGCTATACCCCTGACAAATTCGGCCTAGCTGTTCACATACACATCCTTCAGGCCCAACGCAGCCAGAACCCAGTTTCCACCCTCCAGACTGCACACATCCAACTGATATCTTCAGCACCACACCTAACGCTAGGATGCAGCTACCATCCGGCAATGACATCAGCTGCACACATATCTGGTGCACCCACACACCCTACGGCTCTATCTCTCTCTACTGACCAGAAATGCGGTTCCCGAGGACGCTCAACCTACCAGTGCTTTGAGATCATACCAATGATGTATAGAGTGCTATATAAATGCCAAGAAGCATAACATAACATAATTGGTAAGTTTATCTGTCACGATAAAGACACATCATAAAAATGACTTCGTGTTCTGATGCATTTTGTGGCAGCTTGTCATTCTACTTGATCTGCACACATAGAGGAGCGCGCAATAATAAATGTTTCCAAATGAAGAATCTGATGTGAACTCTATAGTTGGAAAGTGAATGAGTATGTGGTTTTTCATTTAGCCTGTTTACAGTTGTGCAGATCAGCCACCAGGGCATACATCAGCATCATAAATAAGGTGCTGAGAGGTGGAGGTACCGTCCCATATTAAGTGTAATAAGTCCAGGATCTGGTATTGTGAATAACCCTGGGATAAAAAGGACACGTGTTAGACTATATTCTGAGGACAGTTTTACCTCTTTAGAGGGAATCCACCAATGCACTATCGTAAGTGTTATTATACCACAATAAGATACCACTATTTACCACAATAATAAAATACCACAAGATCATGTGTAACTCCTCTAGAAAATATACCTAACATATTTGGTGCATTGGCCATTAGGAACTTTAAAACAGTTACTGGGTGTGGCGTTGCATGATAGGCATAGACATAGTGTGCACTTAAAAAGTAAATGAGTGCTGTGAAGTGATAGTGCAGCGTTGTGTGCTTATTTGAATCACACAACAGTGTCACCATGTCTCAAATTGAAGCTTATTTTTCTGATCTGGCAAACTATCTTGAGGCAAAACCTTTTGCCCGTGCAGTTTGGTCTTAAGAAAATGCAACAATATAGAAAGACAGGATTTGCAGGGAAGAGGCGAAAAAGCTGCTGCAAAATATTTTTGAGGAAGGGGGCATTGTGCAGATATTGGGCATGAGGCTATATAGAGTCCCAGATCGAAAGGAGGAGAAAAATAATATTATAAGGCTATGTGCCAAATTATGGTTCTTATTGCACAGGTCTTTGAAAAGGCAAGTATAAGATGCTGAGGTAATTAGTAAGCTGCAGGCTAGTTTGTATGATGCAGTTTATCAAATACATCTACTAAAAGCAAAATTAGAGCAGTTTAATACAGAATTGCAATCTAAATGTAGCAATATGGATACTGAATTGTCTCAGAAAGAAAAACAATTTAATGAGAGCGAGCAAGAGTTAATGCACTTAAAAAAGGGATTGCAGATGCAATAAAACAAGACAAAGATGATGCCATTTCAGAATTACAATCACTTAGAGATCATAACATGGAAAAAGATAAAGAATCCGGTGCTGTGGAACGGGAAATAGTTAAATTGTTAGAAGAGAATGACAAGGAAGATAGAGCATTTGACCAGTGCCAGGCACAAATACACGAGCTGCAAGCCATGATTAATAAGATTAGGGATGAAAATTCTAATCTTTGCCATGAGGCAGAACCACTTCATGGACAATGCAAGAATCTGGAACAGCAGATATTTAGTCTACAATCTCAGGAAAGTTGACACGGAACTACATTCAATGGAGTAGAAGTTAACCCCAGCTCTGCCCAAGGGAACAGTGTACCAACAGTCATTCCTATTGCCAGAACTTATTACAGCCCAATGGTGGGATATGAATCACCAGCCAATGGTTACAATCTTTCTTGCTCACAAGAGAACAGAAATGAGCGACAGAATAACACACACCAAAATGCACCATGTAGCCCTATTAAAATCATGAAGTAAATCAAAACTTTGATTAAACCATTCAAAAAGGGAGGAGATTGTTGCATCGAAGACCATTTACAAACAGTCCATGAAATATTTAAAGCCCTCCAGATACGTAGGGAACAGTATAGACAGTACTTTCACCTAACACTTGATTCAGCAGCTGTTAGTATCATTCAGGGTCTCAATGAAAAGGAAAACTTGTCATGGGTAGACTTTGAGAAAGGGGTTAGACATCAATTTTCACCTTATCAGTCAATACAAGATGCAAAAAAGGCAGCATATGCAATGACTGCAAAGCAAGTTCCTCCAAGATTTAAAAAGAGCATTTTCATGCTTTGATGTGGCCTAATTCTGTGGAATTTAAGACTGCATACTTTTATTGACTCCAAAAAGAAATTTGATCCCATTTGATTTGTGAATTTGACCAGGAAAAATCACTCGAATGGATAATAGAACAAGGGACCAAACTATATGAAATAATATATGGCCAGAGAGAGGAAGGGACTAAGAATAAAGAGACAAAATCAAAAACTAAACAACCTACACCAGCAATAATGGAATACAATCTGCAAAAATGCTGCTTGAATCAGTCCAAACCCAGGCAAGAAACAACATGACACCTAATTAAAGGAACATGTTGCCACAGAAGACACAACCCCAAACCCAGTAACAGAGAGTCTCACATAAGCCCTAGATATCTGGGCAATGCCCCCCGAGTGGGATTTCACCCTGATATGTCAGTCCTAAATAACAATCAAAATCAAATGTACTATGGCCTGTACCAGACATTGGGGGCTCAGAGAAGATTTGACCCTAACACAATGGCGTATCACCACCAAGAAAGACCAAGGTATGTGGATAGATTTACAGAACATGGAAATCGGCATAGGGGACAATTCCCACCAAATGAAAGATAAAATATGAACTATGTCCCTCACCATTACAACCAAACACCACCACCAGTCGACCATGGTCAAAGGATGGTCACTCCACGTTCTCCACATCCTATGTCCCATGATTTCAGAGGTAACACAAATAGAAATCAATCTCCTGAGAGGAACCAGAGTAGGCCCAATCAGGGTGAATTTAACCAATACCGGTCCAGGCCACAAAGAGAAGAAACCAGAGACATGGACGGGTTTCAATGCCTAGAGGCCCAAGTCAAAATTGCTTTCTGAACAAATGGGCAAGCTCTGTGCAGTTCATAAACAACAGTCAAATGAAGGCGCAGAATGCCATAAGAGTTATCTTGTGCGCTCTGACAACAAGTGTCTATTTAATAGCCCCTGCACTGATACAAACACAGGAAATGCTGAATCACCTTTGTATAACGGTCCTGAATTGCCCGCTGATTCAAAAATAAGAATACAAATGAATGAAAGAGAGACAGGGAATGCCAACACACACAAAAAGGAAGTGTGGTTCAATTTAGAGTTGAATCAGACTATTGAAGTGTGTGAAGATGAAGAACAAAAAGGGGAACATGAACAAGAAAAACCTGAAGAACAGAGAAACAGATTTAAAAAGAACATCCAATGTGAAAATAAAACACAAGATGAAGATGAAGGGTTAGTAGTTAGAATATCCTTCCTTAATAGTCAGAATACTGTTGAGCTCCAGACAGAAAAAACAGTGGCTCAAAAGGCGCGTGCAGGTCAGTCACCTGAGGAGTATTTTGAACCACAAATATTTCAAGAGACGGAAAGGGCAGACAAAAAGCAAAACACAGATAAGTGTCATGCGCCAGAAATTAACGGGCTGCCATGTGACACTTGTGAAAATGTTCAGTCAAAAAGTTGCAGTGTGAACACTGGTAGTCCCAGGTCAGAGAGGCAGTAGGTGCCTGCACTCCAAATGGGTTCTGAGCCCAGAAAAATATACAAAGCAATCTAAAACAAAGTGGCTAAAAAGGAGGAAAAAATATTATTTCACATTACCATCTGCTTAGCAAGGAGTGAAAAGGGGCCAAGGAAGGTGAGTCCTGAAATCAGCAAAAACTCCCACTGTTTGTGTGTGCTAGATGTGATTGAAGACAGAAACTATACTCCTATCACTGTGGATGAAAAATGTTATGCATTTGCAATGATTGATAGGGGTGCCCAGGCCATGATAATGTCAAAAGAACTAGTAAAAAGTATCAATTAAGGGATATCCCCAAACAGTCACATAAAGGTGAGACAAAATAAAGACCCTTTGCACAACTTCAATGGTGAAGAAATACCTATTGAAGGTGTCATTGAGGTTGACATAAAGATAGGGAAGCAAAGGATGACACAGGAAGTATTGATCACATCTATCAGTGAAATACCTTTCATCAGAGGGACAAATTGCCTGAAGAGGTTGTCGCCCCTCATTGTTGGGGTCAATGGGGTCTTATGGTCCTTAGCCAAGAAACCATTGAGGCCTAAGAAAACAATGACACAAAACAACAATGTAAGAGAATGCCATACTGTGGCTAAGTCAGAAAGTGCAGTGGAAGTATATCTTCAGAATGGCTGTGTGCCTAGTGTCACTGTCATTCTCATGTGTCAGGATGAAATGTGGGGTGAAAAAGAGAAGCAGTCTCTGGAGATTTATTTGGATCCCAAGAAAAAAAGCAAACAGAAATAGATGAAAACACATTGTGTTTTCATCTAAAGGAAGATTAATGCAAGCCTAAGGTCACTCCAGAGATAAGCGCCGAAAAACACATTTCAACCCTTTCTGAAATACACATGGGAGATGGGCAGCCATGAAATGATAGAAGCCACTTTAGCACTTGAACATGAAAGAAGTTTCATTAACGAGAAAGCACACCAGCAGATCCCAACATTGAGACTAAAGAATCCACACATTTGTGGCCTGGATGATTCAGAGTCAGGGCAAAGGATTGTAGGAAGATGTATGTTAAAGATTACAATTGGTCCTAAGAGTATCCATCGCAATGTGTGGATCGTGAGTGGGACACAAAGCACATTTTACTTGGGAAATGATATCATGCACAGAATGTGTATGGTGTTAGACTTTCTAAATCCAAAGGTTTGGTCCAGATTAGGAGGGGCTGCACCTGAATTTGAGTACAAAAGACAAGTTTATCATTGTGCGCAGATGGTGCCATATGCAGTTAAACTGCAGGTGAAAAAGGATGTATCCATTCTTGCATTCACCAGACAAGTTACAATAGAATTAAAATACAGAAAGGGACAACAGTTAAAATATGCTAATGCATTTGTGTGTCTAAATGAATCCATGAAGCAGCACGAGCTACAATGCAAAAATACACCTCTGATAGAGATTGGGGAAGGACCCATTAACATTTTGGTGGACAATAAAGGGTGCCAGGACATTAATTTAGAAGAGAATTCAGCAATAGGAATTGCAATACAGAAATCTTATTATACTGCAGATTTCAGTAATGCTGTGATTGGGAACTTCCCTGAAAGATATGTGACTACGCATGGTGAATTGCCAGAATCCTTGGACTCTCAACCTAACAGAATCTTTAAAGTTCAGTCTGTGTATCCTTATGAATTAAATGAAATAGTGTGTTGTCATCAGGATGATTGCATCCTATTTGAATTAAATTAAGCTAAAACAGAAAAGCAGCATATTGAAATGGAAGTCAATATTCCAAAATATTTAAGTGTGTCAACTCTCCAAAGTGATACAGCCACACGGCTAGAGGAAAGTATAGGGGTTCCTCTGTTGGAGGACTTCCCAGAGTTCTCTAAAATGCTACAAGAGAAAATTCAGGCTGCAGATGCTTGCATAAATGAAGAAGAAAAAGACCAATTGAGAACAATATTTATGGAATTCAAAGAGGTTTTTGCCAAGGATGTATATGATTGTGGATTAACAGATTTGCATGTTGCTACCTTACCAGAAGGACATGGTAGGGAGGCAGTGTTTGTGCAACAATATAGATTGCCCATGACATGTTTGGAATAGCTAGCTGAGATAATTAGAAATTTAGAATCTAGAGGAATTATTAGGCCCTTTCCTAGCATATCAAACACCCCATGTTAGGTGTGTTAAAACCTATTTATCAATGGTGTTTGTGTGCAGATCTACACGTAATAAATAACATGGTACCTGTTTCAAGGTGGCCACCTTCATTTATTGATCATGGTCTCACACAGGTTCACGGGTCAAAGGTGTTTACCACATTAGATCTTACAGCGGGGTACTGGTGTATACCACTGGCTGAAGATATCCACAACAAGTTTGCATTTTCTTTTGACAAATTACAATATACATGCTCCCGGACACATTTTGATATGTCAATAGTGGGAGTAAATTGGGGATATTCCTGAGCAAGGCGCTCCCAGATGCAGCTGAAAGGGGGACACTAGCTTACGTGGATGATGTGCCGATTAAGAATGAGAATCTAAAAAGCAATTTCAATGAGATTAGACATGTGCTTAGCCAGTTACAGAAGGCTGGGGCCAAGGTATAATCACAAGCGCGTTAGCTGCTTTAACCATCGTCGCTCCTACGGACAGAACCTTTTTGCCAAATGCGTCCTGTCTTTTAGCCTCGTTATCCGGAGGGGTAGAACATTTGTGCTGCGATCTGGCCTTCCTAGCTGCTGCAGCCGACACTACTGACTCTGGAGATGGTTGAGCGGTCAAGCATTTAGGCGTAGAGTCTGGAGCCTTGAATTTCTTCTCCAACCTGCCCTTTATTGCTGGTTCTGAAAATGGATGGCGCATGGTCCTCAAACCTTCTTGCCAGATCTGATCTAGAATGGGAACTGAGAAGACTGAATTCCTTCTTTTCCCCATATGGTCGAACAAGAAGCACTCCTTCTTTTCTGCTTCATGGCTCAGACCAAACTCAATACAGGCTTTGCCCATCATCGCGTGAAAAGCGCCAATGTCGTCCGGTGGTGATGGTTGAACTGGGCTTCTAGGTGCCTCCATCTCCACTTCCGACTCCCATGTAGGATCCCTCGAAGGGAATGAGGATACCTCTCAAAAAGAATCTCTAGGTTCCGACTCTGAATCTTGTAACTCCCCTTCTTCCGGGTATGAGCATGGTGGTTCCTCGCTCACTGGTCGGGAGGCTGGATTTTTCGTAACCCTCGTAGAAGGACCCGGTTCGTCATCGATAGGTCTCGTCGGCATCCCCGAAGGTGCATCTACGAGGGGTAACTTCTCATCCAACCGCTTCAGAAGAGACTGTAGAGTGGACAACACTTGCAAGGATAATATAGATTGAGGGTTCAATAAAGACGACGAAGCAGGGACATTTTGCCCCCCCCCCCCCGAAATTGTCAACGATGCAATTCCTTAAAATCCCAGATCTGCTGGACCAACGATCTGTTCTCGATCCTTCTCCATGGATGATACTGAGAAGACCGCCTCCGGCTGTAGTAAGGTCTCTGGCAGAACCGCATTGTACACCTCTGGCTGCCACGCCCTTAGAGGTTGTACCGTCAACGATGTCAACGTGGATACGTCTATCGTCGCCATCGTATTCGCCGCGGCCACTACAGGTGTTACCTGTGTCGATGGTAACACGCTCGTCAACAACAGAGTCTCTGTAGACGATGGTGTAGGCTGTGACGCAGACTCTTTTTACGATCCCGCCTTTATTGAGCCATATTTATGCCTCGTTGAGTCTCTACTCGAGGACGACCTGTGATGGTCCCCTGAGGAGGAGGTCTTCAAAGGATCTCTCCCTTTTTTCGATGAAGATGAAGAAGAAGACTTTCCTTGATGGCGATCTTGTCCATGTTTCGACGAGGATTCCTTCGCCTGATGTTTTTCTGAAGGGTGTTTCACCATAGAACGCGGTTTCTTTGGAGGAGGCTCCACTGACACCGACCGGCGATGGGATTCCACCTTGAATGACTTGGGCCTGGATGCCAGGATGCGCGCCGATCATACCTCCGATGAAGGATAGGTTCCTTCATTTAGCCACGTCACCAGGCGTCTATTCCTATCCTCAACTGTTCACCGAGTGATGAGGGTGCAGACAGTACAAACAATCCATGTGCCCATCTCCTTCATAGACTTTTTTTAGTGTGCATGTGGCACACGGGCGGAATAATGCCTTTCCAGACATTTCCAAGAAAAAGCTCTCAAGAGTAGAATTCACCCTTGTACAGAAGTAGAAACAAACACGAGGTGTTCCCGCTACTTTGGAGACGGTTGAAATCTGAAGGGAGCCACGGGTGCGGGGTGTCAGGTCCAATCTTGAATCTTCCTGCAGGAGTGATGCTGGCCCACCGACCCCCCAAGTATGCCTACCGAATAGTCTCTAAGAAGATAAAACTACCAAGCTGGCAAACCCAAGGGGAAAGGGGAATTGGAGAACAAAACAAAGACAGATCTTCACTGGATAACACTGATGTCTGATGCCCTCTGGTACTGGATTATTCTCTCTTCAGTGTCTGTGAAATCTAAGGGAAAAAATAATAGCATATATATATATATTATGTATAACTGATCAATAATTCTGTCTCTCTCTCTCTTATTTACTTTCTTTCTTTTAAAATACCTGTTGCCTCTGCTTGTGTGCTGATAGGCATTATTTTCTGATGATGTTGAAATATTAATTCTGTATTTCTTGGAAACTCATTTATATGTAAACTTTCTTGTATTTCCTAAACTTCAGACAAATCTTCTTTGCAATAGTATCAATAGAATGTCATTGTTGCCAAACTCTCTCTTAAATATTTCCTCTGAGAACAGTCTTTAACATTGAAGATCTTGTAACTCTAATATTGCGCATAAATAAATGTTTTTTAATTCTTCAGAAGAAACCGCACATCCATCCGACGTATCTTCAATATTAAACGAACCGCGCATCCATCCGACGCACTTTTCCTTAAATAAAAAATGAACGAACTGCGCACTTGCGATGCTTCTTTTCCTTGACTACGAGCTACACAGAAACCGACGCCTTAATCCTTGAAGTACGAGCAGCGCCGTGCACTATTTCCGGAGTTGAGATGACGCGTACACGTTGTACGTAAAAAAAACGTAAGGTTCTTTTCTCTAAACTTAATACTAACGACGAACGCGAGGCAAAAGATACGCTCGCGCTCGTCACTAAAATATATAGAGTTAGTTAAAAATATAACTCAACTCAAACTCTATATATATTAAATATTTCTAGAATGAACCGCGCGTTAGTTAGTAACTAGATTAGCATCACGCGTAGATCAAAACTAACAAAAAATAACTTGCAATTGCAGAATACAACAGCAGATTGTAACGATTAAATTTCTGAATAAAATACAGTTCTTTCTTGTCTATGAAAGTTTTCTTTTTTTTAAAAGACAAACGAATTTCACTCCATGTAATATATCTTCAATATTTGAATAATTTAGCTTGCTTCTTCTGTAACTTCTTGTCTTCCAAGAATTCTTGAATATAAGTCTTTCTTTTCTGAAGTCAGGAATTAATAACTCTTCTTAATTAAGGAACTATAGATTTTTCTTAAAACTTCTCTCAGAGCTAAAGAGACTGCGACCTGCCACAAAGGCAACTAAAATGAAAGGCAGTTTAGAACTCTGTTCAAAATTCCAAACAACCTCATCAATGGTTTCCTCCAATCACTGTTGCTGTACTAACCCTCCATCTTGCCTTGGGGAAAGATGTGATTCCTGAAATCGTATTAAGGAATTTTTGTACAATTCCTTTAATAATAATTAAAAAAAAATAACTTGAACATCATACTTCTAAATAGAATTACATCCAAAGGTCTTATTGTTAAATGATGATTTCTAAATCAAGTATGTAAGTAATTGATGTCTATGAGAATTATCTTGGTATGATAACAGTGTGTCTTTTAAGGTTGTGAACCTTTGAAACTCTAGAAATATACCATGGAATCCTGACACAGGGCTATTTATATCCATACGTCCTATTTGGTCAAGCGTACGCAGCCCGAAAACGACGTAGATAGGACACAGAAGTGTCAACATTTTTCCTATAGGAAAGGTCTTTATAAATATACCGAGGGTTCCCAGCCTGACGATGGGGAATATTCTAAGCATGTGAATCCATGAAAGATCCAATGCTGGAGAATGGGTTAAACCCACAAAAGAAGAAAGTTGAGGCGATACATAAACTGAAAGATCCTACTAATCTAAAAGGGTTTAAAAGTTTATTAGGGATGCCAGGTTACAACAGGAAATGTATTGAGAATTATGCAGAGATGACACAACCTTTAACAAGATTACTAAAGCAGGGTGTACCCATGAAATGGGAAAAGGAACAAAGTGAAGCAGTGGCTAGTCTAAAAGAATGTCTCATGAAGGCACCATGTCGGGCATATTCAATAAGGAATCAGGATTTCTTTGTAGACATAGGATTTACTGATCATTGGGCCTCATTACGACTATGGCAGTAGCCATGCTGGTAATTACTGTAGTTGTCTCGCAGTTCTGTTCTGGATGTTTACTGGCAATAGGCAATTACTGGGGCTCAATGGGAATGGGGAGGCCGGTAGCGCTGGTAACGGTGCCAGCGTTACCGGGTATGTCCGCTCGCGGGTGCCGTTCCACACCGCAGGTCGGACCTGCTGGGCTGACAGGCACCCGCAGGCAGACCACATAGTTTGCTGGTCAGGTAACTATGGTACCGACAAGCTTACCGATACTGTATTGACTGGACCGGCAAACTTATAATGAGGCACAATGCATGTCAGCAGTGTTCTATCAAAAGCATGATAGGAATAACAAAACTATTGCATATGCCAGCAAGGCCTTGTCACAAGTAGAAACTAAGTTCAGTGATTATGAAAAAGCACTCCTAACCACTGTCTGGGCCTTACAACATTTCAGTCCCATAATTCAAGGGGAAAAAGTAATTATTGAAACAAATCACCAGCCTCTCCAGTTTCTGCAAAGTAATAGAATCAGATCAGGGAATTTGGCCCAGTCCAGAATTACTTCCTGGACATTGACACTTCAGGGATTTCCTGTAGAAGTGAGATATGGACAAAATAAGAAGAGCCTGGTTGCACAGGGGCTAGCAGACTTGCATGATTGTGCATTTGAGGTCACAGAAATAGAATCAAGTTTTAATGAATTTGTGCAATCCCCACACAAGGCATTCAATGAAGAAATATGTAGGGAATTACCAACCGTGTATGTAGATGGTTGTGCGTACCATGTAGAAAATAACACAGAAAAAGAGCTTGTGGCAGGTATAGGAAATATCTGGTTTAAATGTGACAACATTCCAAGGATAAGCATGAGGATGGGTCCTAGAAGTTGCCAGATGGCAGAATTGGCTGCTATTTAAAAAGCAGTCTCTACAGCAGTAGAAAACAAACTCAACAAGATAGTTCTAGTAACTGATTCTGATTAAACACAAAATAGTTCTGTAGAATATTTACCTGGCTGGAAGGTAAAAGGCATGCTCACCTATAACAGAAAACCACGTAAACATGGCAAGACAATTCAAGCCATAGACAAACTTTTATCAGAAAATGATTTGGTAATACATTGGAGAACAATACTTGGCCATATGAAGATGACAGGTGAGGACAAAGAGGTGAATGACAAGGTAGATCAGTTAGCCAAAATTGGAGCTGTGATTGGAGAATTGTTTCCTATTGAACGCCTGCTTGATGAAATACAGGTAGATGCAATAACACGCTCCAAAACTCCAAAAGCAGTTGAGCAGCCTGTGGTGCAATGGTGTTTTGACACTCCAGATCAGGACCTGATCAAAAGCGCAAAAGGAAGACCTGATTTTAGGCCTATTCTATAATCATTTGATGGATGCAGAGAAAAATCCTCTGACTGAAGAGGATTGTAAAGGGAAAGAAGAATTGAGGGTGTTGCTAAAAAACAAAAAGAGAATTAGCTTACAAGAAGGATTGATGATTAGGGAATCTGTGACAGGTCAAATACAATGGGTAGTGCCCTTGTCATTTCAGGGATTGATATTACATCATTCCCTTGATGTTATAACAGCAGGAATCAGGGATTCTCAGAAAACCTTGAACATTTTGAATGAGTATGCTTATTGGCCACACATGTCCCAAGATGTCCAATTGGGAGCCAGTGCAGGGTATGATATGATATGATATGATATGATATGATATGATATGAAATGGCATTTGTAACGCGCCTATACACAAGTGTTTCAAGGCGCGACGAGGCAGGGAGGGGGAACAAAGGGAAGACAGACAACTATCCTACTAGGCCAGGTGTCATTTAGATCACGCAAGTGCAGGGGTAGGGGGAAGGGAAAAAGTGCAAGGGGAAGGGGAGGGGGGAAGTGCAGTACAGGTAAGTAGAATAAAATAAATAAATAAATAAGGCCAGCTGGTGGCAAGTGCAAGGTGAGTGCAGGCAAGTGCTGGGAAGGGGGGGCTGTAGGGATACAGAGACAGTCCCGCAGTGCAGGGGTTGCCAGGGAGGCAGTGCAAGTGGAGAGTGGCTGGGCCCAGGACCGAGGTCGGTGAGAGTGGCCCAGTTGCAGATTCAGTGCAGTTTCAGTGAAGAATTTAGCAGGGGAGAGGGAGAGAGAGAGCAGAAGCAAAGAGGAAGGTTTTGAGGTGCTTCCGGAACCGGAGATGGTTCTCCTCACGTTTCAGGGCCCTGCCGCGGAGAGAGATCTACCCCCAGCTCGTTGCTTCGAGAAGCGGCTGACCCTGAGGGAGTTGGAGACGGATGAGCGAAGGGCTCAGGAAGGAAGATATTTAGGAAGAGAGAGTTGAAGGTATTTAGGCTCCAGGCCCCAGAAAGGCCTTGTGGACAATGCAGAGGGTTTTGAACTTAATCCTCACAGCCACTGGGAGCCAGTGTAGAGATTTCAGTCCTGGAGAGATTCGGTCCCTGGGCTTGAGGCCAAGGACAAGTCTTGCAGTTCTGTTCTGGATGAGTTGCAGAGGGCGGAGAGTGGAGGCAGGCAGATTAAGATAGAGGCTGTTACAGTAGTCCAGCTTTGAGAGAACCAGGGCCCGGGAGACAGTGAGCTTCTGGGGGAAGGAGAGGAAGGGAAGAATACCTCTGAGGAGGTGCAGCTGGTAGTGTGAATTCTTAGAGACGTCAGATATATGAGGAGAGAAGGAGAGTGTGGAGTGGAAGATGACCCCGAGGTTTTTTGCCTTGCAGGTAGGAGCAGGAAGAGGGCCAAGAGACGCTGGCCAGAGAGCTGCAGGGAAGGAGGGAGTGGGTGAGCCGATGAGTAGAATCTCAGTCTTACTGGCATTAAGGCAGAGGTCATTGGCAGCACACCATTCCTGGATAGCAGACAGACAGTCAGAGATGAGGGAAGGAGAGGAGGAGGCCGAGGGTAGCCTGAAAATGAGCTGGGTATCGTCCACATAGCACTGAAAGTTGGGGCAGAGAGTGGCGATGCGGTGGGCAAGGAGTGCCAGATACTGGTTGAACAGCCATGGAGAGAGATTAGATCCCTGGGGGACACCACAGGTGGAGAAAAATATGTCAGATAGGAAGGACCCTAGTTGGACCTGGGAGGGTCGATTGGAAAGGAAAGAGGTCAGCCACGCCAGAGCCTGACCAGTGATACCCAGGTTGACACAGAGACGGTTGAGCAGGGTGGCATGGTTGACAGTGTCAAAGCCAGAAGAGAGATCGAGCAGAATGAGAACACACGGAGTGTTGGAGTCGAGGTTCAAGAGCAGGTCCTCACAGATGCTCAGGAGAGCAGTTTCCGTGCTTCTGGCAGCTCAGAAGCCAGATTGATGGTCATGAAGACTACCAACAGATTCAGCATGGAGGTTAAGCTGGGAGATGGCCAGTTTCTCCAGGAGTTTGCCCAGGAAGGGAGTGATGGAGATTGGGCGATAGTTAGCCAGGCAGGAGAGGTCGGAAGAGGGTTTCTTAAGAAGAGGGTGCACAAGGGAGTGCTTAAGGGGGGATGGGAAGACTCCAGAGGCGAAGGAGTGGTTGCAAAAGTCAGCCAGGGCAGGAGCCAGGGAATCGATGTGGTCCTTGATAGTTTTGGAGGAACAGGGGTGAACCTGTTTAGACGAGACTTTCATAGATAGGACTTGTCTGGAAACCTTGTCAGCAGAAAAAGGGGAAAGGCAGAGAAGGAGGGGTGGCTGCAGAAGGGCCAGAGGAAGAGCCGGGAAGAGAGGGAGGGAGGTGATAGGAGGAACGTGAGGACAGGATGTCCTGAGTTTTAGAGATGAAGTGAGAGGCCAGTGCAGTGCAGAGGGTCTGGGAGGGGACAGGAGAGGTAGAGACTGCAGCAGGGTTGGCAAGCTCCTTGCAGATTTTAAAGAGTTCGGCAGAGTTGTTAGATGACACAGAGATGTGGGCTTGGATAAGGGTTCTCTTCTTGGTGAGAACGGAGAGACGGTATTGCCTTTGGAGCAGGCAGCAGGCCAGTTTGTCAGAGGATGATCATGAAGCACGCCATTTCCTCTCTGCCACCCTGCACTTGCATTTTAGGGTGACGAGATCTGAGTCATACGAGGAGTTACATTTGGCTTTGGGCTTCAGGCAGATTCTCATGACGGGGGCAAGGATATCAAGAGTATCAGATATAGCAGAGTGGAGCATGGAGAGGGCTGTGTCAGGGTGGGAGTCAGCCGAAGGAGGAGGGGGTGGCGAGAAGGTGGCAGCGAAAGCCTCAACTGACACGCGCTTCATGGGTCGGATGACTGAGAAGGTGGGTGGCAGTGATGAGGGTGGCTTTGCCTGTGGGGTAGGGAGGGTGAGGTGGGAGGATAGGTGAAAGTGATCACTCCAGGAGAGAGGAGTGGAGAGAGGGACGGAGAGGGGAAGTTCAGAAGAGATCAGAGCATCAAGAGTGTGCCCTGCAGAATGAGTAGGCCCAGACGGGAGAATAAAGAGTGAGAGAGAGTCACAGAGGTCACGAATAAGTCCAGAGGGGGCACAGGAGGCATCCAGGTGGATGTTGAAGTCACCAAGAAAGAGGAGTTGAGTGGTTGAGGACAGGAGTGAGGAGGAGAGGTCAGCCCACTCAGAGAGGAAGGAGGAAATTTGACCATGTGGCCGATAGATAGTAGCCAAGAGAGAGAGAGAGTCGGCAGACAAGACATTCAAAAGAGGAGTAGGTCTGCGTAGGAGTGACAGTGGCAGGAATCCACTCAGGGAAGATAAGGGCTACACCCCCCCCTGCACAGTTGGGCCTGGGCACGGAGAGGATCTTGTAACCATCAGGTAGGAGTGTGTCAAAGCTGGTGACAGAGCTGGCCGTGAACCATGTCTCAGTGAGACCGAGGACGTCAAGGTCCAGTTCCTCAAGAAGGCGACAGATATCAGAGGAATGTTTAATGGCAGAGCGAGAGTTAAGAGTGGCAATGTGGAGAAGGTTGCCATCCTTGAAGGAGGTACGCCCTGCGGAGGTGTAGAAGAAGGAGGTGAAGAAGGAGCACAAGAGGGGGCAGGGAGGGAGGTTAGAGGCAAGGTAGCCGAGGACAGAGGAGGGGGGACAGCAGGAGAGGAAAGGAAGTTGATAAGGTGTGGGAAGCGTCTGTCAAAGAGGTGAAGGTTGATAGCATGTGAGATGTGGTCCTTTCGTTCATTACAATGCGAGAAGCAGTCCAACAGCAAGGTTTTGTACTCTTTGGAGTTGATTTAGCTGGTAGGCTGGTGCACCAAGGTAGAGGGACTTCACATAATCAAGCCTGGACATGACAATGGACATAATTGCAGCCAGTCTGTTGGGGTAGGTGAGGTAAGGGAAGACACACTTCAAAAGCCTAAGGTGGAAATGGCAGGATTTGGAAGCATTGTTGATTTGGTAAAACAGAGATAGGTCTGAGTCCATTGTGCAGTCAAGGTTTTTGACCGTTGTGGTGGTCGGGGGGTGGGTGGGAGGACCGAGTGAAAGTGGCCTGAGGGTCATTTGCGGGAATAAAGTAGTGTTGCCATATAACATGATCTCGGTTTTCCCTGCGTTCAGGAGGCAATGGTTAGTTGACATTCAGCGGCCAATGTCATAGAGACATGCTGCTAAATCACGGCGAGGTTAGGCAGTTGATTTAGGGATTCTCAGATGATTTGTGTGTCATCCACATAGTTATAGCAGGTGAGGTTCTGTGAGTGGAGGATGTTGGGCAGGGGTCATGTAAAGGTTGAAGAGAATGGGTGAGCGGCAGGTGCCTTGGGGTACTCCAGTGTTCACTGAGCATTCAGTGGAGAGGAAAGGAGGGAGATGGGGTATTTGCTGTCTATTAGTGAGAACTTAGGTGAACCAGGTAAATGCTGAATCTCATATTCCATGGGAGTGCAGCCTATCAAAGTGGATCATGTGGTTAATGGTGTCAAACGCTGCAGAGAGGTCAAGGAGAACAAGTGCTGTGCAACCATCAGAGTTTGCTGTGACATTGAGGTCATCTTAAGTAGAGATCAGTGTGGTTTCTGTTCCTTGGCACGGACGGATACCTGATTGTAGTGCGGTCAATGAGTTTTGCCAGGAATCGGGTATTGGGGATGGGCTTGTAGTTGATTAGTAAGAGAGGGTTGAGGGATGCTTTTTTAAATAGAGGTTTTAAACAGCTGGGAAGTTGCTGGAGGAGAGGGAGTCATTAAGAATGGACCTCACTAGTTCTTCTGCGCAATTGGAGGTGAAGGTTTCTTTGAGTAGAGGCAGGACATGAGTCGAGAGGGGAGCCGGAAAGTCAGCTGTCGGATAGTAGTTTGAGGAACACCTTGCTCGATATAGGGTTAAAAGAGCAAAAAACGAAGGGTTGCCCGGGGGAGCGGGGGTTAGTTCTTGTAGAGTGAGTGATGGGCTTTTGAGAGTCTTCAGGTGAGGGGTGAACCAATTGGGGGTAGGTCCTATGCGGGAGGGAGCGGGCTTGAAGGGGGTAAGGGGAAGGAGTGAGTCCTTTAGCCAGTGGTTGAAGAGCTTTAAGGGTATGGGTCTATCTGTGGGCGTGAGTCAGAGGAGGGTGTGTAGCAATGTCTCTGCCAGGTACCTTGATCTTGTTCCAGCACTTGAACTGAGATTTAGGGATTGCTGCAGCCTTGAGGGTTGATGGCAGCGTGAGGAGAGAGAAAGATATGGCAGGGTGGCCAGATGAGGGGATTGGGGGATGGACGTGGAGATGAGTTCGACAGAGCTGAAGATGGCATCAAGGGTGCGGCCAGCAAGTGTGCATGGGTCCTGTGATATACTGGGTGAGGATGAGTGCCTGTTAGGCAGAATTATATGCAGTACCCTTTGGGAACACCACACACAATTAAGAGTACAAGTGACAGTACAAATTCACCTTTGGTACAAGCCTGTACTACACAGTAAAAGCGGTAGCAATGGCTGAGCAGCCAGACTTACCTCAAGAGTAAGTGAGCAGCATCAAATAGTTACACAAAGGACAGCAATTACTATGATTCAGGCAAACACTTACTCAAGGCTTTCAAGTAAAAGAATATACATGTACTTACTCTTCAGTTGTATAACATTTCACTGAAGTAAAGCAGGTTAATAATAACACTCTTAATACAACACACTACTCCCAATAAGTTCTAGACAAGTTAAGCTCACAAAATGAAGTGGGAGCAAAATGGCACTCCATTAATTTAATAGGGAGACAAAAACAAAGTTAACAGAAATTGAACCAACCCGACAGGTAAGTACTCAGGGCAATTGACCAAGAGGAACTACAGTGATAGAATGAGATAAAAAAGGCTTAAGGCCAAAGTCAATAGGTCAAAAGTCTTTTGCTCAAGATCACATGGTTCAGGGTAGTTAGCGGTAAAGTTCGTGCCACAAGTTCCGGACGAAGTTGGCCGGCATAAAAGTTAGTTCAAAGAGAAGACAAGGACAAGCCCTCGGATTGGAGAAAGATTTCACACACTTTCCCCGTGGCTGAACGAAACAAACAACCGGATTTGCACAGTACCTTAAAACAGAGAGGTAGCTGTCGCTGAGGCGGACGTTCCTGGTAGTTCTTGCAGGCTCATGGTTCATGAAGCGACTGTCAGACTGACACGAAGTAGGAAGACTGGAGGGTCCTGCATTACCCAGGGAAGAAACCAGCAGCAGAGCAAAGCAACAAATAAAAGGTGCGCTCCTTAAAACCCAAGCAGGGTCCGGCCTTCCTGGCTATCCGGCCCACTGTAGCTCTGTACAGTGAATTCGACCAGAGGAGGGGTCCTGGCTTGAAGTTTGGCTGAACTGGTTGGTCCCACCAGCTCAAGGGAAGAAGATTCCTGGAGGATCTTCTCTTGTCATTGGAGTTGAAGATTCGGACCTGCAGCAGGGCTTCACCACGCGGTTCAGTCGTGGTAGGGGTCCTCTTCTGTCAGCTCCTCGTCGGTTCTTTCGTTCCAGTGGTGACTCTGCCTTTCCAGTCCCAGAGACCTGCTTTTTACGCAGTTTTCCCCCATTCACACAGCCTGGCTGTCAATCACAGAGCAGGGTGGCTGTCCTGGCATGGACAGTCACCAGCCAATCAAACAGGAATTGCGACTTGGGTTACCAAGGGAACCCATGGCAGGGGTCCTAAGACCCCTACCTCACATCCTGCCTATCCAGACTTTCAGGCGCCTTAAGGAGGGATTCTGTGCAGGAGCCCACGAAAAGACGGCGAACAAAGGGATCAACCCCGGTTTGGCGTGCAGAGAAAAACACGAGAAACTCTTTTACAAAAAGAAATGGTGACTAAACCCAGCCCGAGCTGAAATAAAATGAATTTGGTCAAGCGGATTTATGTTCGAGTCTAATAAAATAGCCTAAAACAATACCATGGTTATTTAAGATAACCGCAGTACAAAAAATAGGGTAGTTACCAGTGCCACCAGCCATGTCTTGATGAAAAGGGAGCGAAACAGTGCTCCAAGAGAAAAAGGCAAAAAGGGATAAGAATTAACCCTTTCCAATACTCCATTTAAGATGGGGTGTACTGGGTCTGTGGTTTAAAGAGACTACATAAAGTTAATGGCAACTTTACATGTTTCTGGGTGACAGTAGTCACTCCCAGAAAAATTGAGTCATTGGGAAGTCTGAAAGACAACCCTGTGTCAATGCACTGAAGGCGCTGAGTAACACACAAAAAAATGATGCCGATGGAGTGGGTGAGGCTCCATAGCCTAAGATCACACAAATGGTAAAAACACACACAGCAAAATACATGTAAGAGTGGGAAAAAGGCTCACACTCTTACCAGGTGAAAATAAATAAACCCTAGAAATCCAGCAAAGCTGCTGAGGGACTCAGTAGGTAAGGGAAGGTATCCATTTTGGAGAATGCTCCCTAGCACTCGCCCCGCCCAGACTGAGGGACAGGAGGATTTAATCCACTCCTGGATGAATCTCTACCTCTAGTTGGTTAAAGACATCCTAAAGAGACCATCAGCATTTTGGTGGTGACATCCTGCTCTGTGCTCAATGATGAAATCAAACCCTTGTAGGCAGATTGACCATTTTAGAAGTTTCGGGTTCTCCTCTTTCATTTGCATTAACCATCTCAAGGGTTGGTGGTCAGTTTGAATCACAAAAGTAGATCCATACAAGTATCGTCTAAACTTCTTCAAAGACCACACAATGGCAAAACATTCACGCTCTCTGGTTGCCCACCTTGTTTCTGGTTCCTTCAATTTCCTACTGATGAAGTAGATGGGGTGTTCCCTACCTTTCTCATCCAGTTGACTAAGGACTGCACCTATACCTGTGTTGGAGGCATCTGTCTGCACAATGAAGGGTTGGTGATAATCAGGAGCTCTTAGGACTGGAGCTTGACAAAGGGCTTTCTACAGGTTTTCACTCCTCGTTCCATCTAATCTTTTTAGGGAATTTTGGAGAGGAGATCACATTCAAGGGAGAAGCTATGGTCCCATAGTTCTCAATGAAATTCCTATAGTACCCAGTGAGACCTAGGAAACCTCTCACTTGGGTTTGAGTAGTAGGGGTGGCCCAGTTTTGCACAGCTTGTACTTTGCTGGGCAATGTCCTTATTTCACCACCTCCCACCTCATGACCAAGGTAGACCACTTTGCTCTGACCAATTTGACATTTGCTTGCCTTTATGGTCATATGGGCCTGCTCAAGAGCCTGCAAAACATATCCCAGGTGATCAATATGTTCTTTCCATGTAGGGCTGAACACTGCAATGTCATCCAAGTATGCCATGCAGAAGTCCTCTGTCAGGATTGAGGCTGGTGGGGGCTCTAGCAGTGTGGCAGGTACCCTAATGGGGCGTAGGATTCATCCTACATTATTCCCCAGGCGTGTCCTTCATCCCTATTTCAGGAAACAGTCTCCGGGACGAAGGACAGCCCAGGAACTACGTTTCCCAGCAGGCCGAGCGTGGTACAGGCCTGCTGGGATGAAGTCAGCCACGCCCGCGCGAATGCGCATGCGCGAGCCACGCCCGAAGTCCCACGCTTGCGATTCCGGCCAGCAGAGAGGAAGGACGTGCAGAGCCTGAGCTCCTGACGGCACGCCTACGCGGGGCTCCCCGCCGCCTGTTAGCCACCCCAGGCCCCGCGTGACTACTCAGATAAGTGCCAAGCAAAGCGCGCACGTTCCGGCAGCATTCTAGAGAGACAGTTCATTAGCGGGAGTCACGCTTGATTTTCCGAACTGGAACCGCGCCCGAGGCGGTTAGGGAATGCATGGCGCTCTGTCCAATAACCCAGCATGAGATACCATTAACACGCGATTGTGTTCCTATATGTGTTTAGACTGAAAAGACACCCGAGCAGAAGTGCAATTCTGAACTATTAATCCCTAACAGCGACTCCGCTCATATGTACGCTTTTGTTCTGACTCATGTCTTGCCTCTTGCAGTGCTTGTGAGGTACAGAACGTCATAGGGGTCTAGCAGCCCGAAAAGACCAGAAGACTACACGGCAGTGCCGAAGCTAAGTGCAATTTCCATTGTTACTGTAGGGCATGTTTGACAACTGGGCATTGAATGTATAATTCTGTATGATGTAGTGCAGACACAGCTTCCCTCCATGAAGTAATGGGTGGATAGCGGTAGAACTTAAGGTCCAGAAACTGGTAGAGGGCTCCAGTACAAAAGCCCCACATCATCTGGCATCAGAGTGTATTGTTGAATGTGAATTGAACATCTAACTGGTCTGGGGCTCCAGTACAAAGGCCCATTTCGTCTGGTATGAGCAAGAGAGTGCCAGTGAATGCAAAAGCACCAGGGCGGAGAACTCCAGATACTGGAGCCGGAGCTGAGGAGCATGTTACCCTGATCTTCCCCATCCCCATCCATAACTTCTTCCTCTCCCTCTTTCCGGTGTTCCCAAACAACCTCTACCCATCCAACCATCGGACCCTAACCCTCTTTCCCCCAAGGGTCAAGGCGGCCTGCGTTACTTGCTCCCAGGTACCAAGACCCGACGGGGAGGGAGGTGTTCTAGCCGCGTTTGTGCTGCCTCTGCGGAGAAGTAAGAAGTCTGACATCCTCCATCCCATTCAGAACTTGATTAACCATCCTTTGAAATATAGCAGGTGCATTCTTTAGTCCAAAAGGCATAACCTTAAACTGGTAGAGGCCTGCTGGGGTGGAGAATGCAGTTTTCTCCTTGGCATGGTCTGTCAGTGCTATTTGCCAATAGCCTGAGGTTAGATCAAATGGCTGAACCAAGTCTATCCATCAGTTCATCTGTCCTTGGCAAAGGATGGGCATCGGTCTTAGTGACTGCATTTAGAGCTCTATAGTCCACACAGAATTTCAACTCCTTGGATCCTGCCTTTGGTACTAGAACAACTGGACTAGACCGTGCACTTGTAGATGGCTCTATAACCCCGAGATCAAGCAACTTTTTTACCTCCCCTTTGATGTGTGATCTCACATGTTCTGACATTCTGTGACCTCTGCTTTTCACAGGTAAACAGTTACCAGTGAGATATCATGCTGGCCCCAAGGGGTCAAGCCTGGTGATAGTGAAAACAGGGAGGCAAACTAATTCAACAGAACTTTGAAATCCTCCTGTTTTTCAGAAGTCCGTTGAGAAGAGAGATTAACTCCTTCTATTTTTACATCTAAAGGTTGGCCTCTGAGGAGGTCAGCTAGAGGTTCACTCTCCTCTTCCTTTTGAGCTGAAGCTAGAAGCAAAGCTCCCACTTCTGGTCTCGAGACATAGCCCTTTAAACGGTTGGTGTGAAAGACTCTGGGAGCCTCCTTAGGTCTGCCTAAGTCCACCAAATAGTTCACCTCTCCAAGATTGCCCACAACCTTGAAGGGTCCTATCCATTTGTCCTGCAAGGCCCTCTGCCTTGTTGGCACCATAGCTAACACAAGCTAGTCTTGCGTAAACTCAACCATGCTGGCCTTCTGGTCATGCCAATGTTTGACTAGAGCCTGACCTGCTTTCAAGTTATCACTTGCTTCTGCCATCATGTGTGACATTCTCCTCCGGAGATCTATCACATAGTCAGTCACTCTGACTGGCTTGGGGGAAGGAGCACTCTCCAACCCCTCCTTAATCCCTGATTAAGGGGGGGTTGGAGAGTGCTCCTTCCCCCAAGCCAATGGACCTCTGACAGGATGGCCATAGAGAAGTTCAACGGGACTGTAACCAACTCCCTCCTGAGGGACTTCTCTATATGCAAAGAGAAGGCATGGCAGTAGAAGGTCCCACTTTCTTTTAAGGGGTTCTTCTAAAGCACCTACCATACTCTTCATGGTACGATTAAACTTCTCTACCAGTCAATTTGTCTGTGGATGGTAGGCTGTAGAGAACTTGTAAGTGACACCAAAGTTTTTCCACATGGCTTGCATGTAGTGGGACATAAAATTGGATCCCCTGTCAGATATCACTTCCTTGGGAAACCCTACTCTGGTAAAAATATCAAGTAGAGCCTTAGCCACCGCCTGAGCCGTAACAGTTCTCATAGGTGTGGCTTCTGGGTATCTTGTAGCATGATCCACTAAAACCAGGATAAACCTGTTCCCTGAAGATGAGGGAGGGACAAGGGGACCGACTTTGTCAATGCCCACCCTCTGAAAAGAAACTCCCACCACTGGGAGAGGCACCAGGGGTGCCACATTCTTGGCTCCACTCTTGTCAGAGGTTTGGCAAGTGTGACAGATCCTACAGAATTTGTCAACTTCTGAACCCATCTTAGGCCAGTAGAAGTAGAGGGAGAGCCTTTCCTTGGTCTTCTTGAAACTCAAGTGACCAGCCAAGGGTATCTCATGGGCTAACTGTAGGAACTGGAGTCTGTTAGCAAGGGGCACTACAATTCTTTTGCAGTACCCAGGATAGACTCAGTTGGTTCACTGTAGTAGAGGCCATTTTCCCAGCTTAACCTGTGCTTTCAAACGTCTTGCCCATCAAGTTGGTTAGCAGCCTGTTGGCAAAGACCTTCAAGAGTAGGACACTCTCTCTGTCCTTTGCTGAAGACTGCCCTGTTGGGTCCACCTTCTTCTAGTAAAGACTGCAGCTCAGGATGGTCAACAGGGTCAAAATCTCCAACTAAGACAGTGTCTTCTTCCAGATCAGATTCTTCAGAAACTGGCTCAACCACGCAAGGTCGCACCTCACACTCTGCCTCAGCAGGTGGAGGAGTCACAGGTGTGACTTTGGACAATCTTGGGGATGTCCTTGTTGGTAGCACAGGGGTGCTGTCTGATTTTGTTCCTGGGGGTCTTGGGTTTCCCCTTTGCCTCTGTGTTCCTAGAAATAGCAGTGAGCAACTCCTGTGGAGTGGGAGTGATAGTTTCCTCTATCATCTCCTGCAAAGAGCCTCTCAAGGTCCTCTCCCTTGCAGGCCTAGTGAGCTCCTGGCTCCTCTTACTGGGAGGCCAACTCCAAGGGTTTTCAGGTCATTACCCAACAGGACTCTCCCAGGCACCTCAGTCTGTACACTAATAGGTATTTTGACAGTCATATAATTATACTGGATGAGCGCTGGTAACTGGGGAAGCATTTGCACAGTGTCTCCAGCTAACTTGGTGAGGCATTTGGGTGCCTTAGCAACATCCTCCACCTTGAAAAATGATTCATCCACCACAGTTATGCTGGCTCCAGTGTCTCTGATGGCAGGGGTTTCATGACCATTCATAAGACCACTATCTTTATAATACTCTTTAGTATTATCTGGGATGGAATTATAGACATCTAAATTCCGTTGTTCCCACAAGCCCAGGGACACTAAAGAAACACTAACTGAGTCTCTCATGGGTTTGTCAGCCAGTAGGTGAAAGTTTCCACTTGCCATAGGTACTTCTTCCTCTGGGGAGAAGGGTAAGGAGACAGTGTGGACCCCTGAAGGTTTACCCTGCATCTGGGATCCCCTTTCACATGGTCATCTGACCCACAAACATAACATTTCCCAAATGTCTTGATGAATGGGGGTTTGGTCTGACCTCCATCTGGTTTGAGTCCAGATGGTGCACTAGCCTTATTTGGTTTCCCTTGTGGTTTACCCTTATGTTGTAGTTTGTGGCCCTCTTTTGGAATGGAGGTATTATAATGTCCTTGTTATCTTTCTTTGGCTGTTTTCTCTCATCCTTTTTCTGAGTAGCCCCAGAATCCTTGTGAGTAGCCCTGTTGGCAACCCACAAGTCAGCAGCCTTAGCTACCTTATTTGGATCTATCTCCTTAGAATCAGTCAAGTGTTGTCTGAGCTCAGGAGAGCAGGCATCAAAAATAGACTCCAACATAACCAGATTTCTCATTCCTTCATAAGTGTTTCCTCTGTAATCCTTAATCCAATCATCTAACTTTTTCAAATACTCACATACCCAGGTACCCCAAGGGTTACCATCATGCTTTTTGAGGGTACTGAGAAGGGGTCATCCCAAATCTAGTAATTAAAGCTTGCTTCACACACTCATAATCCATCCTATCCACCTTCCACAACTCCATCACAACATCAGATGCAACAGTGGGTAGCCTAGAGAAGAGCCAGGGAAGCAACTGATTCCCTGTAAGACCTTGAATACCATGGTTATATTCAAACATTGCCAACCAATCAAAAATGTTAAGTTTAACCTCATACATATTATGAGAAAAAGTTGGATGAACACATCCAGCTAAGTCCGGCGCTCTCCGTTGGAGCTCTTCTGGAGCTCACTGTTCAGATTGTGTTTGTTTTAATGTTTAATAAGCTTAGAGTTCATCGCTCATGGATATCTAAAATCGTATTTAGAGCCACTTTAGAAAAATTTCAAGAGTATAATCCTGAATCTGAGGAGCATCAACAGCTGGATGTTTTGCTAAATAAGAAGCAGACTTGTTTCATTTTGTGTACGGTTGTTTTAATGCCAATGCATTTCGGAGCGTATTTCCTTCTTCAGGGCGTTAACCATACCACTTATTGTAAATTCTTACATAATTATAATACGAGAATAAATGAAAATGTTACAATCCACATCATGTGAAAATTCCAAATCAAAACAAGATTATAATTCCAATCAATAGTTTGAGAGTAAATAACCAATATTAACATAGTTCACCATAGTTGAGTACACAAATCAACAAATCCATAAAATGAATAATTGAAAAACATACATACCCAGTAAAGGTAATTCGTTAAAGATGGAAGATTAGATGGTGGGGGGTAAGAAAACAACAACAACATAGAGCCCTTGTTAGGTAAAAGTAGGTACATGTTTGCGCACATTCATTTCTAAATCCAAAATAAATCCCATACAAGACTATCATGTTTTCAAAATTACCTCAATCATTTTCCTGTGGTGTCTAGCACCCTTCTTTAAAGAACAACTTCTTACGTACAACACTCCAGCCGTCTGTATTCTAAATGTAAAGACAAGTAATACTAACAATGGTGTATACTGTAATCATTGTTCTATATGTATACAAACGTTATACCTCATACATACCCACAATTTCTTTAGGAATATGGGGTCTCTTAGGACTGGAAGACCTAGAAGACTCTGGAAGAGAATCATTTTCAAGAGATAATCTTTTCATTTCTGGTTCATGATTCAACTCCATTTCTCTGAGCTTAAGTTCTTGGTGTTTGTGTTCAGTTTGAGCATTTAAATGTTTGAATTCCAGTTCAAGCTTCATTTTCTCTAGTGCAATGAATTCAGGACTGAGTGTAGGACCTGTGGGGGTCCCAGTGGACAAGGGTTGAGGTTGCTGAGCAGGCAAAGGGGCAGAGAGGCCTACATTAAGAGGCACATCTGCCTCTTCCAACTCCCCATTAACAGACATATTATCATCCTCAATACTTTCCACATTTGCTAGGGATTCAGGTATTTCAGACCCACTCCCCAGACTTTGGTTCTTTGACAACTTTTCAATTAATTCAGACTGCTTGCCTTTGGCAGAGAGTTTCCTTTCTTTACACAGATTTCTGAGATAATCTGCAGAGTAACTCAGGAGGGTCTCCTGACTGCGGCTTTCCATATAAGACATGATTAATATTGCTTTTTAGTGATGTTAGCCTTGTGGTTAGTTGAACCAAGGTAAAATCAGCACTCTAAGTGTAATTACTATACTTTGATCCTCACTGCTGTACACCAGTGTTAGGCAGAATTATATGCAGTACCCTTTGGGAACACCACACACAATTAAGACTACAAGTGACAGTACAAATTCACCTTTGGTACAAGCCTGTACTACACAGTAAAAGTGGTAGCAATGGCTGAGCAGCCAAACTTATCTCAAGAGTAAGTGAGCAGTATCAAATAGTTACACAAAGGACAGCAATTACTATGATTCAGGCAAACACTGACTCAAGGTTTTCAAGTAAAACAATATACATTTATTTAGTCTTCAGTTGTGTAACATTTCACTAAAGTAAAGCAAGTTAATAATCACACTCGTAATACACCACACTACTCCCAATAATTTCTAGACAAGTTAAGCTCACAGAATGAAGTGGGAGCAAAATGGCACTCCAGTAATTTAAAAGGGAGAGAAAGACGAAGTTTACAGAAATTGAACCACACCAACAGGTAAGTACTCAGGGCAATTGAGCAACCGGAACTACAGTGATAGAATCAGATAAAAAAGGCTTAAGGCCAAAGTCAATAGGTCAAAAGTCTTTTACTCAAGATCACACGGTTCAGGGTAGTTCGCGGTAAAGTTTGTGCCACGAGTTCCGGACGAAGTTGGTCGTCAGAAAAGTTAGTTCAAAGAGAAGAGAAGGACAGGCCCTCAGATTGGAGAAAGATTTCCACACTTTCACCGCGGCTGAACGAAACGAACAACCGGATTTGCACAGTACCTTAAAACAGAGAGGGAGCTGTCACTGAGGTGGACGTTCCTGGTAGTTCCTGCAGGCTCACGGTTCCTGAAGTGACTGTCGGACTGACACGAAGGAGGAAGACTGGAGGGTCCTGCACTACCCAGGGAAGAAACCAGCAGCAGAGCAAAGCAACAAATAAAAGGTGTGGTCCTTAAAACCCAAGCCGGGTCTGACCTTCCTGGCTATCCGGCCCACTGTAGCTTTATACAGCAAATTCGATCAGAGGAGGGGTCCTGGCTTGAAGTGTGGGCAAACTTGTCCCACCAGCTCAAGGGAAGAAGATTTCTGGAGGATCTTCTCTTGTCGTTGGAGTTGAAGATTTTGACCTGCAGTAGGGCTTCACCGGGCAGTTCAGTCATGGTAGGGGTCCTCTTCTGTCAGCTCCTCGTCGATTCTTTCGTTCCAGTGGCGACTCTGCCTTTCCAGTCCTAAAGACCCGCTTTTTATGCAGTTTTCCCACATTCAGACAGCCTAGCTGTTAATCACACAGCAGGGTGGCTGTCCTGGCAAGGACAGTCACCCAGCCAATCAAACAGGAGTGTGACTTGGGTTACCAAGGGAACCCATGGCAGGGGTCCTAAGACCCCTCCCTTCCATCCTGCCTACTCATACTTTCAGGCGCCTTAAGGAGGGATTCTGTGCAGAAGCCCGCAAAAAGATTCCGAACAAAGCGATCAACCCCACTTTGGCACGCAGACAAAAACACAAGAAAGACTTTTACAAAAAGAAATGGCGAATAAACCCAGCCAGAGCCGAAATGAAATATATTCGGTCAAGTGGATTTATGTTTGAGGCTAATAAAATAGCCTAAAACAATACTATGTTTTTTTAAAAAAATGTCTTTTATTGATTTTATGCAAACAAAATAACACAAACCAAACAAGCAGCATAATCATAATAATTCCATTACACATCAATTTATCTTAATCACTGCTCCCATAACCCCTCCCTCCCCCTATGAGCCTATTTGTCAATCTCATTCAATGTCTGGCACATGCGGCCGGGTTTCGTTCTCTTTGGAGTCTGTTGGATCTGATATTACTCCAAACAATTCTGCTATTAGCGATTTCCATGCCAACAGAGTGCCCGCCTCCCCTTCTCCAGCCAGGCTACTCGCTTCTTGCCATGCCACCGTTTCAGCCTCCGCCCATTTCTGCAAGTCCTTCCACCATACATCCACCTTAGGCTTGTGGCATTTCTTCCACCCCAATGCAATCCTACGTTTTGCAAGCACATACGCTAGATTTCTCAGCTTCTCAATATGCTTGAGTTTCCGTGGCCTAGGGAACCCGCCCAGTAAGCAGGCCCAGGCCGTGTCTGTAACAAGAGTAACCCCCTTATCAGCCAGTTTTTGCGCCACTTCTCCCCAAAAACACCCAATGATCGGGCACGACCAAAACATATGCGTCATGTCAGCGTTTTCTAAGTTACATTTGGGACACGCTTGTCTTCCAGTGTTTCGGAACTTGGATATCCTCAAGGGGGTCATGTATGCCCTATGCGTTACATACAGCTGTATTTGTTTTATTCTGGCATTTCTAGACACTTTTTTGTGATAGTCCAGGGCACGCTTCCACACCCCATCCTCCATTGGGGCCCCCACTTCCGCCTCCCATTCCAGTCTCAGATGTGTTAATTCTTTCCCAACCTTAGCCATCACCATCTCATACAATCTCGAGATATCATGCCCTCCTTCGGGTATATCATATATTGCTCACAAAACTGTATCTGGTTCTTCTGTCAAAACTGTCTCTGGCCAGGTGTTCCTAATCATCCGCACCATTCTAATGTACGTGACATATTGGCCCGTATGTACGTATGTAGCCCCGCCTCTTCGTTGAGTTCTATAAACTCCTTAATTGACCCCTCTTGCCAAACATTGCCTAGCGTTACCAGCCCCACCGATTCCCAGTGGTCCTAATAATCACCCTCAACTGAGTATCCCCTCCTGTCAAAGCAACCAGCGGTATCTGCGGGAGGCAGGGGCATGGGACTTCCATCAAGCGACAAGCCCTACGCCAAATTTTCCACCCAAACCTCAACATCGCAGGACGCCCCCTCATTTCGGTTTCAGGCAGCCATATCATTTCTTTCAAGTAAAACGGGGCGCAGTCCTGTCCAAGCACCCTGTGCTCAGGGGTCACTTCATCGGAGAGCCACTTAGCCACATACTGTAGCTGCCCGCCAAATAGTAAACCTCAAAATGAGGCAGTCTGATACCTCCGTTTTCATAAAAGTTCTGCAATTTCCAAAATGCCACTCTATTTCGGGTACCATGCCACAGGAACTCCCTGCACATGCTGTTCATTTTACTGAAAAACATCTTGGGTATCATGTATGGGATATTACTAAAGTAATGCAGGAGCCTGGGCAGGACTACCATCTTGAGCATTGCCCCTCGCCCCATCATCGCCAGGGGCAGTTTTGCCCAGAACTGCATGCTGTTCCTAATTTTCTCGACGGCTACTTCTGCATTATGTCTATGTTCTTCTTCCACCGTGTGGTATACCTCTACGCCCAGGTTACGGAAAGAGCTAGTTGCCCATGGTACTTGTAGCACCGGTAGTCTATCCACAGGGATCCCCTTATAGTTACCCAGCGGGAATATGACAGACTTTTGGGGGTTCACCGATATGCCCGACAACTCTGCATATCTTTCCATCACTTCAAGTATGTATAGGAGATTTTCTTCTGGGTATTGCAAGTACAATAATAAATCATCTGCGTACAAGGATATCAAGTGTCGTTCCCCTCCTACCTCAATGCCTATCGCATCATACTGTGCCCTAAGGCATATTGCCAGAGGCTCCAGGGCTAAAATGTAAAGCATCGGGGACCAGGGGCACCCCTGTCTGGTGCCTCTACCAAGTTGCCATCTCTCGGATATCACCGCTCCAGTTCAGACCCTGGCAAGCGGCTCACTATACAACATCTTAGCCCACCTTATATAGCCCGGCCCCATTCAATACCCTTCCAAGGCAGCCAATAGCCATGACCACTTGACCAAATCAAAAGCTTTAACTGCATCTAGAGACACTATCGCCATCTCACCTACATTCCTGCTACCCCATTCAACCACCCGGTGAAGACGCCTATGGTTGTATGTTATATTCCTATTTGGGACATAACCCGTTTGATCAGGATGTATCAGTCTACCAATCACTTTCTGCAATCGATTTGCCAGGACAGCCGTTAGAATCTTGCTGTCCTGGTTTAGCATCGACAAAGGTCTGTAGGAACTACATCTATGCTCCGGTTTGTTGGGCTTGGGCAGCTGTATTATGATCGCCTCTCTGAACGACTCAGGCAACCGTCCTATCTCCAACGCCTCATTAAGCATGTCCAGCATTGGGGGGAGGATTTCCTCTCTGTATACTTTATAGAATTCGCTGGGGAACCCATCTGCTCCCGGGGTCTTACAGGTAGGCAACTGCTTAACAACCGCCTCTAACTCCTCTAACGTGATTGGCTCATCTAGCTCCTCTCTCTCCTCTTCACTGATCTTGGGCAGCCCTATGTCTTCTAACGTTTCAATTATCTTGCGTTGGTCACTCATCTCATCATCCCCGTACAGGGCTCTGTAATAATCCGCAAATTCTTTGTTAACCCCTTCTTGCGTGGCCACTTCATCCCCGTCCTCCCTAATAATGGTCCTAATCGGAGGCCTAGGGGTCTCGCTTTTGTATAGACAGGCCAAAAGGCAGCCTGTCTTATCTCCCCCCGCGTGCTGTCTCTCAACATATTTCCTATAATTAAGATTGCAGAGTCTTTCCCAATGCCCTGCACATTGTTGCTGTAGTTGGAGTACCAGCTCTCTGTCTAAGTCACCGTTCTTCAATGTTGTTTCTAAGTCAGTTTCCGTCCTCTGTAGGTCAGCCAAGACCCCACCCTGTAACCCTCTTGACTTAGCAATGGCCGCCCCCCCGCATCACCACCTTAAAAGCTTCCCATAATGTGCCAGCGGAGTCAACACTCACAGTATTCTCCTCAAAGAAGTTGGTAATCTCTTCCCTTATATCTTCCCTAAAGACTGGATCTTTAAGCGCCTCTGCTCGGAGGCACCATGTAGGGATCCTCACCCTCGGGGGGCAATATTGCCATCCGAGGATCAGGGGCGAGTGATCTGAGAGGACCCTAGCCTTATATTCCACTTGAGCAATCTCAGACATCACATCTGCTGTAGCAAAGACATAATCAAGCCTAGTGTGCAGTTGATGCGGGGCTGAATAGTGTGAGTATTGCCTCTCAGTGGGATGTTTCATCCTCCACGCATCTGTAAAGCCAAAATCAATTAGCAGCGTCTGCAACGCTCTCGCCGCCGGGCTAGGCTTACCCATCCCGCCATCAGATCTGTCCACCACAGGATTCAGCACACAATTAAAGTCCCCACCCCAGATCACCGCGCTCCCTATAGACATACTAAGGTTGGTACACAGGGCTCTGAAATATGCTGCTGTGTTTTGGTTGGGGGCATACGTGTTTACTATGCATACCTCCCTGCTCTCCACCAGCCCTCGCAATATAGCCATCCTTCCATCAGTTTCAACTACCTCTTGTATCGATTGGAACGGGACATGCGGTACCACCCAGATTAACACACCCCGGGCGTACGCAGAATATGGCGAGCCCACCACAGTCCCTCTCCACTTTCTCTTAACCAGGTCCAACTTCTCTCGCGTCAGGTACGTCTCCTGTAGCAGTGCAATATCTATTTTCTGCATTTTCAGATACATCATGATTTTATTTCTTTTCAGATAACTGTTAAGGCCCCTGATGTTCCACGTTATTATCCTGAGGTCTCCCATAAGTCGTTAGTAAGCACCCCCTCGATCTTCCGCCGATCCCACCCCCTCATGCGCCGCAAGTGCAACATTCTGATTCCTCCAAATAGGCTCGAAACAAAACTTAAACTTCCCATAACCACACACACACTCAACTTCCCATCCCCCCACCTTCTTCCCCCCATCCCTTCCCCAACCACACCCCACCAACTGTTGCCCAGCTCCATTCCTGGATCTGAGGCACCCCCACATCTAGCCCTGCCTAGCACAAGCTTCTACTCAGGGCTCAGTAGGGTAAGCCGCCCTAATGGCTGCTGAAACTAATAATCTATCGGGGTAGGTCGTCCACGTTGTGTTGCTCCTTTTAAGAAATATTACGCATACAGATGCTAGACAGTTACCAATTGCAGTTACACTCACTATATTCTAGTCAATGTCGAGCACCAGGCTCGGATTGTGCTCAAAGTTCAGCCAGTTACAATTTCTCTGTACAATCAGGATCCTCCTCCCACTCACCCTCACAATGTCCGTATTACAAAATCTTCATTCGGTATGCTCCTGCCGGTCACGATCCGCTTCTTGTTCTGGGCAACCCTGCAGGTCCAGCCATGCGACAACATCCTCCGGGTATCAAAAAATAACGCTTTGTTCTTATGTAGCACCTTCAATCATGCCGGATACAGCAGCATATATTTGACTCCCGCCGCCCTCAGCCTTCTTTTGACGGCGACGTAACTATACCTCTGCCTTTGCACCAGTATCGTATAGTCCGGGTATGCTGTGATGTTGCTGGATGCTCTCTCTATCGTACCGTCCTTACGAAAATATTCAAGGATCTTTTCTCTATCCCTGTAATTCAGGATCCTCACGATGATCGGCCTTGGCGGTGCCCCCGGCCGGGGTTTCCTCATTAGGGGGCGATGCGCCCGCACCACCGTGAATCCTTGCGAAAGATTCCCTGCTCCGTTCCCTTGTATGATCATGTTTTCAACATAGTTTGTGGGGTCTTCGCCTTCTTCCCCCTCCGGCAGACCAACCACACGGATGTTGTTCCTCCTCGCCCTTCCTTCCGCCTCTTCCACACGATTTTCCAGGTTGGCAACCTGTTGTTTTAAGACATGAATCTCCTTCGCATTGTTCGTGCTAATGTCGGTATTGATCTTCACCCCACTTTCCAGACCACTGGTTCTTTCTGCAAGTGCCCTGACATCCTGACGTAACAGGGTGAGTTCTGTGCCCACAGCATCAATCTTATTCTCCAGGGCTGTGCGTAGGTCCGCCATTGCCAAGTCCCATTTAGCACTCAGTCCCGTTATAGCCTCCAGGATCTGGTGCTTATCCCCTTCGGGGGTGTCTTCCGCGGGAGTCACGACCATGCTCTGCACCGATGTCGAGGGGGTCTGCAGCGTTTTCGTAAAAACCTCCATCGTGGGTTGCTTGGACTTGACTCTCAACCCTTTCGCTGGCATGGCGCTGCCCTCCACTCCTGTACGGCTCCGTCTTGGTGCAGCTGCTGCACTGTCCTTAGTCTGACAATAGTCTGGCTCCCAGGTCTCCTAACTCACATTCAAGATGGCACTCCGAATTGTCTTACGGGTGGGCTATGGCCTCGCACTCATCATTCAACTTCCGTAGGCCTTGTCGCACAAGTATCCAATGCTATATCCTTCTGCAGTCAGATCGCCAAGGCTTCATTAGCGTACGCCAGGCCGGGCACTCTCACGGTGCTAGCTCGAACATTTTTCCATATTTCCTGTTGTACTCGTCCTCCAGGCAATCGTCCGCAGCCTTGTCCTGCAGTCCCGGGGAATCAGTTTCGTTTCTCCTCGGAGGCCTCTCCTTTGTTAGCCGCCATCTTGGCACCGAAGTGCCCACACAGCCGTACCAACAAAAACATACATATCTCATGATTCCTCAGGACCATGAACTTCTCCCACGAACTCCACTTAGCGTGCAGCTTCCGACGCCTGATCCCCAAAGTTCTAGGCGCTCGTTACAGTTTCAGCGGGTAACTTTAGCAAAAGTAAAGTCGGATCATCAGGAGCTCCTCACGAAGCATGTCCTATTCCATGGCCAGATAGCCACGCCCCCTAAAACAATACTATGGTTATTTAAGATAACCGCGGTAGACAAAATAAGGTAGTTACTACTGCCACCAGCCAAGTCTTGATGAAAAGGGAGTAAAACTGTGCTCTAAGAGAAACAGACATAAAGGGATAAGAATGAACCCTTTCCAATACTCCATGTAAGATGGGGTTTACTGGGTCTGTGGTTTAAAGAGACTGCATAAAGTTAATGGCAACTTTACATGTTTCTGCAAGACAGTAGTCAGTCCCAGAAAAAAATAGTAATTGGGAAGCCTGAAAGACAACCCTGTGTCACTGCACCTAAGGTGCTGTGTAACACACAAAATATGATGTCCATGGAGTAGGTGAGGCTCCATAGCCCAAGATCACACAAATGGTAAAAGCACACACAGCAAAATACATGTAAGAGTGGGAGAAAGGCTCACACTCTTACCAGGTGAAACAAAATAAACCCTAGAAATCCAGCAAAGCTGCTGAGGGACTCAGTAGGTAAGGGAAATTAGCCATGTTGGAGAATTCCCCCTAACAGTGCCTCTAGGCTGTGGACCAGGAGTAGGGCCATAAAGTTGTTGGCAACGTCGAACCAGATATTGAAGTACCCCAGTATGCTGCGTGCAGAGTGGGTAACTAATGTGGCTGCTAGTGAATCACAAGGCTGTTGGCAAAATGTCTTTCATATCTGGGGGGCGGTAGATGAGTAGGAAGCTGTGTGAGAGAGTAGGCAGGCAGACAGTTTGACTAGAAGGTATTCACAGTTAGCTGCACTGGGTTGTGTTACTGTGGAGGTGATAGAGATGTGAGGTTTGTGGAGGATGGCTAAACCCCTTCCGCTAGAGGGTCTTTTGTGGGTGAAGAGTGCACAGTTGGGTGGGAATGCTTTGTGAGCAATTGGTTTTAGGTTGTCCGAGAACCAGGTTTCCATTTTGAAGATGAGATCAGGGTTCTCGGATGTTAGGCGATCGTAGATGTTGTGTCTGTTTTCAGCCACAGAGCGAGCATTCGAAAGCAGGCATGTGACTTTGTGGGGAGTTGTCGGGCAGTGGTTTTCTGGATGTCTGGGGATGGCAGGAATGGGATGGTCAGTGTGGCGGTGGGATGGTTGACGAGGCTGGGAGAGGGTGAAATGGATCGTACAGTATACTTGGACAGACATAGTTGGTCAGGGGCAGGGATGCAGTTGGTGGGTGCATAGAGGGAGGTGGGTGGTTTGGGACCAGGAAGGAAGGTCTTCAGCTGCGTAGGGTGCGTGATGGCCAGTACATTCAGATGCAAATGGCTTAGCGTTTTGACGGGGTGGTGGTGAGAGGAGCTGGCCCATTCGGGGATGTCAGGCTTAGAGCTGTTACTGAATGTTGCCTCCGGGATCGGAGAATGGCAGAAGATGGGTGATGCATGAGAAGAAGGGGGGAGAGGCTGTGTTCAAGTAGGGAAGCGGTAGTTAGGGGTGACAAAGGGGACGTAATAGGAAAGGGGAGGCTGGTCGAACAATGCAGGGCTGGCGAGCAAGGGGGACCTTTCCCTCTGAGTTTTGTGCGTTTGTGTGCTGATGGAGTGTGTGAGAGGATGGGGGTCTGCGCAAAATGGGGTTGAGGTGATGATTCATGAGGGGGAAAGATGTGCCATGCTGAGAAAAGGGAAGGGAGTGGCCAGAGGTGTTCTAGTATTAGAGGTTGGTGTGTTGGAAAGGATGGGGTTTCGGGGGAGCATGTTTATCAAGGGGTGTGTGGTTAGTGCAATGGAGGTGGGCGAAGCGTTGAAGGTGGCAGAGGGGGTAGGTCGAGAGAGGAGAGGTTGGGTCACGGCTTTCGCAGCACCACCAGGATTTCTTGGATGTAGAGTTGGAGAGGTTGTGGAACTGTTCATAAATGTGTGTGCGGGAAGGTGTGTGGATAGAGGGTGTGGGAGAAGAGATGGGGCATTTGGGATGAAGGGGGTTTTCCCTTGTATTAGAGATAGACGGAGAGTGATGTAAGGCGGTTCCTAGAGTTCTTGCTGTGGGGGCTAGGGACATTAGCGGGGCAAGAGACGTGCAAGATATGTTCCTGAAGGTAGGCGCAAGGGTTGTGTTGGCAGTGTTGCAGTATTTTTGGAGTGCCAGAGGGCTCCTCTGGTCTGAGAGTTGGACGCTGTGCGGTGAGAAGCAGTCGGTCAGAGAAAGCCTCCCGCTTGGGCAGTCGGGGTGGAGGTCGGAGGGTGAAGGGGCAGGGGTTGCTGACAGTGGTGCAGGGATCAGTTGCCTCTGGGTGCACCAGAGTGCTCCTCTGGTCTGAGCGTTTGAGGGTGGGTGCTGAGAGGTTGTCAGAGGTCGTGAGTTATCTGGAAAGGTGGGTGCGCAGGAACGATTGAAGATGAGTGCTGGGTCTGCGGAAGTAGTTGGGAGGAGGGTAGAGAGTGGCGATTCTTGGTGGCCCTGAGAGCTCATCTGGTCTGGGAGTTGGAGGGTGTGTGGTGCGTTGTGGTGGTGTTGGGTCAGTGTGTGTGTAGGCTTCGAGTGGAAGGGAAGAGGGTGGGAATATTTTGCAGCATGTAAGGTGTGTTCAAGAATGAGGATGCAAGGGTGAAGGATGTAAGATGGGTGGAGTTTATTCTGCAGTGCCTGAGAGCTTGTCTTATAAGCAGGTGACGAGGTGTGTGGTGTGTGGCAGTGAGTGTGTGAGTGATTCTGCATGAGTGTGGTCCTGGGTTCAAGAATGAGGGTGCAAGGATGAAGGATGTTGGACAAGTGGGGTTTATTCCAGAGTGCCTGAGGGCTCCTCTTGTGTGTGCATAGGGAGGTGTGTGGTGAGTGGGAGTTTGTGTGTGAATCTCAGTGAGTGTGGTACTGGTGGTTGGGAAAATGGTGGGAGATGTCTTGATCTTGGATGTTGGTGTGTCTGGGTCGCAGTCGTGTTGGTCTTCATGGTCATATTAGGGTCTGGCTTGAAGTAGTGAGCATAAACAGCCAGGTTGTTGAGTAAGGTCACAGTAGCAGCAGGATATTAACAGAGATAGGACTGAGAGGGGAGACTCCTAAATTGGTATACAAAAATAAATTGTGACACACCCAGGGCCGGGACAACTGGACAGAGAGAGAGAGACACCCAATTTGAGGACATAACTGTAAATGCACGCACACGTAGGCCCTGGATACCTGGAGAGATGGCCCAAACCGGGACTCAGTGATTGATGTAATGATACCTAGGTTTGAAACACAGCAGTCAGTGATGCAACGCTCAGGGTGGGGGTACCTGGCTAAATGGAGAAAACACCTGAAATTTGGGACTCAACAACAAATGTAGTGATACCTAGATTTGAAACACAACAATCAGTGATATGACGCTCAAGTTTGGGTTACCTAGATAAATGGAGAAGCTCCTAATTTTGGGATTCAGCAGTAAATGTAGCGGCATGCAGATTAGGGACTAGTTAGCAAGCAGCTTGGTTGGAGATAAGCGGGCAGCTATGGAGAACGCCTACATGTGAGTGTCTGCAGTTAATGGAGCAACATCTTACTTAAGCATACAGCAATGATAGAGGAGCTAATAAATGGAGTGACTAAAATGTATGCACTTAGGGTAGTAAGGGTGGTAGGGGTTCACTGGAATACCGTGATTGCTGTACTCCTCACTCAGACCACACTTATCCTGTCAGTCGCTGCTGGTTGACGGTGGCAGGCTTCACAGGCGAATATGGGCAAACATGGGAGTAGCTGCTTCTTTGTGAGCTGCCCTTTGAAATGGGACCCAAAGTCGAAGGGTCTGCCCAGGCAGAAGGGCTGCCCTGAGAGAATATCCTAGGTGGGCCAAAGGCCGAATCAGGGTAGGGCATGCAACGAGATGAGGTAAAAACAGCGAGGAAATGGACAGATGCACACAAACACAGCACAGAGTGCGTACGCCAGGCAAAACAAGACAAAAATCAGGAACAATATTACAGGTAGCGGACAAGAGGACAAGGAAGATTCACCTCAGCGCCAGGGACTGAAAAGTGGCATTGGAGAGGTGGCTAACGCAGGACTAGGTCCTTATTTGAGCTGAAAAATGGATTAGCCAATCGTGGAGGGAGAGGAACGAGAGGTGGGAAAAACGGTTTCAGCCAAAAAGACCAGATCCAAATGACCTAACCAACCAAAAGTCCGAAAGAAGGTACCACCAAATGTTCAACCTTCTAAAAGGTCGACTTTTAGTTGGGTAGGTCATTTGGATTCGGTCTAGGACTGCGGAGGTGTCCCCCATGACCCTTGCTCACTATACTGTGAGCAGGGGATGCAGGGGTGTCCCCCACCAGCTGTCCCGCAATCCCCCCCAAAGAAATAAAGGATGTGGGTTGTCCCCTGCAACCGCCCGTTCACTATACTGTACAGTATAGTGAGCAGGGGTTGCAGGGAACACCCCTGCAGTTGACCCAAAAAAAAAAAAGGAAAGGACCCTGAGGCGCCGGCTCTCGATCACAGAAGTGAAAGGGAACCGGCGTCGTAGTGACAGAGCAAGATGGAATGCAAAGTAAGTAAGGGGGTGGAGGATGGGAGTGTGGGTAGGGGTATAGGTGTGGGTGTGGTGTGGGTAGGGGTGTGGGCCAAGTCGGAAATGTTGAGGGGAGAAAAGACTGAAGATTATTTCTAAAAAATAATCTTCAGTCTTGTCTCCCTCGAACATTTCCGCTTCGGTAAAACAACTCCAAACAACAAACACCCAATGATCGGGCACGACCAAAACATATGCGTCATGTCAGCGTTTTCTAAGTTACATTTGGGACACGCTTGTCTTCCAGTGTTTCGGAACTTGGATATCCTCAAGGGGGTCATGTATGCCCTATGCGTTACATACAGCTGTATTTGTTTTAATCTGGCATTTCTAGACACTTTTTTGTGATAGTCCAGGGCACGCTTCCACACCCCATCCTCCATTGGGGCCCCCACTTCCGCCTCCCAGTCCAGTCTCAGATGTGTTAATTCTTTCCCAACCTTAGCCATCACCATCTCATACAATCTCGAGATATCATGCCCTCCTTCGGGTATATCATATATTGCTCACAAAACTGTATCTGGTTCTTCTGTCAAAACTGTCTCTGGCCAGGTGTTCCTAATCATCCGCACCATTCTAATGTACGTGACATATTGGCCCGTATGTACGTATGTAGCCCCGCCTCTTGGTTGAGTTCTATAAACTCCTTAATTGACCCCTCTTGCCAAAACATTGCCTAGCGTTACCAGCCCCACCGATTCCCAGTAGGTCCTAATAATCACCCTCAACTGAGTATCCCCTCCTGTCAAAGCAACCAGCGGTATCTGCGGGAGGCAGGGGCATGGGACTTCCATCAAGCGACAAGCCCTACGCCAAATTTTCCACCCAAACCTCAACATCGCAGGACGCCCCCTCATTTCGGTTTCAGGCAGCCATATCATTTCTTTCAAGTAAAACGGGGCGCAGTCCTGTCCAAGCACCCTGTGCTCAGGGGTCACTTCATCGGAGAGCCACTTAGCCACATACTGTAGCTGCCCGCCAAATAGTAAACCTCAAAATGAGGCAGTCTGATACCTCCGTTTTCATAAAAGTTCTGCAATTTCCAAAATGCCACTCTATTTCGGGTACCATGCCACAGGAACTCCCTGCACATGCTGTTCATTTTACTGAAAAACATCTTGGGTATCATGTATGGGATATTACTAAAGTAATGCAGGAGCCTGGGCAGGACTACCATCTTGAGCATTGCCCCTCGCCCCATCATCGCCAGGGGCAGTTTTGCCCAGAACTGCATGCTGTTCCTAATTTTCTCGACGGCTACTTCTGCATTATGTCTATGTTCTTCTTCCACCGTGTGGTATACCTCTACGCCCAGGTTACGAAAAGAGCTAGTTGCCCATGGTACTTGTAGCACCGGTAGTCTATCCACAGGGATCCCCTTATAGTTACCCAGCGGGAATATGACAGACTTTTGGGGGTTCACCGATATGCCCGACAACTCTGCATATCTTTCCATCACTTCAAGTATGTATAGGAGATTTTCTTCTGGGTATTGCAAGTACAATAATAAATCATCTGCGTACAAGGATATCAAGTGTCGTTCCCCTCCTACCTCAATGCCTATCGCATCATACTGTGCCCTAAGGCATATTGCCAGAGGCTCCAGGGCTAAAATGTAAAGCATCGGGGACCAGGGGCACCCCTGTCTGGTGCCTCTACCAAGTTGCCATCTCTCGGATATCACCGCTCCAGTTCGGACCCTGGCAAGCGGCTCACTATACAACATCTTAGCCCACCTTATATAGCCCGGCCCCATTCAATACCCTTCCAAGGCAGCCAATAGCCATGACCACTTGACCAAATCAAAAGCTTTAACTGCATCTAGAGACACTATCGCCATCTCACCTACATTCCTGCTACCCCATTCAACCACCCGGTGAAGACGCCTATGGTTGTATGTTATATTCCTATTTGGGACATAACCCGTTTGATCAGGATGTATCAGTCTACCAATCACTTTCTGCAATCGATTTGCCAGGACAGCCGTTAGAATCTTGCTGTCCTGGTTTAGCATCGACAAAGGTCTGTAGGAACTACATCTATGCTCCGGTTTGTTGGGCTTGGGCAGCTGTATTATGATCGCCTCTCTGAACGACTCAGGCAACCGTCCTATCTCCAACGCCTCATTAAGCATGTCCAGCATTGGGGGAAGGATTTCCTCTCTGTATACTTTATAGAATTCGCTGGGGAACCCATCTGCTCCCGGGGTCTTACAGGTAGGCAACTGCTTAACAACCGCCTCTAACTCCTCTAACGTGATTGGCTCATCTAGCTCCTCTCTCTCCTCTTCACTGATCTTGGGCAGCCCTATGTCTTCTAACGTTTCAATTATCTTGCGTTGGTCACTCATCTCATCATCCCCGTACAGGGCTCTGTAATAATCCGCAAATTCTTTGTTAACCCCTTCTTGCGTGGCCACTTCATCCCCGTCCTCCCTAATAATGGTCCTAATCGGAGGCCTAGGGGTCTCGCTTTTGTATAGACAGGCCAAAAGGCAGCCTGTCTTATCTCCCCCCGCGTGCTGTCTCTCAACATATTTCCTATAATTAAGATTGCAGAGTCTTTCCCAATGCCCTGCACATTGTTGCTGTAGTTGGAGTACCAGCTCTGTGTCTAAGTCACCGTTCTTCAATGTTGTTTCTAAGTCAGTTTCCGTCCTCTGTAGGTCAGCCAAGACCCCACCCTGTAACCCTCTTGACTTAGCAATGGCCGCCCCCCCGCATCACCACCTTAAAAGCTTCCCATAATGTGCCAGCGGAGTCAACACTCACAGTATTCTCCTCAAAGAAGTTGGTAATCTCTTCCCTTATATCTTCCCTAAAGACTGGATCTTTAAGCGCCTCTGCTCGGAGGCACCATGTAGGGATCCTCACCCTCGGGGGCAATATTGCCATCCGAGGATCAGGGGCGAGTGATCTGAGAGGACCCTAGTCTTATATTCCACTTGAGCAATCTCAGACATCACATCTGCTGTAGCAAAGACATAATCAAGCCTAGTGTGCAGTTGATGCGGGGCTGAATAGTGGGAGTATTGCCTCTTAGTGGGATGTTTCATCCTCCACGCATCTGTAAAGCCAAAATCAATTAGCAGCGTCTGCAACGCTCTCGCCGCCGGGCTAGGCTTACCCATCCCGCCATCAGATCTGTCCACCACAGGATTCAGCACACAATTAAAGTCCCCACCCCAGATCACCGCGCTCCCTATAGACATACTAAGGTTGGTACACAGGGCTCTGAAATATGCTGCTGTGTTTTGGTTGGGGGCATACGTGTTTACTATGCATACCTCCCTGCTCTCCACCAGCCCTCGCAATATAGCCATCCTTCCATCAGTTTCAACTACCTCTTGTATCGATTGGAACGGGACATGCGGTACCACCCAGATTAACACACCCCGGGCGTACGCAGAATATGGCGAGCCCACCACAGTCCCTCTCCACTTTCTCTTAACCAGGTCCAACTTCTCTCGCGTCAGGTACGTCTCCTGTAGCAGTGCAATATCTATTTTCTGCATTTTCAGATACATCATGATTTTATTTCTTTTCAGATAACTGTTAAGGCCCCTGATGTTCCACGTTATTATCCTGAGGTCTCCCATAAGTCGTTAGTAAGCACCCCCTCGATCTTCCGCCGATCCCACCCCCTCATGCGCCGCAAGTGCAACATTCTGATTCCTCCAAATAGGCTCGAAACAAAACTTAAACTTCCCATAACCACACACACACACTCAACTTCCCATCCCCCCACCTTCTTCCCCCCATCCCTTCCCCAACCACACCCCACCAACTGTTGCCCAGCTCCATTCCTGGATCTGAGGCACCCCCACATCTAGCCCTGCCTAGCACAAGCTTCTACTCAGGGCTCAGTAGGGTAAGCCGCCCTAATGGCTGCTGAAACTAATAATCTATCGGGGTAGGTCGTCCACGTTGTGTTGCTCCTTTTAAGAAATATTACGCATACAGATGCTAGACAGTTACCAATTGCAGTTACACTCACTATATTCTAGTCAATGTCGAGCACCAGGCTCGGATTGTGCTCAAAGTTCAGCCAGTTACAATTTCTCTGTACAATCAGGATCCTCCTCCCACTCACCCTCACAATGTCCGTATTACAAAATCTTCATTCGGTATGCTCCTGCCGGTCACGATCCGCTTCTTGTTCTGGGCAACCCTGCAGGTCCAGCCATGCGACAACATCCTCCGGGTATCAAAAAATAACGCTTTGTTCTTATGTAGCACCTTCAATCATGCCGGATACAGCAGCATATATTTGACTCCCGCCGCCCTCAGCCTTCTTTTGACGGCGACGTAACTATACCTCTGCCTTTGCACCAGTATCGTATAGTCCGGGTATGCTGTGATGTTGCTGGATGCTCTCTCTATCGTACCGTCCTTACGAAAATATTCAAGGATCTTTTCTCTATCCCTGTAATTCAGGATCCTCACGATGATCGGCCTTGGCGGTGCCCCCGGCCGGGGTTTCCTCATTAGGGGGCGATGCGCCCGCACCACCGTGAATCCTTGCGAAAGATTCCCTGCTCCGTTCCCTTGTATGATCATGTTTTCAACATAGTTTGTGGGGTCTTCGCCTTCTTCCCCCTCCGGCAGACCAACCACACGGATGTTGTTCCTCCTCGCCCTTCCTTCCGCCTCTTCCACACGATTTTCCAGGTTGGCAACCTGTTGTTTTAAGACATGAATCTCCTTCGCATTGTTCGTGCTAATGTCGGTATTGATCTTCACCCCACTTTCCAGACCACTGGTTCTTTCTGCAAGTGCCCTGACATCCTGACGTAACAGGGTGAGTTCTGTGCCCACAGCATCAATCTTATTCTCCAGGGCTGTGCGTAGGTCCGCCATTGCCAAGTCCCATTTAGCACTCAGTCCCGTTATAGCCTCCAGGATCTGGTGCTTATCCCCTTCGGGGGTGTCTTCCGCGGGAGTCACGACCATGCTCTGCACCGATGTCGAGGGGGTCTGCAGCGTTTTCGTAAAAACCTCCATCGTGGGTTGCTTGGACTTGACTCTCAACCCTTTCGCTGACATGGCGCTGCCCTCCACTCCTGTACGGCTCCGTCTTGGTGCAGCTGCTGCACTGTCCTTAGTCTGACAATAGTCTGGCTCCCAGGTCTCCTAACTCACATTCAAGATGGCACTCCGAATTGTCTTACGGGTGGGCTATGGCCTCGCACTCATCATTCAACTTCCGTAGGCCTTGTCGCACAAGTATCCAATGCTATATCCTTCTGCAGTCAGATCGCCAAGGCTTCATTAGCGTACGCCAGGCCGGGCACTCTCACGGTGCTAGCTCGAACATTTTTCCATATTTCCTGTTGTACTCGTCCTCCAGGCAATCGTCCGCAGCCTTGTCCTGCAGTCCCGGGGAATCAGTTTCGTTTCTCCTCGGAGGCCTCTCCTTTGTAAGCCGCCATCTTGGCACCGAAGTGCCCACACAGCCGTACCAACAAAAACATACATATCTCATGATTCCTCAGGACCATGAACTTCTCCCACGAACTCCACTTAGCGTGCAGCTTCCGACGCCTGATCCCCAAAGTTCTAGGCGCTCGTTACAGTTTCAGCGGGTAACTTTAGCAAAAGTAAAGTCGGATCATCAGGAGCTCCTCACGAAGCATGTCCTATTCCATGGCCAGATAGCCACGCCCCCTAAAACAATACTATGGTTATTTAAGATAACCGCGGTAGAAAAAATAAGGTAGTTACTACTGCCACCAGCCAAGTCTTGATGAAAAGCGAGTAAAACTGTGCTCTAAGAGAAACAGACATAAAGGGATAAGAATGAACCCTTTCCAATACTCCATGTAAGATGGGGTTTACTGGGTCTGTGGTTTAAAGAGACTGCATAAAGTTAATGGCAACTTTACATGTTTCTGCAAGACAGTAGTCAGTCCCAGAAAAAAATAGTAATTGGGAAGCCTGAAAGACAACCCTGTGTCACTGCACCTAAGGTGCTGTGTAACACACAAAATATGATGTCCATGGAGTAGGTGAGGCTCCATAGCCCAAGATCACACAAATGGTAAAAGCACACACAGCAAAATACATGTAAGAGTGGGAGAAAGGCTCACACTCTTACCAGGTGAAACAAAATAAACCCTAGAAATCCAGCAAAGCTGCTGAGGGACTCAGTAGGTAAGGGAAATTAGCCATGTTGGAGAATTCCCCCTAACAGTGCCTCTAGGCTGTGGACCAGGAGTAGGGCCATAAAGTTGTTGGCAACGTCGAACCAGATATTGAAGTACCCCAGTATGCTGCGTGCAGAGTGGGTAACTAATGTGGCTGCTAGTGAATCACAAGGCTGTTGGCAAAATGTCTTTCATATCTGGGGGGCGGTAGATGAGTAGGAAGCTGTGTGAGAGAGTAGGCAGGCAGACAGTTTGACTAGAAGGTATTCACAGTTAGCTGCACTGGGTTGTGTTACTGTGGAGGTGATAGAGATGTGAGGTTTGTGGAGGATGGCTAAACCCCTTCCGCTAGAGGGTCTTTTGTGGGTGAAGAGTGCACAGTTGGGTGGGAATGCTTTGTGAGCAATTGGTTTTAGGTTGTCCGAGAACCAGGTTTCCATTTTGAAGATGAGATCAGGGTTCTCGGATGTTAGGCGATCGTAGATGTTGTGTCTGTTTTCAGCCACAGAGCGAGCATTCGAAAGCAGGCATGTGACTTTGTGGGGAGTTGTCGGGCAGTGGTTTTCTGGATGTCTGGGGATGGCAGGAATGGGATGGTCAGTGTGGCGGTGGGATGGTTGACGAGGCTGGGAGAGGGTGAAATGGATCGTACAGTATACTTGGACAGACATAGTTGGTCAGGGGCAGGGATGCAGTTGGTGGGTGCATAGAGGGAGGTGGGTGGTTTGGGACCAGGAAGGAAGGTCTTCAGCTGCGTAGGGTGCGTGATGGCCAGTACATTCAGATGCAAATGGCTTAGCGTTTTGACGGGGTGGTGGTGAGAGGAGCTGGCCCATTCGGGGATGTCAGGCTTAGAGCTGTTACTGAATGTTGCCTCAGGGATCGGAGAATGGCAGAAGATGGGTGATGCATGAGAAGAAGGGGGGAGAGGCTGTGTTCAAGTAGGGAAGCGGTAGTTAGGGGTGACAAAGGGGACGTAATAGGAAAGGGGAGGCTGGTCGAACAATGCAGGGCTGGCGAGCAAGGGGGACCTTTCCCTCTGAGTTTTGTGCGTTTGTGTGCTGATGGAGTGTGTGAGAGGATGGGGGGTCTGCGCAAAATGGGGTTGAGGTGATGATTCATGAGGGGGAAAGATGTGCCATGCTGAGAAAAGGGAAGGGAGTGGCCAGAGGTGTTCTAGTATTAGAGGTTGGTGTGTTGGAAAGGATGGGGTTTCGGGGGAGCATGTTTATCAAGGGGTGTGTGGTTAGTGCAATGGAGGTGGGCGAAGCGTTGAAGGTGGCAGAGGGGGTAGGTCGAGAGAGGAGAGGTTGGGTCACGGCTTTCGCAGCACCACCAGGATTTCTTGGGTGTAGAGTTGGAGAGGTTGTGGAACTGTTCATAAATGTGTGTGCGGGAAGGTGTGTGGATAGAGGGTGTGGGAGAAGAGATGGGGCATTTGGGATGAAGGGGGTTTTCCCTTGTATTAGAGATAGACGGAGAGTGATGTAAGGCGGTTCCTAGAGTTCTTGCTGTGGGGGCTAGGGACATTAGCGGGGCAAGAGACGTGCAAGATATGTTCCTGAAGGTAGGCGCAAGGGTTGTGTTGGCAGTGTTGCAGTATTTTTGGAGTGCCAGAGGGCTCCTCTGGTCTGAGAGTTGGACGCTGTGTGGTGAGAAGCAGTCGGTCAGAGAAAGCCTCCCGCTTGGGCAGTCGGGGTGGAGGTCGGAGGGTGAAGGGGCAGGGGTTGCTGACAGTGGTGCAGGGATCAGTTGCCTCTGGGTGCACCAGAGTGCTCCTCTGGTCTGAGCGTTTGAGGGTGGGTGCTGAGAGGTTGTCAGAGGTCGTGAGTTATCTGGAAAGGTGGGTGCGCAGGAACGATTGAAGATGAGTGCTGGGTCTGCGGAAGTAGTTGGGAGGAGGGTAGAGAGTGGCGATTCTTGGTGGCCCTGAGAGCTCATCTGGTCTGGGAGTTGGAGGGTGTGTGGTGCGTGGTGGTGGTGTTGGGTCAGTGTGTGTGTAGGCTTCGAGTGGAAGGGAAGAGGGTGGGAATATTTTGCAGCATGTAAGGTGTGTTCAAGAATGAGGATGCAAGGGTGAAGGATGTAAGATGGGTGGAGTTTATTCTGCAGTGCCTGAGAGCTTGTCTTATAAGCAGGTGACGAGGTGTGTGGTGTGTGGCAGTGAGTGTGTGAGTGATTCTGCATGAGTGTGGTCCTGGGTTCAAGAATGAGGGTGCAAGGATGAAGGATGTTGGACAAGTGGGGTTTATTCCAGAGTGCCTGAGGGCTCCTCTTGTGTGTGCATAGGGAGGTGTGTGGTGAGTGGGAGTTTGTGTGTGAATCTCAGTGAGTGTGGTACTGGTGGTTGGGAAAATGGTGGGAGATGTCTTGATCTTGGATGTTGGTGTGTCTGGGTCGCAGTCGTGTTGGTCTTCATGGTCATATTAGGGTCTGGCTTGAAGTAGTGAGCATAAACAGCCAGTTTGTTGAGTAAGGTCACAGTAGCAGCAGGATATTAACAGAGATAGGACTGAGAGGGGAGACTCCTAAATTGGTATACAAAAATAAATTGTGACACACCCAGGGCCGGGACAACTGGACAGAGAGAGAGAGACACCCAATTTGAGGACATAACTGTAAATGCACGCACACTTAGGCCCTGGATACCTGGAGAGAGGGCCCAAACCGGGACTCAGTGATTGATGTAATGATACCTAGGTTTGAAACACAGCAGTCAGTGATGCAACGCTCAGGGTGGGGGTACCTGGCTAAATGGAGAAAACACCTGAAATTTGGGACTCAACAACAAATGTAGTGATACCTAGATTTGAAACACAACAGTCAGTGATATGACGCTCAAGTTTGGGTTACCTAGATAAATGGAGAAGCTCCTAATTTTGGGATTCAGCAGTAAATGTAGCGGCATGCAGATTAGGGACTAGTTAGCAAGCAGCTTGGTTGGAGATAAGCGGGCAGCTATGGAGAACGCCTGCATGTGAGTGTCTGCAGTTAATGGAGCAACATCTTACTTAAGCATACAGCAATGATAGAGGAGCTAATAAATGGAGTGACTAAAATGTATGCACTTAGGGTAGTAAGGGTGGTAGGGGTTCACTGGATTACCGTGATTGCTGTACTCCTCACTCAGACCACACTTATCCTGTCAGTCGCTGCTGGTTGACGGTGGCAGGCTTCACAGGCGAATACGGGCAAACATGGGAGTAGCTGCTTCTTTGTGAGCTGCCCTTTGAAATGGGGCCCAAAGTCGAAGGGTCTGCCCAGGCAGAAGGGCTGCCCTGAGAGAATATCCTAGGTGGGCCAAAGGCCGAATCAGGGTAGGGCATGCAACGAGATGAGGTAAAAACAGCGAGGAAATGGACAGATGCACACAAACACAGCACAGAGTGCGTACGCCAGGCAAAACAAGACAAAAATCAGGAACAATATTACAGGTAGCGGACAAGAGGACAAGGAAGATTCACCTCAGCGCCAGGGACTGAAAAGTGGCATTGGAGAGGTGGCTAACGCAGGACTAGGTCCTTATTTGAGCTGAAAAATGGATTAGCCAATCGTGGAGGGAGAGGAACGAGAGGTGGGAAAAACGGTTTCAGCCAAAAAGACCAGATCCAAATGACCTAACCAACCAAAAGTCCGAAAGAAGGTACCACCAAATGTTCAACCTTCTAAAAGGTCGACTTTTAGTTGGGTAGGTCATTTGGATTCGGTCTAGGACTGCGGAGGTGTCCCCCATGACCCTTGCTCACTATACTGTGAGCAGGGGATGCAGGGGTGTCCCCCACCAGCTGTCCCGCAATCCCCCCCAAAGAAATAAAGGATGTGGGTTGTCCCCTGCAACCGCCCGTTCACTATACTGTACAGTATAGTGAGCAGGGGTTGCAGGGAACACCCCTGCAGTTGACCCAAAAAAAAAAAAGG